>NW_024070189.1:37006784-37688522 GCF_014754425.2 Oryx dammah
TTAGTATACTGTATTGGTGTTTTTCTTTCTGGCTTACTTCACTCTGTATAATCGGCTCCAGTTTCATCCATCTCATCAGAACTGAGTCAAATGTATTCTTTTTAACAGCTGAGTAATACTCCATTGTGTATATGGACCACAGCTTTCTTATCCATTCATCTGCTGATGGACATCTAGGTTGTTTCCATGTCCTGGCTATTATAAACAGTGCTGCAATGAACATTGGGGTACATGTATCTCTTTCAATTCTGGTTTCCTCAGTGTGTATGCCCAGCAGTGGGATTGCTGGGTCATAAGGCAGTTCTATTTGCAATTTTTTAAGGAATCTCCACACTGTTCTCCATAGTGGCTGTACTAGTTTGCATTCCCACCAACAGTGTAGGAGGGTTCCCTTCTCTCCACACCCTCTCCAGCATTTATTGCTTGCAGATTTTTGGATCACAGACATTCTGACTAGTGTGAAGTGGTACCTCATTGTGGTTTTGATTTGCATTTCTCTAATAATGAGTGATGTTGAGCATCTTTTCATGTGTTTGTTAGCCATCTGTATGTCTTCTTTGGAGAAATGTCTATTTAGTTCTTTGGCCCATTTTTTGATTGGGTCATTTATTTTTCTGGAATTGAGCTCTAGGAGTTGCTTGTATATTTTTGAGATTAGTTGTTTGTCAGTTGCTTCATTTGCTATTATTTTCTCCCATTCTGAAGGCTGTCTTTTCACCTTGGTTATAGTTTCCTTTGTTGTGCAGAAGTTTTTAATTTTAATTAGGTCCCATTTGTTTATTTTTGCTTTTATTTCCAGAATTCTGGGAGATGGATCATAGAGGATCCTGCTGTGGTTTATCTCGGAGAGTGTTTTGCCTATGTTCTCCTCTAGGAGTTTTATAGTTTCTGGTCTTACATTTAGATCTTTAATCCATTTTGAGTTTATCTTTGTGTATGGTGTTAGAAAGTGATCTAGTTTCATTCTTTTACAAGTGGTTGACCAGTTTTCCCAGCACCACTTGTTAAAGAGATTGTCTTTACTCCATTGTATATTCTTGCCTCCTTTGTCAAAGATAAGGTGTCCATAGGTGTGTGGATTTATCTCTGGGCTTTCTATTTTGTTCCATTGATCTATATTTCTGTCTTTGTGTCAATACCATACTGTCTTGATGACTGTGGCTTTGTAGTAGAACCTGAAGTCAGGCAAGTTGATTCCTCCAGTTCCATTCTTCTTTCTCAAGATTGCTTTGGCTACTCGAGGTTTTTTGTATTTCCATACAAATTGTGAAATTATTTGTTCTAGTTCTGTGAAAAATATCGCTGGTAGCTTGATAGGGATTGCATTGAATTTGTAAATTGCTTTCGGTAGTATACTCATTTTCACTATATTGATTCTTCCGATCCATGAGCATGGTATATTTCTCCATCTATTAGTGTCCTCTTTGATTTCTTTCATCAGTGTTTTATAGTTTTCTATATATAGGTCTTTAGTTTCTTTAGGTAGATATATTCCTAAGTATTTTATTCTTTTTTGTTGCAATGGTGAATGGAATTGTTTCCTTAATTTCTTCTTCTACTTTCTCATTATTAGTGTATAGGAATGCAAGGGATTTCTGTGTGTTGATTTTATATCCTGCAACTTTACTATATTCATTAATTAGCTCTAGTAATTTTCTGGTGGAGTCTTTAGGGTTTTCTATGTAGAGGATCATGTCATCTGCAAACAGTGAGAGTTTTAATTCTTCTTTTCCAGTTTGGATTCCTTTTATTTCTTTTTCTGCTCTCATTGCTGTGGCTAAAACTTCCAGAACTATGTTGAATAGTAGTGGTGAAAGTGGGCATCCTTGTCTTGTTCCTGACTTTAGGGGAAATGCTTTCAATTTTTCACCATTGAGGATAATGTTTGCTGTGGGTTTGTCATATATAGCTTTTATTATGTTGAGGTATGTTCCTTCTATTCCTGTCTTCTGGAGAGTTTTTATCATAAATGGATGTTGAATTTTGTCAAAGGCCTTCTCTGCATCTATTGAGATAATCATATGGCTTTTATTTTTCAATTTATTAATGTAGTGAATTACATTGATTGATTTGTGGATATTGAAGAATCCTTGCATCCCTGGGATAAAGCCCACTTGGTCATGGTGTATGATCTTTTTAATGTGTTGTTGGATTCTGATTGCTAGAATTTTGTTGAGGATTTTTGCATCTATGTTCATCAGTGATATTGGCCTGTAGTTTTCTTTTTTGTAGTATCTTTGTCAGGTGTTGGTATTAGGGTGATGGTGGCCTCATAGAATGAGTTTGGAAGTTTACCTTCCTCTGCAATTTTCTGGAAGAGTTTGAGTAGGATAGGTGTTAACTCTTCTCTAAATTTTTGGTAGAATTCAACTGTGAAGCCGTCTGGACCTGGGCTTTTGTTTGCTGGAAGATTTCTGATTACAGTTTCAATTTCCGTGCTTGTGATGGGTCTGTTAAGATTATCTATTTCTTCCTGGTTCAGTTTTGGAAAATTGTACTTTTCTAAGAATTTGTCCATTTCTTCCACGTTGTCCATTTTATTGGCATATAATTGCTGATAGTAGTCTCTTATGATCCTTTGTATTTCTGTGTTGTCTGTTGTGATCTCTCCATTTTCATTTCTAATTTTATTGACTTGATTTTTCTCTCTTTGCTTCTTGATGAGTCTGGCTAATGGTCTGTCAATTTTATTTATCCTTTCAAAGAACAAGCTTTTGGCTTTGTTGATTTTTGCTATGGTCTCTTTTGTTTCTTTTGCATTTATTTCTGCCCTAATTTTTAAGATTTCTTTCCTTCTGCTAACTCTGGGATTCTCCAATTCTTCCTTTTCTAGTTGCTTTAGGTGTAGAGTTAGGTTATTTATTTGACTTTTTTCTTATTTCTTGAGGTATGCCTGTATTGCGATGAACTTTCCTCTTAGCACTGCTTTTATGGTGTCCCACAGGTTTTGGGTTGTTGTGTTTTCATTTTCATTAGTTTCTATGCATATTTTGATTTCTTTTTTGATTTCTTCTGTGATTTGTTGGTTACTCAGAAGCGTGTTGTTCAGCCTCCATATGTTGGAATTTTTAATGGTTTTCCTCCTGTAATTGAGATCTAATCTTAATGCATTGTCATCAGAAAAGATGCTTGGAATGATTTCGATTTTTTTGAATTTATCAAGGTTATATTTATGGCCCAGGATGTGATCTATCCTCGAGAAGGTTCCATGAGCACTTGAGAAAAAGGGGAAATTCATTGTTTTGGGGTGAAATGTCCTATAGATATCAATTAGGTCTACCTGATCTAATATATCATTTAAAGTTTGCGTTTCTTTGTTAATTTTCTGTTTAGTTGATCTGTCCATAGGTGTGAGTGGGGTATTAAAGTCTCCCACTATTATTGTGTTGTTAATTTCCCCTCAATGCATGGTTTTATATAAACATATTGCAGGGATCCTGATACTTATCATATACTACTTATTCCGTGATGTATTTTTTTTTATTGTCACTAGTGAATATGATTTCTGTGATTTGAGGAGTGTATAGAGTGCAGGAATAGAGATATGAAAGAGAAGGCCTTTGGGCTCAGAACATGAAGCCACTTGATTAGTGATTTTGTTAAATAGTGAACTAGAATTGAAGGTTTTTTGAAAAAATCTAAAGTGACATAATCAAGACTAATCTGGAAACACTGCTTATAAAGGGGAAATATATGGAAGATGAACTGGAAGCAGAAATGAGTGCAATGATTCAGGCAAACAGCCCTCAGCTTAGGTACTAAAATTGAGAAAAGAGTGAAGGAGTTAGGCAAATGGTATTACAAAGTAGAAATGACAAGTAGAGCAATTATTGAGTGGTGGAGGGAGAGGGACAACAAGAAAAATCAACTCTAGTTTTCAAGCCTGAGTGAAAAGAAAATCATCATGCCATATACTAAGATAAGCACTAGAGGGAAGAAAGCCAGTTCATGCAGAACCAACAATAGTTCAAGTTTAGTGATTATGTTTGACAGGTTGGCGAGACTTCCAGGTGCAATGTTTGAAAAGTAAGTTGGAAATGTGGGGCATGAGTTACCCAAGGCAGACGTGAGAGTTAATATCCAGGCCAGCATGGACAATGGGCAATAAGGCGTGAGCACTGGACAATCCTGAAGCAATGGGCTTCCCTGATAGCTCAGTTGGTAAAGAATCCACCTGCAATGCAGGAGACCCTGGTTCGATTCCTGGGTCGGGAAGATCAGCTGGAGAAGGGATGGCTACCTACTCTAGTATTCTTGGGCTTCCCTTGTGGCTCAGCAGGTTAAATATCTGCCTACAATGTGGGAGACCTGGATTCAAACCCTTGATTGGGAAGGTCCCTTGGAGAAGGAAAAGGCTACCCACTCCAGTACTCTGGCCTGGAAAATTCCGTGGACTATATAGTCTATGGGCATTGGACATGACTGAGTGACTTTCACTTTCACTGGGCAATCAGGGCTTCCTAGGTGGCTGTAGTCATAAAGACCTCACCTGTCAATGCAAGAGACATGAAAGACGTGAGTTTGATCCCTGGATTGGCAAGATCCCCAGGAGGAGGACATGGGAACTCACTCCAGTACTCTTGTCTGGAGAACTCCATGGACAGAGGAGCCTGCTGTACTACAGTCCAAAGGGTCACAGAGAGTCCGGACACAACTAAAGTGACTCAGCACACACGAATTGGGCAATCAGAAGAGTTGATGATTGTAAGTAGCTGGGATTAGTGAACACCATGGAAGGTATACCCTGCCTGAATAGAAATGTAATTGAATTCACCCCAGGAGAAAGGATACAAGAAAGAGGGTTGGGAGGAAGCTTTGAGGGAATATTTACGTAAGAAACTATTAGAAGTGTGTCCAGGCAGGAAATACTTGCAAGAGGAAGAAATACAATTCCACAGATATGTTGCTGTTGTTTAGTCACTCAGTCATGTCTGACTGTTTGCAACCCTGTGGACTGTAGCCCGCCAAACTCCTCTGTCCGTGGGATTCTCTGGGCAAAAATATTGAAGTGGGTTGCCATGTCTTTCTCCAAGGGATCTTCCTGAGCCAGGGATCAAACCCGCATCTCCTATACTGTTGGCAGATTCTTTACTGCTGAGTCAACAGGGAAGCCCTCTAAGATATTCTCAATGCCTTTAGATTCTGTGCATATATAGTTTAAATTACACCATCATTCATTGTCCCTCATCTCTATTTGATTTCTATATGTGACTTGTTTCCAGACTACACTGGAAAATTTTGAAGAAAATTAACCCATCTTCTGTCTAGGTATTTCTTGAAGTGTTTCAGATACTCGAAGAGATGGAAGATTTAAATTTTGCATCAGCCAGTAAAGTGTGTAAACTGCTTTAGCACATTATATCACTTGCCTTGCTTACCCCACATATCACAATAACATGGGGGGAAACTAGACAAATGCAACAGGTTCCACTTTATAGATAAAGCTCAGAGAGGTTAAGTGATTCAGCTAATGTCTTTGACTCAATTAATGGAAGGTTCAAGGCTTCGTTCTGACTCTACTTGTCCATTGTTAAGTATTATTTTCTAAATAATTTACATTACACTATTTTCTAAATAGTTTTTTAGAAAACATTTTCTAAAACTATTTGGAAAACATTTTCTAAAACTATTTAGAAAATGTTTTCTAAAAAGTTTCTAAGCTATTTTCTAGTTTATGTTCCACTCCTCTTCTTTTACTTATCTTGGGTAATCTGAATTTTTGTAGTACCTACCTTACAGACATCTTCACAGTTCTTCACTCAAAATGGCAGAAATAGTCTAAACTGCCATGCTGTTGAGATAGTTCTTCAGGAAATTAAGCTTATGCATTCTTCCCTTTAAAATATACCAAGTTCAGATAATCATCTCAGAAAATAAGTTTCTCTTATGCTTATTTTTGTCTTATTGCATTTACTTATCATAGTGTACACCATAGAGGTGTCCAGTCTTTTTGCCCACTGTGGATAATAGGCCAATATACCTCAGCATCAAAACCAAATAACACATGTGCCAGGATAGAGTAGATACTTCAGTTGGAGTGGGCAAAGGATCACTGAGGATTAATATTGCCCTCAAACAAACTTTTACAGAGTTTAAGCTAGAAGACTATTCTGAATTCTCAGGTCGTTACTCTGTTTACTGTGCTTGGCTCTGCTTTTCGGAAGACTATCAAAAGCATTTGGATTGATCTTGTATCATAGGAATCATATCTCTTTCAGCTACGTAATGCCATCAGAATCATACATCGATATGGACTTTACCTGGAATTCAAGATGCCTGAATGACGACTACACTAGCATTAACCCATCGCATCCTCAAGAGTCTAATGTCTACTAAGACACATTGCAAAGTTTTTAGTTGAGGCCAGCATTTTTCTGGTAAGCTCATAGAGCTTGAAGTGAAATCTTTCCAAGCCAGGCTTAGAGAATAAATATTTAAACATCTTTTTGCTTTCTTTGTACACCCACTGGCTTACTTATAGGATTATAAATGTCACATATACATATATTTACACCTAATTGGGCATGTTCATGCTGTAGTCGATGGTTAGTGCATATACCTCCATAAAACTCACCACCATAAAGTGGAACTATAACGTTTTGCTGAATCACCATTTTCATATTCTGATTTGACATCTGCATATACTGCTTGTAAAAATACATTTTTTGATGTAACCCTAGATTGATGAGCAAGATGGTGTTTTGCAGAGAGTTCCACATGTTATCCAAATTAGAGAATTTTTCAGTTGAAAGCCAATGGATATCATTAATGTCATCTTCCAGATACAGAAACTGAAATCTTGAGAGTAGCTTGGGTTTCCGGCGCAACCTCCAGCTAAACTGTGGCAGAATCAGCACTGGAACCCTAATTCACCCACTCTTGAGTCCAGTGCTCTATCAGTAAAAACTGGTTTTAAGCAGTGGGGTCATATGATTGAAGCAGCATTGAATCAGATACTGGAGAACAGTTTTGGGGACAAATGAGTCTATGCTAATCCTTCTCAAAATGAGCTTAGTTATTAAAACATCAAATCACTTTTACTATCATTCTAACAGTTAAATTTATTGAATATTTATTTTGTGCCAAAAATTCTAAATACTTTGCATAGATTGTCCCATTTAATCATCATAAAAATCCTAAGGGGTTATATTATTATTATAGAACAGAGGCCCAGAGGACTCAGTTTCATAGGATAACACAGTTGGTGCTGAGGATCCAGGATTCAAACAGAAGATCGTCTGTTTTAAAGGCACTTCCCTTAACTACTACAGTATAAAAACACTAATAGGCATGTGCATTAAAAATTTCAAGTTTCCCATGAATTTCAGTATTTACAGAGATATTCCCATAGGAAAGATGCAGAAAAGATAATATGGAGCCACAAAATAGCATGGGGGGTAAAAATTAAATGTTTCCATGTTCATGAGATAGCTTTGCTATAAGGATTAAAGAATTTTCCATCATTTAAACACACTAGGTCTGTTAGACTCCACTCTTGACTGCTTATCTACAATTGAAAAAAGAAAGAAAATAGAACCATAAAGCTAAGGATTGGACAGGCACACAAACAGCCAGGGAATAAGGTCTAAAGGCTTTGGTTCTGTAGTTTAGTGGTTGGTATGCTCGCCTCACAAAAGTTATATCTCCTGTCTATAACTGCTAGAAAATATCTCATTCCTCTGCCTCAATGCCTTTCTTTCTTTTGTTCATTCTTTCTCGTTCAAGACATATTCAAACAACTGTGCAGGCCCTCCAGACATCTCCCTCTACCCCTAGACCTGCCACGTGGTAACAGAAAAAATAATAATTTTCACCTTCTCTCTTTTCACATAGCATGTCGCTTGTCCTTCTGTTACACAGCACACCAAATTTTTATTGGCTTATACATTTTTCTCACCAGGTGAATATAAACTCTTCAAAGATAGGAACATGTCTTATTCAACTCTGCTATTTAGTTCCTAGCAGAGTACTTTCTACAGAGCAGTTGTTTACTTTAAGGTTTTTTGGATGAGTTAATTAAATAGAATCATTTTGTATTGACCAGAACAGAATCACTTCCCCATTATCATCACTACAAACTCTTAATTTCTTTGGTAATACATTTATACCCGCCTTTAATCCATGCTCCATCAATACTCCAGACACATGTATGTAACCTAAGTCCAAGCCAATCTGAAGGATTTGCAGAGTGATTGGCTCATAAGTGAGCACATGACCCAAGTCTGTCCAGAGTGAATCAGGACTTTCTAGGGAGCTTCCATGGGGAGGTGTGCTTCCAATACAGCTCTCTATAGCTTTACATCTATTACTCAGGAGGGAAGGACACAGAGCTGAGAAACAGAAACAGTTCTCTCTCACTGTCACTGTTACTGTCATTTAAGTTCCTGGACTCAGTCATTTCTGAATCTATCCCAACAGTCCTAGATTGCCTCAGTTTTAAAATTAAAGTTCATTTTAATTTAAGTTAAATGTTCTACCACTTTTAAAAGCAAAAACAAACAAACAAAAACAAAACAAAAAAAACCACGCAAATCTATGTTCCATATAACACAATTAACTTATTCAAAATATGTCAGCATCATGCAAGTTGAAGAAAAGGACAACAGGAGATATATAGTCTTAAATAGTTGTTCGTTCAATAGTTAATGTTTTCCAAGCTAAAAAAGTTACATGCTAAAAAAAAAAAAAAAGAGTAAAGGAAAGAGATGAGCAAAACCAAACAACTGCCTTCATCTAATAAAAATTTCTTACTCAAGGGTCTTAAGTCACTAACACCATTAATCCATCATTACTGTACCCCATCATTACTAAGGGTTTCTTTACTCTGTGATCCCTTCATAGCCGGATCCATCTGGAGCCACCATTTTTAGCGTCTAACAACCATGTTTGGTTGTGACATGTAAAGTGCCAGCTAACAGTCTCAGAAGTCTCAAAAGTAAAGGCTCCCTACATAGACATGTCCATTGGGCATTTTCATTGGTGAAATAGCTTGTTAGCAAGACTCAGGGCAGATTCAGCATAATAACTTAATTTTAAAATCAGCTATAACTTCTTTTCTTCTGCTACTTCCTGGTCACGTTGAAAGTGTGCCTTATTACCGCTCTATGTATAAGTTTCCTAGTGCTACAAACCGGGTGAATTAAAACAATAGAAATGTATTGTCTCAGAGTTAAGAAATCTAGAAGTCCAAAAAATCAAGGTGTTGGCAGAATTGATTCTCTCTGGGGGGTATGAGGAAAAAATTGTTCCACATCACTCTCCTAGCTTCTGGTGGTTTGCCATCAATATTTAGGCTTCCCTGGCTGATATCTGCTTTTATGTTCACGTAGTTTTCTTCTGTGTATGAATCTGTATCAAATTTCCCCTTTTATAAGGATAGCATTTGTACCGGATTAGTAGCCCACTGTATTCCAGAATGACTTAATCCTAACTAATTATACCTACAACAACCTTATTTTCAAATAAGGTTTTATTCTAAAGATACTAAGGGCCAGAACTTCAACATATCCATTTGGGGGGAGTGGAAACAATACAACCTATAAAACTCTGGCCTCAGAAATATTCTCATCTTCATGACAGAAACTTATAGACCATTATATCTAATAATAACAGTTTATTAAAGTACTTTTGGAATCCAGGTCTATTAAGATAATTTTGACAAAGTTTTTAAAAAGAAGTTAAATAAATCCAATGACAAGTATTATGAAAGTTACAGCTGAGTCATCCTGATTACAACAGAATGCACACACACACTCACGTGGTTTCAGAAACCTTAAAATTAGAACTTACTGGCTCAGCTAACACTGCCTGAATTGGTTTCACCTGTGGAAAGTTTTTAGCCCTGATTTGATTTTAATTTGCAATTTGAAAGTGCTAAGTCTGAGGGATGAAGATTGCCTTATTTTCCAATTTCTAAGTTCAACTTAGACTTGAATGACTTTTAAAAATTATTTCTGAAAACAAGAGTAGAAACAAAGCTACATCCAGTAAACATAGGTATCCTAGCCAGAAAAGTCATACAGACACATACACACACAAGGTTTTATATTTAATAGATGAAGAACATGGGAAGATGTATCAGATAGAGTTATTGGGTTTTGAATGAAATAAGAAAATTAATATTTGAAATGAGGGTCTGTAGCTTCCTGTTTTTTATACATTTTTGCTTCCATTTTGTAAGATAAGAAGTTTGATTAAAGCAAGGGAAATTGTGATCCAACTCAAAGAGATCTTTCTTGATGAGGACCTGAGATGACTTATGATCTTTCCTGGACAACTTCCCAAAAAAGAAAACACTGGTCAGGGGAATTTAAAGTAAGGAGCTGGGTCAGCTGGTTTTTCCTTCCTTCTATAATCCTCTGTTATAAAATGATTAGGATTTCCAATATTAGATGTTTCTACCTCCAATCCACTGATGTTAAGAAAACTGCTTTAAGAAGTAAACAGATTCAAATTGCTTCATAAAACTACTTAGGTTTATATTCCACTAAACAGGGTGATTTGCCGAACACCATACTGAAATGGTTTTCATTACCAGGTGGAAATAACATCAATGCAAATCTCAGACACTCAGACCAAGCACTTCCCACCACGGTTCTTAACCTGAGCAGGCAGAGAGAGTTAGACATTGGCCTCACCTTCATTTAGCTACATATGTGTGACTCTGAGCAATATGAGCCACATAAACATTGTGAGAATTAAAACTAGTATTTACCTATTAAAATTCTTGACAATGGCATCATTAACTATTGTTACTATAAAACTATCTTTTACTATAGTTTATAAAAAAGTTTTAGAAAGAATAAAACAGAAGGAGATCACAGAGACATTACTTTAACATTTACCAAGCAGAATATATCTGAGAGCACTCTGCTGACAATGATGAAGAATCAAAGATAAATAAAACCTAATCCCAGAACGTTATAGCATAAAAGGGAAATAGTCTGATTTTCTCCTTTCCTTCTGTTGTGATGAAGGAGACACTTCCCTGAAATACATTAATTTTAAGTGACTCACTCAAAAGTTTTAGCAAGTGAATACAATCATGAAATCAAAATCCCAACAAAATATATAGCATTTCCGTCATCTCAGGAAAGTTCCCCATGCTCCCTTCTTAGTCAATCTGGTCCCTGTCATTTTTAGAGGCAAAGCCTGTTCTTATTATTTTTCATCATGATTAATTTCGCCTACTTTAGAATTTCAGATAAATTAAATAATTTAGCATGTACTCTTTTGGGTAAGTCTTTTACTCAGCATATTATTTTGAGATTCATGGTGTTTGAATATATCAGTTCCTTTCTTCTTAATGCTGAAACTGAATATATAAATACCAGTTTTGCTTAAGCATGAGTACATGTATATGTGTGTTTGTGTTTAAATCACCTTCCTGCTGATGGATTCCCAGACTGTTTTCAATTTTTAGCTATTGTGAACAAAGATGCTGTGAATACTTCTCTGCAAGTCTTTTTGGGGAACATATTATCATTTCTCTTGGGTAAATATCTAGAAGCAGAACTGATGGAAATAGTAGATGTTTGTTCAGTCTTTTACGAAACCAGGCTTTTTTTTCCAAAGTGGTGGTGGTAACATGTTATTCTCACACTGATAGTGTATGCTCATAAGCATTTGGAGTTCCTCGTCTTTTAAAACTACTCATTCTGGCTGATGTGTATAAGTGTCTCAGTGGTTTAATTTACATTTCCCTGATAACTAATAATGTTGAGCACATTTTTGTGCACAAAATGGCAACTCACATGTTCATACATTTGCCTCCTTTTAATTCAGCTATCTACTTATTCCTGTGTTTTAGGGGCTCTTTCTGTTTTCTGGATATACGTGTTTCATCAGGTATGTATTTTTTCAGTATTTTCCCCAATCTGTGACTTACTTTTTAATTTTCTTAACAGTGTTGCTCTATTTTCAAATATTTGGAAACTTCCTAGATAACTCATTGTCATTGACTTCTGATTTAATTCTGTGACTTTTAGGTAATATAGTCACTGGGATTTCAGTGAATGAGCCATGTACACTTGGATGTATATCCTGAACTTTTTGAGAGTAATGTTCTAAATATGTTACTTGAATCAGAGTGTTTCATAGTCTTATCCAGATCTTCTTGCCTTTACTAGTTCTTTTGACTTTTTTTTCAGTTACTGAGAGGGAGTGTTAAATCTCTAAATGTATTTATCTGTTTCTCCCTTTAATTCAGTCAAATTTTGCTTCACCTATTTTGATGCTCTGCATAGGTATTAGGATTGTTATGTCTTGCCAACTAATTGACACTTTTATAATTGAAAATGCTCTCACTTCATGGATGGTGATGCACTACTATATGAGGTTAGTAATATACCTAGTCTAGCTGTCTTGTATAGTGTCTGCAAGGTCTATCTTTTTCCTTTTTTTTTTCCACTTTCAATTGACCTGTGTCTTCATATTCAATATGCAGTTCTTATAGAAAACACAAATCCAGTATTCTTTTTTAAATTTAGCCAGATAATCTATGTGTTTCATGCACATGTTTAATCCATCAACATTTAATGTAATTATTGATATGGTTGGATTTAAGTCAACTGTTTTTCTATTCATTTTCTGCATGTCCCATCTTTTATTTTTTCCCCGTCCCTTCTTTTTTCCTTCTTTTAATTTGAATACCTCCTAAAATTCTATCTCATTTTCTCTATTGGCTTTTTAGCTATTCCTCTTTTCATTATTGTTTTTCAATGTTTCCTCTAGACATTGAAATTTACATCTTAAACATTCTACACTTTAACTAGAGTTAATATTGTGCTAGTTTATGTAAAATGAAAGATCCACAAATCGTATAACTTTATTTCCCATTTCTGTAAGTTGTTCTGTGTATTACGTCTACGTTGGTTATACAGCCCACAATATACTACTATAATTTCAGTTTAAACAGTATCTGGATTTTGAGCTCTTAGGAGAAATATAGTGTTTTTCTATGTACATATTTACTATTCAGAGTAATCTCCATTCTTTTCTGAACATCCAAGTCTCATCTAGGATTATTTGTCTTCAGCCAGAACTTCCTTCAGTATTTTTTTTGTGCAGGTCTGCAGCTAATGAATATGTTTTTTAAAATATTGTTATTTCTCCTTCATTCTGGAGTGATATTTTTCTTGAATATAAATTTCTGAGTGACAGAGTTTTCTTCTCTTAGAACTTTAAATGAATTATCTTCTGTCTTCTTAACACCATTGTTTCTGATGAGAATTTAGCAATAATTTTTCATTGTTCTTTTGTATATAATACATCATTTTCTCTGTACTTTGAGATTTTTCTCTTCATCTTTGTTTTTCAGTAATTCGACAGTAATGTGTCAAATGAAGTTTGCATTTTATTTGTCCTTCTTGAGGTTTGCTAATGAGCTTTTAAATAATTTAACTTCTGCCTTTATGCAAATTTTGGATTTTTTTTTTCTGTCCCATTTTCTCTCTCCTGTAGCCCTAAGCCTCCAATTGACGTATATGTGAGGCATCTACATATTTCTCCACAAATCTCTGAGTCCGTGCTTATCATTTTTCAATGTTTTTCCCCTCTGTTTTTCAATTTGAAAAATGTCTATTGACTTACTGTTACCAGTTCTTTCTCCTGTCAGCTTAAATAGGCTATGAAAGGTATCCAGTAAATTGTTTTGCATTAGACATTGTATTTTTTAGTCCTCAAATTTACATTTGATTCTTTTTTATAGTTCATAGTTTTCTGGTGAGATTTTCTAGCTTTTCAGTCTTTATGACCTTATTTTTCCTTAGATCTAGAGTTGTAATAGCTACTTGAAAATGTCTGCTAATTCCAAATTCTGGGTCATCTTGGGTGAGTCTCCATTGATTGTATATATGTATACATATATATGTGTGTGTATATTATACTTTGGGTTATATCCCAAATATTGTCAGTCATTTGTTATAGAGACTCTGGATTTTACTATGCTCTTATGAAGAGGGTTTATTTTGTGTTGGCTGCTAATCTGCTGAATTCAAACTCCACACACCGTCCCCAGACTCTGAAATCTCTACTCAATTATTTTAACCTAGCTAGTAAACTTGGAGTTTGTCTCATATGTGTATAGTTCATAGTTCACCAAATGGTTGGAATTTATATGGACTATAAGGCTCAATAAATATTTTGAAATTAATAAGTAAAGGAGACTAAATCACATATGAAGTCAGTTACATCTTAGTTCAACTTCCCCTCTACACTTTGTTACTTGAGCCTGGGAATATCATTCTTTTCTATCTCAAGTTCTCCACTTTCAAATGAAGAGGATAAAAGCTATTTCTCAAATGTGAGTTGGAGACTGGGTTAATTAGATAGTGTCTGGCACATCAACATATGAAAACTCTTATTATTCTAAGAATTATTGAGAAATTTTCATAAGAAGTTTATGTTGTTGAGGGGTTCAAAGGAGGCAGTAACAATTTTCATATGGTTGTTGTTCAGTTGCTAAGTCATGTCTGACTCCTTGAGACCCCATGGACCACAGCACGCCAGGCTTCCCTACCCTTCAGTATCTCCTGGAGTTTGCTCAGATTCAGGTTCATTGAGTTGGTGATGCTATCTAACCATCCCATCTTCTGCTACCCTCTTCTTTTGCCTTCAATCTTTCTCAGCATCAGGGTCTTTTCCAATGCATTGGCACTTTGTATCAGGTGGCCAAAGTATTGGAGCTTCAGCATAGTCCTTCCAATGAATACTCAGGGTTGATTTCCTTTAGGATTGACTGGTTGGATATCCTTACTGTCCAAGGGACTCTCAAGAGTCTTCTCCAGCACCACAATTTGAAAGCATCAATTCTTTGACACTCAGGCTTCTTTATGGTCCAAATTTCACATCTAAACCTGACTACTGAAAAAACCATAGCTTTGATTATATGGACCTTTGTCAGCAAAGTGACATCTCTGCTTTTTAATACACTATCTAGGTTTGTCATAGCTTTCCTTCCAAGGAGTAAGTGTCTTTTAATTTCATGGCTGCAGTCACCATCAGCAGTGATTTTGGAGCCCAAGAAAACAAAATCTGTCACTGCTTCTACTTTTTCACCATCTATTTTCCATGAAGTGATGGGACCAGATGCCATGATCTTAGTTTTTTGAATGTTGGGCTTTAAGGCAGTTTTTTCACTCTCCTCTTTTGCCCTCGTGAAGAGGCTCTTTAGTTCCTCTTCACTTTCTGTCATTAGAGTGGTGTCATTTGTATATCTGAGGCTGTTGATTCCAGGCTGGCAATCTTGATTCCAGCTTCTGATTTGGAGGGGAGACTTTTTGGAAGGATTTAATATTTGAGATAGGCTTTGGTAGATGGAAATTATGAGAAGGAAATCACAACCCGCTCCATTCTTGCCTGGAGAATCCCGTGGACAGAGGGGCCTGGTGGGCTGCTGTCTATGGGGTCGCACAGAGTCGGATACAACTTAAGTGACTTAGCATGCATGCGTGCATTGGAGAAGGAAATGGCAACCCATTGCAGTATTCTTGCCTGGAGAATCCCATGGACAGAGGAGCCTGGTGGGCTGCTGTCTATGGGGTCGCACAGAGTCGGGCACAACTGAAGTGACTTAGCAGCAACAGCAGCAGCAGATGGAAATTATTTAACTAAAAATATTTCCAGTTTTTCGAATATTTATACTTTGTCCTTTTACACCTCTATAATTAAATATGCATATGTGTGTACATATTTATATCTATATTTTCTATAGATTTAATTATAGATATGTCTATATAGGTCCAGATTTCTGTATATTTATCTCTCTATATAGATAAAAATATAGCTTTATAGTTAAGGGCTTCTCAGGTGGTACTAATGATAAATAACCCACCTGCCAGTGCAGGAGAAGTGAGAGATATGGCTTCTATCCCTGGGTCAGAAAGATCCCCTGGAGAAGGAAATGGCAGCCCACTCTAGTATTCATGCCTGGAGAATCCCTTCGACAGAGGAGTCTGGTGGGCTACAGTCCATAGTGTCGCAAAGAAATGGACACGACTGAAGCAATTAGCACACATGCACAAGCTCTATAGTTATAGATAGTCTAAATAAAGATATATGTGCATATATGGACATGGATGGGTTATATTTGTAGATACAGATGCAGTTATGAACATAGATTAATCTATGGAGATTATATAGATTCAAACACATACACACATTTAATAATATATTAATAATATAGTCAAAGAATCAAAATATCATTTAAAAATAGGTCAAGGGCAAAGTCAAAAGTCCCGAATACTAAGACATTTGCAAAGCTAAAAATGATGAGGAAAGTCTTGAAATGTTTGAGTTCAGAACACTTTCCAGAATTATTATGATCCTTCCATCAGAGATGAGCTAAAATCAGAAATAGCATTGTGTCTGACACTTGAAATGTGAATACAAACTTCCTTGTTCAAAAGAATTACAAAATGTGTGTTTGAAGCTGAGTTTTTGCTCTCTGGAGCCAATCTGATCGTGGTTTCAGATGACATTTGAAATTCCACTGGTAATGCAAAAGGAATGGTCTATGTGAAATATTCAGGCCTGTTTCCTCTGTCATTATCAGATTACACCTTGATAACATCCATGATGGTCTGGTAAGCCATCGTGTACTAATAGATTATTGACCATTTTAAGGCAGTGAGACTTAAGGAACTGATACTTTGGAGTTCTGAGTTCCCTGGCTCAGTTACTTGCTGTGCAAACTTACCCAAGTGAAACTGTCTCTCTTGTTCATTTCTTTCTGGTTAAAATATTGCTCATTTCTTTCTGGCAGGGAAGACAGACACCTTCATTTCCCTTCTAAATATTTACAGAAATGAATTTGTGAACTGTCTATAGAAAGAATAGGCACTATCATGCTAAAATTTACCTATGATCATGTGGTGCTTTTGGAATTTTTGTCTAAAAAGTATCACATTTTTGTATGTGAAGGCTATAAACTTACTTCTAGCCATACAATCAAAAAATAATGTGGAATTATTAAAATAAACATTAAATTAAGCATATCCTTAAGTAGTGATCAATACTTTCATTAAGTTAGAAATTAATATTTGTAATCAACAATGAGAAGCAAATTGCTGTTTTGAAATTGAAAGAAATCCAAATTTGTTCGCATAATAACAGTTTATACTGTCAAAAATATAATTTCTCAAATATAGAATATGTTTTTTTACACATAGATCCTGTAATTTTTCTTGACAATTTTGTTTCTTTTTGATAAACTCTCATTTGGAAAGTGATGCTTAAGGATCAGAAATAAACTCTATTAAAGTATTTTCTTTTGGGTCTAGGACTTGGTTTGAGTTCCTTTTTTAATTGTGATCATCTTGCAATCTAAGCCTGAATTGTTCTACTATTTTTATGGCAACGCTAATCAGTTCTATTTTTAGAACTGATTGCAGTGAAGAATGATTTGAAAATGTTATCAATGATCCTGATTGCAAAATAAAATTGCAAATTGTTTGCAGAGCTGAGTTTAACAACAGGCTTCTCTCTACTGTGCCAGGAATGATCACTACCTCTTCAGACCTCCCTCCTGCTGTTGTCATTAGAGAATAATTCATGACTCTGAGACTCTTGTCCCAGAATCTGTCATTGCCCAGCTGTTTGACCTTGAGCATGTCAACTATCAACTTTCCTATGTTGTGATTTTCTTCACCTAGAATAACAAGTTAATACCTGCCTTTCTAAGTCACAGAGGTTTATTGTGATGATATAATGTTACCATTTTGTGAAAACGCTTTGTAAATCATAAAGAGCCATAGAAGGTATTTTTATTATCTTGGTTTAGCTTTAAAAAGATATTCTGAAGAAACAGTATCACAAACAAGTATTTTATAGAACCACTAAGTCTAAGGAAGTTCATATAAAAATAAATGTATTGCAAGCGCTAATTCAAGTCCATGAAATAAGTTCAGTGGTAAAGAGTTGGGCTCTAAATTCAGAAAGAGCTATTCACATCACAGTTCTGTCTTTTATTAACACCTTGACCTTGAACCAGTTAGAACATTCATGTGAGTCTTTGTTTATGAGTAAAATGCAGATAATATGTACTTGATACCCTATTAATTAGGATAGGCTAGGACAAGTGATAAACAGTTCCAAAATTTTAGTGACCTATACAACAAAGCTTTGTTTTTCACATTCATTCACGCTGTATGTCTTCTGTGGGTCATTTGAGGGGCTCTCCCCTACATCTCACTCTGGAACTTTGTTGATAGACTAACAGCCTTATAAAATTTTGTTGATAACTAAGGCAGAGAGAAAGTGAGAGCAGGTAATTATTTACTGACTTGCCTATAACTGCATACATTTCACCAACCAAAGAAAATCACATGACCTCGCTCAACTTCAAGGGGGCAGAGTAGTGAAATCTTCTCATCGACCTTGGAGGACAACTGGCAATATTTGAAGGAGACACTTGGAGGAGAACTGGAAATATAATCATTGTCACAAGCAAGTTGTTATAAAATTATATAAGTATGAAATGCTTATCACAATATGTGAAGTCAATAATATTTTGTTATGATGGACTTACTGTTATCCCAGTTATCTTGTGTTTACACACAGAAGTAATTTTGAGATTTCTATCATCTACACTTAAAATGCTTTGACCAGTGAAGCAGAAAGCTGGAGAATCAGATACTTGAGTGTCTAGGTTATTTTATAATAACAGATAATAATTTCTCTCTCCCTTAAATATTTATTTTCTTCCCTTAAAAAATAATCTCATTGAGAAATATTGTGACTGTGAAAATGTGATATGATATTGCAAAGCAGTTTGAGCTCTTAAGAAGTCCCTGTGTGATATGCATTGAATCTATTTTTTATTGAGAGATAGCCCAGAGCTATCATTCCTGATGCTTCAAAGAAGGGATAAAACTTGCAAATAGGTCCTGCTTTTAAAATGACTTTGCGGTTCTTTCCCTGGAAGCCCTCTGACTGTTCTTCCATTCTGCTTGGAGACTGTGATTCAGGTTGACTTTCTGTGATCCCAAAAATATCCCAGCTTCTAATCCTGATGACAATTATGGATAGCAAGTCAGAGAGAGAAAAATAAAACACAAAGGCATTCGTGGAGTGACTAGCATAGTTCCTGGTCATGTACTACACCCAACTGGCAATATCTTTTTTAGTTAGATGGTTTGCACATGACCTCTTTAATTTAAATGTAGTTTTACAGTTGTCCATTCTTCTGAAACCTGGTGCCAATTATTCAGATTATATAAGAATATATATAAGAATTAGATAAGGATTTTTTATGTCAAATGTAAAAGTATTCTGTACAAAATCACAAATGTGTAAATCATACTATATATAATATTGAATTAATGAAACCATAATGCCCACAAAAGAAGAATGGGTCGTATTTATTTGGCAGTGGCTAATCCCATCCCCTCATTCCCCTGGCCCCCTCTACATAGTTCCAGCTGCTGCTGCTGCTGCTGCTAAGTCACGTCAGTCATGTCCGACTCTGTGCACCCCATAGACAGCAGCCCACCAGCTCTGCCATCCCTGGGATTCTCCAGGCAAGAACCCTGGAGAGGGTTGCCATTTCCTTCTCCAATGCACGAAAGTGAAAAGTGAAAGTGAAGTCGCTCAGTTGTGTCTGACTCTTAGCGACCCCATGGACTGCAGCCTACTAGGCTCCTTCGTCCATGGGATTTTCCAGCCAAGAGTACTGGAGTGGGTTGCCATGCCTTCTCCACATGGTTCCAGCACAGGCCCAAAAATGTGCATTAGAAAACGAATGAGGATGCTGAATGCCAACTCAGGTACCTGGGTGGTTATGTATGAAATGCTAGACATGCTTCTTGATACGGTGCTCCAGACTGAGGTAGCTGCAAGTAGGTAGCATTCTTAACTGGTTGAGAATCAGTTATGAAAGAATGGTTGTGATAATCAGTTACAGCAAACCTCTTCGTATTTTATAGCCCATCAGACCTATGACCAGATGTGTCTAACTATGGGCCTCTTTAGACACATACACTGGTTTTGAGACAGTAACTCTCAGGTGCTCTGGAAAGTACTATTTTGGGGGTGTGGGCACAATTAAATATTCGATTTTATGCAGGTGTTCCATCTCCGACAGGCTTTTCTTCTCTCGGCCCCCCCACCTTCTTTCTTTTCCTTTTATTTTTGTAAGTCTATTTGTTGAAGTAGAATTCTGGCCTGGAGAGCCGCAGCATTTGTCAGTGGGAGAAGGCGTGGGTGGGAACAAATGTATTTTCGAGTCACTGCTTTACTCTGCATTCAGAGCACGACTCCCACTGTCAGGATGGATACCTGTGAGTCTTCTTCCCTCAGGGGCAAGCTTCACGACTTAATTTATGGTCGAGTCTAGCCTGATTTTAGAAAATACCTGGTGATGTAAGACTAAGAATCAAGGAAAAAATCAGGTTCTCACAGTATCTGCTGCTAATTAATCCCAGTGATTAACCACCTGAGAGAACCATCTCACAGAATAGCTGTATTGGGCAGGATTTTTTTTTTTCTGTCGTTTTTCCCCCCTATGTATCTTTGACTATCCACAAGCAGGATAAGACAGAGGATATGTGGAAGTGAATATTTTGACAGTTTTAAAACAATAATCAAGGATGTAATGACTTCATTGATTTTTCTTTGCTGAACTGTATCATTCTAAGAGAAGCAAGACTGCCTTTCTTTTCATATGCAGCCCTGCTTTCTTTTTCAAATAATTCAGCTTGGGATATCTTCAGATGTATGCCTGAAGCCATATAAAAGGTTTGAGATTTTCATTAAACCCAAACTCTGAAAGCAACAAAATTCTAGATAGCATAATCCATTTCATTATAAAGTACAAACTCCAATTAGGAGGGGAAATTTTACAATTAATGCTTTCATCATATAGAGAGAAATCTGAATTAGTCCATTTCAAATTATTTAAACTATATAATTATCAAGTAGTCAAAAGAGTTCTACTGCTAGTATGGTTATATATCCATAAATTATAAATAATGCATTCAAAACTGGACCTCTTTGGTGGCCCAGTGATTATGACTTCACCTTCCAATGCAGGAAATGCAGGTTTGATCCTTGGTCAGGGAGCTAAGATCCTACAAGCCTCAGGGGCAAACTACCCTAGCCCCCGATACACCATAAAACAGAAACAATATGTGTAACAAATTCAGTGAAGACAATAAAAATGGTCCACATCAGGAAAAAAAAAAAAAAAACAAAACCTTAAAACATAAAATTAAAAAAAAACTAACAAAAATGTGTTAAATATCTACCATATTCCAAGCATTATATTTAAACACAAACTCTGTTAATCTTTATGTCAAACATTGTACATTTATATGTTTGTCTTCATCCTAATGATGAGTATGTTAGCTAGAATGGTCAGGGAATAACTCTCATTGTTCAATAACTGTGTACTGTGTGCTCGTGTTTAGTCATGTCTGACTCTTTTGTGTCCCTGTGGACTGTAGCTCACCAGGGTCCTCTGTCCATGGGATTTCCCAGGCAAGAATCCTGGAGTGGGTTGCCATTTCCTCTTCCAGGGGATCTTCCCTACCCAGGGATCAAACTTGCATCTTCTGCATTGGCAGGAGGATTCTTTACCCTGAGCCACCTGGGAAGCCATGAGATGTATGAAATTCTAACACTCAGAGATCTCCGGCAGCATTTCACTATAGATCACTCGGTGCAGTTTTTTCCATGTATACGTACACAGAAAATTTTCAAAAATGGAAATACAGACCATCTGGAAATGTAGTATGATTTAAAAGCCTAGGTATGAATTTATTTTAATAGCATTACTTTTTTATTATCATTACTCTGCAGACATTTACTCTTAGTGGTCTAGATTCTGCCCTCTAGAAGGTTAAGAATACAGGTGTTTCCTTTGAAAGGAACTACCCTGAGGTTCATCATCCGACAGTCCATTAATTCCTTCTGTGATACAGTAGGAAGATAGAAGAAACTCAGAAATTCTCCTACTAAGTAGACATATGACCTTCAGCAAATATTATCCTTCCTTGGAATTCATTATGTGTATTCATTCAGTGAGAGAATTAGAATAAATGACTCCTGAATCTTAGTAACTTCATCTAATCTCTCCAGGAGGGTCAAGGCTTCCTCTCAGGTATTCACACCCTATCCTGTGGTCTGCTAAGATGGGTCCTGGGACAGTTCAGTTCAGTTCAGTTCAGTCGCTCAGTCGTGTCCGACTCTTTGTGATCCCATGAATCGCAGCACGCCAGGCCTTCCTGTCCCTCACCATCTCCCGGAGTTCACTCAGACCTACATCCATTGAGTCCGTGATGCCATCCAGCCATCTCATCCTCGGTCGTCCCCTTCTCCTCCTGACCACAATCCCTCCCAGCATCAGAGTCTTTTCCAATGAGTCAACTCTTCGCATGAGGTGGCCAAAGTACTGGAGCTTCAGCTTTAGCTTCATTCCTTCTAAAGAAATCCCAGGGCTGATCTCCTTCAGAATGGACTGGTTGGATCTCTTTGCAGTCCAAGGGACTCTCAAGAGTCTTCTCCAACACCACAGTTCAAAAGCATCAATTCTTCGGCACTCAGCCTTCTTCACAGTCCAACTCTCACATCCATACATGACCACAGGAAAAACCATAGCCTTGACTAGACAGACCTTAGTCGGCAAAGTAATATCTCTGCTTTTGAATATACTATCTAGATTGGTCATAACTTTTCTTCCAAGGAATAAGCGTCTTTTAATTTCATGGCTGCAGTCACCATCTGCAGTGATTTTGGAGCCCAGAAAAATAAAGTCTGACACTGTTTCTACTGTTTCCCCATCTGTTTCCCATGAAGTGATGGGACCGGATGCTATGATCTTTGTTTTCTGAATGTTTGAGCTTTAAGCCAACTTTTTCACTCTCCTCTTTCACTTTCATCAAGAGGCTTTTTAGCTCCTCTTCACTTTCTGCCATAAGGGTGGTGTCATCTGCATATCTGAGGTTATTGATATTTCTCCCGGCAATCTTGATTCCAGCTTGTGTTTCTTCCAACCCAGCGTTCTGGGACAGAGAGTCTGAAAGGACTTCTTCCACTCAGTAAAAGTTTACTAAGCTCAGTTTCTATGTTTGGTACTCAAGATGCAGGGGTAAACAAGCAGATAGAATTCCCCATCTACCAACTGTATATTCTGGATACTTAAACCTTCCTCTAGTCTAGATTTTGGAGGTAATTCTGAAATTCTGTGGGCTCATATTTTGAATATCAGGGCAAGAGATTAAATAGGCAGGATTTAAAGTCTAGCTAGTAAAGGAAATCCATTTATCTGGCTTGTTTTCTGTGTATCACTCAGTCCTAATCTCCTTTCCTTGTTGCTGATAAGACAGTCTTCAATGGTTTAGAGATCCTGAATCTAGTCAACAGAGTTCTCTGCAGCTCTAAAAGTCTGCCATATTTCTCTGAAATAAGAAAATTCTGAGAGATGGGAATAACAAACCACCTGACCTGCCTCTTGAGAAATCTGTATGCAGGCCAGTTAGAACTGGGCATGGAACAACAGACTGGTTCCAAATAGGAAAAGGAGTATGTCAAGGCTGTATATTGTCACCCTGCTTATTTAATTTCTATGCAGAGTACATCATGAGAAACGCTGGGCTGGAAGAAGCACAAGCTGGAATCAAGATTGCCGGGAGAAATATCAAGAACCTCAGATATGCAGATGACACCACTCTTATGGCAGAAAGTGAAGAGGAACTAAAAAGCCTCTTGATGAAAGTGAAAGAGGAGAGTGAAAACGTTGGCTTAAAGCTCAACATTCAGAAAATGAAGATCATGGCATCTGATCCCATTACTTCGTGGGAAATAGATGGGGAAAGAGTGGAAACAGTGTCAGACTTTATTTTGGGGGGCTCCAAAATCACTGCAGATGGTGATTGCAACCATGAAATTAAAAGACTCTTACTCCTTGGAAGAAAAGTTATGACCAACCTAGATAGCATATTGAAAAGCAGAGACATTACTTTGCCAACAAAGGGCCGTCTAGTCAAGGCTATGGTTTTTCCATGGTCATGTATGGATGTGAGAGTTGGACTGTGAAGAAGGCTGAGCACCGAAGAATTGATGCTTTTGAACTGTGGTGTTGGAGAAGACTTTTGAGAGTCCCTTGGACTGCAAGGAGATCCAACCAGTCCATTCTGAAGGAGATCAGCCCTGGGATTTCTTTAGAAGGAATGAAGCTAAAGCTGAAGCTCCAGTACTTTGGCCACCTCATGCGAAGAGTTGACTCATTGGAAAAGACTCTGATGCTGGGAGGGATTGGGGTCAGGAGGAGAAGGGGACAACAGAGGATGAGATGGCTGGATGGCATCACTGATTCAATGGACGTGAGTCTGAGTGAACTCCGGGAGTTGATGATGGACAGGGAGGCCTGGCGTGCTGCGATTCATGGGGTTGCAAAGAGTCAGACACGACTGAGCGACTGAACTGAACTATATACAGTGAGTTCTTGGTTATTAAGTATTTGTTCAAAATCATGAAATCAGTCAGCATTTCCAGCACCTGCCACATCTTGAGGACTTAATATATCTTTGTTAAACAAATTAATTACTTAGGTTCCTCTTTTCTCAAAGTGCTAACTCCACACACTGGAACACAAAGGTGAAAGGCAGAGGTTCATTTCATCTACTTAGACTTTAGCTGGAAGATAGTGATTGTGTAATAGAAATGAAAGTGAAGTTGCTCAGTCGTGCCCAACTCTTAGCGACCCCATGGACTGCAGCCTACCAAGCTTCTCCATCCATGGGATTCTCCAGGCAAGAGTACCGGAGTGGGTTGCCATTGCCTTCTCCATAGATATGCAGAAAGGGAAGTCAAATCTGAAAAGAGGAAGTGGCCAAAGCCTATTGTTTGCCTTCTAAATCCAGTGCTTGCTCATCATCCATTGAGCTGATCTTGAGTGTTCCTTGAGTTGAGTACAGAACAAGGACATTAGAAAATCAGAAAGTTCCTTGCTGTTTCTTTATTGATACAATCATATTTATTGAGAGCCTACTATGTCTTGAGTATGTTCTATATCCTGCAAATTAAGAAGCAAAAATATGTTTCCCAATCCCACCCAATCGGATCTTTATACAAAAACAATATCCAAATCTCAGGTTAGAATGAGGACAGAATAAGAATGCTGTCCCCAAAATCTTTTCCAGGAAGTCAAAAACATATTTGAAATCACATCACTATTTTCAATATTATCATATTTCAGAAGATGATAGCATTTGTAGGTTCAAACAACAAGGGAGTTCTGGTCCTTTTTCTCATTGCTATTCTGGCTCTCATGCTCTGTTTTTCCAAAATTGGTCCATATATATATATGTATAAAGAAAAATATCAGTAAGGTGAAATTGCTGCAATATTTTTCTTCTCAACTATGTGCAATTTGTTTCTTTAGCTGTATGTCAGTTGCCTAGGAAACCTTAGTAGGGTACCATTTGATTGGCTGTCATCTTGGACTTATCATGAGAGTTCTGAGCACAGAGTCAGAGTGGCATAGCCCCAGCTAAGTTGTTTTGAAAATATAACAATGCATCTCTGTGCTTATTTGCAAACAGATGCAAACTATACTGAGCTTGAGGTGCCATTGTGTTGCACGAAAAACTGTGTATGGAATTTTAAAGACTCTTGTAACAAACTACACAGCTCTGTTTTCTCAGTACTGCAACCTTGATCTCTTACCAGGTATCCAAGCTTTGTTTTCTAACCTGTAGTTTGGGATTCTTAAAGTCTAAATTTGAGATTCTTATTTGTACTATTCACCTAGAGAACTAGAGCTGTTTATTAAGCTAGGGTATTTTATTGCTCACAGTTGCTGATTAAAGTACCGATGATACATTTTCCAGTACTGCCACATTTATTATGCAATGTATTTAATAACTAAAATATCTATAATACACTATAATTTGTAAACTGTTTATATACAAATTACCTCACTTGATTGTTTCTGGAAACTGAAACCTAGGTAAGACAATTCCAATTAGCTCACTTCAAAGATGAGATATTAAAGACCCAAATACATGAAGCTATTTATGTGTGATCACTCAGTTGAGAAGTAGCAGAGCTGAAAATTCATATCTGGCTCTGCTGATTAAATACAAGTCTCACTCCATAAGAATTTCTAGTTGTCCACATTTCATAAAACAGTATGTCCTTGGTGCTTCCAGCTCTAAAATATATCCCAAATTCATCTATTTCTCTCGTCTATCACTTATTTTTTTCTCCAGAATTCCACAGTAGACTCCTAAATGATTTCCTTGATACTACTCTAACTTACTAAAATTCGTTCTCCCCACAGTGGCCAAATATTTTTAAAATCATCATGTAGGTGGTTTGAAGTAAAATTTACGTGCCACGAAAGGCAAAGATAGTAAAAATATAATTCAATGAATTTGATAAATATATACTTCATGTAACTATTACCAAAACTGCGATACAGAACATTTTCAGAACTCTAGAAATTTCTCTCTTGCCCTCTTCCAATCTGCATCCCTCAAAGGAAACCAATATTTTGATTTTTTCCACATGGACTCTTATATAAATTAAACCATGCACTATGTACTCTTGATTCTGGCTTCTTTCTTCACCATAGTATTTTTGAAAAGCATCCATGTTGCTGCATACATGAGAAGTGTGTTATTTTTAGTGCAGTTTAATAGTCCATTGTAAGATAGACCTGAATTTATTTATCTATTTTACTGCTAATGGGCTCTTGAGTTATTTCCCATTTTTTAAATTACATCACAGTAATTTTTCAGTGAAAATTTTGTTTTAGAATAGTCTTATATTTACAGAAAAATTTGAAAATAGTAAAATGAGTTTCTATATACCCCAACCCCAACTTACACAGTTATTAAAATCTTAACATTTTTGTGATCTCTTTGTCACAATAATAAACCAATGTTGATACTTATTATTACCTAAAGTTCATGCTTCATTGAGATATTCTTAGATTTTATTTAATGTTGTCTCTGTATTTCAGGAGTCCATCCAGAACGCCATAATGCATTCACTTGCTGTTTCCTTAGGTCTCTTTAGACTGTGACAGTTTTCAGACTTGTCCCTACTTTTAATGGGTTTGAGTGTTTTCAAGAGTAGTAGAGGGGCATATTTTTTTAAGAATATCTCTGAATTGGGGTCTCTTCTTTGATGACTAAAATGGAGTTATGGGGTTTTGGGAAAATTGCTCCAGAGATAAGGTGCCATTCCATTCCATCACAGGAAGAGTTCATGCTACCAACATGACATCGCCATGGATATAAAATCTGATCACTTGGTTGAGGTGGTGCTTGTCAGCTTTCTCCTATAATCTAACTTATTCTTTTCCTCCTTTCCATAAGGCACTCTTTGGAAGGAAGTCATGTACACAGCTCACACTTATGGGGTGGAGAGTAATGCTCACTTCCCTACCTTTAGGGGAGTTTCTACAAAAGTTATTTGGAATTTTTCTGCAGAGGAAATTTTGCTCTTCTCCATTTATTTATTAAATCACTTATATATAAATATGGACTCATTTACTTTATACTTTATGCTATAACCCAATACTATATTATTTATTTTGCTTCTCAAACTGCTCTGAAGTCGCTCAGTCATGTCTGACTCTTTGTGACCCCATGGACTGTAGCCTACCAGGCTCCTCCCTCCATGGGAATCTCCAGGTAGCTTTGTCAATTGGGAGTTCTTCCAGCTGGCTTCTGCACCCTTGCTGTACTCTGCAGTTGCATACGGCATTTTATTCTGTTCTGTTTTGCTTTGCTTTGAGTGCTTCCTTACTTTCTCGCACCACAGTATGCTCGGGGCTCATCGTGTATATATGTACCCCAGGCCCTAAGTACCCCAGAGAATCATGCTTTTCTTCAAAGGGTCTTGGCTCCTTTTATTTGAAGAATAGTATTAGAAACCAAGGGCCCCTATAAGCTCATCTGTGTCTTTTCACAGATTAAAATATTTAAAGTTTAACCTACCATCTTTTTTTCTTTCCTGAATACTTTTTTAGTGTTGTATCTAAAAGGTCATCATCAAACTCAATGTCACATAGATGTTCTGTGTGTTTGTCTATGCTTTTTATTGTTGTTCATTTTACATTTTTATATATGATCTATTATAAATTCATTTTTGTGTAAGGTATAATATCTGTGAGTAAGCTTATATTTTTAAATTAATTTTTATTGGAGTTTAGTTGCTTTATAATGTTGTATTTAGGCTCATATTTTTATTTGGACTTCCAAAAAAATTTTTTTCAGCTCCACTGGTGAAATAACTATCTTTCCAGCACTATTCCTTGAAAAGAATATCCTTTCTTCATTGAATTGTCTTGTGCATTTGTTAAAAATAACTCAGTTTGTGTGGGTATTTTCCTAAGCTTTTTTTTTTTTTTTTATTGTCACATTGATCTGTATGGCTACTCTTTACACCAAAATAAAGTGCTGTGTTTACTGTAGCTTCATAGTTAATTTAGAAGTAGTTTATTCATCCAGATTTGCTTCTTCAGTTGGTTATTCCACATCCTTTGTATCTATGTATAAATTTTAGAATCAGTTTGTCAATATCTGCAAAATAGCTTGCTAGAATTTAGATTGGGAGAGGGTTTAATCTATATATCAAGTTGGAAAGAACTGACATCTTGACAACACTGAGTCTTCCAGCCTATGAACAGACATTTCCACTTACTGAGATCTTCTTTCATCAGTATAATTTTAGTTTTCTTCCTACAGATCTTGTGCATATTTTCTTAGATTTATACCCAACTCCTTCCTTTTTGAGAATGCAAATATTTTTAATTTCAGATTCCAAGTTTTATAGCTGATACAAATAGTACTATAAGTTTGAAACATAAAACAATGTCATGTTTAACCCACTGCCCTTAAAATGCAAATTCCTTACTCTGGTCTACAAGATTCTGCCAGTTTCTCTAAACTAATCTCAAGCCAGGTTACCCTTTGATCCTGAAGTTCACAATCACTCTTCCTTAATTTCTTAAAGGATTACAAACTTTTTTCCATGCCCCAGAGGTTATGACCTTCATTTTACTGGGTTTTCTTTTCTCCTAAGTGTTTTTCTCCTTGGTTCTGACACTTTTCATCCTTCTGGTCTCAATTCAAATTTCAAATGTCAGAGACTTTCCCTAATCGTTCCATCTAAGGTAGCCTCAACTTTTATTCTTTCATAGCCTTTATTGTATAATACTTATCACTCTTTGATATTTGTTACTCTTCCTGGTTATTATCTTACCAAATTAGAATATAAATTATGTGAGAATAAATACTTTGCTTTTTCATTTACCATCTTATTCCCAGTCCTACCATATCTATAGTATAGTAGATGCTCATGTAAATATCTTTGAATGAGTGTATTTTCTTGTAAGAAGAATGATACACCAAGATCAAATGCCTCAATGTCAACAAGATCTTCCCCCCGTCCCTAAACTGAAAGTGATTACTCTGTTTTGAGTTTCCCTAAGAAGGTATTCTTTCTTATATAATAATTTATAATTTTGCTTGTTTATATGCATCTTTTATCTCCTGCTAGGCTATAAAATCACTAAGAACAGGAGCAGTAATTTATTCATCTTTGTATTCTCCATATCTTTTTTTTTTACAGAGATATATTTTTTTTAAAGCATCTTAATTTGAAATTTGAAAAATTAATAGTTGGTGAGTTAGCTGGTAACTGGAAGACCTTGGATCTGATCCAAATAAATTTCACCAATTAATTACATAACTGTTGGAAAAGAACCTTACCTCAGGAGGCCTTATTTAAAATGAAGGAAATTAGACTAGATTGGTAATTCTTAAGCATTTTTTTTCTTTCAAAGAAGGTACAGCAGACAGTCAGTGTTCCACCTATACCTCTATAAACTCTTTACCACTTTCATGAACATCAGATTCTAGTCTTTTTTTACTCTTAACAGCTAGAACTTTCCTCTCTTCATTAGAAGACTGCCTTCAGGTTTCCTAAGAAAACTTGATCTGCAAACTGAGGAAGTCAGAACTATAACCCCCACCTCTGCCTCAGGAAGCCATGAGCTGATGACTAGGGATGCAGAATGTAAATGTTCCTGCTTCTTAGGCACTGATAAGCACAGCTCTGAGTGAAGATTATGCAATCTCCAGAGCTCCCCTATAAAATGAATCCAACGGTACCCCTAGTAGAACATGCTTTGATAGCTAACCCTTGCTTGGCCTCTTCCATTCCCAGCCTCACTTCCTCACTTCAAAACCTGTTTTTCTTGGAGATATTTCCCAGTGCATCACTTCCACATGAATCCTCATCCCCGAGAAGCACTTCTGGGGAACTCAACTTAAGACTTGAAATAGAGGGTCAGACTTTGAATTTCTGCTAAAAACCATGGCTTCTCTTCAGAAAAAAAGTACTATATTATTCATGCAAAGTTGCATGTGTGCAAGCATGTGTGCTAAATTGCTTCACTCATGTCTGACTCCTTGTGACCTTGTGGACTGTAGCCCACCAGGCTCCTCTATCCATGGGATTATCCAGGCAGGAATACTGGAGTGGGTTGCCATGCCCTTCTCCAAGGGACCCTCCCAACCCAGGGATCGAACCCATGTCTCTTGTGTCTCCTGCACTGGCAGGTGGGTTCTTTACCACTAGCGCCACCTGGGAAACCCCATGCAAAGTTATTTACACATAATCTATGGGTTTTAATTTAATAATACCTTGACTAAAAATCTCTAATGTAACTTCCTTAAATGTTTTTTAATATGGGAGTATAGTTGATTAATAATGTTGTATTAGTTTCAGGTATGCAGCAAAGTGATTCAGTTATACAAATATATGTATCTATTTTTTTCAAATTGTTTCCCCACTTAAATTATTACAGAATATTGTAGAGTTCCCTGTGTGATACAGTAGGTCCCTGTTAGTTTTTCATTTTAAATATAGTGGTGTGTACATGTCAATCCCAAACTCCCTAACTATTTCTACCTCTACTCTCCACCACCCCCCCCAACCCCGGCAAACATGGTAACTTCTTGTTCTTAAATTCATTCATTCCTTTGAAAATTTTAGTTGAGAATCCATAATATACCTGTCAGCTTTGTAATTTCCAAGGACACTGGAATGAACAAAACCAACCAGAACCTTGCATCTATGGAGTTTACCTTCACATGGAGGAAGATGATAATAAAATGGGTAAGAACAGGAGGAAATGTTAAGTGTTAAGATAATTAAAACAGATACAAAGCTAGTGAGTGACTACCTTATGTATGGTGAGGAAAGGAGACCTCTGGGAGGATGAGGCATTTAGGCTGCAATTTTAATGACAGGCAGGAGCCAGCCATATAAATAAAATTAAGGGGTGGTAGCACAGGCAGTGGAGAAGGGAATGGCACCCCATTCCAGTGTTCTTGCCTGGAGAATCCCAGGGACAGAGGAGCCTGATGGGCTTCCATCTATGGCGTTGCACAGAGTCGGACACGACTGAAGCGACTAGCAGCAGCAGCACATGCAGAGGGAACTAGTGCAAAATCTCTAAACTAGGAACAAGCTTGGTTAAGTCTGAGGATTCAAAATGTTTGAGTGTCTAAAGCATAGTATGCAAAGTAGAGCAGTATGACTCAGAATTGAAAAAGTAGTCAGGCACTTGATGATAGCAGGTAAATCAGGGTAAGGAGTTTGAATTTTGTTCTAGATAAAATGGAAATAATGATCAGTGCTAGTTTTCTACTGGAACATTCCACCACTAAGTGCTACAGTATGCTGTTCGGTCTCTAATTGTACTTAAATCAGTTCCATTCACACTACCCATTTACTTTTATTTCCTCATATATCCTTTTCTTGTCACCTGACTATAAGTTAACGGGTCCCTGGTTCTTCCTTGCTAAATCTTTCCCTACAGGAGAAAGAGGGAAATGACAGGATGAGTAATTGTATAAACTAAAAGTCACCTCTGAATGACTCTAACTCCATGAATAATGAGAATTTCCCTGAATATTTACAGAGAAGATGAACCATTCTTGACTTCTGACAAGCTCTAGAACTAGGCTTCTGTTGAGAGAATCATCACATTTAAGGTGACAAAACCTTAAAGCATCCAGGGTATATGTTACTGCTATCTTCATTTTTGTTTACATTGGGTGGGTAGAGATTTAGATTGGTGGCCATAGCTAGCAATGATTTCCAATGGATTTAATTTCAAAGAAAAAAAATCTGCAGATTCTCATTTTCTTCAGTCCATAAAATTTGGTGGAAGGTTGTCTAAAAAGCACAGTAAATATGAACAGAATGTCAAATTCAAGGCAAAAAAAGCCACAATATGGCTTTGGAAATATTTTTTATCCCAACTCTTTCGCTGGCACCATGGTAGTTATTCTGCAATTCGTGCCCCTTAACAGGAAAGGAGTCTTTCTGACAAAGCGCGCTTGATAAGACAGCTGGAGTTTCTTGGAGAATGTTGACCAAAGTAATTACTGTGTTTCTGACAGCAGCTGTAAAGTTTCTGTCGCTAGAAATTTAACCCCTGACTAACTGAATTCAAAAGAATTGTTATGTTTTGCTGACACACATGAGGGTATTACTTTAAAAATATGAGTTATTAATTTGATTAAGAACATGATGATTTCTTCCTTGATACACTAGGTTCAAAAGCCTGGCAAAAATATTTATATAACAATGAAGGAAAAGTGATTCTCTTTAGTGGTTTGTTTATCCCTGCTCTCATTTCCATAGCTGCATGAACCCTAACATTTAGCCTACTTGGCAGGTAACAAAACATAAGCTGCTTTGAGTATAATTAAGTTTGAAGCAATATGGAGGTAATATAGAGTAAAATGCTGCTGCAAAGTCGCTTCAGTCGTGTCCAACTCCGTGTGACCCCATAGACAGCTGCCCACCAGGCTCCCCCGTCCCTGGGATTCTCCAGGCAAGAACACTGGAGTGGGTTGCCATTTCCTTCTCCAATGCATGAAAGTGAAAAGTGAAAGTGAAGTGGCTCAGTCGTGCCCGACTCTCAGCGACCCCATGGACAGTAGCCTGCCAGGCTCCTCCGTCCATGGGATTTTCCAGGCAAGAGCACTGGAGTGGGGTGCCATTGCCTTCTCCAGAGTAAAATGCAGTGCTTCTCTAATCCCAGATTGCTAAAATTATATCTAAAATTTCTGTCACTTATGCTTCTGCTAAACTATCAAAACTCTCTGTTTTGCAACAACTAGTTGCCACATACTGGCTGAGTATCTACTATTTACAAGATACTAAAAACTAATGGGTTGCAAAGAAATACAAAACATAATTTCTTTCTTCCAAATTTATGCTACAGATATGGTACTGAGTGATACAAAAAATAACTATCAAGAGTAGGTAATAAATTCACAGACATCATCATGATCAAAGTTTATTATTTAGAGCCTGGTTGCTATGCAGGGGGATTCTGAATAATACTCAAATAAATGATGTGCATGGTATTGTTTTAGGAACATTGCTGATGTCAAACTGTGAGGATAAAAAGCTGCCTTGATTATAGTAGAAGTGCTCATGGTAGTTATAATAGTAGTAGTGGGGCGGGTGGGTATAAGAGTAGCAAACATTTACCTATCAGACACTACATGCCACATGCTCTACATTTAATATTTCTAGCCCTCTCAACAGGAAATGGCAACCCAGTCCAGTGTTCTTGCCTGGAGAATCCCAGGAACGGGGGAGCCTTGTGGGCTGCCGTCTATGGGGTCGCGCAGAGTCAGACACGACTGAAGCCACTTAGCAGCAGCAGCAGCCCTCTCAACCCTCCTATGAACTGAGCGCTGGGACTCACATTTTTACAAATGAGAACTCTGAGGCTCATATCCATTTGAAATCAGGAATTCAATCAGGATTACAAAGTCAGGACTTCTTGTCTCTGCCACGATGCCCTTAAACACATCAACTCAGGCTCCAGGGAAGAGACTGGACCGGAAATAAGTTTAGCACATATGAAACTTGATTCAAACATTCAGCCCTAAAGGTAGTATCCATTTATTTTCCATAAGTCAACCTAAAATCTTTTTTTCTCAGCCCCCTAGCCTGTGGAACATCACATCAGTTATTTTTATTCCACCTCTGGCCATCTGCACCAAGGTTGTGAATTTGTTTTGGACAGGAAGCAGCTTCTCTCCTTCAGTGCCTAAGATCCTCTAGTTTATATGCTGAACTTGGGATGCCTGCATCTGGCAAGGCTGAGAGCTCTGTTGCCAGGCTTTCAGTGCACGAGATAGGGTACTTAGCCATCCCCTCAGGCATGTGACCTCCTCAGACCTCCATCCCCTTCGCAGACAGGGGACTCTCCTGACTGCTGCTCTTCTCAAAAGGCTACTATCCCCTCCTGCCCAGGAAACCCAGCACAATTCTTGTCAATAGCTTATGCCTCAAGAAGGTAAAACCCAGACTAGGAAGTGTCTTGGAAGTCACCTTTCTTTCAGCCCAGAAACAAATCCCTCCTGAAACCACAGGAAGACACAGAGGGTCATACTACCTTTGTGAAATGGATGGAGAATAGGAAAGTACTGTGAGGAGATAAAGCACATTAGGATCTCATTGAATCACTTTGTCACATAGCCATTGAAGACAAGTAGGAATGAGACAGGCAAAGAGGACTAAGTAGGACATAGTTCACCTGAGATTTTCCTGGCCTCTGTGTGAAGTCTTGCCACCCAAGTGTGGTTCTAGCATCAGCAGCCTCTGCAATACACAGGAGTTGGTTAGAAATGCAGAGCCTCACTGTGATCCCACCCCAGACCCACACACACTAATAATGCATTCACTAATAAATCCTAAATCTTTCATAAGATTCCCAAATGACTTGTATACATATTCTATTCAAAATTTGCTCACTGGTATAGAGGGCAAAAAACATAATGCAAGTTCAGGGTACAGTTAACAGACCATTTGGCTAAAATACAGGGTTTGCGCAAGAAAAAAAGTTTAAGATGTCTAGAAATGGTGTCTGATCCAGATAGTCAAGAGACTTGACAGCCATGTTTAAGGAATTTTTCCTGTAGTCATAGGGAGACAGTTGAAGTTTTTGTATTGAAGAATGACATAATAAAGAGGGGGCTTAGGAAGATTTTCCTAGCAACATTGGAAGGAGGAGGACCATTTGTGGAAGAACATGATGATCTGAAGTCTCAAACTGTCCATCTGTAGAATACTCCTCCAAGTCCAGCAGACACTGTCAGAAATACATAGGCTTTTTCAGAATGCCGGGTTGCTATTAAACGTACAAACATTTTGTGATGCAGAGATGTTCCTCTTAATAACCTGGAAGGGTAATTTTAGCTTTTGGGGTCACTGGTTCTGCAAAGAGGCAATGGGGGCTATAACCCCAGGGATAAAAGAATGTTCAGAGCCTAGAAACTAACACCAAAACGACAGAAAATGTAGGGCAAACAGGGCCCTGGGGACACAGTAGACGAATCTTTCAGGTTTCTCAACGCTGCAGTGTGTACCTGCTCTCACCTACCCTTTGGCAGTTTCACCACTTACCTGAGGTGGTGCAAGATGCAGAGTGGAGCTTGGTGTTGTCATCCCCTTGAAGCAGCCTCTAGGTCAGTGGTTTGCAACCATCACTGCACATTAGAATCACCTGGGGAGCTTTAAACACTCCAGCTGCCCAGCCATATCCCCAGACCAAACAAATGATTATTTCCAGTAATTCTAACAATCAGCCAGGGCAGCTAGAGTCAACTGAATGCCCTCAAACTGAAAATTACAATAAAATAGAAACTATTTTTCTGGCTCAGTGTGTGGAGTAAAATATAATGGTTGCCATTTATTAAGTCCATGAGATATGACAAACACTGCAATCTGTGTTCCACGTGCAGTATCTGTTTAGGGTTCCCCTCCTAGATAACGTGTGTCAAGTAAGCTTTTTACCATAACCCCAGTTTGTGAGTGCTCAATAGCTTAGTCATATCTGACTCTCTGCAACCCCATAGGCTGTAGCTGCCAGGCTCCTCTGTCCATGGAATTTTCCAGGCAAGAATACAGGAGTGGGTTGCCATGCCCTTCTTCAGTGTATCTTCCTGACTCAGGGATCAAACCTGCATCTCTGGCCTGTCTCCTGCACTGTAGGCAGATAACTTACCTCTGAGTCACGAGGGGAGCCCAATCCCCAGTTTACAAAATAGGAACCTGAGGCTCAAAGAAAAGAATGCACTTGCCTACATTTAGGAGGCACTTGAGCCAGGACTCAACCTAAGGGAGCAAGACTTACAACCTGATGCTTGGTCCAAATCAGATTCTGAGAAATATTTGTATATTCATTCTGCTTTCCCACCCTGAACCAAGGCTACTGGCTACAAAGTATTTTTTTAGTGTGAAAATATTCAGTATTCTGTGATCCAGTTTGCCAATGCTCACGCCTGTCTTGGCATGGTGGCTCATTTCCAAATGCCATTAGATATAGTCCAGTGCCTTGCATGTTGCAGGCAATCAATAACAGCTTTGTAAGTGAAGAAACATGTGAATTCATTGGACTTTGTGAAAGAATACAGATGCATCTGATTAAAGCGATCCTATCACTGAAAACTACACATGATGATGCCTGTGTATACACACGACATGGCTGTCTTTCTAACAGCTATTGTCAGTAGCTCCACCTTACTTGGTTTACCTGCCAAATATGGCCGATTCTCTGCATTTACTATCTCATTTGCTCACTTACTCTAGCACACTGGAGCTCCTTAGTCAGCCTTTTTCCTGTCTCTAGATTGGGAGGACATCACACGTGCTGTTTTCTCCACTAGCCTCATCTCTTCCAACTCCTCTCCCCTCTTTTCACCCCAACACCATTTCTACCATTCCATGCCTCCAGATTCCAATGAAAATGGGATTTTTTCCCCACAGTATTTAGTGACTTCTCACCACTTCATCTTCCTGTCAGTTCCCCTCACTATTATCCTTCTTTTCTTAAAACACATTATCACAATTTGTTATTATGTATTTACTGCAGGTTTATTTATTCAATAACTGATTCCCCACTAAAATGCACCTTTCTTGAACAAAAGGATAATGTCTTGCTTGCCACCACATTTCTAGTGCCTAAAATTACCTGACACGCAGTAGGTCTTCAGTAAAAACATTGAACATAGAGTGTTTTTAAGTAACTGCTTTGATTTCTAAAATTCCCAGTCTTATCAAGTGATCTAAATTATATATACAATAGTCCCCACTTACCCAATGCTTCTCCTTCAGCATTTACCTATGGCCAACTGCTGTCCAAACATTTTAAATGGAAAATTCCAGAAGTAAATAATTCCTAAATCTTAAATTGTGCACCATTTGAGTAGTGTGATGCAATCTCATGTCATCCCTCTCTGTCCTGTCCTGGATGTGAATCATCCCTTTGCCCATCACATCCCACCCATTAGCCTTCTTTGGTTATCAGATGGGTCATTACACTATTGCAGTGCTTGTGTTCAAGTCACCCTTATTTTACTTAATAATGACTCCAAAGCACAAGAGTAGTATTGCTGACAATTCAGATTTGCCAAAGAGGAGCTGTAAAGTGCTTTCTTTAAGTGAAAAGGTGTAAGTTCTCAATAAGAAAAAAAAAAAGTTGTATGTGACATTGCTAAGATCTTTTGTAAGAACATATCTTCTGCTGATGAAATTGTGAAGAAAGAAAAACACATGCTAACTTTATACTATCACACCTTGAACTATGAAAATTATGGCTACTGTGTGTGATAAAGTACTTAGTTACTACGGAAAAGGCATTGAATTTGTACAATAGATATTTTGGGAGAGTGAAACCACATTCACATAACTTTTATTTTAGTATATTGTTATAATTGTTCTATTTTATTATTAGTTATTATTGTTAATTTCTTACTGTGCTTAACATAAACTTTATCAAAGATATGTATGTATAGGAAAACATAATATATATAGGGTTTCGTACAACCCATGGCTTTCAGGCATCCACTGGCGTCTTGGAATAGATCACCAATGGATGAGGGGTACTACTATAATTATTTTTCTCACTTCACTGTCTTCAACTGATGCTTAAAAGTAAACCCCAATTCAATATATAGGCCTACTAGTCTTTTGAAAACCATTTACTTACATGAAATCAATGAGAATCAATGTAAACTCAAGAAAATTCCGTAGAGGCAAAAAGTAACCAGTCCATTTTGAGACAGAGGATTGGGAATATAATCTGTTAATCTAGGAGGCGCGGTATTTTACTTCAGCCAATTTCCTAAGATTTTTCAATATGTTTTTAAATAACTGGTTAATTTTTATATATACTATGAAAATTTTCATATATACTATGTAACTATACAATTATACAAAAAATACAACTATACTACTCTCTTGCAGTAACTCACCTTAAACTATATACAAGGATGGTTCAGACTTCATGTTTGTTTGGACCATAGCTTCCATTCAGTGCTGATAACAGTGTGAACTCAAGAATTTTCTATGGGATTGTTTTCTGGTTTTTATCATCTGTCTATTCATTTAGTCAGTTTACTTCAACAAGCACTGATAACATGTTTACAGTGTGACTTTCCTAATGTTCCTTGCTATTAGAATGTAAAAGAAAGTTATAATATTCAAAGAACTCCTAACAATATCAAGGTTACAGGATAAAACCCAAAATTTGGAGTAGGGGAGAGGTTGGAATGGAAAAGCATAGGAGATGACATGTAATAAAGGGGGATACTGAGCAATAGGACCTCATTTTAATCCACGTGTGACAAGCCCACAGCTAACATCACATTCAGTGGAAAAGGTTGAAAGCTTTTCCTTTAGGATCAGAAACAAAACAAGAGTGTCCACTCTCACCTCTCCTAGGCAACACAGGACTAAGTCCTAGCAAGAGAAATCAGGCAAGAAAAAGAACTAAAGGGCATCCACATAGCTTAATGAAATCACCAGCTTTGAAATCACCTGACTTTTGTTTAAAATTCTGGTTCTGATTATTTTTAGCTTTGTCATTTTCCATAGGCATATTAACAGTTACCTCGATGAGTAGTTTCAAGGATTAAAATATGCAAAGTGTCTCACATAATAGATCTCAAAAATGTGCAACTTTATCTCTGATTTGAGGAAGAAAAAAGCAATATTAAGTCAAGGAAGAAAGATCCGTGGAGAAGGGTAAATCTGAAAGTTAGTCATTCATTCAATATCCATTTTACTTTAGACCTATCATGTGTCAGATCCTTTGGATTCTCTGTCGAAGAAGACAGACACGATCTCATGAATTCTGTATTTTAATAGGGGGAAATAGATAATAAACAAGTTATGGAACACAGTTCAGAAGAGAAGGCCATGAAAGGCAGTAATGAGATAGAAAGAGCTTGACTGGAGTTGTAGAATTACAGGGACGGCCCTATGAAAGATAAGACCTGGACAGGCCGCTCATCACGGGAAGATCTGGAGGAAGTCTTGCAGGCAGAGGGGCAGCAAGGGCAAAGCTCAGAGGCAGGAGCCTGCTTGGTATGAAGGCCAGAGTCAATAGAAAGAGTGAAGGAGAGACAGTCATTGAGGTGAGATTGCAAAAGGAATTCTGGGCTGTAACGCAGAGTACCTGGAAGGCCATGGAGCAAAAGAATTTGACTAGATGCACTTGTTGCACCTCCTCAAATTGTTGAGGAAAACACTGCAAGTAAACTACTGCAGAAGGAAAAAAAACAAAACAAAACAGAGCCTAAGCCCCAAGAGCCTGGCTGAAATATAAAGTCATCATCTGCTTAAATTCTTAGAATAGCACTTTAGATTTAAGCAAAGGAAGTTTGATGCCGTAAATATTAGTTTTTCCTAAAAGGTATCTACCAATGACTGTCAACAGAAGCTCATCACTGATGCTAATACCTTCCATGACTTGTTTCTTCACTTGGAACTCAATTTTCTCCTTGGTCAAATCTTAATGAGACAATGCTGAGAAATCAAATCCTTAAATTCCAAGTACATTATATTCTACATGGAGAATCCTCCCAAAAGTAAAATATTAGGAAAGCAACATTTATATTTTTAAACAGCCTCTCTGCTTTGAAGGGATTTCCCTGGTGGCTCAGATAGTAAAGAATCTTCTTGCAATGCAGGAGACCTGTTTGATCCCTGGGTTGGGAAGATCCCCTGGAGAAGTAAATGGCAACTCACTCCAGTATTCTTGCCTGGAGAATTCTATGGACAGAGGAGCCTGATGGGCTACAGTCCATGGGGTCACAAAGAGTCAGATGTGACCTTTTTAGATCACTAATCAAGAGATCTTATAGTTAGTTTTTTCTTTATTTTCCTTATTCTTTCCTACTCCAGTATTGTGCTTCCCTTGTGGTCAGTTGTTAAAGAGTCTGTCTGTAATGTGGGAGATCTGGGTTTGATCCCTGGATTGGGAAGATCCCCTGGAGAAGGGGACAGCTATCCACTCCAATATTCTGGACAGGAGAATTCCATGGACCACAAAGAGTTGGACATGACTGAGCGACTTTCACTTCACTTATCCTTTCCCAGTCTCAGAGGCAGATTCAGTGGTTTAAATCCACATGCATGGCATTAAAATGTGGTGAGGAATGATACACATTTTTCAAAGCAAGGAGATACTATTTAAATAATAGGTGTTTTCAAAACCATGATACTCTGTCCCTTTGCTTTCTTTAAATAAATTTGCCAAAAACACCCAAACGTTGCAACTTTCCTAAGTTATCAGAACTTTTTTTTATAAGCTTATAATAATACCACGTTATAGTTGTGCACCAAAATGCTTCCCACTGCTGCCCACAATATACTCTACCTTCTTTCTGTTAAGTTGCATCTTAGCCTAGATGCTAAGAACATCAGACTCCTGGCCACAAATCCCTGATCTCTATGAAGCTTCTAACCAGAATAAATGCTTATTCATCTAACGATCATGATGATTGACATTATCAATCTGTTCTTGACCTTGGTAATAAAATTTCTTTACCTTCACCCATTTGATTTAGATTTGTCATAAGGTCTGATCACCACAGGCAATCTACCTCTTGATTCACCCTAATATTTGAGAATTTCTGTATCTTAATTTTTTGGGTTCTTATATAGGGTTAAGACAGAAGCAGACTAACCTGAGTTGGAATCTTTATTATATGATTAATTGGTCAAGTGACTTTGGGCAAGTCTGTTAATTTTTACAACCTTTTACAACCATCTGAAAATGGTAGATGTCAAATCCAACCTCAGAGACTAATATGAAGTTTAAATGAAGCATATTAAGTACTTATCACAGTGGCAAGTACAGTTATGTTCTTAGGCAGTTGGTTAACAATGGCAATGTAAAACACACAAAGAGACACACACACATATACAAAGAGGGACAGAGACAGAAAAATTGATTTAATCACAATGCAGACATTACTACAAATGGTTATGTTAGGAGATGTGACCAGGGCAGAATAAGGAATGTCATCATCCACTTTACCTACATGAAGAATGGAGTTACATTAAAGCTATAAAGAACAAAACCAGGTATTTGAACCAAGTTCATATGATACAATTGTTGAAATAGTGAGTAGCAAAATTTTTAACCAAAAAATTAAAGAAATAGGAATTCATATTAGCCAACCCTCTACTTCTCCATGATCAAAATCCAATATGTCATTTAAGGAAGATAAATTGAAAAATGTCTGCCTCTTCCTCTTTTGGATGTTTTCTTCATCTTCAGCTTACATCAGTATATGAACTTGTTCCATCCAAATGAAAAGCCACCTCATTGGAAAAGGATATACAAATATATTTTGAGGGAATTTATGTCAATAGGCTCCAAAACAAAAAAACCCAAGACAGACTCTGCTGATGCACTGTAATATTGTGGATTGGTCAAAAGTAAAACTGTCTACCCGTGGCATTGTCATTCACCATGTTGCCTAAGCAGAACTGCAATCTCAAAGGAAGTGGGAAGGGGATGAGACGTGAGAAGTGGCATAAAATGATTCGTTCCGTTTCAGAGACGCAAGAAGTGGCATTCGAAGATTAAGTCAAGCATCTTAGCTGTGAATTTGTTTGTGAACGTGTCTATGATTTGCACCATAAGAAAAAAAAATGAAAAGAACATGTAACTACATTTTAGGACTGCATGTGATGGTGAAAAAATCAACAGGCTATATTTTATTCTTGGTGTTATTTCCTAACAACTTTGTTGAACCTGCTGACACCTTCCCTCTCCTCCATTCATGCTTCAAGGTTCCTGTTAATGTTAACCCTGCTGCTAAAGACAAAATAAACACAACATAGTCACTATGAGTCAGAAGGATTCAACATTCATTTTCATTGTGGCCTTCCCAAATCAGGGTAGCTCAGTGCTCTAGTTAGAATTGCTAACTCTGCAAGCAGAATGACTGAATGTGAGTCTTGGCTCTCCCATTACTTGCCCTATAAACCTGGGCAAGTGACTTGACCTTTGTCTCAATTTCCTCATCAGACTTAAAAAAATGTTGAGGATGAAAAGAGACCTACTTCAGAGGCTACTCAATTCTGTAGTTGTAGCTGAAAGTAAGCATAGACAATATTTAAACTAATGAGCATGGATGTATTTCAATAAAACTTTATTCATAAAAACAGAAGGCAGGGCTGGATTTGGTCAGTTTGCCAATCCCTGATTTAGGTCTTAGAATTTTTAGGTCTGAGAGGAATTTTAAAGACATCCCCATTTTACATTTGAGACAAGCAAGAAACAGGAAAAGCCTGTAACATGTACTCTCTCTCCCCCTGCCCCAATCACACAAAGAAAAAAGAAAAGAAACTGAAGTCACTCAGTCGTGTCTGACTCTTTGTGACCCCATGGACTGCAGCCTACCAGGCTCCTCCGTCCATGGGATTTTCCAGGCAAGAGTACTGGAGTGGGTTGCCATTTCCTTCTCCAGGGGATCTTCCTGACCCAGAGGTCGAACCCAGGTCTCCCGCATTGTAGGCAGACACTTTTACCATCTGAGCCACCAGCCAATCACACAGCTATTGCTTAAAAAACAGTAATACTAATATTGCTTATAACGCATGATAGTCTTGTCTTCAGAGTTCCGATAATGATGTCTTAGACTTCTGATTCCCTAGTGGCTCAGATGGTAAAGAGTCTGCCTACAATGTGGGAGACCTGTGTTCGAGCCATGGTTTGGAAAAATCCCCTGGAGATGGAAATGGCAACCCACTCCAATATTCTTGCCTGGAAAATCCCATGGACAGAGGAGCATGGCAGGCTACAGACCATGGTGTCTCAAAGAGTTGGACAGGACTGAGCAACTAACACACAATGATGTCTTATTTTTCAGAAATAACAATTTCCCCTGTTTTGCATCTGAAAGCTTCACTGGTCTTAGGTTCATTCTCCAGGAACAGATCAAGAGAGGATTTATGAGCAAATGGTAAGCACAGAGGTGAAATAAAATAGGAAAGCGAGGGTAAACTAAACAAGGGTGAGATTCCAAGCAAAAGCCATTTAGAGGATAAGTCTGAACTTAACTCCACAAAGGAACTCTGGAGTGTAAGTTGTATAAGAATTGTTTTATTTCCCACTAGATGATTTAATTGGCACTGTGGAAGGCTGCAAATTTTCCAGGTAGTTCCCAGTGGCCAACGGCTGCCATTATAGCCCAAGAGTAGCAAAATGAAGATGCTGAATGCAGATACTGGCCACAGATTTATCCCTCAAAATATGTTATATGTGTGTGTTGGGTGTGGGGTTGGAATACAAAAATGATCTGATGGAATTTGGGCTGAGCATTTGCAATGTCTCCCGTACAACATTAATAACAGGAAAATAAATAAATGAACTTGTTTGAAGTTACAGACCAGAGATTCCTATTGCAAACTAGATATCTATTTAAAGTTTCTCATTTTATCTATAAAAATTTATATGAATTTTATATTGTCTCTTAACATCTCAATGATTACTGGGTCTTCCCAAATCTATGAATTTGATTTGCTGTCTTTAAAAGGTATTTTAACTGATACCTGCTTTTTTTTTTTTAACGTTTAAATTTAATCTTTTTAAACACTATATCATTTTCTGTTACTCTACTTTCTCTCCTGGTAGAATGACATTTTAGTCAAGACAAGATCTCAATGGTTTTCTTCTCTAATGTCCCATTTGTACTTTCCTGTCCATGTAGAAGGATGGAAGGGTCAAACAGCTCTTTGTAGACCACGAACTCCTAGCTCCTGAGAGGGAAAAAAGAATAGGCAGGCATTCATTTTACTATTTAGGTTTCTTTTAATTTTAAAAGAATCTAGGATATCAGGTTTCTTTCCCAAGTCAGCTCAGCTGCACACTAAGATTAAAACTATCTATGATGTCATGCCATACTTGCCAGATACTCTCTTGCCCTTTTGAATATAGTGCTCATGCTCGTGTTCAGTTGCTCAGGTTGCGTCGGACTCTTTGAGACTCTATGGTCTGTAGCCCACCAGGTTCCTCTGTCTGTGGAATTCTCTAGGCAAGAACAATGAAGTGGGTTGCCATGCCCTCCTCCCGGGGATCTTCCCCACCCAGGGATTGAATCTGCATCACAGGCAGATTCCTTACCTGCTGAGCCACCTGGAAAGCCATTTTGAATATAGAAATGACATGAAAGACTTTCAAATCACTAGTGCCATTTACATGATAGGTGAAGTGTCTTGGTTGTTGGCTTGTTTGTTTTCTTTCCTGGGAAGCTCTCACCATATTTTCCCAGTAGGATTGTTTCCTTTCATTCTCTATTACTCCTTAACCCATGATGCACCCTTATTGTTTATGCTTGTCTATGGTTGCTTTCATGCTACTACTGCAGAATTGAGTAGCCTGCAAAAAAGTTTGCTGATCTCTGTTCAAAATGATGTGGCAAATATTGCTGATAAATGTTTAAAGGGTGACTGGATTCCAGGGAACCCTTCCTCCATCTACATAATTTGAAATCCTCATTCTGATATCGAGGTTCTCCACATTGTGGCTGCCTTTGCCAGCCATTTATCTCTCTTTAGCCAGACACTGATCTGTGGATGAAGAAACTTACCTCAAACTTCACGATTGCCTGCTAATAACTACAGTTAATATTTTACCCATCCTTCTATTTAGAATAGCATCTTGACAGTAAAGCCTTTCCCTTTAAATCTAACCAGCCATGATCTCTTTCTCCTGCAATCTCCTTGGATTATGCTCTTCTAAGTTTATGCCTTTCTTGTGACATTAATATTCTACTGCTTAATCATTTTTGCTAGCTTCCTCATCCTCGCCTGCTACCATTTAGCTCCTTGAGGGGAGAAACCTTGTCTTATTCATCTTTTTGCTCCCTGCAAAACTGAACCCATGTCTACGTGAATAGATACTCAGTATACTCACTGATGTGCCAAATTTGATTTTGACATCTGTGTCATAAAGACAACCCTGCTGTCTAAAGATGTTCAGGTTCACCTCGCATTTCCTGTATGCTGATCACTTACACGAGTGATTTCTGATGATCATAGATTCCTTAAAATTAGAAGGCCCTTACATCAATCTAAACTATGACAATTTTTCTTACAGAACTTTGGCAGATTGTTCCTGCCCAAATTGTGTAGTCAAAGATTGCCAAATGTTTGCACACCGCCTACATTATTTTTGTCAAATCCACATACCACCTGCTCTGCTATTTTATCAATATTTCCTTTTAGTTACTCACCTTTAACTTAAGTGTTTTTTTTTTTAATTAAATAAAGGTAATTTCACTGCCTTGTATGAAACTCTAGTACTGTTGACCAAAAATGAAATATAGTTATAATGATAAAAACCAATGGACCTAGAGACTGTCATATAGAGTGAAGTCAGAAAGAGAAAAAAACAAGTATCACACATTAACACACTTATATGGAATCTAGCAAGATGGTACAGACGAACCTGTTTACAAGGCCGAAATCAACATACAGACATAGAGAACAAACATATGGGCACTAAAGGGGGAAAAGGGGTGGGTGTGATGAACTGGGAGAAGGGATTGACATATACACACTAATTTCTATAAAATATTAATAGATCACTAATGAGAACCTGCTGTCTAGCACAAGGAACTCTACTCAATGCTCTGTGGTGACCTAAATGGGCAGGAAATCCGAAAAAAGAGGGGATATATGTATACCTATGGTTGATTCACTTTGCTGTACAGAAACTAACACAGCATTGTAAAGCAACTATACCCCCAATTAAAAAATCAAAGAGAAGCTGAATGGTCTGCATCTAAAGACTCACTCCTCTCAATTAAAATGGGTAAGTAACAAGTCATAAAAGAATGCTGATGGCATCTTAGTATCAAACTGAGATTTTCATATCTATATAACATTCAAAATCATCTCTTAACTATCAAGGATCTACATCCCAAATTCTAGATAAAGTACCAGATAAAATACCAGATTTCCAAAGTACTGTTTGCTTCTTGTTTTGATACATCGTTGGCCCCCAACAACAAAGTGATTTAAGTCTAAACTCCTGTTAAGTTACATTTTAAAAAGTAAACAATGGTAGCTACTGGTTGTTGGACTTTCTGGCCTGAAAGTGTCTTTCTTTATTTTACAGACGACGGCTAGATGGCTATGCTCTAGACTATCACATGCTGTAGCCCTCGGTAGGAACACTTTCACTCACAGCTCTTAATCAGTTATTTGAACCTAAAACTAAATTCATCTTCTCAGGAAATAGGAACAAAACATGATTCATGTAGTTTCTATTATGGAAGAATTATGCTAAAACAAATGGAAGGAAACAGTGGTTATTATCACCTACTCTTTAGGTTTCCAATTAAAGAAAATCTTCACTCTGATAGACTTTGACTAGTTTTTCTTCTTTCCTCTTTTTCTGAAAAGAAGCTTTTCTTAATCACAATGTGACACTTTCAGAATATTGTGAAATGGGGATAATATTAGAACTTACCTCATAGTATTTTGTGAAAATTAAGTGAGGTGTAGAAAGGTTGGAATATAAGTATCAGGAAAGGTCATTTAGTATCAGCAATGACTTATGGCATAGTTAAATATTAAACAAAGGTTAATTTTAATTATTAAGAAAAATTATGTATTAATACTGGGCTTCCCTGGTAGCTCAGATGGTAAAGGATCTGCCTGCAAGGTGGGAGATCCAGGTTCTATCCTTGGGTTGGGAAGATTCCCTGGAGAATGGCAACCCACTCCAGTATTCTTGCCTAGAGAATTCCATGGACTGAGAGGCCTGGCGGGCTATAGTCCATGGGGTCACGAAGAGTCAGACACGGCTGAGTGAATAATACATACACACATACACACATGTGTTAACACTAATGAGGAAGGAAATATCCTATGATTATAAGTATAGGAATTATTTTATTTAAATGCTTAAATAGCAAAGAAGTTTGCTGTGGAATTCACTCTTTCAAAAGTTTACTTAACTAATACAGATAGGTTTCACTGTGTACACATGGAACTAATGCAATTATTTGATATTGACAATACAATATTTTTAATAATAGGTCTCTATTACTCAAATTTTCAGTTACTAAGAATCTTCTATCTTTAGTCATTTTTATCTATAATTCTGTTAAAATTTTCCATTGATTCTTGCAAGTATTTATGACTATTTTAAAATAATTGTGAGGATCTGTTTCATGGATGACTATGTGAGTTGCTGAAATGTGAGTAGCGATCATCCACCCATCCATCTTGACATGGATCTGAGAAATCAGATGTCCTAGACTGATGCATGCATTCATTCAGTCTTCTCAGCTAGCTGCAAGGACATTCATGTAAGACAGATACATGTCTGTATCCCTCTTCTAGTCAGATCCAAGTCCCTATGGAACTATTTATTTATCAAAAAGATATGGTCGGTTTTAGTAACATCTGTGACTTTTATGTGTTTAGCATTCATGCCTCCTCTTCCTGGAAAGAGCACATGAGTGGTCTTTCTTTGGGTAATTATTCCTGAACCATTCCCCGTCCACAGGGTTTGGATACGGTATATCCAAGCTTTGGGCTTCCCTGGTGGCTCAGATGGTTAAAGAATGCAGGAAATGCAGGAAACTCAAGTTGGATCCCCGGGTTGGAAAGATTCCCTGGAGAAGGGAATGGCTACCCACTCCAGTATTCTTGCCTGGAGAATTCCAGGGACAGAGGAGCCTGGCAGGCTACAGCCCATGGAGTCTCAAAGGTTGGCCACGACTGAGTGACTGACACTACACTACACTACCACCCCAGCTTCAGGACCAGGGGTGAACACATGCCCACCCATCAGAGCAAGTGACAGATGGAAGGTAGAACTGTGATCAAGTCCCCCAGCCTCCAGTGAGTCCTACCATCTAACTTTAGAGGAGGGAGTAAATTGCTAATACTCTCAGGGCTGCTAAACCAGAGCAGCTCATGGTCATCTTCGGAAGACCCAGGTCTTCCTGCATTGCAGGCGATTCTTTACCAGCTAAGCCACAAGGGAAGCCCTTTGGAAGACAGCCTGTCTGAGAATGAACCCAACTTTCATAAAAAAGAATCCGTAGATGAAGTAGTTTAAGCCTCTGAATCCAACTGTAGCTAAAGCTGAACACCCTTAAGTTTCATTTACATGACTAAATGGTCACCTACTGTAGCTACTTTGAATTCAGTTACTGTCACTTTCAACCCCAAGGTCACTGAATAATATACTACTTAATAATAAATACACTACAAAGAATTAAATGAGTAATCATTGGTGTTATCAGAAAGTAAGCCAGTTTGGGAGCAAGCACGCAGTAAATATTAGCTATCAATAAGAACTGCAATTATAATTTATCAATTCCCGAGTGCCTTATAAAAGTTAGGTAAATGCACTGAGCCTGGGGAATAATTAAACACAAGAGTGAGAGTTCCTTGTAGAATTAGCCAATGGAGATGCTTCCAAAGGGGACTTAAAGGAAAAAACAAAATCAAAACCAAAATAGAAACAAACAAGCAAGACACTACACTTGACATTGGACTTACCCAGTGGCTCAGGGGTAAAGGACTCGCTCGCCTGCAATGCAGGAGTCGCAGGTCGATCCCTGGATCGGGAAGATCCCCTGGAGGAGGGCATGGCAACCCACTTCAGTATTCTTGCCTGGAGAATCCCACGGACAGGGAAGCCTGGCCGGCTACTGTCCATAGGGTCACAAAGAGTCAGACACGACTAAGTGACTTAGCATGCGTGCACACACACTTGACATTACCTGCATAGTAGTAGGGAGAGTAATTCTGCCTGAGGCTGGAGACAGCTGGAGCTTTCTAAGACCTTCATATGTCCAAGGCCTTTAACTTTAGGAGGCCCTCGACACATGATATTAATATAAAGCACATTAAAATGCACCTTTCCCATATGAAATTTAAATCTGTATAATTAGAATAACATTAAATTTTTATAGACATTTAATTAAACATTTAATTTCTACATTGCAGTTTACTTTTTAAAATTTGGATCCAATATGCACTTTTTTCAGAATTCCAAAATTTTTTATAGGCCCTCAGAAGGCTTGTAAACCCTAGGCTTTCTAACTCAGGGATCTACTAGAAAAACAACCCTGGAAGAAGAGCATCAGGAGAGGCCTCAGATTGTGTGACCCACATTCTGGAAAACTTCATTTTGGACACTGAATGTACACCTATGTTTGGCCATCTCTCACTGACCATCGCTAAAAACCAACCTGATGAGAGAGACATGGAGAAATTACTCCTTAGGACTGTCAGTGTCACTGCTTATACATCAGTTTTACTCATTTATTTATGTTGATAAGCTCACCTCACCTCCCCTGCAGGTCTGAGAAGCAGTTGGTAAGAAGGACTTCTCTCCCACTCTAGCCTTTTCTAGTATAAGGGATGTGGTGTTCTATTGCTTCTGAGACTGTGCATAAATATAATTAGAATCCCCATGGTGTCAGAGCTCAGGTAATTTCCTCATCTAACAATTTCACCTCCATTTGGAGCATCAGTAATTTCATTTTGCACTGTACTCCTGAAGATCGATTCATTTGAGGTGGTGCTAAAAAGTATTTTCCTTCAGAAGGTGTCTGGTAACTCCAGCTCTCAAAATTTCCATTGCTCATTTGATTGTTAAATCAAATCTCCATTAGGTGTGGAGACCCTTTGTCTGAGCTAAGATTTTATTTCTGTTATATTAACGCAATGGGTGAGAGAAGCAGAGAACTGTAGACAAGTCTGTGGGAGTTTTATATATAAAGTCACATAGGTATCAAGAAGAGCCTGAGTCCATTAACATTTTCTTATAAACTGCAATCTTCAGTTCAGTTCAGTTGCTCAGTCATGTCCGACTCTTTGCAACCCCATGGACTGCATCATGCCAGGCCTCCCTTTCAATCACCAAATTCCGGAGTTTACTCAAACTAGTGTCCATTGAGTTGTTGATGCCATCCAACCATCTCATCCTCTGTCGTCCCCTTCTCCTTCGGCTTTCAGTCTTTCCCAGCATCAGAGTCTTTTCCAGTGAGTCAGTGCTTCTCATCAGGTGGCCAAAGTATCAGAGTTTCAGCTTCAGCATCAGTCCTTCCAGTGAATATTCAGGACTGATTTCCTTTAGGATGGACTGGTTGGATCTGCTTGCTGTCCAAGGGACTCTCAAAAGTCTTCTCCAACACTACAGTTCAAAAGCATCAATGCTTTGGCACTCAGTTTTCTTTATAGTCCAACTCTCACATCCATACATGACCACTGGAAAAACCATAGCCTTGACTAGATGGACCTTTGTTGGCAAAGTGATGTCTCTGCTTTTTAATATCCTGTCTAGGTTGGTCATAACTTTCCTTCCAAGGAGTAAGCTGTCTTTTAATTTCATGGCTGCAGTCACCATCTGCAGTGATTTTAGAGCCTGAGAAAATAAAGTCTGTCAGTGTTTCCTCATATATTTGCCATGAAGTGATGGGACCAGATGTTATAACCTTAGTTTTCTGAATGCTGAGTTTTAAGCCAACTTTTTCACTCTCCTCTTTCACTTTCATCAAGAGGCTCTTTATTTTTTCCTCATTTTCTGCCATAAGTGTGGTGTCATCTGCATATCTGAGGTTACTGATATTTCTCCTGGCAATCTTGATTTCAGCTTGTGCTTCTTCCAGCCCAGCATTTCTCATGATGTACTCTGCATATAAGTTAAATAAGCAGGGTGACAATATACACCCTTGACACACTCCTTTCCCGATTTAGAACCAGTGTGTTGTTCCATGTCTAGTTCTAACTGTTGCTTCCTGACCTGCATACAGATTTCACAAGAGGCAGGTCAGGTAGTCTGGTATTCCCATCTCTTGAAGAATTTTCCACAGTTTATTGTGATCTACACAGTCAAAGGCTTTGGCCTAGTCAATAAAGCAGAAGTAGATGGTTTTCTGGAACTCTCTTATTTTTTCAATGATCCAATGGATGTTGGCAATTTGATCTCTGGTTCCTCTGCCTTTTCTAAATCCAGGTTGAACATCTGGAAGTTTACAGTTCACATACTGTTGAATCCTGGCTTGGAGAATTTTGAGCATTACTTTGCTAGCATGTGAGATGAGTGCAATTGTGCAGTAGTTTGAGCATTCATTGGCATTGCCTTTCTTTGGGACCCAGAGACCCCACAGAGGCTGAGACAGAACTGTGTTTGAGTGTCTCCTGCAGAGGTATGGGTCGGCAGTAGACTGCCACAGGGGCAGGGGCTCTGGGTGCAATCTTATATAGATATTTAATCTCTGCTTCTGTTTCCTTATAGGTAAAATGGGAGTAATAATTATTAATATTTTATAGACACATTGTAAAGATTAAATATATTACTATGTAGAGAGCATTTCGAACAGCATCTGACAGACCAATTTTATTATTATTCCTACATGTTATATTTTAGTTAAGTAATTTAAATAGATCTATATGTCATAAGTCTTACTCTGGTTAAAACTTTTTTAGACACTCAGGTTTAATGTTAGTGCTACTTGCTGAAGGAGAAACAAATAGGACTCAGTGGGCATAGAAATTCTGTAGAGCAAACCCTCATTAAACTGTAAGCCCATAACTTGGAATTTATGGTAATATATGAGATACCTAACTTTCTGGTGTCTGTGAAGGCAAGGTTTGCCAGACAAATACAGAAGGTTATTTCTGACTAGCGTAAGGGAAAAATATTTGATAAAATCTACGAATATTCTTTGGGCTTTCCTGGTGGCTGCTCAGATAGTAAAGAATCAGCCTGCAATGCAGAAGACTCAGGTTCGATCCCTGGGTTGGGAAGATCCCCTGAAGATCCCCTGAAGAAGAGAATGGCAACCCACTTCAGTATTCTTGCCTGAAGAATTTTATGGACAGAGGAGACTGGTGGGCTATGGTTCATGGGGTTGCAAAGAGTCGGATACAACTGAGCGACTTTCACTTCACAGGAATATTCTTTAGCATATAAAAATAAATAAAGGTGCATTCATATATAAGATACTTAGTACTTGAAGAGGTTATTTAAAAATGGTTCCTATTTATACATTACAGTAGGTTAAGTTGTAGACTTGAAAACACTGGTAGTAATTAGTAAGTGGGTACTGAAAGCAATAAATATATATTTTCTTTCAATATAAATTTTTTACTTTCTTCCTACTTTTCAGTATTCCTGAAATTTGGAACACTATTTAAAAAGATGCTAATCAATTTTCAAACCTAAGGTATTCATTATTCATTTAAAAAAAATAATAAACACTTATGTTTAATCAATCTGGCAAAGTAGGTACCCAGGTTCCACGAGAACCTCATCTGTGATCATCATCTCTGAGGCTACACCAGCAGCAGGAAGTCAGAAAAGGTGCTCTGGCACTTGAGGACATATCGTATATGTATATCTCACAGGATAAAGGCTATGGGGTGGAATATCACCTCTGCCTCCCCCCGAATGAAGTGTGCAAGACTCTGGGGAAGAAATCAGGGTGGCACAGGGAAATACTGGCTCATCTTGTATACCAGAAGCATGTAATCTTTTCAGAAAATTTAAAACCTCTTAAGGATTCAATACAGTTGACTAGTCCTTCTTTATTAGAATATTCTCCTTCCTTGGCTTTGATCACATCACTGTGGTTTTCCTCTTGCCTTTGGGGCCATTTCTAATTTCACCCTTCTGGAGGGCTGTAAATTGTCAATTTCCAGAAGATTCCTTTCTTACTCTATATATCCTCCTTGCATAAGTTGTCATAAACTCTCATGATTTCAGTGGGAGGATGGTCTGCTGGATCATCAAATAATGACTTATTCATTAGAACATATGTGTTAGGTTTCTTCTATGGCCCTGGGCCAAGTGTTATTCATTCAGTCTTGTCTGACTCTTTGTGATCCCAGGGACTGTAGTCCACCAGGATCCTAGTACTTAGGAAAGCAGGCATAATTCTGTTTTTCTAAACTTTCATTTCATGTAGGAAGATAGAATTACAATAGGCAAAATAAAATATGTTAGATAGTAATATGTCCTAAAAAGAAAAATTCAGACAGAGAGGGAAGTAAAGTGTCAGTTTGCAACACAGAAAGTTTGTATTGGCTCCACATCAGCGCTCAGCATCCATACAACAAAATGTCCAGTGCACCTTAGCTGGCTAGGTGGGACTTTATAGTCATCATGACCCAAACTGAATGCATGATTCCCATCAACTTTCTTCTACCACCACCAATGAGTTGCTCAAACCAGAATGTATGAGTCATTCTTGAACCCCTCTCCCTCTTTACTCATAGCCCATGCATCACAAAGTTACACATTTCTCCCACACAACTCTAGCCACTTCTCTCCAGCTTCACTGTCACTTTCCTAATTCAGTCCAACATCACCTCTCACCTGCATTCTTGCAAGAAGAGATCCCCTATGGCCATCAACACCTTCCTCCAGTGTGGTTAAACTCACCTTGTCACTCCTCGGGCCTGTGCTCAGTTGCTCAGTCATGTCTGACTCTTTGAGACCTCATGGACTGTAGCCCACCAGGCTCTTCTGTCCATAGGTTTTCTCTAGACAAGAATACGGGGGTGGGTTGCCATGCTCTCCTCCAGGGGATCTTCCCAATCCAGGGATTGAACCCTAGTCTCCTGCATTGCAGGCAGATTCTTTAACTGTCATTCCTTTACTTCAACAGATTAATGGACCAAATTGCTTTGCCCAACTTGCCACCACATCACTCTTGGAGCCACTCTTACCCTTGTACCCTAGTCTTTGTTCTTCCTTCCATCCTCTCTTGGCCCTAGATATTTTCACATACTAGATCTTCTTCCTAGAATGTTCTTTCCCTAACTCTTCATCAGGCTAACTCATTTTTCAAATCTCATGTTAAAACATCACTTCAGCAGGCAAGTTTTACCCAAACCCTCAAGCTGAGTTATTTGCACTAATTATGGACATGGAACAACAGACTGGTTCCAAATAGGAAAAGGAGTAGGTCAAGGCTGTATATTGTCACCCTGCTTCTTTAACTTCATACAGAGTACATGATGAAATATTCTGGGTTGGATAGAGCACAAGCTACAACCAAGATTGCCGGGAGAAATATCAATAACCTCAGATATGCAGATGACACCTCCCATATGGCAGAAAGTGAAGAGGAACTAAAAAGCCTCTTGAAGAAAGTGAAAGTGGAGAGTGAAAAAGTTGGCTTAAAGCTCTACAGTCAGACAACGAAGATCATGGCATCTGGTCCCATCACTTTATGGGAAATAGATGGAGAAACAGTGGAAACAGTATCAGACTTTATTTATGGGGGCTCCAAAATCATTGCAGATGGTGACTGCAGCCATGAAATTAAGATGCTTACTCCTTGGAAGGAAAGCTATTACCAACCTAGATAGCGTATTGAAAAGCAGAGACATTACTTTGCAAACAAAAGTCTGTCTAGTCAAGGCTATGGTTTTTCCAGTAGTCATGTATGGATGTGAGAGTTGGACTGTGAAGAAAGCTGAGCACTGAGGAATTGATGCTTTTGAACTGTGGTGTTGGAGAAGACTCTTGAGAGTCCCTGGGACTGCAGGGAGATCCAACCAGTCCATTCTGAAGGAGATCAGCCCTGGGATTTCTTTGGAAGGAATGATGCTGAAGCTGAAACTCCAGTACTTTGGCCACCTCATGCGAAGAGTTGACTCATTGGAAAAGGCTCTGATGCTGGGAGGGATTGGGGGCAGGAGGAGAAGGGGACGACAGAGGATGAGATGGCTGGATGGCATCACTAACTCAATGGACATGAGTCCGAGTGAACTCTGGGAGATGGTGATGGACAGGGAAGCCTGGTGTGCTGCGATTCATGGGGTCGCAAAGAGCCAGACACGACTGAGCGACTGAACTGAACTGAACTGATGGATTCCTAATATCCTATCTTCTTCACAATACCTTCTACACATGTTATTCTATTCTCCTCTCTCCACAGTCAAAAGCTCCAAAAGGTTAAGGACAATGGCTGCCTTTCCAACACATTATCCCCTAGTGCTTATCAAATAATGTTTGACATAGAGGTGCCCAATATGCTACTGGAGATCAGTGGAGAAATAAGAAAGAAAGAATGAAGGGATGGAGCCAAAACATAAACATACCCAGTTGTGGATGTGACTGGTGATAGAAGCAAGGTCCAATAATGTAAAGAATAATATTGCATAGGAACCTGGAATGTCAGGTCCATGAATCAAGGCAAATTGGAAGTGGTCAAACGAGATGGCAAGAGTGAACATCGACATTCTAGGAATCAGCGAACTAAAATGGACTGGAATGGGTGAATTTAACTCAGATGACCATTTCATCTACTACTGTGGACAGGAATCCCTTAGAAGAAATGGAGTAGCCATCATGGTCAACAGAAGAGTCTGAAATGCAGTACTTAGATGCAATCTCAAAAACGACAGAATGATCTCTGTTCATTTCCAAGGCCAACCATTCAATATCACAGTAATCCAAGTCTATGCCCCAACCAGTAACACTGAAGAAGCTGAAGTTGAACGGTTCTATGAAGACCTATAAGACCTTTAGAACTAACACCCCAAAAAGATGTCCTTTTCATTATAGGGGACTGGAATGCAAAAGTAGGAAGTCAAGAAACACCTGGAGTAACAGGCAAATTTGGCCTTGGAATGTGGAATGAAGCAGGGCAAAGACTAATAGAGTTTTGCCAAGAAAATGCACTGGTCATAGCAAATACCCTCTTCCAACAACACAAGAGAAGACTCTACACATGGACATCACCAGATGGTCAACATGGAAGTCAGATTGATTATATTCTTTGCAGCCATAGATAGAGAAGCTCTATACAGTCAACAAAAACAAGACCAGGAGCTGACTGTGGCTCAGATCATGAGCTCCTTATTGGCAAATTCAGACTTAAATTGAAGAAAGTAGGGAAAACCACTAGACCATTCAGGTATGACCTAAATCAAATCACTTATGATTATACAGTGGAACTGAGAAATAGATATAAGGGACTAGATCTGATAGATAGAGTGCCTGATGAACTATGGAATGAGGTTCCTGACATTGTACAGGGATCAAGACCATCCCCATGGAAAATAAGTGCATAAAAGCAAAATGGCTGTCTGGGGAGGCTTTACAAATAGCTGTGAAAGAAGAGAAATGAAAAGCAAAGGAGAAAAGGAAAGATATAAGCATCTGAATGCAGAGTTCCAAAGAATAGCAAGAAGAGATAAGAAAGCCTTCTTCAGCGATCAATGCAAAGAAATAGAGGAAAAGAACAGAATGGGAAAGACTAGAGATCTCTTCAAGAAAATTAGAGATACCAAGGGAACATTTCATGCAAAGATGGGCTTGATAAAGGACAGAAATGGTATGGACCTAACAGAAGCAGAAGATATTAAGAAGAGGTGGCAAGAATACACGGAAGAACTGTACAAAAAAGATCTTCAAGACCAAGATATTCACGATGGTGTGATCACTCATCTAGAGCCAGGCATCCTGGAACGTGAAGTCAAGTGGGCCTTAGAAAGCATCACTATGAACAAAGCTAGTGGAGGTGATGGCCTTCCAGTTGAGCTATTTCAAATCCTGAAAGATGATGCTGTGAAAGTGCTGCACTCAATATGCCAGCAAATTTGGAAAACTCAGCAGTGGCCACAGGACTGGAAAAGGTCAGTTTTCATTCCAATCCCAAAGAAAGGCAATGCCAAAGAATGCTCAAACTGCCACACAATTGCACTCATCTCACATGCTAGTAAAGTAATGCTCAAAATTCTCCAAGCCAGGCTTCAGCAATACGTGAACCGTGAACTTCCAGATGTTCAAGCTTGTTTTAGAAAAGGCAGAGGAACCAGAGATCAAATTGCCAACATCTTCTGGATCATGGAAAAAGCAAGAGAGTTCCAGAAAAGCATCTATTTCTGCTTTATTGACTAGGCCAAAGCCTTTGACTGTGTGGATCACAATAAACTAGAAATTCTGAAAGAGATGGGAATACTAGACCACCTGACCTGCCTCTTGAGAAACCAATATGAAGGTCAGGAAGCAACAGTTAGAACTGGACATGGAACAACAGACTGGTTCCAAATAGGAAAAGGAGTACGTCAAGGCTGTATATTGCCACCCTGCTTATTTAACTGATATGCAGAGTACATTATGAGAAACGCTGGGCTGGAAGAAGCACAAGCTGGAATCAAGATTGCCGGGAGAAATATCAATAACCTCAGATATGCAGATGACACCACCCTTATGGCAGAAAGTGAAGAGGAACCTAAAAGCTTCTTGATGAAAGTGAAAGTGGAGAGTGAAAAATTTGGCTTAGTAAACATTCAGAAAATGAAGATCATGACATCCGGTCCCATCACTTTATGGGAAATAGATGGAGAAACAGTGGAAACAGTGTCAGACTTTATTTTTGGGGGCTCCAAAATCACTACAGATGGTGACTGCAGCCATGAAATTAAAAGACGCTTACTCCTTGGAAGAAAAGTTATGACCAACTTAGATAGCATACTCAAAAGCAGAGACATTACTTTGCCAACTAAGGTCCGTCTAGTCAAGGCTATGGTTTTTCCAGTAGTCATGTATGGATGTGAGAGTTGGACTGTGAAGAAGGCTGAGCGCCAAAGAATTGATGCTTTTGAACTGTGGTGGTGGAGAAGACTCTTGAGAGTCCCTTGGACTGCAAGGAGATCCAACCAGGCAATTCTGAAGATCAACCCTGGGATTTCTTTGGAAGGAATGATGCTGAAGCTGAAACTCCAGTACTTTGGCCACCTCATGAGAAAGTTGACTCATTGGAAAAGGCTCTGATGCTGGGAGGGATTGGGCGCAGGAGGAGAAGGGGACGACCGAGGATGAGATGGCTGGATGGCATCATTGACACAATGGACGTGAGTCTGAGTGAACTCTGGGAGTTGGTGATGGACAGGGAGGCCTGGCGTGCTGTGAAGCATGGGCTTGCAAAGAGTCGGACAAGACTGAGCGACTGAACTGAACTGAACTGAAATGCTCAGTGAGGAGATCATGGAACTCTTCATCCCAGCATCATGGGTTTGAGCCACAAGTTGGGTGCAGTTATGTTTCCCTGATGGCTCAGATGATAAAGAATCGGCCTGCAATACAGAAGCCCAGGTTCGATCCCTGGGTCAGGAAGATACCCTGGAGAAGGGGATGGCAACCCACTCTAGTATTCTTGCCTGGAGTTCTCATGGACAGAGGAGCCTGGTGGGCTACAGCCCATGGGTTTGCAAAGAGTCAGACACAAATGAGCAACTACCACAAATAGCCAATACATATTTACTGAACAAATGAATAAATATTATAGCCAAGATAAATACCAGATGATTAGTGACTGTTATCACTTGGCATTTATATGCTTCATACTCAAGAGGTGATTCTAAATCATGATCTCTTCAGAGTACTTACACATCACCTTCGCTTTATACATTTGGGATCATGGAGGATGCTCTCCAGCAACTGACACATTTCCAGAATCCAGCAGCGCCTTCCCTTGCACATTATTGTTCCAATTTTCACATTCCTAGGCAGCGTTATCAGCCAGATCTTCCAGAGAGATGGCCTAGTGCAGATTCTGCTATAAAATAGAGACCCACTTTAGACATAAATTGATCTTGGATTTTGTAACTAGTAAGAATACCTGTATGCATTGGTTACAGTTATTATTAAGAAATAACACTGAGATGGTACCACAAAAGAAAAATAACTATGACTTTGTATTTTCTCCTTTTGATTGCTGCTTGGGTCTTTAATACCTTTTCTTCTTATCCTTATCTTTTTGATAATTCCCTTGAAATATCTGATCCTCTCTTCTCAAACTAATTTATGCTTTCTCAGGAGAATTACACTAAATTTATGTCCACTTGGTCTTTATAGACTAATGCCATTAAACTTTGTTTGCTTTCCTTCCCATTCATTATGCCTTATTCATTAAAAATTGCTAATATTTATTAATCATGTGCCAAATGCTACACATATATTTATACCATTCTACAAGAAAGAAAGCATTGTATTTAATTTTTACAGAAGAGGAAACTAGGATTTAGAAAGGTTAAGTGACCTGTCCAAACTCCAAAGATACTAAGTATTTGAACTGAGATTTGAGCCCAAAAGTCTGTGCTATTGTCATACTTGTTGAGATGCAATTTTCTTTTAATTATTTGCCCTCCTTTCCCTTGATTTTCTGTATATATTAGGTCTTCAAAAACTACTGTTTAAGGTTTCACTAGACCATTATTGCCTGGTGGGCTGCCGTCTATGGGGTCGCACAGAGTCGGGCATGACTGAAGCGACTTAGCAGCAGCAGACCATTATTATTATTGAAAGGCGAACGGTAGTATTCCTGATTTTGTTCTGTTTGTTCTTTCAACTGAAATTGAACTGAGCCTAAATAAAGATGAGATGGTAGGGCAGCAAACGCAATATGGATAACTAATGGTCAGAAGGAAAATCCTGTTTCGAGGTGTTTTCAAGAGGAAGAAAAGCTTTCCAGGGCTTCACCAGCTGGTGATGTCAAATTCTTTTGGGAATCCTCTGGTATAATGTTATTAATAGTCATTTAAACTATTCGCTCCCCCTCCCCCGCCCCCCGTGAAAAGAGTGAGCCTGTGTAAAACATTTCCATTGTGTCTGTAAAACAAGGGATAGAGAGAAATCGGCAGTTTGCCCGGGCCATTGGTCTGTATTTTGATTCCTGTAACTCTCTACCCAAATAATTACAGATAGGAGACTTATAGATTCACTTCCTCTGTGTCTATTTCACTGTCTCTCTCTCATGCTGTGTCTCTGGAGGGACTTCTAGGAGCCGGGTAGCCCGCCAGGCTGTAGCTCTGTGAAGCTGCAGTGTTTAAGGGGCTGTTTCACCATCTCAAAAGCAGAAATTCCACGTGCGGGTGAGGGCAAATGCTCCTCCCGCCGCCTGCCGCTCGCCTTCTGTCCCCGCGGAGCTGTCGGATTCCCGCTTCACCTCGCAGCGCTCCCGCCTCCACACTTCCCCTGGAGTCATTCCCCGGCCGTCCCAGGATAACCCCTGACCTAGGCTGGGGAGGAGGATGACTGTCAAGAGGTAAAATTGGTCAAGAGTGCCGCTGGGCCCCGGGCCTTGAAGAGACCCTGTGCGGCGGCCGGCGCTCCCTCCTCTCCGCCGACGCGGGGTGGGGGTCGGCCCGGTGCGGTGTGCTTGCCCGCGCCTCCGGAGGCCGCCGGGGGCTCGGCGGGCGCCGGAGCTGCGCCGCAAGAGGAGCCCGCAGCCCGCAAGGTCGCCACGTGAGAGTCAAGACGGTCTGGTCTAATGGTTAGGGCTTTCGAGTGCGTTTTGCTTTCACCTCTGGCCACCTGGGTGACCTTGGGCAAGTTCCTCAGCTTGAGCCCACCAGCTTCTAAATCCATGATGTGGGTAGAGTGGGGTGCTACCTAATGCAAGAATGAACTAAATGAAGCACTCCTGGCACACAGTAGGCGCTCAGTTACCGGCTAAGCTGATTAGGTGGAGGAGTTACACGTTCCCGCTTTGGGGTTCGGAACACAGGTTCGAGCTCCGACTTTTCTCGTTCTTCACAAAGGAGGGGTGTTGGGAGGGTAGCAGGAGTCCCTGCCCTCCTCTCCCAGCCCCTCAACTACCAACAAACCTCGGAGAACCCGGAGAGTCCGTCTCGGGGCGCCTTCAGACGGCCCCGCTGCCGGAGTCTAGCCGCGTCTCCCGGCGCCCGCGGGGCGTCTCTTTCTCTCGAGCGGAGGAAAGATTTCTTCAGTGTCTCTCCCTCCCTCTCGAGCCCCCGAGCTCGCTCGCTGCTGCCTCTGTGTCCCGGCGGCCGCGGAGAGCCGGGCCAAGCCTCCGGCGGGAGGGAAGAGTCAGCCCCGGGGTGTGCTAGCCCCTCCTGGCCCCGAGCGGGGAAGCGAGGGAGAGGTGGCGTGGAGCCCGCGGGAGGTGCGGAGCCCCGGGCGACCCGCCCGGCCCCTGCCTCATTTTGCCTGCCTTCTGGGCACCGCTCGGGTATTTCAGGTCCCGACGCGCCGCCGGGTGTCGGTCCTCACCACCCTCCCTCCCTGGCCGCGGCCAAGGGGCCTAAGGTGGAGGGGCCGGGGTGGGGGGCCCCAGCGCCGCGCGGCGGGAGAGGGCGACGAGCGCAGGCCGGCGAGGTAAGGAGGGGCGCGCGGCGGGCGGGCCGGCTGCCGCACGTGTGCGCGCCAGTGCGCGTGCTCTGAGGGGGCGTGGGCGGCCCGCCGGCGCTTCCTGCACCCGGTCGCGGTCGGAGTCGCTTGTCCCGCTAGCATCCCTAAGTCCCCGCGTCCCATTATCTCCCCTCCTCCAAATCCCACCCTCCCTGCTAATGATTTCCCAGTGCAGAAGCAGAGAGAAACCTGGAGATACTGCGCTTTCTACTCCCCTCGCCACCCCCCCGGCCCCCGCCCTTCCTGCTATAAATAATCTGGACTGGCGGGTCAGGCAAGTCACTCGGCCAGAAACCTGGACCCTGAGGTTTTCTTCTCTGGGAATAGGGGGCAAAGGGCGAGGAGGAGGAGGACACAAATCGCTCGTGAGTAGTGAAGAAAAGCTTGCTCCTTGACTCCTAGAAAACACCAGGCATCATTTTCTTCTAAAAAAAAAAAAATATATATATATATATATATATCCGTTTCTTATTCTCCACGCTACGTACCCCCTCCACTCCCGGCCCCAAATCCAACCCATTGCTCAACACTCCTCCCATCGGTTTCTTCCCTCCCTCCACCTTCCACTCCCGCTCCCACCATTCTTGTTCCTTCCCCCGCCTCCCCACCTCCGCCACACAACCCCCACTTCCAGCACCCATCTCGCCCCAGGCAGGGGATGCTCTGTGCCTTGGCAATAAAGTTCAGATTCCTTTCACCGCCGCTTGCTGAGACCAGAAGTCGACTCCCAGGCACTCATTTTCCCTAGCACTACACACCTGCTCTCCTTTAAATTCCCAATCTGGTTCTGCATATTTAAGAGGAAACACACACACACACACACCCAAAACCCCACAACCCGCGAGGTGCGAAACCGCCTCCTGCCACTACCAAAACTTACCAGACGCTCTAGTTGTTTTTGTCTTAACAAAAGGACAACAAAAATTTTTACCGTGGGTCCTCCCGTAGGGTGACTTTTCTATATTATTCAAATACGTATATATTGTACATATATATATATTTATATATATATGTTTTCCCTTTTTTTCCCTTTAATTTTTTTTTCCCCCTTTAACAAGAAAATCTTTTCGGTCCCAGGCAACCGCTGCTGCCCCTTTGATGTTTTGGTACGCCGTGCGCATGCGCCTCACATTAGAATTACTGCACTGGGCAGACTAAGTTGGATCTCCTCTCTTCAGTGAAACCCTCAACCCATCCAAAACTAAAGGGATGTGGAGAGTCCGGAAAAAGGACTACTTTGGGATTTGGTCATTCCCCTTAATAATCGCCGCCGTCTGTGCGCAGAGGTAAGTGTGCCTAGCGTTTCTCTTTTTCCTTTTTCACTTTGAAGGGCTCTGTCTGCATACCTCTGTGAGCAAGGATCTGTAGTGAGGATCAGATAGCTACTGAAGCGCTGTGCCTGCTGTTTTATTGATGCCTGTTTATTGTCTTTTCTTTCCTTAGTGTCAATGACCCTAGTAATATGTCGCTGGTTAAAGAGACGGTGGATAGACTCCTGAAAGGTTATGATATTCGGCTGAGACCAGATTTTGGAGGTAATGGGGTTGCCTTGGTAATAAGAAACAGCCCAGCAGCTATTGCCTAAGCTGTCTTTTGAGCTTTGTGCGCTGTCTTTCCTCTCCCTTACTGTGGGTTGCATGTGGTGTATTGACTGAGTCTCTGTGTTACCATATTGAGAAAATGATCCAAACTTAAGCCTGTGTGTTACTCTCCAGCACTTAGGTGGTCTTTCAGAGATACCCTCTTAGCCTATACTGGAGACCGCTGTCTTCCAGCTTCACTGTTTAAATTCTTTGCTTCACCGCCTTTGTTTTGCTGAGATACAAACCTCTTAAGTTTAATTAATGTTGTGCCAGTGAACCTGGCTTCCTGAAGGCCACCAGGAACGTTTTAGAGGACAAGATATGCAGACAGTTGGTTGAGAAGTGGCATTAACCCCCTGTGCCCGCCTCCTTTAGAGGAGTTCAGGCCATGGTTTAAATTGGCTGCTTTCTGGATATTACCCAGTCCCGGAAGCCTCACTGTGGGGGACCGCTGGGATGGGGCTAGAGGGGACCTGTGGGGCTTGCAGAACAGGGAGGGTAGGGGGAGAAGGGCCAGAGATCTCTCTTGCTTCAGCCTTAGATACAATGATATGTCCATTTAATTTTACTCCAGACTCTAACAAATCTCAGAGAGTTAAAACCTTCACTGAAGGGGGTAGGGGATGGGAAGAATAAGAAGGGGGTTTCAGTGCTTTCTACAACATTTCCCTTGAGCTAGCCCAGCCGGATTCAGGTGCTTTTGGGGGTTGTGTGTATTCTTATGCTGAGACATCTGCATAATGTAGAAGAGCTGGAATCCCTCACCCATCGGGGGCACGTGCATGCCTGTTTAATGAAGCATTTCTCAGAGGACTACCTGCCCCCCTTTTCTTAAAAGAAAGGAGCAGAGATTTGAAGAATTTGAGGGTTAGCAGTGGGGAGGGATCTGGGGAGGACTGTCCCGTGCCTATGCCCGGGGACTCTTGCTAAGAATGCACGAAGTTCTGAGAAATCACGTGGCTGGTCCTTTTGGTTTTCAGGTCCTCCTGTGGCAGTGGGAATGAATATTGACATTGCCAGCATCGACATGGTTTCTGAAGTCAATATGGTGAGTATTAAGGTTTATAGCTGTGTCTCCACAGATCTTCATTTGGGGACAGGAAGGAGAAAGGATCCGGCCAGTGGGGGTGGGGTGTGCGTGAGTATGTGTATGAAGTGGGGTGCGGCACTGTTTTTGAGATTTCAGAGCTGGCTGTTTCTGTTCCTTAAGGGTTTTTCCAATCTGATTTGAAATCGTGGGACCTGGCAAAGAGGGTGTAACATGCATCACATACTCACCTGCAAAACATAGCCACATGCAGGAGAACCCCTGCAGAAGTCATATTTCCTAAGGTTCAGTGAAAGATCTGCTTCATCAAGTGATTTTTCTGAGTTTGAGGTATGCTTAGAGAAAGAGAGAAGAGGGGAGAAACAGGGAGGAGTTTGATTTGACATTTCACGGAGAATGTAACCTGGGAACTAAACTGTAGCAGAGAGGCTTAAAAAATGACCCTCAGGTACTGATAGCCACTTGTTGCTTTGGGAGATGATGTCTTTACAGTTGATGGCAAACCCCATTCCCTGCCAATTGCTTACCTGGTCCTTTAACCCTTCTTGCCCACCAAAATAGAAAAAATAAAAATAAAAATTGACGAGCTTGTTTTCAAAACGCATGCTCAGACCCATGTATCATCTCTGGTTACTTCTGCAATGGTATTCAAAGTGTGTGTGATTTATGGACAGCACCACTCCTTACTTTCTTCCTCCCTGGACTTGGGGCAAGTGCTAAAAGAAAAACCCTCCGTCTTCCCCTTTGGGGAGCACTTGGGGGGAGGGGAGGGTTTGCTTCATGCAGGAGCGCCCCCTGCTGCCCATGTTGGGGCACTGCAGACAAGACAATGTCAAGTGTCCCAGATACCCCTGTTTACTTGGGCCAATTCTCCAGCGACTTTTCTACTCTGTGTTTTTGAAGTTTTCATCTTTGGAAAAGTCTCTCTAGAATGGCCACGTTTGAATGTAAGATGCCAGTGTTACCTTCAGTCCTGATAGGATACAGCACATTTCAGAAGAATGTGTTGTAGTGTAGTTCTGCCTGAAAATGGGGTGTACTATTAAAGAAGAGGGTCTAGTGTGTGAGATTTTAAGCAGAACAGTTCTAAGCCAGCCATCAGGACTCGACAGTTAGGACACTTATTAATTCACTCAAGAGAGCCAAATACTAGGTAGTGGATATGTTCTCAACATAATATAAATGTTCATCACTCCAGAATTCAAATTATAGAGGAAGCCCAAATAACCAGCCCAACCTTCTACAATGTCCAAAGTTCAGTGGAAATCCTGAGCTATCACAAGCTTATGAAACATCTGTCATTACTTCAGAGAATATTCAACTCTTTCAATGGTGTTCATAACAACATTTATCTCGCTATATTCTGATTATTGGGAAAGTTGTGTATGGTAACAGGATATAAACACAGACTGCAGACACTATTGGATGATTCAGAACCATAGACTTCCCACACATTATAAGAATCTCCTGTGTAGGTATAGAATATATCTTGGGAAGCTATTTAACTCCTCATATATACAAATACTCACTTTTGTGAGATTTTAGAGGTCTTTTATCAGTTTATATTTTGAATTTTACCATAAAATCGAAATGTCCTAATATGGATACCTGCCAAATCCTAGGTACTCGAATAGAAATTGTGTGGCTGAAAAGAGGTAATGGAAATCAAGTGTAGTTCTGTGTGTCTTCTCTTTTGAATTTTTATTTGTTTATACTCTTTCCCCCACATTTTGTCACCTTCCTCTTCAGAACATTAGAAACGTGGGACTTTATGGAAAAATTAAGAAATATTTAAGAATCTAAAGAAACAAAGATGTGGTGGCTAGAAGTTGCTGCAGTAGAACTTGGATATATAAATTAGCTAAGAACTTAGACCTATTATGTCTCCAAATGGCTTAAGAGCAGTAGCATTTTCTTTTTAAGGTTTGTTTCGTTTTGTTTTGTTTTGTTTTCCATTTTTCACCAGCATGTAGCATGTGGGAGAGGTATCAGAACTGGACATGATGCCAAGACCTGCTAGTCAAAATACAGACCCAGCTAAGGCACAGTGTCATCTCTTAAAGCTATTTACTGTTGCATCTAAGTCATGGGATGTTGCAAGTGCAAAAACAAATGTCAGGTTGTAAATAGGCCAGTACTGCAGCATCAATGATTAGAACCAAGTGTTAAAATTCCATGCTAGATTCCTTTCTTAGCCTACTGCTAATACACGTGGACTTGTCCAGACCCAGTTTTACTTGCTAAAAATTAACATTTCATGATTAACAGTCATAATGACTTTAAATTAATCCTTCAAAGAAAAATGTTGTCACATAGGGTATTATTTTTTTAAGTATGGTTATTTGATTTGAAGCAACAGATGGGAAATTTCATCCCTAATGTCTACATAAAAGAAGATGTTTATGGCATATTGCCCACTGTATACAAGTCTAAAAGGGTTGGTATCTTTTGATTGGATTCAGCTTTGAAAGAATGGTTATTTAAGTGAAACCTCAAAATTGATTAACACACATGTTTCTGCCTCATTATCCTTTGTGGCCTGCAACCTCTGGTAATTGTAACTCTCTTTGATGATAGCAAATCTTCCTTTGAAGAATGATAGGTACCAGATAATTTACATTGTCATTGGCTCATTTGTACTGAAAGGAAAAAAGGCCCTTGTCAGTGTGGTGTTCCTGGTAAAAGACAATGATAGAAAGACTTGAATACTAGTTTTGCTTCTGCTGCTCGGTCAACCAGAGGGAACTGACAGCTCGATGGAGCTGGATTTCTTCGCCTGTTACAAAGGAATAATAGTCCCATTTTAAGTATTTCAGGTGACTACCAGAATTGATACAATGATGCAAGTGAAAGTATTGGTGTTCCATGAACATAGCTTATGTAGAAAGCTGAGGAGACCCAGTATCCATCCCAGCTGCTGCCCTAAGTGTACTTGGGTTAATAATTTATATTACACGGTCTCAGTTTCCATATATTGGAAATAAGAGGGATGTGTCAAATTAACTTATAAATCACAGGTACATGTGTCTCTACTTTGGTTTGTTATAATATCTCTGTAGGGTACAAAGAAATTTCAGGACTTGAAACCCAGCATAAATGATAGAAAAATGCAGAATTCCTAAATGGAATGCAGTTGTGAGTTCTTGGGTGATTATGGTCTGTTACTCAGCCATGTGATTCAGGCGACTGTTGACCCAGTGGAAGAACTTTGGAAGAGAACATGATCTCAATTAGAATGTTCCTGAGCAGAAAGCTTGGCTTTAGCTTGAAACATTTTTAGATGTCTTGGTTAAATTGGCAGGAATCTTTTTGTTAAGATTCTTTGATGAAAATGCATTTTAAGATCCAGAATTGGCTCTGCAGGATTATGGACTGAAATAGCTTTCTCTTCATTTAAAGCAGATTCTTCTCCATCTTGAAACAACACATTTGCCAACCAAAGAGTGAAGCAATATTTCACTTTTGAGGAAAGAATTCTAGTAAACACATATACAAATTACCTTTTTATGGAATGGTGAATGGCAAAAAGTGCTGCCTTTTTTTTTTTAAACAGATGTTTTCTTGCATCACCAGCTGCACAGTTTAAAATTCAGTTCGACACAAATTCTTATTTAGCAGCTACTATGATCTAGCCATGTGTTCAGCCTTAAGGACAGAGGAGTGAATGTGAATGACTTGTTCCCTGACCTCATAAAACTTAATATCTGGTGTTCACTATTGTTAATTCTACTGCAGGTTCCTGTTGTACTTAGGTTTAACATAAGTATTTTCTCTAAAAATTTTTATGAGTAGCCAGTTTTGTACTTAGTGGTCTGTATTTCCCATGCCTTTCTGTTATCCCTTGTTGATTTCACCATTCACTTGTTATTTGATATTTGAAATTGCCTAATATGTTGCATACATCTTCTGCCGTCTTAATTTGTGTGTATAAAATACATGCAGCCAAGGTTATGGGCTTGCCTGGTGGCTCTGTGATAAAGAATCTGCCTGCCAATGCAGGAGATGCAGGTTCCATCCCTGGATCAGCAAGATCCTCTGGAGGAGGACATGGAAACCCACTCCAGTATTCTTGCCTGGAGAACCCCATGGACAGAGGAGCCTGGCAGGCAGTCCATGGGGTTGCAAAAGTGTTGGACATGACCTAATGACTAAAACAGCATGCTGAGGTTATGTTATCTCCATGTGGTTTTGCTCTCTATCCAGTGATTGGTTGGGTGTTTGACTCAGTGAATGCCATAGATATTGGGTGAACTATTTGCTTTTAGAATAGTAAATCATTATTATTCATTAGACACAGTATCTTGTATGTGGAGAGAAAAAGCATCGAATTATAGTCCTCAAATTCAAGTCACTGTTTAAATTACTATTTTGATCAAGAAATGTGAAAAGAATTACAATGTAGGATCACTGAGTTCTTTGAAAGCAGAAATACACATATTAGGAATACAGAAATTTGAGGTATCACATAGAAATTACTAGGTGAAAATGGGGTTTAGAAGTCTGTGGAAAATGTTCCAAGCAGAATGAATGTCGTATAGGAGAATAATCTGGAAAAATAAATGGGACTAAGGATTTGCAAGTAGCTTTAAATGGGTTGATTTGGGAGCGGGGGTGAGGAGGTGATAAGAGTTGGTATTGAGATCATAAGTGGTGATCAAGTTACAAAGATCATTTTTGTAGCTTACAGAGGAGTTTATAGTTTGTTCTAAAGGCCAAAGGGACCCGTGAAGGGATGTCACTGGGAGAATTGCTTGAACAGATTCTAAGTTAAGGAAGAAACTTTTGAAGTGTGGAGGGTGGAGCAAGACCTAAGGTTGGGAGATGAGATGAAAACCCACTACAAAAATCCGGAAAGAATTGGTGAATGGAGACAGGGACATAAAAGAGAAGATACAAAATTAGAGCATTTGTGAGACAGAAGTGACAGGACTTGGTGAAAATCCTTAGATTCTGATGGGATCATTTATTGATATGGAGAGAGGGCAGCCAGGTTGCAGGTGGGACAGGGGATGAGGTGTGAGGGCAGATGAGTTCAATTGGAGAAATCCTGACTCTGCCCCACACATGGAATATCCAAATGGAGACTGGAAAATACAAGTCTAGAGCTTAGCAAGAAGTCATTACTATCGACATCAACTTGGACATTGTCAGCATGTAAGTGGTAGTATAACTGTATAAATGAATACAATTCAAAAGGGAAAGTGAGAAAACTATTAAGAATGGAGATCGCTATATGGTGAGCACTATAATTTAAGCAGTGGAATGCTGAAAAGGAGCCCATAAAGATTAATGAACAGCTAAGCAGCAGCCAGAGGGTTAGTCGGAGGGTCTGCAGATGTCTTCAAAGCTGAGGCACAAGAGAATTTACAAAGGAAATGGTCATCTGTGTCACATGCCACTGCGGTCAATTGAAATAAGTTCTGAGACTTGTCTCCCTGACATAGTAATAGGAGCCTGCTGGTAAATAGATCTAGAGGAGTTTCAGTAGTTGAAGGCTACACCTTTGAAAAGTATGGATCTGAAGCTGAGTGAGGAAAGGGCAATTGCTAAAAAAAAGTCGTTTGTAGGAGGAGTAGCCCTAGAAGGAAGTAGGTTGCAGATATAAAACGGGAGGTGAAGTTGGTGGTGGAATGAGAAGTAAGGTGAAGGAGGTGTGAACACTCACTGACCAGGCTTCATTCTGAATAAATTATGTCTTGAAGCTCTCCTGCCCAGTTTTAGCAAGCTGTTTTTTTTTTTTTTTTGCCTTCTCCTGCTTAACCTTCTCTTCCCCCTCTCCTCTTCCTCCTGTGCAGTACCCAACATTTTCTACCATCACAACACTAATATAAGAAAACAATCACAGTTATTACTCATTTGAGCCCTTAACTCATTTACAGATATCCTCCTGGTGTATGTTACCTCATCCAATCCTATAAAAACAGTGATATGGCAACTGTCCACCTTTTTGTAAAAGAGGATTTTGAGGCCCAGAGAGGTTAAGTGACTTATTCAAGGTCACCCAGCTAGCATATAATTGACTTTACCATCACTCAATCTTAGCCCTCTGATTGTACTGCACTTTTAGATGTAGCAAGGCATCATTAAAAATATATATATATATATATTTTTTTAAATTTCTCATGGACTCTGTTTTGTTGCAGTTGTTTGTTTTTATTCATTTTATTTTCCTTGGAAGCAGTGGTTGGGTCAGATAAACTAAGCCTATACAGGATGTTACTGTTACTCATTTTCTCTACCTTGAAAGAAGTCTTAATTTCAATAAAATGATTTTTTCAAATAGGTACTTTATTCAGCGTGTATTACATATGAGCATTGGTTTCTGTCCTTGGGAAATTTATGCTTTATATTACATCTATTGAACACAAGTATGTCATAATTTCTTTCCTTATGAATGTGTACTGTTTACTTGTCCAATAATTGTCATATTGCTCAAGTAGAATATGTCATATAACTAGTAAGGCCAAACTTTGTCACAAAATGTCGACTGATAAAGTTCAAGAACTGTAAACCATGTTAGTGGTTTTAAACTTTGGATGGACACTATGTAAAAAGACCCTTTCCCTCTTTTTTCTTTTATTATCAAGACCTCATTTTCAATTGAGTTTTTCCTTTGAGATCACATTTTTGTGATTTCTGATAAATTATGTCTACAAATAGTTCTCTTAAACGTGGCTGTTTTTCTTTTCTTCCTGAATCTTTACTCCATCTGTCCCACACAATATAGATGAGGTTCATTATAGAGATTACATTTCAAGAAAACTTATTCATCTATTTGTAATTAATTTCACAGGAAATAGGCAGTTTATAAATGATTTTCTCGCAGTTAATTCTTAGGGCCGGTCCTTTGCTGTTGCTCTGTAGGACCCTAAACAGTGTTCTTGCTTGACTGTGACATGAAATAAAAATCTGACTCTGAGCTTACTCTGCAAGAGAAGGAAGATGAAAATATCTCAAGTTGCATATTTTAGAAGTATCTCAAAGTATGCTTTAGCTGTGATTCCTCCCACCTCATGGTGAAATAGTCTTGGAAACTTCTGATTCAAACCAGGGCTCTATAACAACCTAGAGGGATGGGATGGGTGAGAGGTGGGAGGGAGGCTTTAGAGGGAGGGGACTCTATGTATGCCTGAGGCTGATTCATATTGCTGTATGGTGGAAACCAACACAGCATTGCAGTCATCCTTCAATTAAAAATAAATACATTTAAAAAATGTAAATCAGAGAAAGTCTTTTACTTAACGTTGTGGGAGGGATACTGATGAATTTCAGGGTGGAGCACTGGTTTGTTTTGTCATAATTCATTCTGTACCATTTATTTGTGATTGGTGCTCTTGGCATTTAGGGCTAGCTAATTCTGGCCAGCACACACTCTATTTGGGGCCATTGAGTAGTGGCTTTTGTACTAAATCACCATTTTCATTTACGTTCGGTGCTACATTGGGACACAGTCAGTTTTAAAAGATCACCAAACATGAAATGCAAAAATTATCCACATCCCTATCACTTCATTAAAGCTGTATTAATTTGCCTATTAATTAATTAATTTGCCTTCTAATTCTTATCTGTTTGCTTATTCATACTTCATACATTGTACTTATTTTGTAGAGAGAATTTTATAGTCTGCATTTTCACTTAACAGATCATGTGTATTTTTATAGTTTTATGCTTTCTCCAAAAAAAAGATGCACACCTCTGTCAGTAACAGTGTAAACTGATATGTATTCTTCTATTCTTTTTTGGTGATCTTACAAACATGTACAAGCATATAAGTATATTGAGATTTTCTTTCTTACTTATTGTGTATTATTTCAAAAAATAATTAAAATACATTTTGTAGATTATTAGTCATAAGTCTACCTATAGGTTATTTGAAAATAAGCATATAATTTCCTTTTATGTGCTATTAACAATTACATGAAAATCACATGTGAAATAGAGAAGTGGGTTAATGTATAAATGGAAACGTTAAAATTTTCTACATCAATTTGACTCTCATTTACACAGCTACAGATTACTGTGTTTCTAGCCTGATATTACTCAGTTGTTTTCCCAAATCAATTTACATTGTTGGATGACATTAAAAAATACTTTAAATAGACAGTTAAAAGAAGAATGAGAAAGTAGATGGTAATGAGTTTTTAAGATACAAGCACAAGATTTACATGTTGCTTCCAGTCATACATTTTATTTGCAAATATGTATTTGATGAAACAAAGAGGAGAATGGGTTTATATTATTCTGTCCCTATTAATTTGGAAGAATATGGGCATGTCTCTAACCCACTGGCTCTTTGTAGTACTCATTTTGTAAGCATTCGATTGACATTTTTACTGCCAAGTCTCATTTTCCTTGCTCTATAATTTGGCACCTACTGTCCACTTACCTGCCAAGAGGTCTTAACTTAGAAGTAATTATTTGGGCAATTAAAGATGAAATAACTTTTCTCCTAACACAATAGCCAGAACTAAAGTAACGAAAATTTTAAGGTGAGTCTATGTGTATCTTAGAAAAGTGATACACGAATGAGCCATGGAGAAATATTAGAGCTGTTGAGCTGTGCAAATGTAGGAACATTGTCTGCATGTTCAGCGCCTAGCATCGTGTCTGACAGTAGATGCTCAGCAAATATGGGGTTGTTGGAGGGGGTAGTTAAAAGACTGCAGTATATCAGCTACCAGGAAATATTTATCTAGTGCTACTCAACCAGCCCCTTGCCAGTGTAAGGATATGAAAGCATTCTTACATTGGACCTAAGGCTCAGTCTAGAGACAAGAGTGATCTTAATTGCCTGAAGAAGGAGGTGAGGGTTGATGGAGACAAGAGTGTTTCAGATGGAGGGAGAGAAGAGTGATGTATCCCCTGTGGTATAGGAATCGAAGATTGAGATCCAGGTTTTTACAATGATTCTCAGGCTTTTTTGTGCAACAGAATCACCTGAGTCTTGCATTAATAGTTGTATTTTCAGGGCACATGCCCAGAGTCTATTCAGTAGATCTGGGATGGACTTCAGGAGTTCACATGCTTAACAGCTCTCTGTATGACTAACACAAGTACTGTCTGAGGGCTGATGTTTGAGGAACACTAGTTTTATAGTGAAGGTAGAAACTCATGCAATCACCAATAAAGGAACTTGAAAACAGAACTAGCATCTAGTTATAACATGGGTTTTTGTGATGGTAAAGATCCAAGTGGTCAGAGTAGGTGAGATTTGTAGAAGACTTGATGCCAGAAGGATATCTGGGCTGAACAAGAAGGATTAGTGTAATCTGAATGGATGGAAAATAGGGAGAACAGTCTTGTGGGAGGAGATAGTGTGGGGAGGAGAGAGTGTGAAGAAAGCTATTACATGTTAGCAATAATAATATTGAAAAAAATAAACTGCATATAAGTATCCCACTTAATGTTCACTATAGTCTCATGAACCAGATAATAGTATCATCATCTTCTTTTATAGGTGTAGAGACAAGGACTAGAGGGATGGTATAATTTCTAAGATCACACAGCTAATATAAGTGTATAGAAATGGTAGGGTACACATGTGAGGTATGACTATGTATGGTGAAGCTTAAGTGCATCAGATCGTGCCAGCTCTGCAGAGGAGACACTGAAATTTCTTGAATAGCTGCTATGAATGATGAGTCTTAAGCACCTTCACAAAGAATGAAAGCAGGGGTCACTTATTAAGGATGAGAATGAGAGCATTAAAAAACATTTTCCATATCTGATTTTCATTTTTATAAAATGCCCTTTGGAACCTTCTTACTAATTTTTTGACACATGTGATGATAATAATCATAGTTCTATATTTTAAAAGGTCAAACACAATATGTGAAATGAGGGGAGGGATGAGTACCTAGCACAGGGCGCTATAAGTTAATAATAGTTATGTCAGTTTAAAGAGGTTTAGAAAATATCAGGAAGATTGATATTTTAATACACATTCTAGGATAGTATTCTTTGACTATTCTTTCTTGTTTAAAAAGTTAGCTATTTGATTGGTACTAGTTAGTATTAGTAGTATTACACATTTACATATGGGCAAAATGTCACTGAAGTAGCTTCCTACAACTTATTTATGGCTTGAACTGTGTGCTTAAACTTAAGGTCTCAGTGATTATCCATCTTGAGGTTGCTTCTCTACATATCAGTAATTTAGTGCCTAATTAATCTAAGACCATCAAATTAGAAAATTTTTTTAAAGTTTATCTACTGACTTTTACATGTCTTTCTTTTAACTAGCTAATCTCTAAAAGTTGCTTTTTATTCTGCTGTTTTTTTTAAAAATTAATTTAGACAGAGCTGATAGTGGCATCATGAGAACTGAACCTCAGACTTGACTTTCTCAATAAATGAATGTCTATTTATCTATATACCAATATGTAATGCCCATTATAAAACATACCAAAAATAGAGAGCTAAAGAGCATTTGATAAGAATGTACAAAGTTACAGATTTTTTATCTCATAGTCACCATGATATTTACAGTTTTTTAGATTTCCTATGAAAATAAATGTAGTGAATAATAATGGAAAATTAAAGACTGTTTGATTCAACTTATTATTCTGTTAGTGGGGAATACTTGGTAGTAGGGCTTGTAATATAGATAATTCAAAGATGACTGCTATTTCCTGTGGCTATAGCCTATTTATTCCTCCCTTGAAACTTTTGAAGAATTAACATAGGAAAAATAAGATTTCAGAGAGTGTGCTGTTCATCCTTTCCAGGAGGGAACGTTTTTAAAATAACTATTGAATTTTCCTGCTTCCTAGGACTAACAGTTAACTGGATTGACAAAAAAATATACATTCAGACAACTGGGTTTTAAACAAATATGCAAAGATCACCTTTAAAAATTGTTCATTCTTGTGGTGTTGACTATTCATCAACTGTAAATCTTTCAAGAAATATTTTTAAATATTAATCTTAAATGATTTGTAGTATATTTAAAAGGCTATCATAAAATAAGAAGCAGAAATGTTAAATAATTGTGATTGTGAACCGTTATTAGGTTATAGAATCAAATCGTCGTTCTGTGTTTTCACTGTAACTGAAGCCACCGTGCTCCAAAAAAGGAAACTTAAGTAACTTTTCTTTTTGTTTCCCTTGACCTACAGACAAAGAAAGACTGACTTTGTAAATACACGTTTTTTGGTTTTTCTTGTCTTTTGTTTTTGCCAAATGAGAGTGTGAGTTAATAAGCTAAAGATCTCTTGAAATGTTCTCTCATCTATCAGTTGTATAAACCATTCCTTTTTCAAGCACTACTAAGCCAATACTCTCTTTGGACATTGGTAGGGCTGATCTGCTAGGCTGTGTAAATTTGCATCTGGCTTATGTGTTGGAAAAATGCTCATTACTTGAATCCCATTAGTATGCCTGTATGGCAAACCATTTTTCTAAGGGAATTCATTAGAGAATGATACCTTTGTTCTAAAAGTCATAATATTTTAAGCACTTGCCAAGCTTACAGGTGAAAGATCTGTGGAATTATAGACCACATGAAAAATAGAGTTTCTTTTGGATTTTTTAGATGCTTTATTTGAGATTTTAGGTTTTGGAAACCAATTTTCTAGTTAATGAGCCAGTTTTGAGAATCATGTTTTAAAATGGTTTTATCTTATTATTTTACTAACAGAGTATGATTCATCATCACCAGGTAGACCACTTAGGTAGAAATGAAACTTTCTTACATAGGATGCTTTAGTCAAAGTGGCAAATGTTAGAAATGTGTCCTGGTTGTAAAATTCCCAGATTGGGGTATAATACCTCTTAAGTGTTTATGCTCTCATTTTAAAAAATGGCCACAGTTCTGCAGCTCTGGTTTTCCTATTTTGTTGTTGTTTTAGTGCATAGTGCAGTCATGGCAAGAACAAAACCTGATTAAATTAAATGCTGCTTCTGCTGTTAGAGGAAGAATGAGAAAGACTCAGAGAGGGAGATGGAGGGAGAGATAGACATACGTGATTCCTGTCCTTGAGGAGTTTGTAATTATTTTCAATAATTGAGAAATAGCAGAAGGCCTTTTCTTAAAAAATAAATATTTTGTTCTTGTTTTTGTTTAGTATAAATGAATATCATTTAAAATATGCAACAAGGATTTGCCATATAAGAATGTATATAATCAGGGACAGTCCTTTTGAATTAATGTGATGTGGAATCAACAGTATCAAAGTGTGTATGGATTCTCTTTGTTCTTTTAAGCATTTGATAGTTTGTAAACAAATAGTTTAATTAAACAGTCAATGAATTGCTTTATATCTTTGATCTATTACCAGGATATATTTTATTATGATTAATAACACTAATACGAATCACTACCATTTATTGAGATATTTTTAAAATGAAGTATAATTTTTCAGTGACTTCACATGTAATTTTCAAAAACCTCTATGAAATAAGGAGTGTTATCACAATTTGTGTGTGTTAGTCCTTCACCTGTGTCTGATTCTTTGTGACCCCATGGACTGTAGCCCACCAGGTTCCTCTGTCCATGAAATTCCCCAGGCAAGAATACTGGAGTGGGTTGCCATGCCCTTCTCCAGGGGATTTTCCCAACCCATGTACCGAACCCGGGTCTCCAGTATAGCAGGCAGATTCTTTACCTTCTGAGCCACCAGGGAAATGTATAGATGTGTAAACTGGCGATTAGAAGATACATGTGAATTAGAACCAAGACATTACGGCCCTCCTTTGTATAGCTCCAAAGTGCTGAAACTGGAATTAGAGCCCAGCCAGTTTGTCTCCTATCCTGTTTGTTTTGTATTTTTCTCAAGTTAAAGGAAAGGGAAATTTAAAAAATTGAATGGACCTGCCTCCATTATGATTTCTCAAAATAATTGTTAATAGTCTACATTCTAGCTTCCCAGGTGACTTTGGGAAGCTTATAAAAAATCAAACAAATAGAACCTAATAGACAATCTAAGTTGTTTAGAAATAAAATAGTAATTATCACTGTTTCAGTATCATTAGGGTTTGTGGATAAATTGAAAATTATGATTTAATTTTTCTTGGTTGTTTTAAATCATCTTTCATCATTAGGGAATGAATTTGATTCTGACTCAAAACAAAATTCTTCTCTGAAAAAATATATTTGGTAATCCTGAGAATTAAGAACAAAATTAGACTGATTAAATTTAAGACAGATTTTTTTTTAGAACCAAGAAGATATCAGCCCTTCATATCTTACTTGTTATTTTAATGAGGTGGAATATAAAATACTTATTAAAATGATGACACACATGTATGTGAAATAATAATTGAGATGCATTTCAAGGTCAGTTCAAAAGACTTCAGTTGAAATAGATTTGTGTTATTCAAGGTTGGGAAAAATATTTGGCTTAGACAAAATGTTTCTTATCCCTTTCCTTTTTTTTTTTTAACTCTTTCAAATGTCCAACTGAGTTGATAAAAATTATGAATAAAATTAAACCAAGTATATAATGTATATCTAAAAACAGTATGTAATATATGAACATATATAATTTAAAAATAATTATTAAGTTTTATATTTGTTTTGAAAGCAAGCAATCCTGAGAATAAAATATGCTATTGCATATCTTTAGAGATTATTTCTATACTTACTGTGGAAAGGTCAGTGTTTACATCAAAAGCAAGGACTGGGGAGTTCTGAATTTGTCCTGTATTTGTCACTGATGATAAAACTTTGTAAAAATTTCTTAAATTCTCATTCAGAGTTTCTACTTTTGAAAATGAAAAAAATAAATGAAAGATATAAGGTAACTTCCAGCCTCTTACTATGTTTGCTTTGTAAAGCAGGTTAATTTGTTTGTAACATGATTTTCTTAAGAGTATGGAATATTTTAATCTGAATTGCTTTTATTACTTATTTCTCTCATTACAGAAAAATCACTAATAAACTATAGTGAAAAGTGCAGATCTCTATTAATATGTCTCAGAAATAATTGTTGGTAGCAAAATGATCACTAAACCTCAAGACTTCTTGAGAATTTGCATGCATGTACATGAAATAGAATCAGCAAATACATAATGTTTTATATTATTTCTGCACTTAACATTTTGTGAACATCTTTTGATGCTATCTAAATTTTTTCTGTAACAAAATATCCAGTGGCTGTATAGAATTTCGTTGTATGGCTATACCATATTTATTAAATCAATCCTCTGTTGATGGACATTGTCATTAAGGCCTTCCTGGTGGCTCAGTCGGTAAAGAATCCACCTGCAATGCAGGAGACCTGGGTTTGATCCCTGAGTTGGGAAGACCACCTGGAGGAGGGCATGGCAACTCACTCCAGTGTTCTTGCCTGGAGAATCTCCATGGATAGAGGAGCCGGTGGGCAACATGGGATCGCAAAGTCAAATACGTCTGAGCGAGTGAACACACGCTATTTGAACTAAGCTGTATTAAAATATCCTGTGTATTCATATTTGATGCAACTGTAACACTTTTTCACTAAAGTATTATAAGTAGGATTGCTGGAACCCAAAGCGGGATCAATACATATTTTAGATATTGATATGTTTTATGTATTTATATGTATAGATTTTGATACAGAGCTGTGCTGTGCTGTGCTTAGTCTCTCATTCATGTCTGATTCTTTGCGACTGCATGGACTCTAGCCTGTCAGTCTCCTCTGCCACTGGAATTCTCCAGGCAAGAATACTGCAGTGAGTTGCCATGCCCTCCTCCAGAGGATCTTCCCAACCCAGGGATTGAACTCAGCTCTCCCACATTGCAGGTGGATTTTTTTTACCATCTGAGCCACCAGGGAAGGCCATGAATATTGAAGTGGGTAGCCTATCCCTTTTCCAGAGGATCTTCCCAACCCAGGAATCGAACTGAGGTCTCCTGCATTGCAGGCGGATTCTTTAACAGTTGAACTACCAGGGAAGCCTGGTACAGAGATATGCTTCCTTAAAAAAATTAATGTTCACACCACAAGTAAATGTGATCCATTTGCACATACCCAGACCAGTCCTGGATATCTCCCTCAAGATATTCTTACTTGCTACCTTTGTTAATCTCTAAGGTGAAATTAGTAATTCCCTTTATCACTTAAAATTTTTATTGCCAAGTAACTATCGTAAATGGGCTCTCTGAGGTGGCTCAGTGGTAAAGAATCTGCCTGCCATGCAGGAGACCCAAGGTCAGGGTCAGGAAGATCCCTTTGAGTAGAAAAAATGGCAACCCACTGCAGTATTCTTGCCTGGGAAATCCAATGAACAGTGGAGCCTGTCAGGGTATAGTCCATGGGATCAAAAAAGAGTTGGACATGACTTAGCTACTAAACAACAACAATAACAACCATCTCAAATACCTTTTTGTATTTATAGGCCATTTGCATTCTTCTCTCTGAATTGCCTTTTAAAAAATATTTATTTATTTTAATCGGGGGCTAATTACTTTACAATATTGTGGTGGTTTTTGCCATACATTGACATGAATCAGCCACAGCTGTACATGTGTCCCCCATCCTGAACCCCCTCCCACCTCCCTCCCCACTCCATCCCTTTAGGTTGTCCCAGAGCACCGACTTTGAGTGCCCTGCTTCATGCGTCGAACTTGCACTGGTCATCTATTTTACATATGGTAATATACATGTTTCGTGCTTTTCTGAACTTTTTATGTCATTTATTGATTTTTTTTCTCTTTAGAAGAATTTTTTTGTCAATGATTTGTTGGAACTTTCTATATATTAAGGTTTTGACCCTCTGTCATATATTATAAACATACTTTCTTAGTAATAACTTTGTGAATACTATCTTTTGATGTACTAAAGAGTATTATGGATTTTGATCTTAGTTTTTAGAGTTTGAAAAGTCTTGTGTCCCATAAGATTTAAAAAAATGTTCAAATCATATTTTGTTATTTTAGGTATTTTTATGTAAATATCAAATCTCATTTGAAATGTGGTTTAGAGTAAGTTTTGAAGCAGGAATATACATAGATAACATAGATAGGTGTCACAATATTTAATGCAATCTATTATTTTCCTAATGATTTGAAATGTTGTCTTTATTATATAAAAACTCTCATATGTCCTTAGGTCTTTGCTTTTATTTCTGTTCTTTACCTCATTAGTATTTTCCTATACTGCCTTGTACCAACACTGCTGCTGCTACTGCTGCTAAGTCGCTTCAGTCGTGTCCAACTCTGTGCAACCCCATAGACGGCAGGCCACCAGGCTCCCCTGTCTCTGGGATTCTCCAGGCAAGAACACTGGAGTGGTTTGCCATTTACCTCTCCAATGCATGAAAGTGAAAAGTGAAAGTGAAGCCACTCAGTCGTGTCCAACTCTAAGCGACCCCTTGGACTGTAGCCTACCAGGCTCCTCCCATGGGATTTTCCAGGCAAGAGTACTGGAGTGGGTTGCCATTGCCTTCACCATGTACCAACACTAGATGGTTTTAATTATTCTGATTTTAAATATCAAGATAAATTTCCAACAATGAAGTATTATCTCATGCCTGTTAGAATGACTGTCATCAAAAAGGCAAGAAATAATAAGTACTGATAAGGGTGTGGAGAAGAGGGAACTCGTGCTGAGTGGCTGGTGACATAAATTGATTCAGCCACTATGGAAAACAGTATGGAGTTTCCTCAAAAAAATTGAAAAAAAATAGAACTACCATATGATTCAGCAGTTCCCCTTCAGAGTATTTAATCCAAAAGAAATGAACCACTAACTTAGAAAGATACTTTATCTATTTCTCTCTCTACCTACCTACCTGTATATATATCCTCATATTCATTGAAGCATTATTTACAATAGCCAAGATATGGAAAAAATCTATCAATGGATGGATAAAGAAAACATGATATATAAATATATAAAAGATGCGTATACAATGGAATATTATTCCAACTAACAATAATTAAGTCTTACCATTTGTGACCGAATGGGTGGACCTTGAGAGCTTTATGTAAAAAGAAATAAATCAGAGAAAGACAAATACTGTTTGATCTCACTTTTATGTGGAATCTAAAATTAAATAAAAAACAAACTCATCAATAAAACAGAACAAATTGAGACTGATGGATGCCAGAGGCAGGGACTGGGAAGTGGGTGAAGTAAGTGAAGGGGGTCAAAAATACAGACTTTTATTTAAATAAATACAGTGTAAAGTTTTAAAATAAATGTCATGGGGGTGTAATTTATAACATGATGGCTATAGTTGGTAATACTGTTTTGCATATTGAAAGTTCCCAAGAGAGTAAATCTTAAATGTTATCACAAGAAAAAAAAATGTAGCTATGTGTGATGATAGATGTTAAGTATACTTATCATGGAGATCATTTTGCAACATGTACAGATACTCTATTACCTGGGTTTCCCTATTGGCTCAGACAGTGAAGAATCTGCCCCCAATGTGGGAAACCTGGTTTGATTTCTGAGTTGGCAAGATCCCCTGGAGAAGGGAATGGCTACCGATTCCAGTATTCTTGCCTGGTGAATTCCATGAACAGAGAAGCCTGGCAGGCTACAGTCCATGGGGTCACAAAGAGTTGGGCACAAGCTGAGTGACTAGCGCTTTCACTGTCTTTACAATAAAACTAATATAATGTTTTATGTCAATTATAATTTAGAAGAAGGCAAATCTCCCTTCATAGTGTTTCTACTTAGTTATACGTAACCATTATGAAACAATTATGCCTTCATACAATCTTTAAATTTTGGCAAGTTAAAAATAATGCTACTTGTATTTTGGTTGTAATTGCACTACAATTTATGAAGGAATGTGGAAGGAAATTTACTTCTTAATAGGATTAGTTCTTCCTGTTGAAGAACATACTAGGTCTCATCATTTATACATATTCTTTTATGTCCTTCTGTAAAATTTTAGTTTTCTCTATGTAAGTTTTGCAGACTTCTTATTGAATTTATTCCTATAGGCCTTACATAATTTTTGTTAAATTCCGTGCTTTTCAGTTTTTATGGTTAGTGAGAATGAGATTTTGTATCCAATGACTACTTTTGATTCCTGGCCAAAAGAACACATGCCATATAATCACCCTAGAAGGAGTATCTTTTAATTTTACAACCCAGAACACCATTTCCATTTCAATTTATGCATGAGGTGCCTTGGGTATCACTAACATATTTAAAATGTATATGTAAAAAAATGTGCATTTTTTCGCAGTTTGTTATATTTCTAATCAGTGTAAGCATTTTAAAAACAATTGTTTCATTTCAACTTCAGTCTTCTACTTTGGATTCATTTACTTGGCCCAATAGAACCAACACAAAGACCACTGAGGGTATAGTCTTAAAGAGCTCATTTCTTCCTTTAACCTTATTGAGTGAAGTTTAGATTTAAAGCAATAGCCTCTGCCTAATATGTGCCATTTTATTTTGCACATAGTAACGTTATGAAAATAAGAAATTTGGATATAGGAGGCCAAATTATCATCATGTGCTTGTGCGTGCTAAGTCACTTCTGTCATGTCTGACTCTTTCCAACCCTTTGACCTGCCTGGTTCCTCTGTCAATGGGATTCTCCAGGCAAAAACACTGGAGTGGATTACCATGCCCTCCTCCAGGGGATCTTCCCAACCCAAGAATTGAACTTGCTTCTCTTAAATTTCCTGCATTGGCAGGCAGGTTCTTTACCATTAGTGCCACCTTCATCATATGCAACATCTAAACTCTAGTGTCTATTCCTTGAAATATGGATGATTCCATTACAGATAGTTCAAGAGGAGCTATTTCATGTTGAGAACAGTTCTATTCAGTTTGGTTCAGTCACTCAGTCGTATCTGACTCTTCGTGACCCCATGGAGGCAGCACTCCAGGCTACCCTGTCCATTAACAACTCCCAGAGCTTGTCCAAACTCATGTCCATTAGGTGCGTGATGACATCCAACCATCTCATCCTCTGTCGTCCCCTTCTCCTCCTGCCTTCAATCTTTCTCAGTATCAGGGTCTTTTCCAGCAAGTCAGTTCTTTGCATCCAGTGGCCAAAGTATTGGAGTTTCAGCTTCAGCATCAGTTCTTCCAATGAATATTCAGGACTGATTTCCTTTAGGATTGATTGGTTTGACCTTCTTGCAGTCCAAGGAACTCTCAAGAGTCTTCTCCAACACTACAATTCAAAAGCATCAATTCTTCGGCACTCAGCCTTCCTTATAGTCCAACTCTCACATACATACGTTATTACGGGAAAAACCATAGCTTTGATTAGACAAATCTTTGTTGGCAAAGTAATGTCTCTGCTTTTTAATATGCTGTCCAGGTTGGTCATAGCTTTCCTTCTAAGGAGCAACTGTCTTTTAATTTCATGGCTGCAATCACCATCTGCAGTGATTTTGAGCCCCCCAAAATAAAGTCTGTCACTGTTTCCATTGTTTTCCCATCTATTTACCATGAAGTGATGGGACCGGATGCTATGATCTTAGTTTTTTCAATGTTGAGTTTTAAGCAAGGTTTTCCACTTTCCTCTTTCACTTTCATCAGAAGGCTCTTTAGTTTCTCTTTGCTTTCTGCCATAAGGGTGGTGTCATCTGCATATCTGAGGTTATTGATATTTCTCCTGGCAATCTTGATTCCAGCTTCTGCTTCATCCAGCTTGGCATTTCACATGATATACTCTGCATATAAGTTAAATAAGCAGGGTAACAATACACAGCCTTGACATACTCCTTTCCCTATTTGGATCCAATCTGTTGTTCCGTGTCCAGTTCTAACTGTTGCTTCTTGACCTGCATACAGATTTCTTAGGAGACAGGTAAGGTGGTCTGGTACTCCCATCTCTTTCAGAATTTTCCACAGTTTGCTGTGATCCACACAGTCAAAGGTTTTGACCTAGTCAGTAAAGCAGAAGTAGATGTTTTTCTGGAACTCTCTTGCTTTTTCAGTGACCCAGCAGATGTTGGCAATTTGATCTCTGATACTCTGCCCTTTCCAAATCCAGCTTGGACATCTGGGAGTTCACTGTTCACGTACTGTTGAAGCCTGTCTTGGAGAATTTTGAGCATTACTTTACTACCATGTGAGATGAGTGCAATTGTGCGGTAGTTTGAGCATTTTTTGCATTGCCTTTCTTTGTGATTGGAATGAAAATCAACCTTTCCAGTCCTGTGGCCACTGCTGAGTTTTCCAAATTTGCTGGCATATTGCATGCAGCACTTTCACAGCATCATCTTTTAGAATTTGAAATAGCTCAGCTGAAATTCCATCACCTCCACTAGCTTTGTTTGTAGAACTATTACAACCAGAAAATAAACCAGTGTAACTGACACTCTGTGTGTGAATATTGCCACAAACAGCTATTTCAGAGTGAATACTTGGCTAGAGTTACTACTAAATCTGACCTTGAATTTTACATATAGACTTGATCACCAATATTGAGAACTATACAAGCTCTTTCATTATATAAACTCTAAATCATAATTGGTTTGATGGTTTTAAATACGTTGCTTGTCAATCTGAACAATTATAATTATCATTCTGAGTCCATCCACTAGAATAGTTTAGTTGTACATGAGGTTTGAGATTTTTAGAAAATATCTCAATGTGTGTTACAAAAATTTGGAGAAACTATACCATATACATTTTACTGGATTTAGTGACTCCTTCGTTGACTTGTGAAGTGGAAGTCACTCAGTCTTGTCCACAAGCCACAAAGGAAGCCCAAGAATACTGGAGTGAGTAGCCTATCCCTTCTCCAGCAGATCTTCTTGACCCAGGAATCAAACTGAGATCTCCTGCCTTGAAAGTGGATTCTTTATCAACTGAACTATCAGGGACACCCCTGTGGCTCAGCTCATAAAGAATCCGCCTGCAGTGCGACAGACCTGGGTTTGATCCCTGGGTTGAGAAGTTCCTCTGGCTTCTCAACCATTATTTAGGCTTGGAGAATTCCGTGGACTGTTTAGTTCATGGGGTCATAAAGAGTCGGACACGACTGAGCGACTTTCACTTTTCTTCGTTAACTTGTAACTTTTGTGTTGGTTAAATCAGCTATGCCTTCTGAGCGAGAGCTCAGAAGTTGTAGGAGAAAATAATTCTGTAAGCTAGCCCCATATTTCAAATTGTTGTTGAGTTGCTAAGTCTTGTCTGACTCTCTTGCGATCTCAAGAACTATAGCCTGCCAGGCTCCTCTATCCATGGGATTTACCAGGCAAAATACTGGGGTGGGTTGCCATTTCCTTCTCCAGGAAATTTTCCTGACCCAGGTATTGAACCCAGGTCTCCTGCATCACCAGGCAGATTCTTTATCACAGAACCACCAGGGAAGCCTTATTTATATACTATATATTGCTAATAGTGAATAGTATTTGACTGCCATGCATGTAGACACATATATGCATATACATGCATATAAATATGAAACCAAGTATGAAATGGTTCTATTTTTCTAAAGTTATTACTTATCACTAAGTAGTCAGCTTACAAGGTTGAATTATTTAAGATTAATGAGCTTAAGCTTTATGCATGAGTAGATTGAAAAATATTGTGAAATAATAATGCCACATATATCAGCTTGAAAAGACCTTTAGCATCTCTGGGCAGGAAGGTGTGCTTGCTGTGACTCAATAGTGGCAAACTAAAACGGAGCTGGAATTTTCATGCTATTTTGCCTGTGCTTACCAAATACACATTTTTATATGCAAAATGAAATGTTTATACTAGATAAATCTTTTTGTATTAAAGTATTGACATGCTGGGGCTTCCTGGGTGATGCTAGTGGCAAAGAACTTGCCTGCCAGTGTGGGAGATGCCAGAGACAAGGGCAGATCCCTGGGCTGGGAAGATCCTTTGGAGGAGGGAACTAGAGAATACTCCAGTATTCTTGCCTGGAGAATCCCATGGACATAGAAGCCTCGGGGCTACTGTCCATAGGATCTCAAAGAGTTGAACGTGACTGAAGTGGCTTAGCATGTATTAACATGCTGCTGCTGCTACTAAGTCGCTTCAGTCGTGTCCGACTCTGTGTGACCCCATACATGCTACATTTCAGTAAATTCAGACGATGTATCAAGAGAGGCTTAGTCTTTGGACAACTGTGTGTTGGCTTTGTATTCTTATAAAAAAATACAAATATGGTACTATCATAAATAGAAAGCTTACGACAGCACAATTGAAGAGAATACAGATTTATTTCTCTTTTTAAAAGATATTTAGAAAATTTCTTCAAAGATATATTTTTAGAATATGTTTTAAGCTGGATATTAATGAGGAGGCATGCTTTTGATGTTGGTGCTCATCTTTTTTCAGCTAATGTTGGCCAAAAGATTGTTGATATTTTATAGCAGAAGTAAACCAAATATGGCTGGGTATATGGTCTTATTTATATAATAAAATATAATAAGTATAGCATGAAATATAAAATACTCTGGGAATAATTCAGTGGAAGGTATATCATATGGAACTGCATATCTTTACTTGGTTTTCATGCTTGTATGTTTGTTAGGACTTTACTTGAAAGAAAAATGATTCAAATTAAAGAAGAATATGTTAAAGGTGTAATTTCATGGAGAAATACATTTTTATTAATTCAGGTTATTAAAGCATAAAAAGGAAAACAAAAATAATGTGAAGCTCTGTCTCACTTATCTTAGATTGGCTCTTCAACTGTCACAGATAGTTTTTTAAAAAGTTTTAGCAACTTAGGTTCAGGTTTGTTTTATAACAGATTGTGAAATTTTATGAACTAATAACAGGGATGCTTTGAGAAGATTGATACATTGTTAGTATAAGAATTAGAATCAAGAAAATCTCTTCTACTCTTGGTCTTTTAAAAGATTTGCTTTACTGGGTACCACTGCTTTCTGTCTTAAGGCCAGGACCTGTCTGTTAAATATTCCAACCACAGCCAGTGCTAGTTCAAAAGGTTCTAACTCATGGAGTTACATAATAAATAAATTAATAATACATTAGAATAACCTATTATTCCTTTTATTAGTTCTTTTTGCTCTTAAGATTGCAATGCAACACAATTATACTTTTGATCTTTGCTTACATTCGATTTGCAATTGTTATTCAAGGGTGTTTTCATTGATTTTTCAGAATTTGCTCTTGGAAGTCGTACAACATTATCACAGTAGTCCTGCAGTTATGTAAGGATCTTCATATCAGTGATAGACGACTGTAGAATACACAAATCTCTTCAAAAATGCTTCCCAACATGACATATTTAAAGCAGGTAGCATTTACTCCTGAAGTTTGTATACTAGAATCACGGCTAGGATTAAAAACTAAACCAAAGAGCAGAACTAAACAGGAGTGCCAGATTGTGCATAAAATGAGGTATAATTGTTGTAAATTAATGCTTCATTAATATGCCATAATATGTCATATGTAAGAAGAGCGGGAAAATTAATAATGAATTGATCTACCCTATCAGATAAATAAAGCCAAATTGTAACCTTGATCTGTAAATGTCTTTGTTAATATTCTCTTTGAAGTTGGTTGAAATGTATTTAAAGAACAGAGTGAAAGACAATCTATTTTTTTATTACTTGATGAGAACTAAATGCATTTGGTTGTTACTTCTCCAACTGGCAGAAATGTAGTTTTCTTTCCTAAAACTGACGAAAGCAGGTTTACTTGTGAAAATTTATGGGGTGTATGTTTTCTCTTGGATGTTTTTATAAGCACTGGTAGCATTTCATAGAATTTGAAAATCTTGCCTCTTCCACTTACAAGCTGTAATGCTGCCCAGATTACTTAATTCATTAAACTATCCATTTTTCTCACCTATAGAGTAGGATTAATAGTAGTCTTAGCCTTAAAGCATTATTCTAAAAGTTAAATGATTTAATATACATAGAAGACTTAGTAAGGTTCTTTGAATATAATAAATCTCAATAAATACTATCTGATAATAATATTATACACATAAATTTTCTATGATCCACAAGACGTCTGACACATTCATGAATTCAGTTTATACAGAATGGACACCCAATCAAGGGTAATATTGTTCTGAAGATAGTTCTTAAATCATGATGTGTCGATGAGCTCTAGACTAGGATTCTGGAGACCTGTATTCTAAATCTGTGTCACCTGCCCACTAGTATGTAATGTCAACTAAGTAATTTTTTCCTCTTCTCTGGACCAGAGTTACATTTCTGTTGGCAAAGTGGGGAAAGATTGGGTTAATATATCCTTCCGGTTCTGAAATCCTGAAAACCAAGTCTAATTAACAACAACAACATATTTTTGATTCTAAAGTGTTAAATTTGCAACCAAAGTTGGAAGGAACTAGGGGGAGAAAAAACAGAATTGCTTATTAGGCCAGAAAAAAAGCTGACAGATAGTAGTTGTGTTGTTTATCAGAAAATGTGCTTCTTTCCAACTGAATATTTTGCAATTGTTTTGTAGAATAAGCACTTTGCTAATTCTGTAGAGCTTTAGGGGTATACTCCTCCCAGAGTGTTCTGGCTGTAGGAAGTAGTTAGAAGCTAATATTTCTTTATGCTAATATCATTAGTTCACATTTCTGAGAATAATTTTATTGAGAAACTAAAATATAAAACAAGATACAAATTCTACTCTCAGCTCCTTATAGAAGCAGTTTTCTTTCTGGATCAAATATGTCTAATTTTAAAAGTGTGATTACATAGGGGGCTATTAAATGTGCTTGAATCTAACAAGAGCATTATTTCAAAAGACAAAGTTCAAAGGTTCATATACAGAAAATGATACCCTTTCTGGAAATAGCATGGAACTTCACCTTGGGAAATGCAGATGCTCTTCAACATGGCTTTATAACTCCCCTTTGCTGCTATGATAGAGGAGAGCAAAAGAACTGATTGTACAACTTAGTAATGCTCAGAAGACAGCTCAGACTTCTCTGGTTCATTTGAAAGTAGTTGCCAAGGTCATTCTCAGAGTGAGAAAAATAGTATATGAAATACAAATGTTGAGTACATGCCTTTCCTACCTTCAAAGTTTGATGTACTTGCTTTGCAAAGACAGAAATCTATGACTCTGACGTCACAGAGTTGCTTAGATCTCACCCTCCATCAGAGAAGGCAATGACACCCCACTCCAGTACTGTTGCCTGGAAAATCCCTTGGGCGGAGGAGCCTAGTGGGCTGCAGTCCATGGGGTCGCAAAGAGTTGGACATGACTGAGCGACTTCACTTTCACTTTTTACTTTCATGCACTGGAGAAGGAAACGGCAACCCACTTCAGTGTTCTTGCCTGGAAAATCCCAGGGACAGGGGAGCCTGGTGGGCTGCCGTCTATGGGGTCCCACAGAGTTGGACATGACTGAAGTGACTTAGCAGCAGCAGCAGCAGCACCCTCCATAGTTTGGTTTAGATAGCACCTTTCAACATTATTTTTTGAAATTTAAGATGTGCTACAAAGGCTATTTCCTGGTTCAGTAAAAATACTTTGAACAATGAAAATACCGATACTGACATTTTTACCACACTTGAAGATATTAAAAGCACTTTTAATATAGCCTACCTCATTTGATCCTTTCATCATTTCCGAGATGTGAACATAATAAGTGTTTGTATATTTTTCCTTCCCTCACTCTCTCTTTTTCAAAAAATATCCGATTGTTAAGTAACTTATTAATACTTATATGGTTAACTAAATAGCAGAATTTGAACTAGAATCCTTTACAGACTTAAATCCAGTGTTCTCTTGACTAATTCAGGAAGCAAGTTAGTGGAAGTATAATCAAGGAAAAGGCTTTTTAAAGTATTAAAAAATAGTAACGGAGGTTTCGGTGACCAGAGTTAATGTACTTGGAATAAGCACCAAATGCTTTCCTTTAAAGAGACTGTAAACCTAATAGTTAATCCAAAAGGAGCCGCTCAGGTTTGCTAAATATCATTTTTTTAGTGCCTTGTGTAATCTCAGTAATATACATTACAGTGGTATGTACTCAGTCACGTCTGACTCTTTGTGACCCCATGAACTGTAGCCCACTGCACTCCTCTGTCCATAGGATTCTCCAGGCAAGAATACTGGAGCTGGTTTCCATTTCCTCCTCAAGATGGTCTTCCTAACCCAGGGACTGAACCTGCATAACTTGCGTCTCCTGCATTGGCAAGTGGATTATTTACCACCAGCACCACCTGGGGAATCTCAGGAAACCACTAAAACCAACGGTCCTCCAGCTTTTCTTTCCCCATGAGATTTGTCTAGGCTTGAAGAACTGGCACACTGAATCAAGCATCGTGTTGTAAATCATGTATATTCTTAGTTACAGCCAACAAAGTAGATCTCTTGTAGACAATCCCTCAAAATCAGGAAACATGATGTGTTTTACCCATTTTCTGAGGCAATGTATTCCATCAGCTATTGTTTGGCAAGCTTTATTGATCATTGAAGTCTAATATCGCAAGCTGTAATGACGAGGTTAGCCATGTTCCTTTTGTGTTTGTCCCACGAGGGAAGATATGCTTTACCCATGATCCTAGAGCCCATAGAAAGGCAACAGAGTTTCTCCCCGGGGATTTGCCAGGGTACCAGCTGTCATGGATGTATGCATTCTCGTGAACCATCCTCACAGTATGTGGTCTGGACACTGATGGACTCCATTAACATCCGAAGCATGTGTGAACTCAAGCAAGTTACTAATTCCTAGGCCTCAATTTCCTTATCTGCGCAATGAGCTAAACCTCTTCCTGAAGTTATTGCCAATTAAATATGATAGCTTAATTTTTTAGGATACTTCCTGGAAGAAGAAAGCATTCTGCATTCATTAAAAATCAACTTTAATACATATGAATGTTGGCTATCACAGTATGTCCAAAAAAAGCAGGGGGTGGGGACACTCTTCCTAAAGAAGCTATGGGGAAAAGATGAAGTAGTGCATAGCTGGAAACTGAATATTAAGAATTTGAACAGACTAAAAACTTAAAATAATCTTTTCATTTTAGTACACAGTTACATAAGGATTTGTTCTTTGTGAAATTAAAGCATGCAAATAAAAATTAGCAAAGCAAAAGAGCATCTTACAGGTCACCGCATCACAGTCTCCTAATTTTATTAAGAAAGAGCTGAGTGTCAGTTAGGTTCAAGGTTACAAATGACACAGAACAAGTACTGTGACATCCAGCTTTTATAATCCTGGCCTCCCTACATACTTTTAAAGGCAGCTATAGAAATACTTTCTAATTATACAACTCACAAAATTCTCATGGCCAGGTGGGAGGCTTGATTTTTTTTTTTTTAATTGCTAGGAACTTTTCCTCTTTCCTTTAATGTCCTTATATTGCACTGGGTGGTAAATTATCTTTTAAGTGGGTCGCTAAGGCCCATTTCCTGCTCCATTTTCATGCAAAATCTAACGTTTACACTGGCTAAAGAGGGAAAAAGAATGTTGGAAAAGAGAACTGTAAAAAGAAAATATGATCATGGTATTAGATGCCATTTGAAAAATCAGATGTATTTTTTATTCCACTTTGACCTTGCTTGGCTTGTTGGGAAGATTTCCTTGACTTAAGTTTTCTGTCACATGATTGGCAGATTTAAAGAACAAACAAACTGCAGAATGACTTGCAGAATTTCATCTTTCTTTACCTTTGTTCACTTTCAGATTATTCTTTCTCTTAAACTGGGATATTATTTTTAAATCTTAGTTTCCCATAAAAGTGTCCCTGGGATTTTTCTGAATTTATTCCTTTTATTTTAATTTGCATTTGCTCTACTTATTATGAACTGTTTATTGATTGCCTTTATTCTTTATTTAGTTGGTGCTTCAATCTTTGATGAGCCTAACTAGCAAAATTATGATAACTACTTTTATTGAATCTCAAAAGTTTCAACATGAGGCTTCATTGATTTTCCCTTCATCAATAGTTGTTGGGTGGGCACTTTTTGAGGTAGGATGGTTCTCAAAAGGGTACATGCCTAGATGGGAGATCATAAAACCTCTTGAATACATTCATGGGTATGTTTCTAAAAGAAGCGTTCCTCTTCAAAAAAGGATGATGTCTTAGTGTAGGCCAAATATAATCTCTGTGCTTCAGGCAAAGCTGTTTGGAATTGTAAGATAATTGAAATGAACATATGGTGAGTGCACTCTGTGAGTCTATATGTGTACATGGATCGATTTCTAGTCTCTTTTTAAAGTGTTATCAGTTCAGCTGTGTCTCAGAGTCTCTAGAAGGAAACCTCTGACCTGCCTATTAATCTCTTTTCTAGTCTGTGCTAAGGGGCATCACAGCTTTCAAAACAGTGACATCTAAACTTAACCTTTCTTTACAGACTGAAATGGCCATCTTAATGTGTTCATTACCACTTCATAAATTCCACCCTGAAGCTACATTCTGTTCTTTGATAACCTTATAAAACTCAAAGGTAGTTGTCATTAGGTTAGTGCCTGAGAAATGGACATTACAGCATCCCACAATGATTTGAGTTAATAAATTCTACTTTGAGGTAGAATTTGGTATTGGAACTTATTTCAATAGCTCATGCTATAGGTATGACATAAAGAATTCTGATTTAGTTTATAAATTATAATTTATAATAGGTCTTTTATTGCCTTTGAAAATAATGTGCATGCTTGAAGATATCTTCTCAAAATATGCAGTGACTTTATTGGTATCTCTTTATTACCCGTCATGAATCAGAACACCTTTCTGTTATCTGGGTATATTTATAGTCACTCTCACAAATCTTTGGCTTCTGCAGGATTCAGTGTTTATGAATGGCATGCTCTCAATAATGAATAATTCTCTGGTCAAGGAGCATCACCTATAAAAGACTGCTTTATGGTGGAATCATACATATAATAAAATCTGTTTCCAACTTTCACAATCAAAGATACTTTTTACTATGAACTATTACAGAAGTCAGGGACTCCCAGAGGATTTATTTATTCATTTATATTTTTAAATTGGAGCATGTTTTCATCACAGGTATGCCTGCTTTGCAGTGCTGTTAGTTTCTGCTGTAGAGCAGTGTGGATCCGCTCAGTGTGGATATATGTGTATATCCCTCCCTCTTGAGCCCCCCCCCCACCGCACCCCTCCAGTTTATCACAGAGCCCCAGACGGAGCTGAGCTCCCTGTGCTGTGCAGCAGCCTCCCGCTCGCTGTCTGTGTCACACACGGAGGTGTGTGCATGTCAGTGCTGCGCTCTCACTTTGTGCCAGCCTCTCCTTCCCCTCTTGTGTCCACAGGTCCATTCCCTATGTCTGTGTCAGAGGATTTTAACTGACCATTAAAAACATCAATCCTGATGACCTGTTGTTCCGTTAAGTTACAGCAACAGAGGGTGGTAGTGTCCCCAACTGCAGATGTCTGTGAGACCTCTTTTTTAGACACAGATACAAGCTTGCTCTTTATTTTCTTTATAAGTTATTGCTTAGATTACGGGAATTTTTCAAATCAATAACAGCTATTTTCAGGGGATTCTTTTTGTTCATACTTTTTATTTTGTATAAAGTATTGAAAAAATAGCAAGCTTCCCCCTTGTGTTTCAGAAAGTTCTTTTCTTCACATTTACCTCTGTGTTCTCTCATGAACAAATCAGAAATTTCCAGTTTTATTTCATCATTTGTGAGTTATTTCAGTAGCACTTGCTTCTCACCAAAATTTAGGTAGCATGTGTTCATTAGACTTGGTCCTTTAAACAGACTGCTGTGGCAGTCAGGCCTGATTCTGTGGCTTAATAAGACCCACTTGACAGCCTAAGTACAGAGAGTGACTCAGGCAGTGGGTCACTGTAATTGCAGTAATGCCCAGCCAAATTTTACATTGATTTCCCTTCCAGGTTTTCTTCCAGGCCACAGTGATGATGAATGGCGCAGACAAAAAAAAATGTATATGTGCAACTTTATATTACCCCAAATTGGTTCAACCAAAGTCCCTGGCGGTGGGGGGAACAGTAGTTATCCACCGTACTTACAAGTCAAGATCAAGGATAATTAGCCCTTTAAAATCTAACAAATTTCTTGTAGTGACCTCACCCATGGCTGCACAAATTTATTGTCAGAAAGAAATTCAAATTTGAGTTCCTCCCAGCCCTGATGATCCAGTCTTATATATCTTATAAGATCTATAGTCTTCTATGTTGCTTTTGGCAAGTGTGACCTTATTCTTGCAGAATGATGTGAGATTTTCTCTTAGGGTCACTAATCTAACTCCATGAGGGATGTAAGAGGAAAGCTGTTATGCCTCTCAAGGACACCATAATAATAACCACATATACCTGATAATATTCATCTTGTCCCAATTCTGCATCCATCACAGCTGTCTTTGTGAAAAGTTTAAGCACAAACATATAATAAATGTCTCATAATATCCCTCATCTTACCAGCTTCTGTCCTCAATTCATGTATCATATCAGAGTAACTGCCTGACCCATTGATATTTAGTCACCAAACAGAATAAGGCCTGGTAAAATATCTGGAAAATTGATGCTGCTATATAGACATGAAAAAGATGAGATGTTTACTAAGTGAGATGAGGTGAGGTGTCCTCATAAATTAGAGATTGTTGCTAGGAACAAAAGTATAGACATCTTGAGGACTAGGAATTAATAGATGTGAATGACAGTGTTTTTCAGTTCTTGAGTCAGAGCTTCATTTCTATCTTTGTGTCTGTCACTTGGACTATTGATAGCAATCCATTGTACCTTTTTATTTTTGAATATTTGAACACAGATTGAGCAAAACAATTTTAGACAAGGTAAATTTGCAATTTTCTAGTCAGAGTGTTTGATAAAACATGCTGGGCAGTGGTATTACAAGAATAAAATCCATTGTGTTGAAATCTTCCTCACAGACAAGAATTAGTTCTTCTCTTTCATTTGCAAATTCTACAGTTCATTTATCAGAAGTGTGTGCCATGTTGGAAATGCCCTTACTCTTAAAATCATAAGAAAGCTGAGTTCAAGTTCAATCTCTTATTAATTATGTATGTTTGGAGGGGGGTTTGTTGTCTTTCTTGTCTCTCCTCTTCTCTTCCATAATTTGGGCACAGAAGTAGCCTCTGTTTACAGTGATGAAATCATGTGTCTTTTGCCGAAACCACGGTATCCACAGGGGTTAGAGCAGTTTGGAAGCCATGTGGTCACTAACCATCTGTGAAACCACAGCTGATCCACACAGTTTCCTCATCAGCAAAGCAGGGATAATATCAGCCTCACGATGTTGTTGTGATGATGAGATGAAAATATCTATATAAAGTCCTTGGTACTCTACATTTAACAACCATTAAACATTCAGTAAATGTTGGCTAAAGTATTGAGAAATATGTATGGTAAAGCAGTTAAGATTAGTCAACAACAATAAAAGATCTTCAACTTATTTAAGTACCATTAAATGCAGATGATGCTAATTGGTGTAACTGTGCAGACAAGAAAAGTGAGAGTTGGAGATAACATGGAATACATGTGACCACCCCATTAGTAAATAGGTTCGAGCCTCAGAGTCTTGCAAGCAACTGTCTGTGCTCATTTGCTAAACTGGTGCTGAACCTCCACGATGTTGCAGGCAGATGAGCTACCAAGGAACTGGACCAACCTTTGCACGCCTGGTTAGTCATGCCACTGACTCCTCTCATACCTTCCTTGTGCTGTGTGCCACTTGTTCTCTTGTTCTAGTTAAATTACGAGTGATACCTGTTGATTATTTCATAAAGATGTTTTCTTTCCCGCAAAACAGGGATGTTAAAGGTTTCTCTTGAATCTATTTGATAATTACATGTTTAGTATATTGAAAATAATCTTAGAGTTGCAGCCACAGAATAGGAATCATAAATCATATTTGTTATTAACAGGAAAAAGGCAAATTCCTTTATCAGCTCTTCTCCATGTGGTTCTAACCTTTAGCTCTAAGAAGCTTAGTTAATACATTTGCATGGTAATTAAAAATCAGTGACGTTTAAAGGAACTTAAATCTAGTGTGGAATTAATGGGATATGTGAAGCACACCAGAACTTAAATATTTTGTTTAGCTAATTACAGTGCTTAGGAAATGGCAACCCACTCCATTGTTCTTGCCTGGAGAATTCCAGGGACAAAGGAGCCTGGTGGGCTGCGGTCTCTGGGGTCGCACAGAGTCGGACACAACTGATGTGACTTAGCAGCAGCAGCAGGTAAAATAAGAACAGAAAAATCTCAAGTAAAATTGAGTTCCTCATAGCTACACTTGTATGCAATAATATACTTATTCATTTCCCAAATTAAAAAATTCTGTTTCACGAATTGTCTCCTGGGTAGAATGGAACATATTTTCTAGTGATAAGCACTTGGTCCTGAAAATAAAAGTTTTATTTTACTTTTGATTTTTTTTTTGCACTTTAGTTTTTTTTTTTTACTCATATTTAGTAGAATGTTAAATATGGTTTTAAAGGAATCTTGAATATTTTAATGTGTAAAATCTTAGGGGGTTTGGGGGATATTTCTAATTTAAAAAAATGATGTCACCTGAAGAAGAGTTTGATTTAAAGGCTGAGTTTATTTTTCCTAAAATGGTCCTTTTTATTATCTCTCTAAGTGGTATTTCAAGTGAATTCAACAGGAGCTGAAATTAACTGGTCTAAATGGATAGAGTATTCAAGTGAATTCAACAGGAGCTGAAATTAACTGGTCTAAATGGATAGAGTATTAGTGCGAATGGCAGCATCACCTAATAGAGATTAATGATATAATGATGGCTAGTTTTATGTGTCATCTTGATCTTAACTAATACAGGTATTATAGCTACTCCTTAATGAGTATTTCCTCTGATAAAGTCTTAAATTAACATACATATATACATTTTCTTATTTAAAATTCATTAACAATTCTAAGAGTAAGGTATATTTAATGTGCAGAAACTAGAGATTAGAAATAATAAGCAATTTCCTAAACTCACAATATATTGTAAATGAAGGGGACCAGTTTGGCTCAAAATCTAAGCTAAGGTTTGAGATGACTGCAGTATGGAATAGGGTGTGGATATTAATTTTGGCTGAGGAATCTGGGAGACCTCAGAGCACTATAGAGTTCTATAAAAGGTAAAAAATTCTACTGTGACTGTGTATCCTCTATACATAAATTTAAGTGCAGTAAATACACTGGTAGATGATGAGAGAGTAATTTAGGCTGGAGGGGCTGTTTTAAAACATGACCCAGCAATCCCACTGCTGGGCATACACACCAAGGAAACCAGAATTAAAAGAGACACATGTACCCCAATATTCATCACAGCACTGTTTATAATAGCCAGGACATGGAAGCAACCTAGATGTCCATCAGCAGGTGAATGGATAAGAAAGCTGTGGTACATATACACAATGGAGTATTACTCAGCCATTAAAAAGAATACATTTGAATTAGTTCTAATGAGGTGGATGAAACTGGAGCCTATTATACAGAGTGAAGTAAACCAGACAGAAAAACACCAATATAGGATACTAACACATATATATGGAATTTAGAAAGATGGTAACGATAACCCTGTATGCGAGACAGAAAAAGAGACACAGATGTATAGTCTTTTGGACTCTGTGGGAGAAGGCAAGGGTGGGATGATCTGAGATAATAGCATTGAAACATGTATATTATCACATGTGAAACAGATCGCCAGTCCAGGTTTGATGCATGAGACAGCGTGCTCGGGGCTGGTGTACTGGGATGACCCAGAGGGATGGGATGGGGAAGGAGGTGGGAGGGGGGTTCAGAATGGGGAACACATATACACCCATGGCTGATTCATGTCAATGTATGGCAAAAATCACTACAATATTGTAAAGTAATTAGCCTCCAACTAAAATAAATACATTTTAAAAACACACACACAAAAAACAAAGGGTGTTAAATGCAGAGAGGTTGCATTTAAGCCTGTGGTGGAAGATGAGAGGATGCTATTCTTGGGAAGAGTTGAGGGAAGCGTGTCCTAAACCCTGGTCAGAGAGTTAGTGAACACATCTGTGACTGTTTAAGCAAAAGTGTCAGGTGATATGCACATCATTTTGTTCTCTGGAGCTGCCATCATGAAGTTCTGGGATGATGTCATACTTGGCTAACGTGTTTGGCATGGCAAAGAGTATAACTATATGAGAAACATTTCTTTTTTTACTTCAAATGAAATATAGCCCCAAATTCCTGAAATGAATTTGTCTTTGAAAAAAGCAAATGATGAGGAACCCAAATTTTAGCACTTGTTATAGGTCATCTTGAGCCTCAATTGTTTGACATTTCCAGTGTGTGTAATTTTTTTGTTGGAATTTTTTAAAAAATTGGTTTTAGTTGAGCTCTATGCCTGCCTCTTATAAATAAGAGTAGTAGAGATTTATCAAAACTCCAGTATTTTGGTTGGTTTGATGATTTTAATCATTTAATTTTTCAAAATAAGAAATAGGTAATGTATGCTAAAAATGCTACTTGAGTGTATTTCCCATTCTCGGATATTATTATTTTGCATTTGTTGACTCTGTTTGAGTCTATTGCTTTGCTTTTAAGGGATGAGGGAGTTTTGTTTTAATCTGTGACTAAGTAAGAATAGCTTATATATTATATAATTGGATTGTGGGAATTATAAATGGTTAAACTTTGTACATTTCTCTATTTAAAGTCTTTTTCAAACTGTATTTTATAGTCTGCAAAAGATTTCCCTGAGTGTAAAATAAAATAGTCATACAGCTTATATAAGAGCAATATTTTCTAGGTATGTTGATCTGTCTTTTTAACCTTCCTATCTCTTCAGTTTTGATATAGAACAGTATAATAACCTCTGCCATCAGACTAAATCTATTCATGATAAATACACCTATGATGATGTATTTAGTACCTACATAGAGAGTAAGAGATACCTATAAGTACCTATAAGTACCAAAGAGGTTGCTACTTTTGCAGTCATTATAGACAAGCCCTTTTATTTTACTATGAAACTGTGGTGTTACACAAGGTCAGAATCCTCCTAGCATCAGGATTGTTACCATAACCTGAAAATTAGTAACTTGACTACTGTGGTGTAGAAGGCATATGGTTCTGAACCTCTAACAATAATGAATATACCCTTAAAAGACCAAAGAAGTATGTTGGAAGATGCAAAACTTAGGGAAATGCAAATCATCAGGAAAAATGATTTTTTTCTACCTTCTTGCCTTCTTTCTATAGTGATTTTTTTAGTGAAGTATAAATATAAGACATAATATAAAGTGGTCTGGATACCTTGATAGGTACTTAAACTGAAAAAAAAAAAAAAGAAAAAAAAAGAACTATGGTAAAAGAAAAATGGACTAGTGTCCTGATGGCTGTAGTTGAAATGCAGGCTTAAATAAAATTAATGAATACTATATAGTAAAAGTTTTTAGAGTTTAATGGGAGAACCTTATTTTTTGGATTATGTAGAAAAAGAATTTTCTGAGAAAGTAAAAGCCAAGCGTCATCTTAGAAGAATAATGAATGAGCTGTGTAGAAAGAGCATGTCAGTCCCAGTGTGAAGAGGGAGCTAGAGGGTGATTTTAGAGGCAAGGATACCTTTAGGAAGTAACATGAGTGTCTAAACAGAGTTGACAGTGGCCTTCCCCAGGACAGTGGCAATGGGGTATGGTGGAAAGGTTCATATTTATCTATCCACTTTGTACTGGTTGTAGAAGGCAAGTGTTTGTTCTCATTGGTGAGTTTGTATATCACACTGAGTACACTACCTTTGGTCTTCCCTGGTGGCTCAGATGGTAAAGAATCTGCCTGCAATGCAGAAGACCCAGGTTCAATCCCTGAGTCAGGAAGAACCTATGGAGAAGGGCATGGCAACCCACTCCAGTATTCTTGCCTGGAGAATCCCATGGACAGAGGAGCTGATGGGCTATAGACCATGGAGTAGCAAAGAAACGGACATGACGAGCAACTAACACACACACACACACACAGTATTTTTAGTGTGATTCATGGGAAGAAGTGATGTGAAGAGAGGGTTGAGAAACATTTAGGATGGAGAGTTGAAAGGACAGATGTGAATAATGATACAACACAGTGCTATGAGTGCAGTAATCAACATGGGTGAGTGTAAGATAGAACTGATACTAAGGTAACAATCATTAACTCTTTCTGAAGATGCCAAAGACTTTTACAGGAATGTGATGCCTGAGCTGATTTTACTCCTATAAAAAATTTGAAGTAAAAGCTTTTGAGGGAAAAGAAACAACATGTGCCCGATTTTCAAAGTAATAAAACTGAGCATGGTATTCAGGGATGTACACGTGGACTGGCATTGCTAACATATACTGTGCAATACAAGAAGGCATGGTAGGCATATTACTGTGAAGCCGTTTCCTCCTGCAAAACACTGGGGTGTTTTCATGTGATTTTGATGAAAATCATTGCAGTTCCCTCAGCTAATCATACTGAATGTATTTTGTATTTGATATTTATTAGTTGTTGAGGTACTTTAATCAAAGAGTGAATTATCTGTGGCCTGTTTTATGTCTGTTATTAATATTTTGAGACTTAATGCAGAGTAAGTGAAATAAGAGCAATCTAGCACTCCATTTATGTGGTGTTGCCTCATTTCTTTATATAGCTTTCTGTAATGGAGTTAAGTACGGCTGGTTTAAAAAGGAGCCACAAAGCCTCTCCAGAGACAGAATAGCTTAGAAAAAATTGGGTTACTCTGGCAGATTAACTCTACCTTACTTATACAATGGTGGTTTACAGATTTACATGCCTTATTTTTACTATGTGAGCAAAAACTTAAGAATTCTAGGGCCATGTGCAAAGGTAAAAGAATAGCAAAGAAGAATAATTTGGCTTACCCTGTTCTGAATTGGTGCCAGGGCCAGATGCTGTGACTTATCTCTTTGTCTACTAACTGCATCTTTCAGGTCTCTTTGTAATTGCCTCTCTACTTCATGGAAATCACAAGCTTCATCCTATTTTCTGTTCAGAAACCTGGACAGTTTATCTTCCTTTTAGTAAATTTAGTTGAAAATTACTTTTTTGAATTTAACATCTGTTTGCTAAAGTGGCACCCTGGAAAGAGTGATGTCATCTTGAGAGACAAGGAGTTGTAGTGTTTTCTTTGGCAGGATAGTGTCATGGTCAGGGTTCTACATTTTGGGCCAGAGAAACTGGATCCAAATCCCAGCCTCTATCTCTCAAGCCTCATCTCTAAAATGTGGACAGCGTTGTTACCCATGTAACATGTTGGTAATTTATCCATGTTGTCTTTGTCTATCAGCCTTCTCCCTATCCAGAGTGCAAGCTTTATGAGAACAGGGAAATTGACATGCAGTTTGTTATGTGCAAGAGCATTGCTTGACACACTATAGCTTCTTAAATCTTTGTGGAATAAATGAATAGACAACTTATGTATCTACGTAGTGTTTTTGTGAGGGTTAAGTAAGTTTATATTTCTAAAGCTCTTATTAACACAGTGCCTGTGAGAGAATAGGCATATCTTGATTGAAAAAGAATCTTTTTTACTTCATTTTTAGATGCTAAGTCATGTCTGACTCTTTGTGACCCCATGGACTGTAGCTCACTATGCTCCTCTGTCCATGAGATTTCCTAGGCAAGAGTACTGGAGTGGGTAGCCATTTTCTTCTCCAGGGAATCTTCACTTTGAACCTGTGTTTCCTGCATTGATAGGCGGATTCTTTACCATGAGCCACCAGTTAGTATTAAAACAATTTTCCTTTTAAAACAGTCTTTGAACATTTTAGCCCCAATCTTTTTGTGTAGGTATATTTCCATTTATCTTGGATAAATATCCAATACTAAGTGGAATTAGAAGGTTTTGTGTAGATATATGATTAACTTCATAAGGAGCTGCCAACCTGTTCTCCAAAGTGGTCATTTCACTTTGCCCTCCCACCAGTAGTTAGGAAAATTTGGTTTGTTCTACATCCTTGCCAACCGTTGGTGGTGTTCTTTATAAATTTAGCCATTCTAGTGGGGGTGTAATGGTATCTCACTGTGATTTTAATTTGCATTTTCTCTGATGACTAATGCTATGGAGCAATTTTTCATATGCTTGTTGACCAGTTTGCATATCTTCTTTTGCGAAGTATCTGTTTTAGTCTTTTGTTCATTTTTAAATGGTTTGTTATTTTATAACTGAGTTGTAGCAGTTATGCACACATTCTACTTATAGTCCCTTTCAGTATATGTATGTGTGTGTATATTTACATATGTGTGTATATGTGTGTGTGTGTGTCTGTGTGAATGTATATGGTCTGTGACTTGTCTATTCATTTTTATAGCAACCTTTTCTTCCCCCCAGTAGTTTTATTTCAAAATAATTTTAGTTTTACAAAGGAGTTTCAAAGATAGTACAGAGAATTCCCAAGTGCCCTTCATCGAGCTTCTTTTATTGTTAACATCTTACATAACAATTTTCAAAGCTAAGAAATTAACACTGGTATGATACTATGAAATAACCTACAGACTTTATGCAGATTTCTCCAGTTTTTCCAGTAGCATCCTTTTTCTGGTCCAGAATCCATTCTAGAGCACTGCATTACATTTAGTTTTCATTTCTCCTTAGCCTCCTATGGGCATCTCAGATGGCCCAGTGGTAGAGAATCTGCCTGCCCACGCAGGAGATGCAAGTTCAGTTCTTGGGTCAAGAAGATCCCCTGAAGTAGGAAATGGCAATCCACCCCAATATTCTTGCCTGGAAAATTCTATGGATAGAGGAGTCTGGTGGGCTATAGTCCGAGGGGTCACAAAGAGTCAAACATGGCTGAGCACACATGTACATAGTCTCCTGCAATGTGTGATAGCTTCCTGGGCTTTCCAGACCTCAACATATTTTAGAGTCTGGTCATTTATTTTTTGGAATATGCCCCAGTTGGGGTTTAACACCTTTTTATGAGCAGAAGTTTTAAACTTTTTGGAGTTCAGTTTAGCAGTGTTTTCTTACCTAATTAATGCTTTCTGTGTTCTGTTCAAAAAATCTTTGACTATCCAAAGTTATAAATATTCTTCTATGTTTTCTTCAGGGAGCTTTATAGTTGTTGCTTTTATGTTTAGATCTGTGATCCAAACTGAATTAATTTTTTCTCTATGGATTCAGATAGGGAATTGAGGTTCTTTTTATGAATAACAATTTTTCATTACTTGTTTTAAAAAAAGACCCTTTCCCACTGTATTATATTTTTTAGTGCCTTTGACAAAAATTAAAATACATAAGTATGAGTCTCTTGCTGGATTCTAGTCTGCTCCATTGCTCTTGTTATCTCATGCTGGTATCAGTATCTTGATTACTGTAGCTTTAGATCACAGTTGATAAACTTTTTCTAAAAGAGGCAAATAGTAAGTGTTTTGAGTTTGTAGGAGATAAGATCTCTCTGAAAATGATTTAGCTCTGTAGTAGAAGATAGCAGCCATATATAATATGTAAGTGAGGGGCTGTTGCTGTGTAGCACTAAAATTTTATTTACAAAAAAATAGAAGCAGCCAGCCTCTGGGCAGTAGTTTCCACTTTAAAGCAGAGACTTGAAATCAGATCATGCAAGTCCTCTGACTTCATTCTTCTTTTTTGAAATTATTTTGGTTTTTCTAGGTCCTCTGCAAGTTCATATAAATTGTGGGATAAAGTTATCATTTTTTGGGGAAAAAAAGTACTTGCCGGAAGATTTATTTTGGTTGCATTGAATTTGCATATCGATTTGAGGAGAATTGACAGCTTACCTATATTTTGTAGTCCAATGCATGATGTATTTCTTCATTTATTTGGTCTTCTCTAATTTATCTCATGAATGTTTGTATAGAGGTATTGCACATGCTTTGTTAAAATGGTCCGTACATATTTTGTGTACATATTTTTGATGTTTTTATAAATGGTGAGTTAATTTATCTTCCAGTCATCCCATTGTTTGGGGTTTCATGATAGCACAGTGGTAAAGAACCCACCTGCCAATGCAAGAGACGCAAGAGACACAGGTTCAATCCCTGGGTCAGGAATATTCCCTCGGGAAAGAAATGGCAACCCACTCCAGGATTCTTGCCTGGAAAATCACATGGACTGAGGAACCTGGCTGGCTGCGCTATGGGGGACACAAAAGAATCAGACACAACTTAGCAACCAAACAATAACAACATCTGGTTGTTCGCCTTGCCTTCTATGAGCTTCCTTAAGTTCCCTTATCAAACTTAGTATTTTTGTTTCTGTATTTTTTAGGATTTCCTATGTACATAGTCATATCATCTGTGAACAGTTTTATGCCTTTCTAATCTTTATTACTTAGTTATTACAATGGCTTCAATTTCTAGTACAATATTTGATAGACATAGAAATGATGATAACAGATATCCTAGCCTTATTTCTCACTTTCAGTTCAGTTCAATCACTCAGTTGTGTCCGACTCTTTGCGACCGCATGAATCACAGCACGCCTTTATCACTTTAGGGGGAAATAAGATTCTGAATATTAAATATGATATCTGAAAATTTTTCAGAGATGTCTTTTTATTAGAGTAAGAAATTTCCCTTCTATTTCTAATTGCTGTTTTTTTTTTTTAAATCACAAATTGGTATTTTTTACAACATGCTTTTTCCTATTAAACCTATTAATATGGTCATATTATTTTTTTTGTCTATTTGGTTAGTGGGTGAAAGAAATATATGGATTTATTTTAAAATAAACTCCATTTAATCATGCTGAATTATTATTTTAATATATTACTAGATTTTAGTTGCTAATATTTTGTTAACATCGTACGTAACAGTTTTTCAAAATTATTAAATAATCTACAGACTTTATACAGATTTCCCCAATTTTTCCACTAATGCCATTATATTTAAACTCTTCTTTATTCCATATAAAAACTATGAATTTCTCCATAGAAACTGTTTTGGATAAATCCCACAAATTTTGAATTATTCTGTTGTCATCATTCAATTCAAAATATTTTAATATTCCATGTATTTGCTTACATATTCTGTAAGTTGTTTAAAAATATTTTGTGTTCTTACAGTGTTGCGTTATTTTTGGAATCTAATTTTATTCTGTTATTGTCAGAATACGCACACACATGCACATGCTACACACATACATCAGTTATTAGAAATTTTTGAGCTAATTGAATGCCCCAGTATGTAGCCGATCTTAGTGAATATTCCATGTGCACCAGAAAATTATGTGTATTCTTCTGTCTGGGTGTGGTATTCTATAAATACTATTTCGTGTATCTTGTTTTTTCATTCAGATCTTCAGTATCCTTATTGAGTTTTTGGTCTACTTTATTCATCAGCTATTTGAGAGAGTTGTTAAAATTTCCATCCATAGTTGTAGATTAGTCATTTTCTTTCTTTAGATCTGTTAGTTTTTGCTTCATATATTTCAGAGCTCTACAGTCAGGTGGCATACTCATTTCCATGTTGTCTTTTTGATAAATTGATGCTTTTATGAGTGTGACAGTTTCTCCTTATAAGTTTAGTTGCATTCCTTGCCTAAAAGTCTAATGTGTCAATTTTTAGCCATTCTGATTTTCCTATTGTTAGTATTAAAATTGTGTGTGTGTTTGTGTGTAGCTTTACATCTCCCTGGATCTTTATATTTAAAATCTCTCTCTTGTGGGCAGTGTATAATTGAGTGTTTCTTTCTTGTCTAGTTCAACAATCTCTGTATGAATGAGGTATCTCATCTATTTACACCTACATTCAGTATAATTATTGAACTGTTTGGGGCTTAAATCAACCATATTACTATTTCAGTTTCATTTGTCCTATTTACTTTTTTGTTTCTTTTAAAAAATTCTTCCTGCCACATTTTAATTTCGTGATGATTTTTCAGTTACATTTTCTTCTCTTTTTCAACTCCAGAACTTCCAATTGATTAAGAAAAATAGTTTCTGTGTCTCTGCTGAGATTTCTCATTTGCTTATTATATACTTCTTTTCCTTTGAATCCATGAGAGTATTTATAAAAGCTCTTTTAAAGTCCTTACCTAAGAATACCAAAAATGCAGCCCCCTCAAAAAGAAAGAAAGAAAGAAAGAATCCTTGGTCTTCTTTTTTAACTGTTTCTCTCCCATTTTTCAGTCATTTTTCCTGCTTCTCCCAGGAGTAATATTTGAATTCAATTTTTTAAAATGCTGTACTGTCAATAGTTCAGATTTTGTTTTCTTCATTTAAAATTTGTTGAGTGTTCTAATTAGTAATTACTAGTAGATTAGTTTGGTCTTGTTGAGGCTGATTTTTAGGCTTTTTATTTTGGGGGGCAAAGGATAGGCTTGAAGGACTAGAGAAGCTTGACTCCAAGAAAAGGCTTCTTTGAATCTCAACTGAATGACTAGCATTTTCCTCTGAAAGTCTTTGTTCTCTGGTTCTTTAAACTGCTATGTCTGTGATTAATCACTGTCTTATGGAATTCCCATTTAGCTCACAGATCCCAAGATCCATTTCTTCTACTGACCAAACTATTACTCCCTGCTTAAGACATACTTACCATTGCTGTGCTTTGAAAGTGCTCCTGGGCAAGAGGTTATGGAGTTTATGACTCTCACTTCCTATGTTTCCTTTCTTCCAAGGATTATAGCCCTATGCTGTCTGATGGTCCAGTGCTTGAACAGAGTTGCTTCATATTATATCTGGTTTTATACTTTTTTACAACAGGGAGTAAATAGAGAAGAAACAGGAGATGTGGTGATTTAAGTTAATATCCATTAGTCCTCATAACTAGAACTGAAAGTTAGAAGTCAATGTTAATCTCATGCTCATGTTCAAGATAACTTTTGATTTGTAGATCACGCAGTTCATTCATTTGCACATGCATGTGTACATTTCACATTTATTCTAATAACTTGTCTCTTTTATGGTAAATATATTGAATAATGGAAGTACTGATGTTTTAAACAATCTATATATCATACTTTTGTTTATCATCACTTGCAGTGGAATATATGTAAGTCTTAATGTAGTGGAGCTCTTTGTACTGAAAAAACAACTCTACTTTTTCACTTTATTTTTTATTTTGATTTAGATCACAATTTCTCTATCAACATAATGAAGTTATACTTAGATTCCATGACATAATAGAAATATAAATAATTTTTATATATTATATAAAATATTTTATATAATATTGTATTATAGCATGTATATAATTTATTCTAGCATTTATAATATATTTCTATTAAATATACAAGCATATAAATAAAATAGAAATATAAAATCAATTTAGAAAATAATTATAATTAAATATATATAGTAATTTCTTTTTTCTATTATATATGCATTTTATATTTCATATAAAATAATTTTAACAATGAAATAACTTCAATAGAGTTTATAGTTTTAGTTATCTAACATATCTCTCAAGCTTTCATTTAATTGTAGAAAACAAGAAACAGATAAATACTTAGATTTAAATACAAGCACAAAATACCTAATAGAAAATCAGATTCACTATCGAAGTTTTACTAAATTTTACTGGAAAATACATTCAATATCTGTACAATATTGGATGTGTAGCAGTTAACTTAAGATGAAACAACTTCAGCTGATAAGTCTAAAATTGTGCCATTAGCATTGAAAAAGAAGAGCTTGATTAGGTTGCTGTTTCTTAAATTGTCAAAAGGGAAAGGGAAAGTTGCACAGTTTAGCATTTTAGAAAATAAAATACTCAAAAGGCCATTGCAATTTAAAATGGATAATGGAAAATCACAACTGTCTGTTTAGATCTGTAGTTGAAAGGTAATTAATTCCACCTTGCTAAAGGCAAATTATTTTCTCATCCTTTGAATACCACTCATAGCACTTTTTTTTTTTTTTGTAACAACCATTTGGCAGAAAGATTTTTAAAAAGAAATTCAGACTTTTGGAAGGTAGCTCTCATATATAGCATAGCTTTTTTTGTTTTGTTTTGTTTATAGTCTGGCCAGTGAGTTTATTCAAAACCTTTTAAATGTTCTCACTAAGCACTGAAAATTTATTATGTAAAACATTCTGTGTATCAGATGATATGTTAGTCACTCAGTTGTGTCCCTACTCTTTGTGACCCCAGGGACAGAGCCATGGAATTCTCCAGGCAAGAATACTGGTGTGGGTATCCATTGCCTTCTCCAGGGAATCTTCCCAACCCAGGGATCGAACCTGGGTCTCCCGCATTGTGGCCAGATTCTTTACTGTCTGAGCCACAAAGGAAGGCCCATTAGATGATATAAGTCCATTTTAAAATAAATATATCCAGAAAAACTGGATTAAAAATAATAATTTGAGATTAAAATATTTGGGACAATTTTATGAGTTTGACATGTTTGGAAACATCTTTTAATGGCATAAAACCTGGTGTAGCATTCACTGATCAATCAGTCAGTTCAGTCGCTCAGTCGTGTCCGACTCTTTGCGACCCCATGAACCACAGCACACCAGGCCTCCTGTCCATCACCAACTCCCGGAGTTCACCCAAACCCATGTCCATTGAGTCGGTGATGCCATTCAACAATCTCATCCTCTGTCGTCCCCTTCTCCTTCTGCCCTCAATCTTTCCAGCATCAGGATCTTTTCAAATGAGTCAGCTCTTCACATCAGATGGCCAAAGTATTGGAATTTCATCTTCAACATCAGTCCTTCCAGTGAACACCCAGGGCTGATCTCCTTTAGGATGGACTGATTGGATCTCCTTGTAGTCCAAGGGACTCCCAAGAGTCTTCTCCAACAGCACAGTTCAAAAGCATCAATTCTTCTGCGCTCAGCTTTCTTTATAGTCCAACTCTCACATCCATACATGACCACTGGAAAAACCTTAGCCTTGACTAGACGGACCTTTGTTGGCAAAGGAATGTCTCTGCTTTTTAACATGCTGTCTAGGTTGGTCATAACTTTCCTTCCAAGGAGTAAGCGTCTTTTAATTTCATGGCTGCAATCACCATCAGCGATCTCCCTTAAATTATATGAATTTTTACTTTACAATATAAAGAGTATTGTACATATGGGTCTCTACTTATTGAAAGCTTAAAGGAGACCATGCTAGTGGTTCAATATCATTTGAAAAAGAATTATAAAGAGAGAAGGGAAAGGAGAACAGATTAAAAGCAACAAAAATAGCAATCAAAAGCAAGCAAATTGGAAAGATCATTCACCCACTTCCCATTAAGGATTATCCATAATAATAGTCATTTTATGTACATTTACTAATTAATCCCCATAGTAATTGTATTATATCCATTGTACAATTGGAACCCCATTTGCCAGATCCCTAAGCCCATGTCTTTTCATTACTCCATATTGACTTTAGGGTCATTCAGCTCAGCCCCCTTTTTTATATATGGGCAGGAAGGTGCGTGAGGGAGGAAAAAGAAAAAATAATCAAACAACCAAAGATTAGAAATTGGGTCACAGAAAGATAAAAGTACTTAGTTTATTTAAAAACAATACACAGCTAGTATATAGTAGCCTGGATATTTAGTCTTAAACCTCTCTCCCCACTGCTATCCTCCGTATCACTCAAGCAATGTCATCCTTAGAATGATAAAACTCACTTTAGGAAAAGAACTCTGAGAGAGTTTGCATATTTAAATTACAAAAATCTGCATCCATAAGATCCACAGATCTTCTACCCTGGGAACTTTGTACAACTTGGTTTATTTTTGAATGACCTTTTTTCATTGTTCTTATAGCCGGTAGGCCTGCTATTTGAACCATGAAATCAATTTTCCTCATCATAGAGTGTGAAGAGCAACCAGATATAGTATTTTCTTTAAAAAATTATTAATAGAGATAAGCAAAACAATTAATGAGCTTTCATGTTCACTGAGGTTTTTCTTTCCCTTCCTCTACCCCAGAATGAAGAAAAACTACTTAGACTTTTTATACTTCTCTTTAATCTATCTAGTGGTCATTGTAATAAATGTCTTGAATATATTCCCCAGATGGTTCTCATATTAGGAGAAAAACTATTGTTATATTAATTTTTGTTATACTTTTTATTTTTGTTTTGTTATATTGTGTATTTTTGTTATTTTTTTTTTAATTGTTTTCAAAATGCTAAGGAATCATTAAAAGCCAGGGTATTGGTAATACCCGGGGAGGAGATGATAATTCCATTGTTTAAATAGAGTTACAGTCCATATACTTAACAGATTTCAGCTACACATTGAAATATTATATGCTTAAAATGTTTTGGAGGAATGTCATGAACATTGAGTTTACAAGGGCCAAGAGCAGATTAAGTAGTCAAATTTGTTCCTCTTATTTTACAGGTGAAGAAATGAGCTCCAATGAGAATGATTTGGTCAAGGTCACTCTGACTGTCAGTCTAGGGCTTTTAATACTGCACACCCTACAGGCTCCAAATGTAATTCAGTTTCAGAGAAACTGAAAGTGAAAGTGAAGTCACTCAGTCTTGTCCAACTCTTGCGACCCCATGGACTGTAGCCTAACAGGCTTCTCCTTCCATGCGATTTTCTAGGCAAGAATACTGGAGTGCGTTGCCATTTAAAACCAAAACCAAAACAACTAAATTCGCTCACTTTTCAAAATGAGATTCTGTTCTCATGTTTGCCACTTATTATTGATTATAATTTGGGCCTTGAAAAGTAATGCATGCTTTCTCTCTCAAAAAGTATTAGTGATTTGTATTTCCCTACTTTTAATTATTTTTAAAGTAGTGAGTGATAAGCTAGTATTGGAAAAAGGATTTGATGCACAGACTCTGAAAAAGGGTGCCTGCAAGTAGAACCTAATGAATTACTGTCCTTGTTTTGGTGAGTGATACTTATTGTAATAGTTTTCCAACCAAAATTTAAGGTTCTTATATATCTAGAATGTCAGAGTCAATAGAGAGAAAAGAATATGACATTTTGGCTCTTAATTTAACGCGCGGGGATGACCCAGAGAGATGTTGTGGGGAGGGGGGTGGGAGGGGGGTTCATGTTTGGGAACGCATGTACACCTGTGGTGGATTCATGTCAATCTATGCCAAAACCAATACAGAATTGTAAAGTAAAAATTAAAAATAAATAAATAAATTAAAAAAAAAAAAAAACAAAAAATTAAAAATAAATAAATAAATAAATAAAAAATAAAAAATGTATTGACATTGCTGCTACTCTAAATGTGACTAGAAGAAATGAAATGAAATAATTTTTATCTGTCTTAACTCCTTATTAAAGAAAGAGCAGTGATTCCTCAGAAAATAACAAGGAAAGTTAATTTGATACATTTATATGGCATACATTCTTTACAGTTTAAATGCTTATAAGGATCAACTGTGATTATTTTAAGGCATCCATTTCAGCCACCCTTCTCTTTCAATATATTATTAATTAATACTTTGGGTCTGGCACATGGCAAAAACATGTTCAAAGATCCATGCAGAGCCTTCTAATTTTGTGGTCAAATTACTGTTTCCTATATGCAATAAAGTTGTATTTTCATGACTGTGCTACTTTTCAGTAGCTTTTCACAGAAAATTAGCTATGTTCACCCTCTTTATTTCCAAAAGTTGATTATTTCCAGACGTTTCTCTAAAAAGCATTCCAGTATATCATACTGAAGACAGTCAAGAAATCTTTAAATAATCTTGAATTTGACCAAGAGACCTCAGCAAAGAAAATGTTCACTCAAAGTAATTATGGACAAAGTATAGTGACACTTCAGGAACTGAGGCAGATTCACAGAAGGATTTATGAGTCAGGACCAGTTAAAGGACAGTCCAGCAGTTTCTGCTGGAGAGAGAATGAAATAGTGACCTTCCATGAGCACTCTGCACCAACCGCCAGCCCGCCCCCGCCCCCCACCCCACCCACATCAAGTTAGAAGGGTTGTAACAAAGCTCTTAGCTTGTGTGATGTATAGAAGGAGCTGAGCTTTCAGCAGGCAAAGGGATTTTGTGAAGACAGTGCTGTGTTGGTATTATTGACTTGATTATGCTACTTCATGTTCTAGGCTTCACAGGTCTTCATCAGCATCAGAGACTGGCTGCCTTCTGCCCAAGCTTACTGTAAAATTCTAGTCATTGTTTAAAAAAAGAAAAAGGCAGTACATTTAGACTTGAGTCCTATGGAATTGTGTGATTATGCCCTGCAGAGTTCAGATTAGATTCTCCCTTTTAGATAGAACACTTCAGCAACCTCAATATGGACTCAGTGGTGCTTTCTACCTGGGCAGTGCTGATGACCATCACCCTACCTGGGGCTGTGTCCTTCAGGTTTAGTCATCTGGCAAGCCTCAAAATTGAGGACCTGGGAGAGTTTTGCCAGATTCTGAGTGAACTGTTGCTAAGATTCCCTGCTGTCTTATGTACTTATTTAATCATGTGGAAAAAATTATGTTTGAGCTTGAAGTAATTTTTTTTAAGTCTAAAGCATAATAGACTTAGAACACATCTTGTTAGGTTCCATAACTTTGAACTCAGTTTCTTTAACATTTCATACATAAGATTCAAAACTTCCACCTTGGGGGGCACCTTCCCTCAAATGTTGAGTATTGTTAGGTTATTTACTTTTAAAATGGAACTTTAAAAATTCACTTCTAAGGGCAGCTGAGGTGGGATGAGTCTTATGCAGAATACAGCTATTATTATGTACATCATTAGTTACATCAAATAATAATAATAGATATAAAATACTCACTAAGGAAATACTTTGCCAAGTATGTAAAAATGGAATATTTAAGAATGCTCCTTGCATGTTAATAGGAAAAAACTTTACAGAAGAAAAAGCACATTAATCAAGAGAATATTAGTGATTTCTCAAATTGAGGATATTGAACATGTTAATTAAAAGAATGACATTAAAGTGATGTTGTGTTTAAATAAAAGAGTTTAAAAATAACATGTACAATATGGTTATATAAATGTTTATATTTGTTTTCTGGAAGGTTATATGTCGGTTTTTTAACTGACTATTTCTAGGTGGTGTGTTGTGGTTTATTATTTCCTGTGATCTCTAGTCTTTCTATAATTATTATGGATTATTTTTATGAGAAAAACAAAACTTTTCATTTTGTGAAAAATGATCTTATCTGGAGACAAAATAATTGAAAAATTAATACGTACTGAGCAGCAATGGTGTACCTTATACTTATTGGGCACTTTGAATGGTTAATTTATTTAATCCTCCTGTAAATCTTCTAAGGTATATATTACAGTCCTTATTTTACTAGTAGGAAAAAGGAATCAGAAGTTACATAACTTGTTAAATCACATAGCTATTATAGTAAGCAGTACAATTCAAGGATGACTACCAGATTTCTCTGAATCTGTCAGCTGTGCCCACGTTGCCTCCCTGAAGGCAGTTTGATGGATTCTTGTCAATGGCCTATCAGCCTTGGAAAAAAGAGATTGATCGGTGCTTGTCACCATTGCTAATAGCTGCTTCTTCCCAGTATAGGTTGTAGCATCATTCTAGATATCCAGTTACGGATGGAAATGAAGTTTTCCTTGATTATAGAAAGTGTAATGTGAAGGTTTACAGTAGTAGATCAGAGGAAGCTTACACATTAAATGTCTGCCTCCATTTAATTTCCAACTCATTAAAGAAGGAAGGCATAAGGGTATAAAATTATAAAATACCTTTCTGGCATGCTGCCAACTATGAGGAGGTATCACTCTAATTCTGTTTGAGAGTGATGTATTTCCTTGCAGAGTGTGTCCCTGACTTTATTTCTGGTTCAGCTAATAACATGGTTGAAACCCTACTAAATGTAGCAGAGAAATCTTCTGTTTGTGGCCACAGTTTTAATCATTGAGGCTTGAATACCATTCAGCCTCTGGAGTATAGAAACCACTATTGTGAGTTGTTGACATTTAATTTCTCAAGCGTACATTGATATAGCAGAAATTCAGGGTGATTCCGTGAAACTTTTTTTTTTTTTTTACAGTTTTTAAGAAAATTTTAAGGGTATCTCAGTTTATCCTTTTTCATTTCAACTTTTTTTGTTTCTTTTTTTAAATTTTACTTTATTTTACTTTACAATACTATATTGGTTTTGCCATACATCAACATGAATCTACCACGGGTATATATGAGTTCCCAATCCTGAACCCCCCTCCCACCTCCCTCCCCATACCATCTCTCTGGGTCATCCCAGTGCACCAGCCCCAAGCATCCTGTATCCTGCATCAAACCTGGACTGGCGATTCATTTCTTACATGATATTATATATGTTTCAATGCCGTTCTCCCAAATCATCCCACCCTCTCCCTCTCCCACAGAGTCCAAAAGTCCGCTCTATACATCTGTGTCTCTTTTGCTGTCTCACATACAGAGTTATCATTACCATCTTTCTGAATTCCATATATATGCGTTAGTATACTGTATTGGTGTTTTTCTTTCTGGCTTACTTCCCTCTGTATAATTGGCTCCAGTTTCATCCACCTCCTTAGAACTGATTCAAATGTATTCTTTTTAATGGCTGAGTAATACTCCATTGTGTACATGTACCACAGCTTTCTTATCCATTCATCTGCTGATGGACATGTAGGTCGCTTCCATGTCCTGGCTATTATAAACAGTGCTGCGATGAACATTGGGGCACACATGTCTCTTTCAATTCTGGTTTCCTCGGTGTGTATGCCCAGTAGTGGGATTGCTGGGTCATAAGGCAGTTCAATTTCCAGTTTTTTAAGGAATCTCCACACTGTTCTCCAAAGTGGCTATACTAGTTTGCATTCCCACGACCAGTGTAAGAGGGTTCCCTTTTTTCCACACCCTCTCCAGCATTTATTGCTTGTAGACTTTTGGATCACAGCCATTCTGACTGGTGTGAAATGGTACCTCATTGTGGTCTTGATTTGTATTTCTCTGATAATGAGTGATGTTGAGCATCTTTTCATGTGTTTGTTAGCCATCCGTATGTCTTCTTTGGAGAAATGTCTATCTAGTTCTTTGGCCCATTTTTTGATTGCGTCGTTTATTTTTCTGGAATTGAGCTGCAGGAGTTACTTGTGTATTTTTGAGATTAGTTGTTTGTCAGTTGCTCCATTTGCTATTATTTTCTCCCATTCCGAAGGCTGTCTTTTCACCTTGCTTATAGTTTCCTTTGTTGTGCAGAAGCTTTTAATTTTAATTAGATCCCATTTGTTTATTTTTGCTTTTATTTCCAGTATTCTGGAAGGTGGGTTATAGAGTATCCTGCTGTGATTTATGTCAGAGAGTGTTTTGCCTATGTTCTCCTCTAGCAGTTTTATAGTTCTTACATTTAGATCTTTAATCCATTTTGAGTTTATTTTTGTGTATGGTGTTAGAAAGTGTTCTAGTTTCATTCTTATACAAGTGGCTGACCAGTTTTCGCAGCACCACTTGTTAAAGAGATTGTCTTTAATCCATTGTATATTCTTGCCTCCTTTGTCAAAGATAAGATGTCCATAGGTGTGTGGATTTATCTCTGGGCTTTCTATTTTGTTCCATTGATCTATATTTCTGTCTTTGTGCCAGTACCATACTGTCTTGATGACTGTGGCTTTGTAGTAGAGCCTGAAGTCAGGCAGGTTGATTCCTCCAGTTCCATTCTTCTTTCTCAAGATTGCTTTGGCTATTCGAGGCTTTTTGTATTTCCATACAAATTGTGAAATTATTTGTTCTAGCTCTGTGAAAAATACCGCTGGTAGCTTGATAGAGATTGCATTGAATCTCTAGATTGCTTTGGGTAGTATACTCATTTTCACTATATTGATTCTTCCGATCCATGAACATGGTATATTTCTCCATCTACTAGTGTCCTCTTTGATCTCTTTCACCAGTGTTTTATAGTTTTCTATATATAGGTCTTTAGTTTCTTTAGATAGATATATTCCTAAGTATTTTATTCTTTTCGTTGCAGTGGTGAATGGAATTGTTTCCTTAATTTCTTTTTCTACTTTCTCATTATTAGTGTATAGGAATGCAAGGGATTTCTGTGTGTTGATTTTATATCCTGCAACTTTACTATACTCATTGATTAGCTCTAGTAATTTTCTGATGGAGTCTTTAGGGTTTTCTATGTAGAGGATCATGTCATCTGCAAACAGTGAGAGTTTTACTTCTTCTTTTCCAGTTTGGATTCCATTTATTTCTTTTTCTGCTCTGATTGCTGTGGCCAAAACTTCCAAAACTATGTTGAATAGTAGTGGTGAAAGTGGGCACCCTTGTCTTTTTCCTGTCTTCAGGGGAAATGCTTTCAATTTTTCACCATTGAGGATAATGTTTGCTGTGGGTTTGTCATATATAGCTTTTATTATGTTGAGGTATGTTCCTTCTATTCCTGCTTTCTGGAGAGTTTTTATCATAAATGGATGTTGAATTTTGTCAAAAGCTTTCTCTGCATCTATCGAGATAATCATATGGCTTTTATTTTTCAGTTTGTTAATGTGGTGATTTACATTGATTGATTTGCAGATATTGAAGAAGCCTTGCATCCCTGGGATAAAGCCCACTTGGACATGGTGTATGATATTTTTAACGTGTTGTTGGATTCTGATTGCTAGAATTTTGTTAAGGATTTTTGCATCTATGTTCATCAGTGATATTGGCCTGTAGTTTTCTTTTTTGGGGGCATCTTTGTCAGGTTTTGGTATTAGGGCGATGGTGGCCTCATAGAATGAATTTGCAAGTTTACCTTCCTCTGCAATTTTCTGGAAGAGTTTGAGTAGGATAGGTGTTAGCTCTTCTCTAAATTTTTGGTAGAATTCAGCTGTGAAGCCATCTGGACCTGGGCTTTTGTTTGCTGGAAGATTTCTGATTACAGTTTCAATTTCCATGCTTGTGATGGGTCTGTTAAGATTTTCTATTTCTTCCTGGTTCAGTTTTGAAAAGTTGTACTTTTCTAAGAATTTGTCCATTTCTTCCACGTTGTCCATTTTATTGGCATATAATTGCTGATAGTAGTCTCTTATGATCCTTTGTATTTCTGTGTTGTCTGTTGTGATCTCTCCATTTTCATTTCTAATTTTATTGGACATTTCACCCCAAAACAATGAATTTCACCTTTTTTCAAGTGCTCATGGAACCTTCTCCAGGATATATCACATCCTGGGCCATAAATCTAGCCTTGATAAATTCAAAAAAATTGAAATCATTCCAAGCATCTTTTCTGACCATGATGCAGTAAGATTAGATCTCAATTACAGGAGAAAAACTGTTAAAAATCCCAACATATGGAGGCTGAACAACACACTTCTGAATAACCAACAAATCACAGAAGAAATCAAAAAAGAAATCAAAATATGCATAGAAACTAATGAAAATGAAAACACAACAACCCAAAACCTGTGGGACACCATAAAAGCAGTGCTAAGGGGAAAGTTCATAGCAATATAGGCATACCTCAAGAAACAAGAAAAAAGTCAAATAAATAACCTATCTCTACATCTAAAGCAACTAGAAAAGGAAGAAATGGATAACCCCAGGGTTAGTAGAAGGAAAGAAATCTTAAAAATTAGGGCAGAAATAAATGCAAAAGAAACAAAAGAGACCATAGCAAAAATCAACAAAGCCAAAAGCTGGTTCTTTGAAAGGATAAATAAAATTGACAAACCATTAGCCAGACTCATCAAGAAACAAAGGGAGAAAAATCAAATCAATAAAATTAGAAGTGAAAATGGAGAGATCACAACTGTGAGACTATCTTTAAATTTTTTCTATAGAAGAACAAACTTCAAAAGCAAAATCTTTAAAGTGAGTGAAACAAGCTTCTTCTTCTTCTCTTTTTTTTTTTTTTTAAAGAAAAGGTCTAAGGGCATTAAACTATTCATTTGTTTTCAAATTATTCTACTATGTAAATCAGTGTTTCTTTTCTTCTATAATATTTTGTTATGGAATAATACTTGCTATTTCTTTATATTTCATATTTACTTTTGATCAAACTTGTAGAATTCAAACAGCAGTGAATACCATAAATAATGGGGTCTTCTCATGAGCATGTAAAGCAGGGTTTATTCAAGAAAGTGTAATAATAATGTGATCCATTAAACTAATATTTAATCAGACAATAACAGATTAATACTTGAGAAGTGAGTTTTAAAGAGTTAAAAAATGAACATTATAGCTTTAGGAGTAACTGGAAAGTTGGACCATAAAGAAAGCTGAGCACCAAACATTTGATTTTTTTAAACTGTGGTGTTGGAGAAGACTTGAGAGTCCCTTGCTCTGCAAGGAGACAAAACCAGTCCATCCTAAAAGAAATAAGTCCTAAATATTCACTGGAAGGACTGATGCTGACGCTGAAACTCCAATACTTTGGCCACCTGATGTGAAGAATTGACTCATTGGAAAAGACCCTCATGCTCAGAAAGGTTGAAGGCATGAGAAGGGAATGACAGAGGATGAGATGATTGGATGGTTTCACCAACTTGATGGACTTGAGTTTGACAAGCTCCAGGAGTTGATGATGGACAGGGAGGCCTGGCGTGCTGCAGTCCACAGGTTGCCAAGAGTCAGACATATGTGAGTGACTGAACTGAACTGAACTGGATGTTAATTTGTGACTTAACCTAATTTGGGGCTTTATACAGCAATGGCAGTAACAACAGCAACCTCTTTAAACATGCAATTATTTTGTAAGCCAATTAAAGTGCTACATGTCAAACTCTTGGGAAAGAGAGGAAGCCAGAGTCTCTGTACAAACTAGTTTTCTAAGTTTTTCCTACCTGTATGCATATAGAGTTGCCAACTAATGGATACACTGTCTCTTCCAGGAGGATATAGGAAAAATGGCTATGGAATGTTTGTTTACTTATTTGAATTTTTCTTTAGTAGGATTTTAAAAGAAAGACACCAAGTAACATTTAATGTTTCAACTTTGAACATTGTATGAGTTCAGTTCAATTCAGTCGCTCAGTTGTGCCTAACTCTTTGTGACCCCATGAATCGTAGCACGACAGGCCTCCCTGTCCATCACCAACTCCCAGAGTTCACTCAGACTCACATCCACCAAATCAGTGATGCCATCCAGCCATCTCATCCTTTGTCGTCCCCTTCTCCTCCTGCCCCCAATCCCTCCCAGCATCAGAGTCTATTCCAATGAGTCAACTCTTCTCATGAGGTGGCCAAAGTACTGGAGTTTCAGCTTTAGCATCATTCCTTCCAAAGAAATCCCAGGGCTGATCTCCTTCAGAATGGGCTGGTTGGATCTCCTTGCAGTCCAAGGGACTCTCAAGAGTCTTCTCCAACACCACAGTTCAAAAGCATCAGTTCTTCGGCACTCTGCCTTCTTCACAGTCCAACTCTCACATCCATACATGACCACAGGAAAAACCATAGCCTTGACTAGATGGACCTTAATCGGCAAAGTAATGTCTCTGCTTTTGAATATACTATCTAGGTTGCTCATAACTTTTCTTCCAAGGAGTAAGCGTCTTTTAATTTCATGGCTGCAATCACCATCTGCAGTGATTTTGGAGCCCCCCAAAAATAAAGTCTGACACTGTTTCCACTGTTTCCCCATCTATTTCCCATGAAGTGATGGGACTGGATGCCATGATCTTCATTTTCTGAATGTTGAGCTTTAGGCCAACTTTTTCACTCTCCACTTTCACTTTCATCGAGGCTTTTTAGTTCCTCTTCACTTTCTGCCATAAGGGTGGTGTCATCTGCATATCTGAGGTTATTGATATTTCTCCCGGCAATCTTGATTCCAGCTTGTGTTTCTTCCAGTCCAGCGTTTCTCATGATGTACTCTGCATATAAGTTAAATAAGTAGGGTGACAATATACAGCCTTGACCTACTCCTTTTCCTATTTGGAACCAGTCTGTTGTTCCATGTCCAGTTCTAACTGCTGCTTCCTGACCTGCCTCCATACTGCCTGGTAAAATACTAAGTACATTATATGGGTCAAAATTTGTTTCTTATTTAATGTTTCTTTTTTTTTCACATAGAAAAATAAATTTGCTTTTTACACTTCAAGAGATACTGGAAAATATTTTGAATTTTCATTAATCCCATTTACAAATACACTCACACACACATGGTCACAAAAACATGTGAATCAGTAAATTTATCCCCACTGCTTTTGAATTGTTAAGGTGAATTTGTATGTATAACCATTGGTTAATTCATTTAAATACTGTATTGCAAAATACCATGATTTACATTCCATATTGGAATTAGGGCAATAGAGGAGAAATTAAGTCAATTCTCGGAATCTCCCCTAATCTATTACATAATCCAGTAGGCAGTTCCCAAATTCTTTTTTTTTTTTTTATCAGATATAGATAGTCTTAGAATAGCATGTAACACTGGTCTGGTAATTGATATATTTTTTGTTATATATTTCTGATTATATTATAATCTTCCCTAGGAATATCATGTTTTATTCAATTCTGTTACCACCTTAGTGCCTAACATGATATTCTATGAAAAAAGTAAAAGTGAAAGGGCTTCCTCAGTGGCTTAGATGGTAAAGAATCTGCCTGCAATGCAGGAGACCAGAGTTTGATTCCATGTGTCAAGAAGATCCCCTGGAGAAGGGAATGGCTGCCCACTTCAGTATTCTTGCCTAGAGAATTCCATGGATAGAGTGGCCTGGTGGACCACATTCTATGGGGTCACAAAGAGTCAGACACAACTGAATTACTGAGCACATTATTCCATTCTGTTACCATCTTAGTACCTAACATTATATTCTATACACACATTAATCAGTCCTCAGTAAATGATCATTGGATAACTGAAAAACAAAGAACAGATACACATAGAGCACATACCAAGAGATACTACCATCACTTATTTATTAATTCATCTTTTGTGTCTTTTTTTTGGAACACATGTAAGGAACATATGCTGGGAAAGATTGAGGGCAGAAGGAGAAGAGGGCATCAGAGTTTGAGATGGCTGGATGGTATCGCTGATGCCATGGACATGAACTTGGGCAAACTTTGGGAGATGGTGAGGGACAGGAAGACTGGGCTGCAGTCCGTGGGGTCACAGAGTCAGACACGACTGAGCGACTTAACGGCAACATAAGGAACATGTGTTTTCAGGTACCAGATACCTATTTTTCCGTTCATTACAGCCTTTACTGCTCCCTGTGTCTAAATCTGTATTAGTGTATGTCACTTGCTTGGTTCCCATAGGCATGTGAGTTTGAGCTTTTATTAGAGATCATTCCTTATTGTGACTATAGGTATATAATTAGTACTGTTTTCAGAGAAGCATATGTAATATCAAGTAGGCATTTTTAGCTGAGAATCCTTCCACTTTAGCAAATATATTAATGCAGCTCTCTATACACGTGTGCTGAGTCACTTCAGTCATGTCTGACTCTTTGCGACCTTATGGACTGTAGCCTGCCAGGCTTCTCTGTTCATGGAATTCTCCAGGCAGGAATACTGGAGTGGGTTGAATGCTCTCCTCCAGGGAATCTTCCCAACATGGGGATGGAACACGCCTTTCTTACATCTTGTATTGGCAGGCAGGTTCTTTACCACTAGGACCACTTGGGAAGCCTGAAGTTCACTATATCGATATATTAAAAAGAAATATATATTATGATCTCCATAGATGGTAAAAAGATGTATATTACAGTGGACAGATACCATATAATTATATAAAAATGGGAAGTTTTTGTTTGGGTCAATAATCATATGTGCAAATATGATAGAAATACAGCTTGAAATATGTATGAAAGGGAACAAGTGAAAGTGAAGTCACTCAGCTGTGTCCAACTCTTTGCAACACCATGGACTGTAACCTGTCAGGCTCCTTCATCCATGGGATTTTCCAGGCAAGAATACTGGAGTTGGTTGCCATTTCCTTCCCCAAGGGATTTTTCCAACCAAGGAATTGAACACGGATCTCCTGCACTGCAGGCAGACTCTCTACTGTCTGAGCTACCAGGGAACCCCCTAAATATGGATAGTTGTTTATGAAAAGAAAAACAAAACTGAATAGTTTTATAAACATTTTTCTTACTGTTGGAACCAATGTTATAAAGACCAGTGTTATAAATTTTCCCTCATTGATCTGAAAATACAATAAAACTTCTATCAAAATCTCAGCGGAATTTTTAAAAAGGAAAATGAGACCTTCATTCCAAATAGTAAGTTTCTGAATTAAGTAGAACAATGAAGCTTAATCTATGCAAAGATGAAATTTAGGATCCATGAGAAAAGGATGAAATCTCTAAAATGCTCAATAGCTATATGATAAAAACATGGAATTAATAAAATGGAAGATTTTTCTCCAGCTTTTCCAGAATTGCAGGGGTGAGACCTTTTAGAATGAAGTGTTATTATCTATGATATATAAGCATCTCATTTGTAACAATAAAGAAAGTAGAAAAATGAGAAGAAGAGACATTAATGGCAAATTAATATGTGAAATGTGCCTCAATCTCAGAAATAATTAAAGAACTGATAAAGTAATAAAGAGATACCTTCTTATTTTTGGAGGACATGAAAATATCATTAGCACTCTCAACAGTTCAAAACATTGTTGCTGGTTATTTGACAAGATGGAAATTGTCAATATGGAAATAGAATATGTCAATATGGAACTTAAAATGTCAATATGGAAATTAAATGCAGCTTGATGTATATATTTGTAATATATACAAATCTTGGATTTGTATGTGTTACTTGATACAACTATCTTTGATTTGTTGCTGTTGCTGTTCAGTTGCTTTGTCATGTCCAACTCTTTGCAACCCCATGGACTGCAGCATGCCTGGCTTCACTATTTCTGAGTTTGCTCAAACTCATATCCATTGAGTCAGTGATAGCATCCAACCATCTCATCCTCTATCTTGCCCTTCCCCTCCTGCTTTCAGTCTTTCTTAGCTTCAGGGTCTTTTCCAATGAGTCACCTCTTCACATCAAGTGGCCAAAGTAATTGAGCTTCAACTTCAGCATCAGTCCTTCCAATAAATGTTTAGGGTTGATTTATGTTAAGATTGACTGATTTGATCTCCTTACTGTCCAAGGAACTGTCAAGAGTCTTCTCCATCACCACAGTTTGAAGGCATCAGTTCTTCGGTGCTCAGCCTTTTTTTATTGTCCAGCTCTCACATCCATACATGACTACAGGAAAAACCAGAGCTTTAACTCTAGAGACCTTTCTTGGCTAAATAATGTCTCTGCTTTTAATATGATTTTAGGGTTGGTCATCGCTTTTCTTTCAAGGAGAAAGTGTCTATTAATTTCATGGCTACCGTCACTGTCCACAGTAATTTTGGAGTCCAAGAAAATAAAGCCTGTCACTGTTTCCATTGTTTCCCCATCTATTTGCCATGAAGTGATGGGACTGGATGCCATGATTTTTGTTTTTTTGATTGTTAAATTTTAAACCAGCTCTTTCACTCTCCTCTTTCACCTTCATCAAGAGGCTCTTTAGTTCTTCACTTTCTGCCATAAGGGTGGTGTCATCTGCATATGTGAAGTTATTGATATTTCTCTGGAAATCTTGATTCTAGTTTGAGCTTCATCCAGCCTGACATTTCTCATGATGTATTCTGCATATAAGTTAAATAAGCAGGGTGATGATATACAGCCTTGATGCTGTATATACACCCTTTTGCAATTCTGAACCAGTCCATTGTTTCATGTCTGATACTAACTGTTGCTTCATGACCTGCATACAAGTTTCTCAGAAAGCAGATAAGGTAGTCTGCTATTCCCATTTCTTTAAGAATATTCCACAGTTTGTTGTGATCCACACAGTCAAAGGCTTTGACATAGTCAATAAAGCCAACGTAGATGTTTTTTCTGGAATTCTCTTGTTTTTTCTATAATCTGTTCTTGGCAGTTTCATCTCTGGTTCCTTTGCCTTCTCTAAATCTAGCTTGTACATCTAGAAGTTTGTGGTTCACATACTGTTGAAGCCTAGCTTGAAGGATTTTGAGCGTTACCTTGCTAGTAATAGCTTTTGGTGAATGGTGTTGGATTTGTGATCTCCGAAGGAGAGAATTTAGCTTCAGGACCAGAGAAGCGGCTCAGGCACTCAGAGCTTTGTGTGGCAAAGGTTTTATTACAGTGAGTATGGCAAAACCAATACAGAATTGTAAAGTAAAATAAAAAATAAATTAAAAAAATTTAATCCAAAAAAAGAAAAGAAAAAGGGATAGAGAAAGCTTCTGACATAGACATCAGAAGGGGACAGAGAGTGCCCTGTCACTAGTCTTAGCAAAGGATATATATGTGTGTGTGTGTGTGTGTGTGTGTGTGTACTTTTTCAATTGGTTACTAACAATAGATCAAAAGAATCAAAGTTGTAAAGGTCTTACCAAACCCACTCCTACAACATACATCTTAAGATAACAAGATTAGACAGAAGGCTCTCGCTAAGAAGGAGAAACATGTCCTTGAGCAAGATACATTGTTGTTATATAATCATTAGTACTGATCTCCAGTAGCATATTGGGTACCTACTGACCTGGGGGGTTCCTCTTTCAGTATCCTATCATTTTGCCTTTTCATACTGTTCATGGGGTTCTCAAGGCAAGAATACTGAAGTGGTTTGCTATTCCCTTCTCCAGTGGACCACATTCTGTCAGACCTCTTCACCATGACCTGCCCATCTTGGGTTGCCCCGCGGGCATGGCTTGGTTTCATTGAGTTAGACAAGGCTGTGGTCCTAGTGTGATTAGAATGACTAGTTTTCTGTGAGTGTGGTTTGAGTGTGTCTGCCCTCTGATGCCCTCTTGCAACACCTGGATGTGAGAGTTGGACTGTGAAGAAGGCAGAGCACCAAAGAATTGATGCTTTCAAACTGTGGTGTTGGAGAAGACCCTTGAGAATCCCTTGGACTGGAAGGAGATCCAACCAGTCCATTCTGAAAGAGATCAGCCCTGGGATTTCTTTGGAAGGAATGATGCTAAAGCTGAAACTCCAGTACTTTGGCCACCTCATGCAAAGAGTTGACTCATTGGAAAAGACCCTGATTCTGGGAGGGATTCGGGGGAGGAAAGGAACGGGACGACAGAGGGTGAGATGGCTGGATGGCATCACTGACTCGATAGATGTGAGTCTGAGTGAACTCTGGGAGTTGGTGATGGACAGGGAGGCCTGGCGTGCTGCGATTCATGGGGTCGCAAAGAGTCGGACGCGACTGAGTGACTGAACTAAACTGAACTGAACTGAACTGAACTGAATCATTAGTACAGAGCTTAAGGAAAAACATACCCTTGAGCAAGATGTGTTGTTTTGTTTGGTAATCATTAGCTCTGGGCTTAAAGAAAGTTAATTTTAGGTGAAATAGATTGTTGCCATAACAACTCAGAGCTTAAGAAACAAACCATTTATGTGACTAATAGGAAGGACTGTAGAAGAAAAACAACAACAACAAAAACAAAGTTTGTCCCTTCCTCCTCCTCCAGAGCCATGTTCTTCTTATCAATCTACCTAAGAATAAGCTGTCTCACTAGCATGTGAAATGAGTGCAATTGTGTGGTAGTTGAACATTCTTTTGCATTGCCCTTCTTAGGAATTGGAATGAAAACTGACCCTTTCCAGTCCTGTGGCCACTTCTGAGTTTTCCAAATTTGCTGGCATATTGAGTGCAGCACTTTAACAGCATCATCTAATAGGATTTGAAATAGCTCAGCTGAAATTCCATCACCTCCACTAGCTTTGTTCATAATGATGCTTCCTAAGGCCCACTTGACTTCACATTCCAGGATGAGTCTTTGATTTAGGAATCTGTAATTAAGGAATACTAGCATTAGTGCAGCGGAGAAGGCAATGGCACCCCACTCAGTACTCTTGCCTGGGAAATCCCATGGATGGAGGAGCCTGGTAGGCTGCAGTCCATGGGGTCACTGAGAGTCGGACAGGACTGAGCGACTTCACTTTCACTTTTCACTTTCGTGCATTGGAGAAGGAAATGGCAACCCACTCCAGTGTTCTTGCCTGGAGAATCCCAGGGACAGAGGAGCCTGGTGGGCTGCCGTCTCTGGGGTCACAGAGTTGGACACGACTGACACGGCTTAGCAGCAGCAGCAGCAGCATTATGCAGAGATATATATTTGCAATGACTTTCTTAACATTATTTCTAATGAAAAAATGAAACCAAAATAAAAGTACCTCCACGAGGGCATGAATGTATAAATTTTTGTAAATCAATACATTAAAACATTAGGTAGAAATAAGAAAATGTACATTTCTGTGTACTCATTTGAAGCATGTCTTGGATGTATCATGATGTGAAAAAAATGCCTGTTGAAGGTAAACGTGTACAGTATGATCCAGTTAGACCCACATCAAGTGGTTGCAGTGGCTACCTTTGAGGTGTGGCATACAGTTGATGAAAAAAGAAATTTATTATATACTTTGAATTTGTCACAAGTTAATTGTTATTTTTTTTAAATGAAGTGAACACATTCTTAAAGAAAAGAAAAAAAATAAGAGAAAAGGAAAAGAAGAAATGTATAGTCATAGAGCTGGTAGCTGTGTGGAACATGCATGGATTGCTGGGCAATAGGAGGAGGAACAGGAAGACTTTTTAGGAGCCTCTACATTCATCTAAAAGGTGCATGATTATTTATGGGGTTGGAAGTAGAAGGAGGACCAGATATTAGTTTTCTAGATATTTAGGAGGTAGGATCAACATGATAGGTATAGAGAGGAAGATGCAGAGAAGTACTTACAATAACATCTAATGAGAACAACTTAAGCCTTGAGGCTAATTTTTAAAATTAGTAATTTAAGACCTTATGCTTGGATTATAGGGATGAATAAGAGTATTTGGTGAGTCTGCCTGTCTCAAATGAGAGAATCAGGTGTTCCTCGCTATGTGGGATACCCACACTCTTTCTCTTTGGGTCTGAATCTCTGCCTTACTTTTCTCTTCTCTAAGCAAACTGTTTCTCTGTGTGTTCTCCCATTTGTTGTTATGCTATGTCTCTAGTAATAAACTTTATGTACCCACAAAAAAAAATTGAGAATCAATTTCCTCTTTTAAAGTTCTTATATACTAATGATTCTTATTTTCTGAGATCTTTTAGTGAGGTCACTAGTAAACAAGATAGAAGATAATGGGCATGAAAGCAGATATAATTCATAAATATACTATGCTTCTTTGTACTGGAACTGTAAATAATTTTGCTGTTCACCTATTTTTGCATGTGAGTTATAATGAATCCTCTCCCTTTCTCTGTTAACTGGATCACATGATACTATTATAATTCATGACGTGACATGTCCCCCTGCCTCTTGATACTTATTCTTGATCCATTGGTGCTGCCAAATACATGCCAAAAGGTAAAACAGCTGCTCTTTTGTAGACCAAATGCAGTGCGTATGTAATCAGAATGTCATCTTAATTTATTCTAAGATACAGTCTCCAGTAATATATGGATAAAGATTTCTGAAGCTGAGAATTTTCTAGGCAACTCTCTTTTACCTTATAGTGAAGAATTTCCAGAAGACTAAACACCTTTCCGTATTTTGAATTCCAGAAAGCGATGCCACTCACTATACCCTTGAGCGATTATCTTCCCAAATGAATAGAACAATCATTGCAGTATTGATGGGCCACTAGAAAAGATTCCACCTGGCACCTTCAGAAACCTGTCTTTGGGTCTGGAACCAGTACTGTTCTTATCAGATGATGATAGAAATAGTTATTTTTATTTAATTATTTAAACAGTTTCATTCACATAATTCCTGTGAATTGCACTTGCACCCAAGAAATTTTGCTTTGAAAAGATGAATTGTAAATGAAAGCATTCTTTTATTAAGGAATACTAATGACAGGTCATGAGTTGTCCACTTAAACCTGGTAGGGAAGAACTTTAGTCTTCTATTAAGTGTTTGTTTTCATTATGCATATAGTAACCCATTTTCTACTTTAAATAATTTACTGGGACCTTTATATTAGGAAGCGTGTTTTCTCTTCTCCTCCCCTTGCTCTTTTCTTCTCCTTCTCTTTTTCTCCAACCCCTTTCCCCCTACTCCTCCTGCCCTTCTCCTTTTTCTGACATTTTTTATTTGAATTACAGGGGCAACAATTATATCTTTTTTTAATATCCCTTTTCTTGCCGTGGGTAATTTGGTGGGTATTAATTTATTTTGCAGTGTTGACTTTATCTGTTCCCAAATACAACTTCTCTTTCATGAAAAAGATTTATAAATAGGAGAGGATACTATTAACATATGATACTATTAAGAACTGCAATGAAATTTTAGCTTGAGGAAAAAAGTTATAAATATGTGTTGTTCTGATTGCTATTTGGGCGTAGACCTAAAAGAAAGAACATTTTAGAAATAACTTAGGATCAGTAAACATATGTGAAAACATGATATTTCTTGCCACCAAAAGTATGGTTTGAGAATATTTTATTTTATTATATTTTTTGGAGTATAATTGATTTATAATGTTGTGTTAGTTTCTGCTGTAGTAGAATATTTTAAAGAAAAAGTAGTTTACAAGGAGGCAGATACACATTTTACTCTTTATCAAAATTTATTGTGAACTTACTATATGACAAACTCAGTATAAGGCCATGAGAACTCTCTCATATTACTCATTAATTTTCGACCCATGCTGCCTCTTCTCTAAAACTGAGATAACTGTTTTATAGCCTAAATGTTGAGGGTTGAGCTGCTGCACTGCTACTAAGCTATTTCAGTTGTGCCCTACTCTTTGTGACCCCATGGACCATAGCTCTCCAGGCTCCTCTGTCCATGGGACTCTGCAGGCAAGAATACTGGAGTAGGTTGCCATTCCCTTCTCCAGGGGATCTTCCCAACCCAGGAATCAAACCCTGGGTTTGATCTCTTATCTTTTATGTCTCCTGCACTGATAGGCAGGTCCTTTTGAGCAGACAGTGGTAATTCTGTAAGATTATTGAGCACCCACCCTGTGCTGGTTGCTGCTGCTGCTGCTAAGTTGCTTCAGTTGTGTCCAACTCTGTGCGACCCCATAGATGACCTCCTACCAGGCTCCTCTGTCCCTGGGATTCTCCAGGCAAGAACACTGGAGTGGGTTGCCATTTCCTTCTCCAATGCATGAAAGTGAAAGTGAAGTCACTCAGTCATATCCGTCTCTTAGGAACTTCATGGACTGCAGCCTTCCAGGCTCCTCCGTCCATGGGATTTTCCAGGCAAGAGTACTGGAGTGGGGTGCCATTGCCTTCTCCGTGTGCTGGTTAGTGTTCTGAATATTTAATGAATATGTTAATTGAGCCTCATAATGGTTCTGCCAGATAGAATTGTCATCCCCATTTCATGATTCACTGAAAGGGTTTAGGAGGTATCTAATGTGACTTACCCAAGTTCACATTGTTGATGAATTGTAAACCATCTTCATCAACCTGATTTGTTTGGCTCTAAACCTGAACTCTCTACAAGTCTCTATCATGTTTTCACAGATGATTTCTTCTGACATTTTGCTTTGAAGATCTGTGTCTATTATATCTCTCAAAATGCTTAGCCTACTGCTGAACATACGTGCATTTTATGTTTTTAAAAACTGCTTTTAGACATGGCATGTAGAATCTAAGACAGTCTCAGAAATTTTTGTGAATTTGATTTCGACTCCTTGAGAGAAAGTCTAGGTAAGTGATTTAAATGTTCACACAACTGAATACAATTGCACTGGAGCTAATCATACCCCTCTCCAAAAAAAAAAAAAACCAACTACTGAAAGCATTTACTTGTGGGGCAAATTTCATTTCTTTTTAAAGTCTGGCATGCTTAAAGCATAAACACTGGATTTTCTGGGCTACTACAAAAGGTGTTTTCCTGTCTGCTGCCCCATGATCCCTAATTTGAGACCCAGGGTATGCTTTGGCGGAAATATTTGACTGAACTTAGAACTTAAATCTATGGAAACAGTTCTATCTGATAAAGTGAAAGAGCTTGTATTCTTATAGTCAACAGAGAGTTTTTAATAAGCCTAAGTCTGAGTATTTGGGGTCCTTCCTCGTAAGGTTGTTGGTTACATTAAATTAGTTGAGATAACTATGGAAATTGTCTGGCCCAGAATATGTGCTTCATAAATGTTACCTATTATTATCTTCCTCGTTTATGGTGTCTTTTTTCATGAGTTATAAAAATATTAATACATAATGTTGAGGATTAGTCTATCTTCTACTATATTGGTATTATTATAAGATATATAGTTTCCTAAAAAACTGAGCTGATCATCTCTGTAGGGAAGACACTGTGATTAGAAAGCCTATTACTTACAGCTTACAGCTTATTACTTACAGTATTCATTGGAAGGACTGATGTTGAAGCTGAAACTCTAATACTTTGGTCACCTGATGTGAAGAGCCGACTCATTTGAAAAGACCCTGATGCTGGGAAAGATTGAGGGCAGGAGGAGATGGGGACGACAGAGGATGAGATGGTTGGATGGCATCACTGACTCAATGGACATGAGTTTGGGTAGGCTCCGAGAGTTGGTGATGGACATCAAGGCCTGGCGTGCTTCGGTTCATGAGGTCGTAAAGAGCCAGACACAACTGAGCAGCTGAACTGAACTAAACTGAAGTTATTTGGGGTAGCTTCTTCGTTTTGCTTCTCAAAAGAGCAATCCTTATCTACATAAATCCTTCAATGCAGCTTTTCTTTTTTTTTAACTTGGTATGGAGTGGGGGGGGGAGGGAAACACTTGTATGACAGCTTCACTATTGCCTAAGCATATGTCCTGATACATATGTTTTTTAGTATAGCCTGTGTCAGTAATTTCCCTCAGATGCTGTACCAGTTAAAACTTCAGCCCTTTAGTCAAACTGCGTGGATTTGAATTCAGGTTTCCTCATTTCCTACCTGGTGACCCTAGCACATTTATTTATGTGTCTTCTGTCCTTTGGTTTTTCTCATATGTAAGAGAGAATGAAGATGACAAGAATACCTTCCTCGTAAGGTTGTTGGTTACATTAAATTAGTTGAGATAACTGTGCAAATTGTCTGGCCCAGAATATGTGCTTCATAAATGTTTCCTATTATTATTTTCCTCATTTATGGTGTCTTTTTTCATGGGTTATAAAAATATTAATACATAATGTTGAGGATTAGTCTACCTTCTACTATATTGGTATTATTATAAGATATATAGTTTCCTAAAAAACTGAGCTGATCATCTCTGTAGGGAAGACACTGTGATTAGAAAGCCTATTATTTACAGCTTTGTTATTCAGCAGCCATCACCTTCAACACTGATCATCTCTTCTTTTGAAGAATGCTGGCTGCTTCATTAGAGTCCACAGTTCCAACCATCAAATGATGATCAACTTGAATTTCAGTGTGTCTTACAGCTTTTTAGAAGGCATTTATTTCTGGTCTCTAATAATCTTTTAACCCCTTGACAGAAAATCTAAGTATAGGCACTTACCATAATGTAAAAAATAATTATCCTTTGTAATGCAGCTATGAACAGATTTCTGATTCATGAGTTTGTCTTTTTCCTAGCTGGGAATAATATCTGTTGCTTACTGTACAGCCATGACATCAATTTATATCTTTTGTAAATATTTTGTTCTGAAGAGATACTGCGGAAAATTAGCAACAAAGCAACAGATAAACATGTTTTGCTTTAGGTTAAAAAAGAGCTTTTTGGTGCTATGCATATGGAATGGATTAGATAAGAATTTAGAAGAGAAATTAATTTTATCACTTGTGGATAATAAAAAGATAACAGTAATGTGAAAAAAATCAGCCATTTTAACAACTGAGAGATTTCCTTAAAACATTCTGTAATCAAAAGCCAATAATCGTAAAACAGTAAGAGGCAATAACTTTTTTCCCACCCCAAGGGTTTTATAAGTATCTCTTCAGCCATAAAACTATATTTATACAGTCATTTCTCACCCAAACTGCATAGTTAATGTAAGATAATGAGCTAGAAGTAAAGAAGAATAAAGACCAGAGGGGAGAAATGGTCTGTTCTTCTTCTGAGAGGCTGGGGAACAAAACTTCCTGGGCCTGGAATCTTATTCTAGGATGGAACTTCAGGGTCTGCATCACAAGTGACTTGAGGGGTCTCTTGAAGCTACCAGAGGCTTAAGGTCCTTAGAAGAAAGTGAAAACTAAAATGGAAAGAAAGCTCCAAACCACCATGCCAAGCTATGCTTTTTTTGCTTCACTCTCTGTAGTGTCCTCCACTTTTCATCCCAGTCATTTTGACCTTTGAAGCATTATTTCCATAAATAGAAAAAAACTATAGAGGAGGAGCAATGATTCATTTGTTCTTTTACACAATTGGTCAATTATTCTTGTGTTTGAAGGTAAATGGAAAATGTCCATTTCATTTAAAGGGAGATACCTATACTCTGTCCTGCTAGTTCTTAAAGGTTTTTTTTTATTCTTTGTCACCGAATCATCTGGAAGCCAGTAGTTTTAAGTCTGAGCCATTGCCAAATTCTCCTTTTGTATTTTGGGTGGTAAAATATCATAACATAATGGGGAATATGTTCCAAGACCTAAACTGTGGGGAATATGTTCAGAGTTCCCCAGCAGATACCTAAAATCACACATAGTATTAAACTCTGTGTACACACACATAAAATGTGTGTGTGTGTTTCCTATCTATATACACATAAATTTTAAACTTTAAAGTCTAATGAAGTTCAATTTAAATTAGACACAGTAAGAGATTAACAGCATAACAAAAATTAAAATAGAACAGTTATAACAGTATACTGTAACAAAAGTTATCTGAATATGGTCTCTCTCTCTCAAAATACCTGTTGTACAAATTTAATGCCTTTTCTGTCTTAACTAAGCAGTTATCATGCACTGTGGTCTAACTTTGTAGCTTGAGGTGACACAGTAAAACGAACACAGATTTCTTTTTCCTTCATCACAGTATCATGGAGAGGATTCATTCTTACCGTGGATATTTGCAGCCCCACATAGGACTTTTTTCTTTTCTTATAAGGTCAAGAAGTTTAATCTTTTTACTTAAAGGAAGCCCTTCATGACTTCTCTGTGGCATGTCCAAATTGCCAGCATATGTAGTCTTTCACTTTGGGACCATTATTAAATAAAATAGGAATTGCTTGAATACAAGCACTGCAATATCTCAACAGTCGAGATGGTTGCTAAGTGACCAGGAGACACTGGACATAGGGACCCTTCACATACAGACAGGGCAGAATGGGATGGCTGAGGATTTCATCACACTACTCAGAATGGCAAACAATGTAAAACTTATGAACTATTTATTTCTGGAATTTTCCACATAATATTTTTGGATTGTGGTTGACCTCAGGTAACTGAAACCATGGAAAGCAAAATCTCAGATAAAGGAGAACTATTGTGTGCCCACTGATAATTCCCTTTTGTTAGCTACCATTTATCCAGTGTTTACTATATATTAGGCACTGAGATAAATGCCTTTTGCGTGTTATTTTGTTTAACTCTTAATGCTCCCAAAATTGGTCATTAATATTACTAATTTATGAATAAGAAAACTGACCAAAAGGATAAATGACCAACCAGACTGACATGACTGAAAAGGAATAGCCATTGCCTGAGTTCCAGATGCGAGTATGTGCTGTACCTCTAACTAAGGACCTTTCATCAATGGCCTACAGTCAAGGCCTACATTTTCCTTACATTTAAATTTTTTTTCAGAATCTTTCTGTTTGACTCTATAAGCCAAAAATTCATTTGAAATTTTCCTTTTCAAAAATTCAGGTTCAACAGTTTCAACCCAAATGGTATTATGTTTACAGTTTAATATGACTTTTTTTTTTTTTTACTATGTCTCTCTTCTCAAATATCTCTTATTACCTGCGTTAGTCCAATTCTTGCCATTTTCTACCACTTTGGGAAAAATTAATGAAGATCTCTGTGACACTAGGAAAGCAAGAATTTTTCACATTAGCTTCTGACTCAGAAGAAGAGCATGGAACAAAGAAAGAATAGTTTTTACCAGGAAAATTTGTGGAGGAACATTTGTAGAACCTGTGGTGCCACAAGTCAGAAAGACCTAGAAAATTTTCCAATTCCTTGGCTTTTCAACAGCATGAAAGCAGGCTCTGGAATGAAGTACTTGTAATCTTCTGGAATTTTGCTTGTGCTTAGTCACTTCAGTCATGTCTGACTCTTTGTGACCCTATGGACTGTAGCCCACCATGCTCCTCTGTCCATGGGATTCCCCTGGCAGGAATACTGGAGTGGGTTGCCATTCCCTCCTCCTGGGGATCTTACCAACCCAGGGATCAAACCTGCATCTCTTATGTCTTCGGCATTGGCAGGTGAATTCTTTACCACTAGCACCACCTGGTCAGAGAAGGCGATGGCACCCCACTCCAGTACTCTTGCCTGGAAAATCCCATGGATGTAGGAACCTGGTGGGCTGCAGTCCATGGGGTCTCTAAGAGTTGTGCACAACTGAGCGACTTCACTTTCACTTTTCACTATCATGCATTGGAGAAGGAAATGGCAACCCACTCCAGTATTCTTGCCTGGAGAATCCCAGGGACAGAGGAGCCTAGTGGGCTGCCGTCTCTGGGGTCGCACAGAGTTGGACACAATTGAAGTGACTTAGCAGCAGCAGCAGAATACCCAGTCTTATTACTGAATTAAAGAGTAATTTTTTTCTTTCTTCTTGGTAAGTTTGATAAAGATTCCTTGTCTACTGGAATCCAAAGTATGAAGAAAAGCTATTGGCACATGAGCTGTGTTCAGTGATATCATTTTTATGAAGTAGTTCATCACAGTAACATGTCTAGCATTTGGAAGACAGCAGATTGCCAATGTTGAGTTGATGCCTGTCTGAAATTTACATTTATTATCTCTATCTGCAGAGGAGACCTAGAAAGATAGGACTGCATGGGAGAAAAAAGCATATTAGTCTTTTTCAAGGTGGCATAAAGAAAGCCACTGAATTAATATATAAAAGTATGCATTTCACTGCTGACCTAATAACATACCACAAACTAACCTGTGTAAAATCAATGTGCCTTCCAATGTAGCCTAACGAGTTGTGTGCTGAGGCCAGGCTATTGTGATTGGTCTACATGAGCCAGGCTGGAGCATATCTTAGATGAATCAGTATCACTTTTAGTGATTTGTGTTGGAGATTAAAATTTAATCCATCATTGTTGACTACATGCCTGTTTATTTTACAGGAATTTAGATTCAGTGCACAGTATATTTAGTTCTGGAGACTTTTCACTTACGATGCATGAAGTATACAGACCAGACTCTGAGAACCTTGAGGGCAAAGATGGTGGCTTATTAATTTTCTGATGCCTGTTTCCAAGTAGGTGGCCTGATACAGGGTGGGCATTTAATGAAATTGTTTCACTAATGAGGAAGACCTTTCTCCTCTTTTCTCTGCAAGTCCTATCTGTTTTTCAGTTTGTCATGGCCCCTTTTAAATTTCCACATATTGAGTATGGTTGTTAAAAGGCCAACAACAGTGACAAAACACAGACAGGCTTAAGCAAAGAGAAATGTAAGTCAATATTATTTCAGTGATTACAATGACCAGGGATTGTTTTGGTTTTAGGCACGGCTGAGTCTAGGGGCTCAGAGTGTTACCAGGAATTGGCCTTTCTCCATCTCTTGGCTCTACTTTCCTTTTTGTTGCCTTTGTTCCCAGGAAAAAATGCTTTCCAAATTGTGACCTTCTATGTTCCAGGGCACAAAGGAAAATAGCTTCTTTTTCCAAATTGCTGCAGTAGAAGTCATAGGCTTGAATCTCAGTAATATAGCTGAAGTCACATGACCATCTCTAAACCAGAAGGATGAAATAGTCTAGCCATGTTTGTCTCACATGAACATCTCAAGAGTTGCAAACAGCATGCAAACAGTGGAAGAGAGGATTTGTTTCCTAAGGGAGAGGTTTAAGTTGATATAACCAGAAATTGGAGAAGTGGAATTTGGGCAGGCAGAGGCAATGAATGGCAACTCCTGTCTCTTCTGAACTCTAGTGCCGTGCATTCCAGCTCAGGACCTTCACATGTAGTTGTGGTGGCTTTGGAAACAGACAGCTCTGAGTTTAAATCCTGCTCAGTTGTTTAACTGTGTTTATTGAATAAGTAACTGAATTATCAATTTCCTAATTCTGAAACAAAGAGGATAATAATTTTAAGTTTTTGTGAAGGCTGTAAGTAACTTATATAAAACATGAAACATTGTGTTTGTAAACACTAAGCCCTTAATACTGGGTAGTGGTGGTCGTGCTAGTAGTAGTAGTTATCTAGTATTTATTTCTCACTCCAACTATAATTAAGATGTTATCTATTTAAAATATTCATCTTATATTTCTATCTTTTCTACATCATTGATATCTTCAATGATTCTCTAGCAAGGGATTTTAAAAATCTTTTTTCTACACTGAACTGCATGACAGGGTGTTCTTTTTATTTTATAGCAGACATCTACATTTTGATAGCTCTAATTTTCAGATAATTATGTCTTCTGTTAAGTTGAATTTTGCTCCTAAAATTTCTCCCAATTTGCCCTGGTTTCTAGCTCTGGAGTTACACAAAGATGGTCTTTTTTCCTTACAAGCAGTGGCTTTGTTAATACATGACAAAGTGAATCTACATGAACATTACTCCTTTTCCCTTAGACGTCTTCAAACAATCTCCTCTAACTGCTCCTCACACTGCAGGGTGTTGGGTTGCATTGTCCTTTCATTTCTGTATTCAGAAGTGCTTTATCCACTCCTGCATGTGTTCAACCGATATTTTTGTATTTACTACTCACTCTAGTCATCAGTGGTGCTAAGGATATTATAGTGAGTACTATGACCAGGACAGAGAAAAGGCTATGGTTCTGTGTATGCAGGGGCAGAGGATTGCAGTAGAGGTGGAGAATCAGTCATTAGAAATGACTTTATTGAGGAGGTAGTATGTACTTTAGGACCACAAAAGTTAATAGAAGTTGCCCAAATGAAGAGAAGATGGCTAGACAGGAGGGAAAGGGGCGATTAATACAGGTAGAAGAAACAGCTTGTGTAAAGTTCTAACTATTGAGTAGCCTAGCAAGTCACAGAAATTAAATGAGTTCAGTGTTCTGAAAAAATAACCTCTGAGATTGGACATTTCTGGAGAGGAGGTTGGAAAAATACACAGATGCTGATATGCACGCTAAGAAGTTTACGCTCTATCCTGAGGACTGTAGATCACTACTGAAAGAATTATAAACAGGGGAATGGCATGATCAGAATTGCATTTTGAGAAGCTGCCTCTGGCAGAATGTGTAAAGTGAGTGAGAGGGAACAAGCTTGGCTACCGAGAGACAGTATTAATAATACAGGGGAAACAGTGGTGGCTTAAATACAGTTGGGAGTTGTGAGATAGAGATAAGTGAATGTGTTGTGTGCACTGCATTTATATAAAGCAGACACCTTATTGTGAAGTTTGGATGCTCTTTTAGATATTTCGTTTTTATACTTAGCCTAGTGTTTCTATAAAATGAGCAGTGAAAACAATGAGTCTCATTTTTGAAAAGTTTCCTTTGGGTAGAAATGGAGTAGAAGAAGAATTTTATAAGGAGCTGATTCCTTTGGAGGCTCTTGTCCCAGGCAGGTACTTGTCTCCTCCACGACTCACCTCTGCTTCTCTGTTACAGTTTGAAAGGTGAGCCGTTCCTCAGTGGAGAAGTGTCCAGTTGCACTTAACCACGTGAAGGAGGATCTGCCGCTGCTGCTGCTGCTGCTAAGTCGCTTCAGTCGTGTCCGACTCTGTGCGACCCCATAGATGCAACCCAACGGGCTCCCCAATCCCTGGGATTCTCTAGGCAAGAACACTGGAGTGGGTTGCCATTTCCTTCTCCAATGCATGAAAGTGAAAAATCAAAGTGAAGTTGCTCAGTTGTGTCCGACTCTTAGCCACCCCATGAACTGCAGCCCACCAGGCTCCTCCGCCCATGGGATTTTCCAGGCACGAGTACTGGAGTGGGGTGCCATTGCCTTCTCCAATGGGGGACCTAGGGGCTGCCAAAAGAGAGAGATCTAGTAAGAGAGTTCCTATAAAGGAGAAAATGAACACAAGTTTATAACATCTTTTTAATTGAAGAATGAATGGTCTGGAAATAATAGGACAGATGAACCTATTTGCAGAGCAGAAATAATGATACAGATGGAGAGAACAACTGTATGGACACCGAGCAGGGGGAAGGGGGGAGGATATGTTGGGAGAATGGGACTGACATATATGCACTGCTGTGTATAAAATAGATAACTCATGAGAACCTACTGTATAGCACAGAGGAGAAAAAGAAGGTGCAATCTGTTTGTGGGACATATATTATTAGCCTTAAAAATTAGTTCCAGTATACAGTAGGTACTTCCTGTGGGCTTCCCTGGTGGCTCAGCTGGTAAAGAATCTGCCTGCAATGTGGGAGACCTGGGTTCAATCCCTGGGTTGGGAAGATCCCTTGGAGAAGGGAAAGGGTACCCACTCCAGTATTGTTGGGCTTCCCTGGTGGCTCAGCTGGTAAAGAATCTGCCTGCAATGTGGGAGACCTGGGTTCATTCCTTGGGTTGGGAAGATCTCTTGGAGAAGGGAAAGGCTACCCACTGCAGTATTCTGGCCTTGAGAATTCCATGGACTGTATAGTCCATCGGAGAAGGCAATGGCACCCCAATCCAGTACTCTTGCCTGGAAAATCCTATGAACGAAGGAGCCTGGCAGGCTGCAGTCCATGGGGTCGCTAAGAGTCGGACACGACTGAGTGACTTCCCTTTCACTTTTCACTTTGATGCATTGGAGAAGGAAATGGCAACCCACACCAGTGTTCTTGCCTGGAGAATCCCAGAGATGGGGGAGCCTGGTGGACTGCCGTCTATGGGGTCGCACAGAGTCGGACACGACTGAAGTGACTTAGCAGTAGAAGTATAGTCCATGGGGTCACAGAGTCAGACATGACTGAACAACTTACACTTTCACTTTCATAGTAGGTTCAGACAGACACTGTTGGATACCACTTATATGAGGCACCAAGAAAAGTCAAATTCATAGAGTCATAAAGTACATGGGTAGATGCCAGGGGTTGGAGGCGGGGTGAAAATGAGGGGTGGGGACTTCGTGTTTGATGGGGATGGAATTTTACTTCAAAAAACTGAAAAATTCAGGCGATGGATGATGGTAACAGTTTATACAACAATGTGAATATACTTAGTGCCACTGAACTGTACTGTTAATTATGGTTAAAATAGTATGTTTTATATTGTGTGACTTTCTCCACCAAAAAAAAAATCCACTAATATATCTCTAGACATATTTTGGGCTATTGTTTTTAATCCAGGAGTAGTTGTAAGGAAGCTATCCATGCAAAAATTTGAGGATCAGATCAAATAAGATGGGCAGAGTGATAACCAAGTAGGCATAGAGCATGCTTTAATGAAAGAAAGAAAGCTCTGCTTATTTTTGATCATTTCCTTTGTCTTTGAGGTATAGTTTGTGACAGAGTTCTCAAGTCACATATCAGCTGCATCTTTAAAGATATAATCAGTTTTAGTGTAGTTATGGTGAAAATACTAGGTGAGCATATATATATATATATTTTTAGTTGTCACCATCCAAAAGTGCAAACCGAGCCTTGCCAGGTAGAGACTTTTGTTACTAGACATATCCAAGCAAAATTTGGGTTACCATCTGTCAAGGATTTGGGAGAAAGGATGCTTTCATTAAAGAAGAAGATTGGAATAAGAAAATAAAATCATAATAATCCCACTGCTTTTAACACCTTACTGTATTTGCATCCAGATTTTTTAAGTCCAACTCATAAATATATGTATATTATGCTTTTATGCTTTATTTTAAACTAGCAACAATTTCTGCCTTTCTATTTAAACATATTTGCTCCTATAACATACCATATTAAAATTTTTCCTAAGTTTTACTTAACAGTGGGCTTTCGAAAGCTGAATTCTGAATCCCAGATTATAGTGTGCATCTGAGAGTTTTTCCTCTTAAATCCATTTTAACCCATTCCAATCCCCCCTTTATAAATACTGACTCAATTAAGAGATGAGAGAGTAACCTTATAGAATATTTAACGTACTGTTTTGTTCTTTTTTATTTTCTTGGATGTATCTTTTTAATAATGAAATCTGTCAATTTGCTCATTTAGAGTTATTTTTGAGACATAACCATGTGTTAGGTCATCTATAGTAAGCGAGACTGAAGAGTCTTGTCATGGTATAGCTTGTGGACTAAGAATGATATAAAAGCCAAGAGGTCTTTTTCTAAATAACATAAAACATTACATGTAAATTGGGAAAGAATTAGAAATGGTGCTTGCTGTAATGTGTGATCATCCCTTAGTAAGTTTGCAGAATTCTCCTAGTTTCTATTTGTTATATGGGCAGTGAATTTGAGAAATTCTGGTTTAAACAAGGTTAATAAGTTTCTTTACTATAAGACTTCTCAGAACTATTAATAAACTGTTAATAATACATGGTAAATATCTAAGAAAAAAAATATTCAATGTGTATTGAGTTTTTCTAATGTGTTTGACCATGGTACACTTCTCTTGAGAAGCATCTTAGTGGAACCATTGTTGTGTAGAATGCATTTTGGCTAGGCTAATAATATATGTGAAAGTTCCTAGTACAGTCAAATGGAAAATATTGTACAAAAGTCTAGAGATGCTAAGATCAGACAGAATGGATGCTGTCTACTTTACAGCCTTTGTAAGTGGCAATTAAACATGGAACAAAGTACCCAACTTAAAATAATCTTCTCAAACTTCTGTGTTCAATGGGGCATATTTCATCAAAAGACTTGTATGCCAGAGGAAATATCTTTGAATATTTATCACATACAGATCTATAAAGTATGTGCTTTAAAAGAAGTAATATGATCATGCCTATGCCTCTGGGGCACCACTTATTTTTAAGAATAGGGTGTTGGGTTCAGCACTATTGAGGGGATAGTTACTATGATCTAGATAGATTTTTCTGGGGCCCAAAGATGGACATATCTTGTATAGGAAAAGCAGTTTCAGTATTAACATATATTAAAGATGTGCTTTCTATCAGACAGCCAGAGACACCTTTGAGAAAGAAGAACTTAAATGAGAAGAAATGTTGTTGGACTTTGAAACCTGTCACAGTAACTGTCTTGCTATGAAGTCATCTAAAATTCTGTCTTTCAATCAGGAGCCAACCCTACTACATGGAACCAAAAGAAGCCAGGAACAGTACGTAGACTGACGTAGCAGAATCATTTTGATAGGTCTCCTTCTTGTAGAGAGAGTACAGTTTCATTTCCTAAATCTCTGAAACCCAGGCACAAATGTACATAGTGTGAAGGACGGGTTTCCTTTTCCACCTTCCTGTCTGCATTCTGAGAAGGTATTTTAATGTTGAATGAGAAGATTTGAAAGCAGCAAAGCTTACTGTTGATGATGAGGCTGGGAATGGGGAGAGAGTATAAAATAGCATGGTGTGGCAGCTTGGGATCTATCTCCACCCAGCCCGTAAGTGGTTACATGGTTGTGTGCACAATTACAAGTCTCAGGATTTCAGGTTTCCTTTAATAAATTCAGGAGGCTGGACTTGAAAGAGTATCCCAGATCCAAGAATTGGCCTCCTTGTAATGATTGGGAGATTCAAAACTGGTGTTGCCTTCTGGGTCATTTAACCTGGAGTCTGGGAAAGAAGAATGCCGAAGTCTAGTTTCAGCCTATGGATTTTTAGTTCAGCATTAGGCATTGAGGTCTTCCCAAGTGACTCACTGGTAAAAGAATCTGCTTGCCAATGTAGGAGACACCGGAGATGTGGGTTCGATCCTTGGGTCAGGAAGATGGCCTGGAAAAGAAAATGGCAACCCACTCCAGTATTCTTGCCTGGGAAATCCCATGGACAGAGGAGCCTGATGGGCTACATACAGTCCATGGGGATGCAAAGAGTCAGAGGTGACTGACAACTGAACATGAGCTTTAGGCATTGAAAATATAGGGACAGCTCTGCCCTCAAAATGCATGGGGTCAAATGTACAGATAAGCTTCTTACCCCATCTTTATTATTAAAGTTCCTTGAATGGATTAAAGCTAACCATGGTCTATACCAGGTCTGGAGATGGAATTAATTGTACATTATTAGCATGCTTTTGCTTTCAGTGAGGTAAGTTATATTTCTTGTCACAGGGGGGGAAAAAAAGATTCAGAAAACAGGCCTATTCTCAGTGATATCTGTGCCATGGGTAAAAGCGCATAATGTTTTAAATTGCCATTTATATATTCATGTTGGTGAAATCAGACTTCTATTTTGCTGTAGAACAACTCAGTTTACCATAGGGCCTTGATATATCTGGCAATTCCTTTACTTTCAGAAATAATTCACTGTAGTTCTAAGAAGCAGCATGCATGCTCAGTCACTTCATTCATGTCTGACTCTTTGTGACCTCATGGACTGTAGGTCACCAGCCTCCTCTGTTCATGGAATTCTCCAGGCAAGCATACTGGAGTGGGTTGCCATGCCGTCCTCCAGGGGATCTTCCTGAGCCAGGGATCGAACCTGCCTTTCCAGCATCTCCTGCATTGCAGGCAGATATTTTACCACTGAACCACTGGGGAAGCCCTCTTAGAAGGAAACTCACTCCTATTCTTTGCCATAGCCCTTTGTTACACATTTCCTCTCATCTTCACTGTGACTCTGCCGCTGGCTTCTTTACTCATACGGCCGTTTTAATCTGTAGTTCCATTTCCCTCATTGCCTTTGTTGGTGTTTTAGTACATGAACTAGTTTTAGTACATGAAACACTATACTTGAAACTGGGCCTGTGTATTATACTTGGCATAGCATTTAGTACATTATAGGTAACCAGATACTTGGTAAAATGCATTTGTTGCATAAACTGATGGGTATCTATGTTATATATGTATATGATAGTTTATATTTGTTTTTCATCCATCATTCATCTCCTGTTAGGCAAGACTGGAAGCAGAAATTTATAATTGATTGAAAAACCCAAGTTGATAGCCCTTTAGCTTAGTGACAGTGAGAATGTTTCCCCATCATTTTAGATATACTAAAATGAGAAGCAATATTACATTCACCATTAAACTGTAAGCTTTTCTGCATTTCTTAATGAATACAAGTAGCACTTTATAAATTTTAGGAAGCATACTAATGGTCCAAAGTTGACCAAGTTTAATGCTTCTGGTACTTATAATTTGTTTCAAATATGATTCCTGGAAAATGTGGTTTTTACTCTGTCAAATCGTCTTAAGAAGTAGGTGCAGCATGATTTACTAAGCAATAAGAAAATATTTTTTTTAGTTTGATGCAGGAAAAGCAGTACCTCTCCTTTTGAGAATAGTTATCATCTGTCTTGTATAGTTCTTCTGTGTATTCTTGGGACCTGGTCTTCATATCTTCTGCTTCTGTTAGATTCATACCATTTCTGTCCTTTATTGTGCCCATCTTTGTCTGAAATGTTCCCTTGGTAACTCTGATTTTATTGAAGCGATCTCTAGTTTTTCCCATTCTGTTGTTTTCATCTGTTTTTTGCATTGATCACTGAGGAAGGCTTTCTTATCTCTCCTTGCTATTCTTTGGAACTCTGCATTCAAATGGGTATATCTTTCCTTTTCTCCTTTGCCTTTGCTGCTCTTCTTTTCATAGCTGTTTGTAAGGTCTCCTCAGACAACCATTTTGCCTTTTTGCATTTCTTTTTCTTGGGGATGGTCTTGATCCCTGTCTCCTGTAAAATGTCACGGACCTCTCTCCATTGTTCTTCAGGCACTCTTGTCTATCAGACCTAATCACTTGAATCTATTTGTCACTTCCACTGTATAATTGTAAGGGATTTAATTTTGGTCATATCTGAATGGTCTAGTGGTTTTCCCTACTTTTTTCAGTTTAAGTCTGAATTTGGCAATAAGGAGCTCATGATCTGAGCCACAGTCAGCTCCTGGTCTTGTTTTTGCCGACTGTATAGAGGTTCCCCATCTTTGGGCACAAAGAATATAATCAATCAGATTTTGGTATTGACTACCTGGTGATGTCCATGTATAGTGTCTTCTATTGTGTTGTTGGAAGAGGGTGTTTGCTATGACCAGTGCATTTTCTTGGCAAAACTCTATTAGCCTTTGCCCTGCTTCATTCTGTATTCCAAGGCCAAATTTGCCTATTACTCCAGGTATTTCTTGACTTCCTACTTTTGCATTCCAGTCCCCTATAATGAAAAGGACATCTTTTTTGGGTGTTAGTTCTAGAAGGTGTGGGCTTCCCTGATGGCTCAGAGGTTAAAGCATCTGCCTGGAATGCGGGAGACCCAGGTTCGATCCCTGGGTCTGGAAGATACCCTGGAGAAGGAAATGGCAACACACTCCAGTACTCTTGCCTGGAGAATCCCATGGAGGGAGGAGCCTGGTAGGCTACAGTCCATGGGGTCGTAAAGAGTCGAATATGACTGAGCAACTTCACTTTCACTTTCTAGAAGGTCTTGTAGGTCTTCATAGAACCATTCAACTTCAGTTTCTTCAGCATTACTGGTCAGGGCATAGACTTGGATTACTGTGATATTGAATGGTTTGCCTTGGAAACGAACAGGAATCATTCTGTCATTTTTGAGACTGCATCCACGTACTGCATTTCAGACTCTTTTGTTGACTATGATGCCTCATCCATTTCTTCTAAGGGATTCTTGCCCACAGTAGTAGATATAATGATCATCTGAGTTAAATTCACCCATTCCAGTCCATTTTAGTTTGCTGATTCCTAAAATATCGATGTTCACTCTTGCCATCTTCTGTTTGACCACTTCCAGTTTGCCTTGATTCATGGACCTAACATTCCAGGTTCCTTTCAGTATTGCTCTCTACAGCATTGAACCTTGCTTCTATTACTGGTCACATTCATAACTGGGTGTTGTTGCTTTGACTCCGTCTGTTCATTCTTTCTGAAGTTATCTCTCCACTGATCTCCAATAGCATATTGGGGTACCTACTTACCTGGGGAGTTCATCCTTCAGTGTCCTATCTTTTTGCCTTTTCATACTAATCATGGGGTTCTCAAGGCAAGAATACTGAAGTGGTTTGCCATTCTCTTCTCCAGATCTTTTTTACTTCAATAAAGATCTTCATAACCCAGATAACCATGATGTTGTGATCACTCACCTAGAGCCAGACATCCTAGAATGTGAAGTCAAGTGGGCCTTAGCAAGCATCACTATGAACAAAGCTAGTGGAGGTGATGGAATTCCAGTAGAGCTATTTCAAATCCTAAAAGATGATGCTGTGAAAGTGCTGCACTCAATATGTCAGCAAATTTGGAAAACTCAGCAGTGGCCACAGGACTGGAAAAGGTCAGTTTTCATTCCAATCCCAAAGAAAGGCAATGCTAAAGAATGCTCAAACTACCACACATGCTAGCAATGTAATGCTCAAAATTCTCCAAGCCAGGCTTCAACAGTATGTGAAATGTGAACTTCCAGATGTTCAAGCTGGTTTTAGAAAATGCAGAGGAACCAGAGATCAAATTGCCAACATTCGCTGGATCATCAAAAAAGCAAGAGAGTTCCAGAAAACATCTATTTCTGCTTTATTGACTATGCCAAAACCTTTGACTGTGTTGATCACAACAAACTGTGGACAATTCTGAAAGAGATGAGTATACCAGTCCACCTACCTGTTTCCTAAGAAATCTGCATGCAGGTCAGGAAGCAACAGTTAGAACTGGACATGGAACAACAGACTGGTTCCAAATAGGAAAAGGACTATGTCAAGGCTGTATATTGTCACCCTGCTTATTTAACTTATATGCAGAGTACATCATGAGAAACACCAGGCTGGAGGAAGCACAAGCTGGAATCAAGATTGCCAGGAGAAATATCAATAACCTCAGATATGCAGATGACACCACCCTTATGGCAGAAAGTGAAGACGAACTAAAGAGCTTCTTGATGATAGTGAAAGAGGAAAGTGAAAAACTTGGCTTAAAGCTGAACATTCAGGAAACTAAGATCATAACACCTGATCCAATCACTTCATGGGAAATAGATGGGGAAATGGTGGAAACAGTGACAGACTTTATTTTTGGCAGCCCCAAATCACCACAGATGGTGACTGCAGCCATGAAATTAAAAGATGCTTGCTCCTTGGAAGAAAAGTTATGACCATCCTAGACAGCATATTAAAAAGTAGAGACATTACTTTGCCAACAAATGTCCGTCTAGTCACAGCTATGGTTTTTCCAGTAGTCATGTATGGATGTGAGAGTTGAACTGTAAAGAAGGCTGAGCACCAAAGAATTGTTGCTTTTAAACTGTGGTGTTGGAGAAGACTCTTGAGAGTCCCTTGGACTGCCTGGAGATACAACCAATCCATCCTAAAGGAAATCAATCCCAAATATTAATTGGAAAGATTCATGCTGAAGCTGAAACTCCAGTACTTTTTCCACATGATGTGAAGAACTGACTCATTGGAAAAGACCCTGATGCTGGGAAAGATTGGAGGCTGGAGGAAAAGGGGACGACAGAGGATGAGCTGGTTGGATGGAATCACCGACTCAATGGATATGAGTTTGAGTAAACTGTCGGAGTTGCTGATGGACTGGGAGGCCTGGTGTCCTGCCCTCTATGGGGTTGTAAATAGTCCAACATGACTGAGAAATGAACTGAACTGAACTGAACTTATCATTTGTTTTATATACTTGTTTAAATAATAACCATCAACACTGAGCACTTGCTCTGTACCAGACATAGACACATGTGCTGTGCTCTTTCATTCTTAAAACAGTCTTGCAAGGTAGACATCACTCTCTCCAGTTTTCAGAGGAGACTGCAGCCCTGCTTTTGTTGGAGGCTGCACAGGCAGTTAGTAATCCAGTCACTGAAGCACCCATTCTGTCATGACGTATGTATTTGATAGGTAAACATCCGGTAAATTTATTAATTTCTGCAGCATTACTATACCTCCTTCTATAATCAACTTCCACATTTCAGTAACTAAACACAATAGTAGAGGTTTATTTCTTGCTCACTGACTGGCCCAGGGAAGTTGTTCCCTTTTTAGCAGGTAGCTTTCCTTTATGGTGTGACTCAGAGACTCTTGTTTCTTTCCATTTTTGTGCCCTGTCATTCCCCAGTGTCATGAAAAAGAGAGAAGGCCACCATGGTCTGAAAGTGACATGTTGTACAGGCTTGTATTTGATGGCCTCAAAAAGATGAAAAGAGAGGGGGTGGGGAGGGCTGGGAAGTATAGTCCCAGGCTTGGCTTTATAAAATACAAGGACTATAAAGTGTGTCTGTGTGTGTGTGTGTGTCTGTGCACATGTGTATACCATGTGATCCTAACTTTCTAATATAAGAGCATGCACTGAAAAATTGCCTAAAAAAAAGGTCTAATGTGTTCATGGTTCTTCTGAATAGTGATATTCTGAGCTATTTAAAATTTCTTCATCATATCTTTACATAGTGTCCAAATTTTCTATCATCAGCTTCAAAATAATAAAAACCAATAAGCACAATTTTTCAAGGTTCCTGAAAGGGATGCTTCTACTTCATGTAGTGTGGAGTGTCAGGACCTACAATTTAAGAAGACTTGTCAAGTGCTGAATATACACTCACAGAAGGTAGCAATGCAATGGGTGGTTATACTCACAAAGGAAAGGGAAACCAGTCCAGCACCAGAAAAACGCTGGACTGCTGATGCATTCAGTGGATTTTAAGAATATCTGAAGCAGACAGAAACAGTGGTAAATCTCTGTACCCAATGTCACTTTCATCTCAAATTAAAAAAAAGAAAAATTGCTTTGCCTCCAAAAGTGGTCATATGCATTTCTGTTTCATCTCAGCACATCAGGTATTCTCTTGGAAGCCTTGACCAAGCATATTCTCTTTGCTCCAGCCTGGGTCTGCAAATTGGCCTTCTACTCAGCTTCTGCAAGCTTGTCAGAAGTATGGAAGCAGTGATGTGTGCTTATTTTAAAATGTCCTTTTTTTGTTAATACTGTCAGATCTCTTCAGAGGCTGTTGCCTCAGAAGGAATGAGCCTATCCCATGCTGAGCAGAACAAAAATAAGTGTCTAAAATACAGAAAAGGGGCTACTTAGCACTTCCTGTCTCTCTGTCCATTTCCTTATATATTTCACTTTTGCTTTAAAAATCACTTCTCAGATTGAAGAAAAAAAATAAATAAGATAGGATGGACTCTACTCCTTTCAAGTATGCATAAATAAGACAAATTTGGTTGAAAGAAGAATGCATAATGTGATGTAAGATGCATTGTAATCCACCAGAAATGCTAAAGGAAATCTAGGTGAGGTGTTTGTCTATTCCCTGCTCCTTAGTATCTGTTGCAAAGTTGTTCTTTTGTGAGTAGCAGAGTAATGAACTATTGTTGCAGACTTCATGGGGGATCAAAAAACACAAGAAACATCTGGTAAATAATTTCATTTTGATGGGACTTAATAATACTGTGCCCTGCTGGCCGGGGTGCCATAGACAGAAAATGGATTCTTAAAATTTAATGGCACAGATCTTGAAGGATCAGTTCCAAGACCAGATATACCACATCTCAAAAAAAAGTCAAATTTTACATCAGCGATGACTTTATTGATTTGGTTTAAAAATAGAATGGTGATGTGCAAGTAACGTTAATCAAGGTAAGTTTTTAAAAATAAAAATGGTGTTATATCAGTCATATATGTAATTTTCCATGGAGATTATAAACATATGTGAGATTTTCCTGATTAACTTAAAAAAATAAACAGTCTCTCTGTACACTGTGGTAACAGTGACTTTTTGATTTTCTTAGTTCAGCTCAGTCACTGAGTCATGTCCAACTCTTTGTTACCCCATGGACTGCAGCACACCAGGCCTCCCTGTCCATCACCAACTCCTGGAGTTTGCTCAAAGTCATGTCCATTGAGTTGGTGGTGCCATCCAACCATCTCATCTTCTGTCGTCCCCTTCTCCTCTTGCCTTCAATCTTTCCCAGCATCAGGGTCTTTTCCAATGATCAGTTCTTCGCATCAGGTGGCAAAAGTATTGGGGTTTCAGCTTCAGCATCAGTCCTTCCAATGAATATTAAGGACTGATTTCCTTTAGGATTGACTGCTTTGATCTCCTTGCAGTCCAAAGGACTCTCAGAGTCTTCTCCAATGCCATAGTTCAGAAGCATCAATTTTTCAGTGCTCAGCTTTCTTTGCTTTCTTTATGGTCCAATTCACATCCATACATGACTACTGGAAAAACCATACCTTTGACTATAAGGACCTTTGTTTGTCTCTGCTTTTTAAGATACTGTCTAGATTTGTCATAGTTTTTCTTCTAATGAGTAAGCATCCTTTAATTTCATGGCTGCAGTCACCATCTGCAATGATTTTGGAGCCCGAGAAAATAAAGTCTGTCACTCTTTCCTTTGTTTTACCATCTATTTGAAGTGATGGGAGCAGATGCCATGATGTTAGGTTTTTGAATGTTGAGTTTTAAGCCAGCTTTTTCACTCTCCTCTTTCACTTTTATCAAGAGGCTCTCTTTAGTTCCTCACTTTCTGCCATAGGATGGTGTCATTTGCATATCTGAGGTTTTTGGTATTTCCCCCTGCATTCTTGATTCCAGCTTGTGCTTCATCCAGTCTAGCATACTGTTGTTCTTCCATGTCTGTTCTTAGTGCATTTGTGCAAAAGAAGAGAGAGAATACTTCTAGTTTTTTAATATTTTTCTAACATTAAACATAAATGGCTTTATTTTTTTAATCTAATATTAAAAATAAATGGCTTTTTTAATCTAAAATAAAAGGTTTACTAAATAACTGTGTAAAAATCCAAAATTATTAAGCAAGTGATTGTTTCTTTACAAAATGATTCTTCATTTTCCACATATAATATCTTAGCTAATTAAATGTCCCTAATATACATTTTGAAGTGTACAGTTCAGCAGCAATAAGTACATTCATATTATTGTGTCCCTAATCTCTAGGACACTTTTCCTCTGGCAAAACTGAAACTCTGCTCATTAAACAACTCCACATATACTTCTCCCAGCCCCTAGAAAATATCATTTTGTTTTCTGTTTCAAGAGTCATCCATGTTGTGGCATGTGCCTGAATTTTCTTCATTCTTAAAGCTGGAAACGAATCCATCATATATGCCACATTTTGTTCAAACACTCACCTGCTGTTGAACGTCTGGGTTGTTCCCACTGCTTGACTACTGTGAACATGAATGTACAAATATCTCTTTGAGATCCTGTTTTATTCCTTTGATATGTACTGTGCAGTGGGTTTGTTGGATCATGTAGTAATTCTATTTTTAATGTTTTGAACAGCTGCCATCGTCCTCAACACTTGTTATTTTCTTCCTTTCTTTTTTTCTTCCTCTCTCTCTCTTTCTTTTATGGCCATTCTAATAGATATGAGGTGATATTCATTGTAGTTTTGATTAGCATTCTTTAATGATTAGTGATGTTTAGAATTTTCTTATATGCTAATTGACCATTGGTATTTCATTTTTGGAGAAATATCTATTTAAGTCTTTTGCCTGTTTTTCAGACTCATTATTGATTGATTTATTGCTGAACTGTAGGCATTCTTTATATGTTCTGGATATTAACTCCTTGTCATATTTGCAAATATTTCCTCCAATACTATGGGTTGTCTTTTCACTCTGCTGACTGTGTCCTATATAGATTTGCTATATTCCCATTTGTATTTTTTGGTTTTGTTGCCAATGCTTTTAATGTCATATCTAAGAAATCATTAGCAAATCCATATCATGAAGCTTTTCCCCTATATTTTCTTCAGTTTTAGATCTTATATCTAGGTCTTTAAGAATACATTTTGAGTTACTTTTGGTATAAGGGTTAGATAACTGTCCAACTTCATTCTTTTGCATGTAGATCTCCACTTTTTCTGACACAACTTATTGAAGAGACTGCTGTTGCTTTCTCATTGGGTGGTCTTGGCATTCTTTTTTTTTAATTAATTCATTTAATTGGAAACTAATTACTTTACAATATTGTAGTGGTTTTTGCCATACATTGACATGAGTCAACCAGAGATCAAATTGCCAACATCCACTGGATCATGGAAAAAGGAAGGGAGTTCCAGAAAAACATTTATTTCTGCTTTATTGACTATGCCAAAGCCTTTGACTGTGTGGATCACAATAAACTGGAAAATTCTGAAAGAGATGGGAATACTAGACCACCTGACCTGCCTCTTGAGAAACCTCAGGAAGCAACAGTTAGAACTGGACATGGAACAACAGACTGGTTCCAAATAGGAGAAGGAGTATGTCAAGGCTGTATATTGTCACCCTGCTTATTTAAATTCTGTGCAGAATACATCACGAGAAACACTGGGGTGGATGAAGCACAAACCTCAGATATATGCAGATGACACCACCCTTATGGCAGAAAGTGAAGAGCCTCTTGATGAAAGTGAAAGAGGAGAGTGAAAAAGTTGGCTTAAAGCTCAACATTCAGAAAATGAAGATCTTGGCATCTGGTCCCATCACTTCATGGGAAATAGATGGGGAAACAGTGGAAATAGTGTCAGACTTTATTTTTGGGGGCTCCAAAATCACTGCAGATGGTGATTGCAGCCATGATATTAAAAGATGCTTACTCCTTGGAAGGAAAATTATGACCAACCTAGATAACATATTCAAAAGCAGAGACATTACTTTGCCAACAAAGGTCCATCTATTCAAGGCTATGGTTTTTCCAGTGGTCATGTATGGATGTGAGAGTTGGACTGTGAAGAAAGCTGAGCACTGAAGAATTGATGCTTTTGAACTGTGGTGTTGGAGAAGACTCTTGAGAGTCCCTTGGACTGCAAGGAGATCCAACCAGTCCATTCTAAAGGAGATCAGTCCTGGGATTTCTTTGGAAGGAATGATTCTGAAGCTGAAACTCCAGTACTTTGGCCACCTCATGCCAAGAGTTGACTCATTGGAAAAGACTCTGATGCTGGGAGGGATTGGGGGCAGGAGGAGAAGGGGATGGCAGAGAATGAGATGGCTGGATGGCATCACTGACTCAATGGACATGAGTCTGAGTGAACTCTGGGAGTTGGTGATGGACAGGGAGGCCTGGCGTGCTGCAATTCATGGGGTCTCAAAGAGTCGGACACGACTCAGCGACTGAACTAACTGACTGACTGACATGAATCAGCCATGGGTGTACATGTGTTCCCCATCATGAACCTCTTTCCCACCTCCCTCCCCATCCCATCCCTCAGGGTCATCCCAGTGAACCAGCCCTGAGCACCCTATCTCATGCATTGAACCTGGACTGGCGATTCTTTTCACATATGGTAATATACATGTTTCAATGCTATTCTCTCAAATCATCCCACCCTCACCTTCTCCCACAGAGTCCAAAAGTCTGTTCTTTACATCTGTGTCTCTCTTGCTGTCTTGTTTATAAGGTCATTGTTACCATCTTTCTCAGTTCCATATATGTGTGTTTATATACTTATTGGTGTTTTTCTTTCTGGCTTACTTCACTCTGTATAATAGGCTCCATTTTCATCCACCTCATTAGAATTAATTTGAATGCATTCTTTTTAATTGCTGAGTAATATTCCATTGTGTATATGTACCACAGCTTTCTTATCCATTTGTCTACCAATGGACATTTAGGTTCTTGTTGAAAATATTTTCCATATATACAAAGGTTTGTTCCTTGACTTTCTGTCCTACTCTATTGATCTGTGTATCTGTCTTTATGGCAGTACTACACTGTTCAGATTACTGAAGCTTTGTAATAAATTTTTAAATCATTAGGTGGCTATTCAGGATCTGTTGAGATTCCTTGTAAATTTTAGGATGAGTATTTTTATTTCTACAAAAGATTGCTATTGCACTAATACTGTAAGTATTTTAAAAATATTAAACCTTCCAAACCCTGAATATAGAGTGTCTTCCCAGTTATTTGTGGCTTCTTTAATTTCCTTCAGCAACATTTTGTAGTTTTCAGAGTACAAGTCTTTTACATCCTTTGTTGTGTTTATCCTTAAATATTTTATTCTTTTTGATGATATTGTAAACAGAGTTGTGTTTTTTTTTTTTTTAGTTTCTTTTTTGGATTGTCCATTGTTAGCACAAAGAAACCCAACTTTGTGTATTGATTTTATGTTTTTCAGTGTTGCTGAATTCGTACATTCTAACATTTCTTGTATTTGTGTGTGCTTCTGTTTGGCATCTTTAGGATTTTTCTACCTATACCATCATGTTATTTGTGAACAAAGATCATTTTACTTCTTCCTTCCATTTTGGGTGTTGTATTTCTTTTTATTTCTCAATTCTTCTGGCTAGGACTTTCAGTACTGAATAGAGTGTTGAGTAGAGTGCTAAAAGTAAAGATTCTTGTCCCTGATCTTAGAGAAAAAGTTATCAGACTTTGACCATTGAACACAGTGTTAGCTGTGGGCTTGTCATTTATGGCCTTTATTATATTGAGATAATTTCCTTCTATTCCTAGTTTTTTTGTGTGTTTTTATCAAGAAAATGTGTTGAATTTTATATAATGCTCTTTTGCATCAATTGAAATAGTCACATGGCCTTTCCCCTTCATTTGGTTATGTCTTTTGTTACATTGATTGGTTTTCGTATGTTGAACCATTCTAGGAATGGTTTTTAGGAATGCATTTTAGGAATAAATCCCACTTGGTCATGGTGTATTGTTCATTTCATTTCTTATAGAATTCTCTTTGTTGGTATTTTGTTGAGAATTTTGCATCACTATTCCTCACAGATATTGGTTGGTAGGTATCTTTCTAGGTTTCCCTGGTGGCTCAGACAGTAAGGAGTCTGCAGTTCAGGTAAACCTGAGTTCGATCCCCAGGTCCAAAAGGTTCCCTGAGAAAGAAATGACAACCAACTCCAGTATTCTTGCCTGGAACCTCCCATGGATGGAGGAGCTTAGTGGGCTACAGTCCATAGATATCTTTTCATGTAGTGTCTTTGTCTGTTCTTGGTAGTAGGTATCAGGTTCCTTCTTCTTCAGTTATTTGGAAGATTTGGGGGTAAATTAGTGCTAATTCTTCTTTAAATGTTTGCTAGAATTCACCAATGAAGCCATCAAGTCCTATACTTTTCTTATTGGCAGGGCCCCAGTATAATTTTGTGTCATTTTGTTTCAGTTGTAAACTGGGAAATAATAGTAAATTTTTATCTTTGTAAGCAAAGTTAGCAACAGCGGTCATTTTTCCTCTTGGCTTTTTTTTTAAACTTTTTTATGAACAATTAATAAAAATCAGTATTCTTAAATTAATGCTTTAATGGTATACACTACCACCTTTTGAGTGCTATAATAATCAGGGTTTGAATTTATATTATTTCATTTATTTCTGCCAGCAGTCAGAGAAGTAGTTATTATTTTACAGCTGAGGAAACCCAAGCTTTGGAATATTAAAATATGTGCCTAGGATTCAAAAGCAGAGACATTACTTAGCCAACTAAGGTCTGTCTAGTCAAGGCTATGGTTTTTCCAGTAGTCATGTATGGATGTGAGAGTTGGACTGTGAAGAAGGCTGAGCGCCAAAGAATTGATGCTTTTGAACTGTGGTGTTGGAGAAGACTTGAGAGTCCCTTGGACTGCAAGGAGATCCAACCAGTCCATTCTAAAGGAGATCAGTCCTGGGATTTCTTTGAAAGGAATGATGCTAAAGCTGAAACTCCAGTACTTTGGCCACCTCATGCGAAGTGTTGACTCATTGGGAAAGACTCTGATGCTGGGAGGGATTGGGGGCAGGAGGAGAAGGGGATGACTGAGGATGAGATGGCTGGATGGCATCACATCTGGCATCACTGACTCGATGGATGTGAATCTGAGTGAACTCCGGGAGTTGGTGATGGACAGGGAGGCCTGGTGTGCTGCGATTCATGGGGTCTCAAAGAGTCGGACACGACTGAGCGACTGAACTGAACTGAACTAAAGTGGTAGAGATGGAATTTCTTTTTTTTTTTTATTGTCACCTTCAATTTAGAGCTGGAATTTCAACCAACCCTCTGCAATCCAGAATCCTGTGCTCAAACACTAGGCTATGCTGCTTCCCACATATAGACAGTAATGAGAACTTTCATATATGTTTGACGTGTGTCTTTGGGTAAAGTTACAAGGGACATGCTTCTCAGGTACAGTTATTAGTGTTCATATTTCATTTGAAGTTTAAGAAGTGAAAACTGAAATGTAAGCTACTTCTCTGAGATCATCAGAAAATAAGTAATGGAGGAAGCCCTCAGTCGGATCGCCTACTTTCCCCACAGTGTTCTTTCCTTTGTCTCCCCTGACCCCGTCCAGTGGTGCCTTGACACTTTGGCTTCTCTGAGTGCATAGCAGAAAACATCATGAATTTCACTAGCTAACTTTTAGTTCATTGCACCCAGATCTCAGAGATATTAAAACTAGATGCACTGTAGGAGGATTATTCTTATAATGGTGGGCCTGTGTATATAAAATTCAGTTCAGTTCAGTCACTCAGTCATGTCTGAATGTTTGTGACCCCGTGGACTGCAGCATGCCAGGCTGCCCTGTCCATCACCAACTCCCAGAGCTTACTCAAACTCATGTCTATTGAGTTGGTGATGCCATCCAACCATCTCATCCTCTGTTTTCCCCTTCTCCCACTTTCAATCTTTCCCAGCATCAGGATCTTTTCAAATGAATTAGTTCTTTGCATCAGGTGGCCAATGTATTGAAGTTTCAGCTTCAGCATCAGTCCTTCCAGTGAATATTCAGGACTGATGTCCTTTAGGATGGACTGGTTGGCTCTCCTTGCAGTCCAAGGAACTCTCAAGAGTCTTCTCTAACATTACAGTTCAAAAGCATCAATTTTTCAGCACGTAGCCTTCTTTATGGTCCAACTCTCACATCTGTACATGGCTACTGGATAAATCATAGCTTTGGCTAGACAGACCTTTGTTGGCAAAGTAATGTCTCTGCTTTTTAATATGCTGTCTGGGTTTGTCATAGCTTTTCTTCCAAGGAGCAAGCGTCTGTTAACTTCATGTCTGCAGTTACCATCTGCAGTGATTTTGGAGACCAAGAAATTAACTCATAATAAAAAGGATCTTGGGATGTATATTGATTGCATCATGTAGTTATTAACATATTTGAAAACAATTAATTTGTGTGAGTGTAGAAAAGGAAAGAGATGAACTCTTATGGTAGTGTCTGTTACATTGTAATGTAATTTTCTTACAGTTTAAATTTTCCTAAAAATGTAGCTTTTTTGAGGAATTACTACATACTTCTAAGGTAAGGAAAATACAAAAAAATGAATGTTTACATCCATATTTTGAAACACAAAAAGCTTATTACTTTTATAATTGCATTTTAATGGTTTATGTCTGAGTTTTATCCTGAACAAAAATTTAAGAACCATTAAAAATGCAGTTATAATAAGCTTTTTTCAAAATTAGAGTGTATTCATATGTTATGAATTATTTAGAACCTAAAATTGCTAATTTTAGAAAATAAATTTATTAACTTTACTCTTATAGTAGGTACTATGTGTTGAGCCATATAAAATTGCCAACATTCAAACATTTTCAAACTCACAAAAAAATGTCAATCTCTTATGGCTCAGTCTAAGACTTAAGGAATCATTTCCACTATTCTCTTGAAAAAACTTCCTAATATGGTTAGAGTAAGCTTGTTTTAGCTTGTTAGAAATATTTTTCCAATTAAATTGTTTCTGAGTAAGAGCATCCCTATACATACTGCCCTACAGTCCTTCTGGTTACTTTGGGCTTCTCTGGAGTAAGGCATATACTCTGCAAAAAAAAAAAAAAAAAGAGAGATATTTTCATCATTCTGCAAGATCAAATTAAGTTCATGTAATCTCCTTTTGTGTAAAATTGTGCCTCTGTATGTGTATTCAGGAACATGTGCACGTGCCTGTATCCACAATTTCAGTATTCAAATCTGAGAGAGTTCTCAGATTAAATATTCATGCCCTCCTCTTGCCAGTAAACATATAATTTATTGTTCTAGTTTTTTGTTGCTGTATATGTGGCTGAGTAGATAGATACATAGGTAAAGGTATATTTCCCCCTCAATTTTTGTTGGGGTGGGGTGTCAAGGTGAAAAATATGACATTGGGAAATGATAAGTCAGAACCAGAACTGGCACGGAGGTGAGGGCTCCAGAGGCAGCTCGTGCGGTGCAGAGAACATGGGCTCGATCGCCAGGGGACCCTGGCCGAGCCAGGTCTGAGAACATTGTTGACTGAGTGACACCAGGAAAGTCACTCACCTCAGTGTTTCAGATGTGTCACCTGAAAACTGAAAGTGATGAGGAGCATTTAATCTGGGCCAGACATTCTACTCATCATTTTATTTGGGTAAATTTACTTGCTACTAGAAACTATTATTTCCATTATTACATTACATTATTTGCATTACAGAACAGGATGTCTCGGGGAGGTTAGTCTAGCAGCAGCTAGTCCCTGGTAGATCTAGTCAGTAACTTATAGGTAGATCTAATCAGTAACTGTTGTGATGATTAATGAAATAATGCATGTGAAAAGGGTTAGTCTAGAGCCAGTATTGGGTATATATAAGGGATAGACAAATTAGGATGCAAACTACTCTAAAGCAATTTGAGATAAAGTTACAGAGTAATTAAAAAGCACAAAATGAGAGGGAACAAATCATACATATAAAGAGTGTTTTTAACGTTGATTATCTCAGAGTGAACTGGGTCCCCTGCTGAGGGTATTCTGTATTAAGAGACATATTTAACCAGTTATACTTGTTTGATTTTTTTTAGCTATCCTTAGATTGAGTCCCATTATAGCTGAGAAGGTGGATCAGTAGTAAAATACAGAATGAACTAAGCAAAAGTAGTGGGAAAGCCTAACTCATTGACCAAGTGCATTTTAGATTCACATACAAGAAAATAGCACTTCTGAACTTGGATTCCCCTTATGGGTGATCTTAGGTTCATCTCTCATGTCCCAGATATGTCTCCAGCAATTAGTCAGAGCTGTTACCATGTGCTTCTTCCAAAAATGTTGCAATTGAACATCTGGAGTGATGGCTTCGGGGGAGGTGAGTTTTACTCCCTTACATTCTAGTTTAGGAGGCTGAGATTGTGGAAGTGTTACCATGACCTATAATTGAATCAACAATTTGTGGGCTCAGGTGTGGAAGATGGAAAACATTTTAAAGAGCCAGGCTTTGTGGGAATTTTCACGCTTCTGAGTTCTTTTTGCTTTGGACAGATAAACTGTGTCCTTCACAAATCCTCATCTCCAGCCTTAGGGACTTTGCTAGTAGTAGAACTGGAGGAGCTATGAAAAACTGAAAGAACAGTGGCTCTGAAGGTGTTTGAAACATATGAAAAAAGGATGGAATGAAAATTCATTCTCAAATGCCGGGGTATGGAGAGAATAAATATCTAGGGGAATTCAGGAATAGTGATTAGTAAAGAGGTTTAAGGACTCAAAATTAGAAATCCATGCAGGAAGAGTGAAGAGGTAAGAACCAGCTTTAGTATGCCAATGAGTAAATATTCGTGGAGGATCAATTGTGTTAAAGACAAGATGCTTGGGTCATTTTGTAAAAAAAAGTATTGGGATTGTTTCTGACTTCAAAAAACACAGTATGGTTTAGTTAGGAAATTTCCTCCCTCATCTTAATAACATTACAAGAGGTAGCAGTTCTTAGGATGCTGCGGAACACTGCATTAAAGGACTCCTGAGGGTGCATGAACCGTAATGGGGAGTAGTAGAGGGTTTGTGAATGCTTGGAGGATAGGTAGGGTTGGGGTATGCAATGAAGGAGGTGTATGGGGAAAAAGAAAAGCAGAATGGAAAGTAAAAGATGTGTCTGAAGGAATACAGAAAAGTTTAGTTCAAGCAAAAGTTTCAGAAAGATGCTTGGTTGAAGATAAATGGAGTGACTAGAATCCTAGAACGTCTCAGCCAGGGATCCTCACTATGTCTCAGTTTGTTCACTTTGGATGAAGATACAGGGGCAGAGAGGTGAAGTGACTAGAACAGATGGGGAAAAGCCTTGTAAGGAGTTGGGACTAATACAAAGAATGGAATCTCTTTGAATACCTTTGTAGAAGAATCTATTAACTTGATTCTGCAGTGCAGTATAGAGGAGGCTGTTAAAGCCAAAACTAGAATTAACAGGCATGTGTGTATGTGCATTCATCCCTCTGAGTATTAAACAAGAAATACATATGAAAGCTTCACATTAGAAATAAAATGAACTTTCCTAACAGAGTGAAGAAGACTGAAGTTAGTGCCAGAGGAAGATCCCAGGGCCTCCCTTTTTGGTGTTTAGGTGGAAAAATAGGGATGGATATTTACTTCTCAATGATGGCTTAATTGTAAACTTTCAAGAGGAAGAGTGAATGATCACTTAAAGCTCTTACTTCTTATGTGATTCTAGCAAAGCCTTTGGTCAATACAAAGGAGATGTATACTTTGTTAATAACAAGTTGAAAGGCTGTTACTTTCTCATTTGTTTGTGACTATGAGTATATTTATGGGCTTCCCAGGTGGCACTGAGGGTAAAGAACTGACCTGTCAATGCAGGTTAGACATAACAGAGATGGGTTTGATCCCTGGGTTGGGAAAATCCCCTGGAGTAGGAAATGGGAACTCACTCCAGTATTCTTTCCTGGGAAATCCCATGGACAAAGGAGCCTGGCAGGCTGCAGTCCATGGGGTTACACAGAGGAGAACATGGCATATTTCCTTTTTCTTCACATTGAGCTCTAAATTATGTGGAGAATAAAGACATATTTGTAATGCTAGTTTCTTTTCAAATTTTAATTTAACCAGGAATTGATTATATAGTTTTTGTTTCAGAAATAGTTTATATTAAAAAAAATAAAACAAAGCAAAACCAAAAAGCATTGCTATCACTTGTCATCTTTCAACACAGATATACCACTGTTAATATTTATATTTGTTTTAGATACTTTTCCCCAAACATATATCTGTGTTTCCAGCATGGAATCACATTGTGCATATTGTTTTGCACTATTCTTCATAAAATAATAATACAGTAATAAGTATGTTGAGAACATCTGTTAATATTTTTACAATGTTATTTGATTCCTCTGTCAGTTCAGTTCAGTCTCTCAGTCGTGTCCGACTCTTTGAGACCACATGGACTGCAGCACACCAGGCCTCCCTGTCCATCACCAACTCCAGGAATTTACCCAAACTCATGTCCATTGAGTCGGTGATGCCATCCAACCATCTCATCCTCTGTCATCCCCTTCTCCTCCCACCTTCAATCTTTCCCAGCATCAGGGTCTTTTCCAATGATCAGTTCTTCGAGTCAGGTGGCCAAAGTTTTGGAGTTTCAGCTTCAGCATCAGTCCTTCCAATGAATATTCAGGACTGATTTCCTTTAGGATGGACTGGTTGGCTCTCCTTGCAGTCCAAAGAACTCTCAAGAGTCTTCTCCAACACTACAGTTCAAAAGCATCAGTTCTCCGGCACTCAGCCTTTTTTATAGTCCAACTCTCACATATATACATTACTACTGGAAAAACCATAGCTTTGACTAGACAGACCTTTGTTGGCAAAGTAATGTCTCTGCTTTTTAATATATTGTCTAGGTTTGTCATAACTTTTCTTTCAAGGAGCAGGTGCCTTTTAATTTCGTGGCTGCAATCACCATCTGCAGTGATTTTGAGCCCCCCAAAATAGTCTCTCACTGTTTCCATTGTTTTTCCATCTATTCACCGTGAAGTGATGGGACTGGATTCTATGGTCTTAGTTTTTTCAGTGTTGAGTTTTAAGCAAGCTTTTCCACTCTCCTCTTTCACTTTTATCAGGAGGTTCTTTAGCTCCTCTTTGCTTTCTGCCATAAGGGTAGTGTCATTTGCTTATCTGAGATTACTGATATTTCTCCTGGCAATCTTAATTCCAGCTTGTGCTTCATCCAGCCTGGCATTTTACATGATATACTCTGCATATAAGTTAAATAAGCAGGATGACAATATACAACCGTGATGTACTCCTTTCCCTATTTGGAACCAGACTGTTGCTCCATGTCCAGTTATAACTTGCTTCCTAACCTGCATACAGATTTCTTAAGAGACAGGTAAAGTGGTCTGGTACTCCCCATCTCTTTCAAAATTTTCCACAGTTTGTTGTGATCCACACAGTCAAAGGTTTTGGCATAGTCAATAAAGCAGAAGTAGATGTTTTTCTGGAACTCTCTTGCTTTTTCAGTGATCCAACGGATGTTGGCAATTTGATCTCTGGTTCCTCTGCCTTTTCTAAATCCAGCTTGAACATCTGGAAGTTCGCTGTTCACATATTGTTGAAACCTGTCTTGGAGAATTTTGAGCATTACTTTGCTAGCCTGTGAGATGAGTACAATTGTGCGGTAGTTTGAACATTTTTTGGCATTGATTTTCTTTGGGATTGGAATGAAAATCGACCTTTCCAATCCTGTGGCCACTGCTGAGTTTTCCAAATTTGCTGGCATATTGAGTGCAGCACTTTCACAGCATCATCTTTTAGGATTTGAAATAGCTCTACTAGAATTCCGTCATCTCCACTAGCTTTGTTCGTAGTGATGCTTGCTAAGGCCCATTTGACTTCACATTCCAGGATGTCTGGCTCTAGGTGAGTGATCACACCATCGTGATTATCTGGGTTGTGAAGATCTTTTTTTGTATAGTTCTTCTGTGTATTCTTGCCACCTCTTCTTAATTAATATCTTCTGCTTCTGTTGTATCCATACCACTTCTGTCCATTTCTATATATTCCATTATATATTGATGCTTTGTTGTATTTACTCAGTTTCATGCTGATGAACACTTAGGTCTTGTCTTTTATTGCTAAGAGTAGTACATATTTTGGAGGGGATAAATGTACATTGTCTTTCATTTATTCTTTCACATCTTTCAATACATAGACTTATTGCTACTTTTCTAAGCCTTCTTTTAAGCATTGAGATACAGTGATGAACAAATTTAGGAACGTTTTATATTTTCATGGAACTTACCTATTAGTTGAGAGAAATGAACAATTAAAAAGTAACCAATAAATGATTGAAAAGTGAAAGTGAAGTCGCTCAGTCATGTCCGACTCTTTGCGGCCCCATGAACTGCAGCCTACCACACTCCTCCGTCCATGGGATTTTCCAGGCAAGGGTACTGGAGTGGGTTGCCATTGCCTTCTCCAGAGGATCTTCCTGACCCAGGGATTGAACTCGGGTCTCCTGCATTGTAAGCAGACGCTTTACCGTCTGAGCCACATTGAAGAAAGTGATTAGTGCTATAAACATTAAAAAAGTAGGGACTGTGTTAATGTTTGAAGGGGTTGGGAGTTAGTGTCAAAGAAAGTCTCACTGAATAGATTTTACCTTTTAGTTGAGCTCTGAGTCCCAAGATGGGGAGAACCAATCGTACTTGGGGATGTAATTTTTCCAATTAGTCATTAGAGCAAGGTTTCTAAGGCTGAAAGAGCTTGTGATATTTGTAAAAGAGAAGAAAAGCTAGCGTGGATGGTCTTAGTGAGTTGAGGTGACGGACTAGCAGAGATAATAGGATGTGAGATCAAAGAAATGTGCAGAGTCCAAGTCATATAGGACCTTTAAGGCCAAAGTCGTAAGTTTGTGTTTTACTCTGAAGGCATTGAAAAGCCTTTGATAGTTAACGCAGGTGGAAATGTGATCTGCTTTTTGTTTCCATTGCTTTGCGAGGGAAAGAGTCAGAAGCAAGGAAACAATACCAGTGGCATCATAATCACACACAATGGTGTCTGAGGCTAGGTTATTAGTGCTGGAAATGGAACAGTAAGAGAGTTGTGGTAATATTTGGAGATAAACTGTCAAAATGTACTGCTTAATTATTTTCTACAAATATCCTTGGGATGCAAATATCAGAACAAAAGGTATGCACAAACAGAGACCTCTGCACAAGTTTCCAAGTGTTGTCAAGGAAATGTGTACCATTTAACAGGTAGTGGTAGTTTCTCCCATTTATTTACGGTGCACAGTACTGTATACACAGGCATAAGGAACAGTCTTTGCTCCCAAGAGGATAACAGCTTATGATGCTGAGAATGTACTTACCATGTAATTACTATGAATGTGCTCACTCTGCTTACTATGGTGTTTTTTAGGTGATAATTTCTACATCAGAAGTAATGTTTACTCCCACGAGGGAGTAAAAACAGAAGTTTTTAATAAAGGAAATAATCTTCCATCCTAATCTTAGGAATTCAGTCCTCTTGTGTTACCTTTTTGAATAGTGGAAAAGCCAAATAAAAACAAAGACTTTTCTAAACATTCCCCAAATTAAAAGGCTATGCAGAAAATGATACTGAAAGTTATAAATGTGCTGTTTTAACAAACTATCATGGAGTTTTATTCACAGGAAACTTGCATCATGTTTAAATTAAATTAAATTTGCATTCAGAGTTTCTGTTCACAGCTTTTGCTTCCTTAGCCCTGTCTTACAAAAGCCAGAAGCTCATATTCTTAGCTCAAAACCTCAATTTTTATCTAGTTCAGTTGTTTTTGTTGTGGTTCAGTTGCTCAGTCGTGTCCAACTCTTTGCGACCCTATGGACTGCAGCACGCCAAGCTCTCCTGTCCTTCACCATCTCCTGGAGTTTGCTCAAACTCATGTCCATTGATTCGGTGATGTCATCCAACCATCTCATTGTCTGTCGCCCCCTTCTCCTCATGTCCTCAATTTTTCCCAGCATCAGGGTCTTTTCCAGTGAGTAGGCTCTTCATATCAGGTGGCCAAAGTATTGGAGCTTTAGCTTCTATATCAGTCCTCCCAGTGAATATTCAGAGTTGAGTTCCTTTAGGATTGACGAGCTAAGTTAGAGGAAAATAACACATGATAGTATATTAGACTCAGTTATTATTTCAGCAATGGGTAATTAAGATGAAGCTAAAAAATACTATCCTTGAAAATTATAAATCCTGAGCAGGTAGAGATTTCTCTGAAGTTATCTAATTTTGAAGACAACATTGTTACATATAAGACCAAGAAGCAAGATTAATCACCAAAGCTCAAGATTCTGTCTAGCACAGCAGCAGCAATTTTCAAACTCCAGACGATGTAGTTGCAATAGGTAAAGTAAATTAAACAAACCACACATTATCAGTGGTGAAAATAAGCCTTAAACCCTGATCATTACAAAAGTAATTGTTGGGTGTCCTTGTCTACTCAGATGGTAGAACAAACATGTGTGAACCCAGTTCCCTCCAACACCGTCTTCTTCCCAAATAGAGAAATAAGAAAAAAAAAACCACAAAGATGGGGAAAATGTCATATTTACATTTACAATATTTCCATATATATAAACATACATGTTTCCATATATATAAACATGCATTGCCAAAAGAGAGGAAATCTACACAGATTGTGAATGATGAGCGCTCCAGAGAAGAAAATGCATATTAAGAACCATAGACATTAATGAAGGTAGGGAGAATGCTGAAGCAAGCCCAGGTGGGATTATATGCCACCCAAGTGCAACTTGCAGGCTTGAGACCAGGATAAGATGCTGCCATCCAGAGAGGAAGTCTGTACTAAAAATAGGAACCCTCTGTGGCCAGAATGATGCCACTAGTCTATGAAAGGAATAGGCAGAAAGAACAAGTCTTAAGAAGATATTTCTCATTATTTAATGATAAAACATCTTAAATGGCTTATATCAGTATTTACTACTTTTGGTTTGTCTTATTAGTTAAGCATAGTCAGCTGACTGAATATGTTGATTCAGGTTTAGGTGAAAGAAGAGAAATAGAAATTTGGAAAATATGCAAAACCCCAAAACATAGTGATTATAGAAGTCAGCCTAATAATCTTATTGTTTTCATAGTTCTCAAGTACCTACCCCAAGATATCTATTAGTTTTAAAGGAATAGTAATGTCCCAGTGGAAAAACCTGGCAGATACACTGTTAACCAACCATTTAACATTAATATCCTCATCAGCAATAAGACATATTGACATCAGTTCTGTTCAGTTGCTCAGTCATGTCCGACTCTTTGCGACCCCATGGACTGCAGCACACCAGACTTCCTTATCCATCACCAACTCCTGGAGTTTGCTCAAATTCTTGTCTATCGAGTTGGTGATGCCATCCAACCATTTCATCCCCTGTCATCCCCTTCTTTTGCCTTCAATTTTTCCCAGCATCAAGATCTTTCCAATGAGTCAGTACTTTGCATCAGATGGCCCACATGTTGGAGTTTCAGCTTCAGCCTCAGTCCTTCCAGTGAATATTCAGGACTGATTTCCTTTAGGATAGACTGGTGGGATCTCCTTGCGGTTGATACTCCCTGCAGTTCATATTGTCATCATGTACCCCTTATATGATGGATACAGTGTTCTTTGGTGATATTCTGGCCAAAACTATGTAACCTAAATCTAATCATGAGCACACTCAAACTGACAGACTAACTACAAGATCTACTGAACAATATTCTGAAAACATTATTGTCATCAAAGACAAGGAAAGGTTGAGGAACTCTCGCAGATTGAAGGATGCTAAGGAACAGAACAACTAAATTCATGGTGGGATTTTGGATTGGACCCTGGAACAGAAGAAGAACATTAGTGAATAAATCGATGATATTCTAATATGGTCTGTTGTCTAGTAAGTTCAGTTCAGTTCAGTCGCTCAGTCGTGTCCGACTCTTTGCGACCCCATGAATCACAGCACGCCAGGCCTCCCTGTCCATCACCAACTCCCGGAGTTCACTCAGACTCACGTCCATCGAGTCAGTGATGCCATCCAGCCATCTCATCCTCTGTCATCTCCTTCTCCTCCTGCCCCCAATCCCTCCCAGCATCCAAGTCTTTTCCAATGAGTCAACTCTTCACATGAGGTGGCCAAAGTACTGGAGTTTCCAGCTTTAGCATCATTCTTTTCAAAGAAATCCCAGGGCTGATCTCCTTCAGAATGGACTGATTGGATCTCCTTGCAGTCCAAGAGATTCTCAAGAGTCTTCTCCAACACTACAGTTCAAAAGCACCAATTCTTCAGCACTCAGCTTTCTTCACAGTCCAACTCTCACATCCATACATGACTGCTGGAAAAACCATAGCCTTGACTAGATGACCTTTGTTGGCAAAGTAATGTCTCTGCTTTCGAATATGCTATCTAGGTTGGTCATAGCTTTTCTTCCAAGGAGTAAGCATCTTTTAATTCCATGGCTGCAGTCACCATCTGCAGTGATTTTGGATCCCCAAAAAATAAAGTCTGACACTGTTTCCACTGTTTCCCCATCTATTTCCCATGAAGTGATGGGACCAGATGCCATGATCTTCGTTTTCTGAATATTGAGCTTTAAGCCAACTTTTTCACTCTCCTCTTTCACTTTCATCAAGAGGCTTTTTAGTTCCTCTTCACTTTCTTCCATAAGGGTGGTGTCATCTGCATATCTGAGGTTATTGATATTTCTCCCAGAAATCTTGATTCCAGCTTCTGCTTCTTCCAGCCCAGCATTTCTCATGATATACTCTGCATATTAGTTAAATAAGCAGGGTGACAATATACAGCCTTGATGTACTCCTTTTCCTGTTTGGAACCAGTCTGTTGTTCCATGTCCAGTTCTAACTGTTGCTTCCTGACCTCCATACAAATTTCTCAAGAGGCAGGTCAGGTGGTCTGGTATTCCCATCTCTTTTAGAATTTTCTACAGTTTATTGTGATCCACACAGTCAAAGTCTTTGGCATAGTCAATAAAGCAGAAGAAGATGGTTTTCTGGAACTCTCTTGCTTTTTCAATGATCCAGCAGATGTTAGCAATTTGATCCCTGGTTCCTCTGCCTTTTCTAAAACCAGCTTGAACGTCAGGAAGTTCACAGTTCACGTATTGCTGAAGCCTGGCTCGGAGAATTTTCAGCATTACTTTACTAGCATGTGAGATGAGTGCAATTGCGCAGTAGTTTGAGCATTCTTTGGCATTGCCTTTCTTTGGGATTGGAATGTAAAGTTGACTTTTCCAATCCTGTGGCCACTGTTGAGTTTTCCAAATTTGTTGGCATATTGAGTGCAGCACTTTCATAGCATCGTCTTTCAAGATTTGAAATAGCTCCACTGGAATTCCATCATCTCCACTAGCTTTGTTCATAGTGATGCTTGCTAAGGCCCATTTGACTTCACATTCCAGGATGTCTGGCTCTAGGTGAGTGATCACACCATTGTGATTATCTGGGTCGTAAAGATCTTTTTTGTACAGTTCTGTGTATTCTTGCCACCTCTTCTTAGTATCTTCTGCTTCTGTTAGGTCCATACCATTTCTGTCCTTTATCGAGCCCATCTTTGCATGAAATGTTCCCTTGGTATCTGTAATTTTCTTGAAGAGATCTCTAGTCTTTCCCATTCTGTTGTTTTCCTCTATTTCTTTGCACTGATTGCTGAGAAAGGCTTTCTCATCTCTTCTTGCTATTCTTTGGAACTCTGCATTCAGATGCTTATATCTTTCCTTTTCTCCTTGGCTTTTCACTTCACTTCTTTTCACAGCTATTTGTAAGGCGTCCCCAGACAGCCATTTTGCTTTTTTGCATTTCTCTTCCATGGGGATGATCTTGATCCGTCTCCTGTACAATGTCACGAACCTTGTTCTATAGTTCATCAGGCCCTCTATCAGATCTAGGCCCTTAAATCTATTTCTCACTTCCACTGTATAATCATAAGGGATTTGATTTAGGTCATCCCTGAATGGTCGAGTGGTTTTCCATACTTTCTTCCATTTAAGTCTGAATTTGGCAATAATGAGTTCATGATCTGAGCCACAGTCAGCTCCTGGTCTTGTTTTTGTTGACTATATAGAGCTTCTCCATCTTTGGCTGCAGAGAATATAATCAATCTGGTTTTGGTGTTGTCCATCTGGTGAGGTCCATGTATAGAGTCTTCTCTTGTTTGTTGGAAGAGGGTATTTGCTATGACCAGTGCATTTTCTTGGCAAACTCTATTAGTCTTTGCCCTGCTTCATTCCATATTCCAAGGCCAAATTTGCCTGTTATTCCAGGTGTTTCTTGACTTTCTACTTTTGCATTCCAGTCCCCTATAATGAAAAGGACATGTTTTGGGGGTGTTAGTTCTATAAGGTCTTGTAGGTCTTCATAGAATCATTCAACTTCAGCTTCTTCAGCATTACTGGTTGGGACATAGTCTTGGATTCCTGTGATATTGAATGGTTTGCCTTGGAAATGAACAGAAATCATTCTGTCATTTTTGAGACTGCATCCAAGTACTGCATTTTGGACTCTTTTGTTGACCGTGATGGCTACTCAATTTCTTCTGAGGGATTCCTTCCCGCAGTAGTAGATATAATGGTCATCTGAGTTAAATTCACCCATTCCAGTCCATTTTAGTTCATTGTTTCCTAGAATGTCCATGTTCACTCTTGCCATCTCTTGTTTGACCACTTCCAATTTGCCTTGTTTCATGGACCTGACATTCCAGGTTCCTATGCAATATTGCTCTTTACAGCATTGGACCTTGCTTCTATCACCAGTCACATCCACAACTGGGTATTGTTTATGCTTTGGCTCCATCCCTTCATTCTTTCTGGAGTTATTTCTCCACTGATCTCCAGTAGCGTATTGGGCACCTACTGACCTGGGGAGTTCCCCTTTCAGTATCCTATCATTTTGCCTTTTCATACTGTTCATGGGGTTCTCAAGGCAAGAATACTGAAGTGGTTTGCCCTTCCCTTCTCCAGTGGACCACATTCTGTCAGGCCTCTCCACCATGTCCCACCCATCTTAGGTGGCCTCACGGGCATGGCTTAGTTTCATTGAGTTAGACAAGGCTGTGGTCCTAGTGTGATTAGGTTGACTAGTTTTCTGTGAGTATGGTTTCAGTGTGTCTGCCCTCTGATGCCCTCTTGCAACAGCTACCGCCTTACTTGGGTTTCTCTTACCTTGGACGTGGAGTATCTCTTCATGGCTGCTCTAGCAAAGCGCAGCCGCTGCTCCTTACCTTGGACGAAGGTTATCTCCTCACCGCCGCCCCTCCTGACCTTGAACGTGGAATAGCTCCTCTGGGCCCTCCTGTGCCCACACAGCCACCGCTCCTTTGACGTGGGGTAGCTCCTACCAGCCGCTGCCCCTAACCTCGGACGTGGGGTAGCTCCTCTCAGCTGCCATCCTTGACCTTGGACTTTGGTAGCTCCTCTCGGCCGTTCCTGCGCCGTCACAGCCTGGCACTCTCGGCTGCTGCCCCTGACCTCAGACGTGGGGTAACTCCTCTTGGCCGCCGCCCCTTGGGCATGAGGTCCTCCAGGCTTCTGCCCCTGACCTCGAACGTGGGGAAGCTCCTCTCAGCAGCTTAAGTGCGCCGGTCGCAGCCGCTGGTGCTAAGTCTAGTAAATAGTATTATATTAATATTAACATTGTCATTTGATATTGTTCTGTGACTATGCAAAATGTGAAAAGTATACAGAAGCCTTCTAAACTGATTTTTAACTAAAGTTACATACCTATAAAAATAAATTTAAAAGAAAATAGCAAAATAATAAAATGTTTTATATAGATAGATATCAATCCATCAATATCCAATAGTAGGAAGTAAACATGTAGCAGAAAAATGTTTGTAGAGCAAGAATAGGCAATTCACAAAATAATAAAGTTAGAAAAGATAGTAAACACATATACAAATTATTTCATGCCATATATTTTATAGAACACTACACCAAATAAATAAAAGGGTTTTGAATCTTGGTATTAGAAATGGATTACAGAAATAGCAAGATTTAATTTAAAAATATTTTAGATATTTAGGAGATTTTGAAAGGCAAAAGCATTTGAATAAAAGTGTGACAAAGCATATCTTAGAATGGAATTATATTATTACTAGAGATGGACTTGAAAATTATCTAGTTCAGTTGTCTCATTGTACACTTGGGGAACTGAATCTGTAAGCGCTTAGTGGAAGGCTGATGAGGTATCGTGTTACCTGGTATGCGTTAGGTGATTTATTTTGTAGCATGGCTCTCTTGCCTCCAGATGTCAGAGCAGCTCTTTTTTACCCCAATTTCTAAGTTAATTAGCTTGACTTTCTTCTTTTGAGTTGGAAACAGAGACTCCTTCACCTCACCCAGGGTTACAACAGAGGGACATGAAAATACCTGAGTAAGAACCTGAGCGTGTCTTGTCTTAGAGATCATGGGCTTGTTTGTTTGTTTTTACTCGAGCAGTTTTAAATTTTATTTTTTAAATTTACATACAGAAGATGCACTCATTTTGGTTTATCATTCTATGAGTTAACTCATCTAGTTGTGTAACCACCGCTGCAGTTAAGATGCAGAGCAGTTCTGCGACCCCAGACCATTCCTTCATTCTGTCCCGTTGTAGTCATGCTCTCCTCCATCTCAAATCCCAGAGAAGCTCTCATCTATTCTTTGTCCCTAAGTTTTTCCAAAATGTCATATAAATGGAATCATATATCATGTTTTTTTTTTTTTTAATCTTGCTTCTTTGACTTAACCTTCCTTGAAAACCAGTGATGTTGTTGCATGTATCAGGAGCTGTTTTCAACATGTGCTCAGGAGTGGGTTTCTTGTATGGCAAATGTCTATTAACATTATAAGAAATTGTCCAGTTGTTTTCCAGGTGGTTGACTATTTGTTTTCCCACCTGCCATTGCAGTTTTAGTTGCTCTGAATCATCAGCAGCAATTGAAATGGTCAGTTGTGCTTTTGTTTTATTTTGAGAGCCTTGTTTAACATAATTACTTAGTTTTAAAGTTTGGAGACCACCTGCCTTTGGGATGTGGGAATGTCACGTTTACACATTTCACATATGCGACAGTGAATTTGTGGGTCTCATACTCAAAAGTGAGATCGTAGACAGCTATCTTGCTTGAAGTGAAGTGAAGTCGCTCAGTCGTGTCCGACTCTTTGCAACCCCATGGACTGTAGCCTATCAGGCTCTGCCGTCCATGGGGTTTCCCAGGCAAGAGTGCTGGAGTGGATTGCCATTTCCTTCTCAAGGGGATCTTCCCGACCCATGAATTGAACCCAAGTCTCCCACATTGCAGGCAGACGCTTTACGGTCTGAGCCACCAGGGAAGCCCTTGCTTACTTGTTTCCTTATTTATTTGCTTATTTAATTATTTATTTACATTTGCATGCTGCAGTTGATTCTCATTATTTGCTGAAAATTTTATGCTTTCTCAAATCCACTACCATTTTACCTTCTTCAGAAATCTTTGAGTATATTTATGTGTGTTTATTTGTAGATTCTAGTGTTTTATTGATCTGTGTTTCTATCATTACTCTACTGTCATACTGTCTTGATGTAGTTTCCTAGTAAGTCTAGAAATCAGATAGTGTGAATCCTCCAATTTTATTCTTTTCCTCTGAAATTGTTTTGTTTATTCTCATTCCTGTGCTTGCCATATAAATTTTAGAATCAGCATATCTACAGAAATCCTACTCAAATATTAATTGAGATTAAATTTTATCTATAGAGCAAATTGAGAAGAATTGACATCTTAACAATGCTCGTTTCTTCAAATCCAGGAACTTGGTGTATCTCTCCATTTATTAATACTTTGTCTATGTTTGTGTGCATGTGTATTACTTTAAGAAGATGAAAGGAAGAAAAAACAAGACAAATAAGAAATTCACCATTGTAATAGGTTTTCTTCACATTTTGATTTTCTGCCAGTCTGCCTACTAGATTTTACTTTGCACCGTCCTTAGGTAGTAGCTTTTTAATTCTTTCCAGGATGATTAGTTGTGATTAGTGGGAAAGACAGCCTGTAGTAGGCATACTCCATTTTGTTCGGCATTGAAAGTTCATTGGTTTTAATTCTGATTATGATTATCTGAGTCCTTCTTGCATGGTGATGCCATGGACTATGGAGCACCCAGAAGTGATTTACTTTTTATTATTATTATTATTTTGAATAAACCAGCTCTGAACAACTTCCTGAAAGTAGGCTTGTTCAGTTCAGTTCAGTTGCTCAGTTGTGTCCGACTCTTTATGACCCCATGAATCACAGCACGTCAGGCCTCCCTGTCCATCACCAACTCCCGGAGTTCACTCAAACTCACATCCATTGAGTCAGTGATGCCATCCAGCCATCTCATCCTTGGTCATCCCCTTCTCCTCCTGCCCCCAATCCCTCCCAACATCAGAGTCTTTTCCAATGAGTCAACTCTTCGCATGAGGTGGCCAAAGTACTGGAGTTTCAGCTTTAGCATCATTCCTTCCAAAGAAATCCCAGGGCTGATCTCCTTCAGAATGGACTGGTTGGATCTCCTTGCAGTCCAAGGGACTCTCAAGAGTCTTCTCCAGGTGTAAAGAATATGTTTTCTATATTAAAGCTCAGAGCATTCATTCTGGGGGCCTGAGGACTCGGGAGAGAAAGGGTAGAACATAGAACCTTTCCTTCCTTCTATGTCCAATAGCATTTATTTTGATTTAGGAACTTCTTTTCTTGACAGTGTCTTGATGTGTCATTTAAAACTAAAAGAAATGAAAATTGATGTGACAGTTAGCAGAATCACCAGGGTCTGTCTGGGAGTATTTCTTAGCAGGCACTGCCTTGCTGACAAATAACAGGAGTTAGCATATGACTCAAGATCTCACAATATCACCATTTATTTAGCCCCAAAGAAAATGCAATTCCTATGTCCTAACACATCTCAGCTGACTGATAAACCCCAGCACCTTCCAAACTGTGTTATCTCCCCTAAATCTTTAGAGGGCTTATGTAGCTTTATCTTATAATAGAGATAATAATCAAATTTTCCATTTTATGTTTAAGAATTAGAAATCACTAAGTGTGTTCTCTCGAGCACACTATAAATTGTTTGTTTTATTTATGGCCAAGTTTTTAGGCCATTTGTTACACAGAGATGTATAAAAATGTGTCTGATCCATTTTCTCTTCTCTAGTTATATAATTCATACCTTCAACTTTGCTTTTATTATAAATCAAGATGCTATGCTAGAGATCCTCAGACTAATTCTTTATTAAGAATTAGAGTGTGATGAAACAGTTCAAAGTACTGACTAAAGTAACATGCTTAAGAAAATTTCACCTACAGTTATTTAATATACTTTTGTTGTTGTTCAGTTGCTAGGTCGTATCTGACTCTGTGATACCATGGACTGCAGCACTCCAGGCTTCTCTGTCCCTCACTGTCTCCCAGAGTTTGCTCAAATTCATGTCCATTGAGTTGGTGGCATAACTTTTGTGTAGGGGTGTTAGTCATTCAGTCTTGCCCGACCTCCTTTATGATATTAATATTCTTCTGTTATAATATTTATTTGATTCTGTACTACTCATTCAGAAGTCAGCTCCACACTGACTCCTAAATGAGATAAAAATTTGTATGTTTGTGAAACTAGGAAAAATATTTAAATTTTTTGCCAGAGGATTATACTTTTCCTATGAAACTGTTTAGTGCTTTTATCAGGTAATATCTTATAAGTCATATTTTAAAATTCCATAGCCATATTAACATGTAGAAATCTCAGCAAAGGTTGGAGAAACTCAGGGACTTCACAGAGACTGAAGTGTTTATTTTATCCACAAGAGTAATCAGGTATGTGCAGAAATCCAATAGACTTAGTTTATTGAACATTCATTCATTCATTCATTCATTTGTGCCCTCGGACTGTGCTGACTTTGAGGTTGCAGAGATGGATGATTAATACTTGATTCTAGTTTTGTTTTTTTTTTAAGCCCTCAAGTAGGGCATTGTGAACTGATTTTAAAATAGAATGGTAATTATCCCTTTCAAAAGAATACTTAGTCCTTCATTTAGTCATTCAAATGAGGGTGAGAGAGCAATTACTATGTAGCCATGGGCCTCTAAGGGAGAAAACATGTCACAAGATGTATGTAAGTGCTTTATTCATAATATATAGCTTTCTGTAGTTCACAGATTACATTTGAGTTGCACATTTAATTGTCATAATAATCTTTTGATAAATCAAGGATGTATTAAAAGCCCCATTTATAGTTAATGGAACTGAAGTAAAAAGAAGTTATGTAAATTTATGTCCTAGAAATAGTTAGGAAATGCTGGAGACTGGGACTCTAAGACCAGTGCTCAATTTATAACAACCACTGTTTCTCCAAAGTAAGGAGACTTGTCTGATGATCCAGAATTTCTAAAATTCTAATGAAATACTAATTGAACTTATATTGTTTAGATAGGTAGGAAGCTATATGTGATAAGTCTCAATGTAAATGACACCTCCAATAAGAAGCACACCTTGATTAGACAGATACATATTTTCATATAAACTCATAATTACTACTGTAATTAATTGACCATTTTTTGCAATTGTATTTATTTCCCACCAAAAGCAATCCTGAGTACCCTCTTTTAGAAAGACAAATTACTTACTAAATAATTATTCCTTACCATCTTTCTTCCTGAGTGAGTGAAAGTCACTCGGTCATGTCTGACTCTTTGCAACCCCATGGACTGTATAGAATTCTCCAGACCAGAATACTGAAGTGGGAGCCTTTTCTTTCTCTAGAGGATCTTCCCAACCCAGATATCGAACCCAGGTCTCCCTCATTGCAGGCAGATCCTTTACCAGCTAAGCCATAAGGGAAGCTCTCTTCCTGAGTAATATATAGCAAATTTCAAAAGGATATGCTCTCTTCACTTTTGTACTTACTGTGGTGCCCATTGCATAGTATGGACTGAGTTGGAATGGATTTAGTAAATTCATATTTGCCAATATGTGAATTTGACACAAGTTTGAGCAAGCTCCGTGAGTTGATGATGGGCAGGAAAGCATGGCGGGCTGCAGTCCATGAGGTCGCAGATTCAGACATGACTGAGTGACTGAACTAAACTGAATTTGTAAATAGTATATGTTTATAGTATTTGGTTGGATATATTTTCTTGTGAATACTCAAGTGTTTCCTTATCTCCCAATTCCATTTAGGTACAAAATAACCTATTTATTTATTTATTTTTTATCTTCTCAATTTCACAGGATTATACCTTGACAATGTACTTTCAGCAAGCTTGGAGAGATAAGAGGCTGTCCTATAACGTAATACCTTTAAACTTGACTCTGGACAATAGAGTGGCAGACCAACTCTGGGTGCCTGATACCTACTTCCTGAATGATAAGAAGTCATTTGTGCACGGAGTGACCGTCAAGAACCGTATGATCCGCCTGCATCCAGATGGGACAGTCCTTTATGGCCTCAGGTCTGTAGTGACCGTTTCAATATTGAACTTTTCCTGAGCACAATACTTTCTGTTCTTTATTGAAGGGAAATATTGTGCTATTTTCCTGAGTCCTCCTTTAATTCTGCTGATAAGCAGTTAAACCTCCTATTCAATAGACATCTGAGAGCTTAGGGTAGCATGTTTACAAAGGGACTTATCCCCAGCTAAGCCTAAGTTTTTTTCTGAATTATCTTCCAATATCAGCTGCTGATCCTAAAGCTGCTTTCTTTAAGAGGTAGGGATAAGCAATATTAAAATAGCTTACACATGGGGTTTCTTTAAAGTGGAAAAAAGCTATGAATGCCCAATACTTGTTTGAATGTGCAGATGCTCTGTTTCCTGAATTGTTCCTGAGCTCTGTGAACTGAGTCTGGCCTTCCAAGGACACGAAGGCTTTCTGTGTCCTCTCACCTCCAAGGAGTAATCAGACTTGCAAATAAATAAAGCCATCATCTCATGTTTATTAATAGTGAATTGACACTATTAAATGCACTTTTATAGCAGAAAAGGATTGTGATGCTCTGCTCTCTTTGGTGGATAAGTTGTGAAATACGAGTTTCATCTATAAAACATTTATTTTCCTGGAAAATGATAAGAAAAAAGATATCTGTCTTACTCTGAAAACATCTCAGGGTAAAGAATTCCTCTGCATTATTGGGGAAAAAAACGACATTTTGTAATGTTCAGTGTGTCTGATATATTCTGTTTTACATGAACACTTGATGACTTTATCATAATGGTGATGATAATAACAATATTGTTATTCATTTATTGAACAAACTTATCAGGGGTCAGACATTGTTAGTACACTCCATGTGTTATTACAGTTATGATGACGTGCAACAACCTCATAAGTTAAAACTGTTACGGTCTTTATTTCAAATGAAGGCTGGTATAGCTTGTCTAATATCACAGAGAAGTAAACAGTGAAAATGGGATCCCAGTCCTGTTCTACGTTCAGAGCCAGAGTTGATAACTGTTAGCCTAGGATCCCTCTCACTCTGGCATTGTTCCTATCTGTTACATCTCATTTTCATTATCTGCTGTATTCAGCGTCTTAATTGGTTCATTGTCTTAGATCCTTATAAGCCAGCTTCTTTGTTTATCCTGTTTGTAGAGAGAATAGTATTTGTTTATCAAGGGAGGGAGAGAGTGAAGCAAAGAGAGAACATGTTTGTACTCCATCAGCCGTTGAAAGTAAAGAGATGGATTGGATACAGGCACTGCTCACATACAAGGCTTATGGAAAAAGGGAAGCAGAGGAAAAATAAAACAAGTTAACTGGTAGTGTCTGCAGACTCCACCAAAGTGCTGGCATTTGAACGGATTTATGGAAATAATTGTCTCAGCATATATATTGTGGAATCCATTACAAAACAAGGCATCACGAAGACCTTGATAAAATGGTGACCACATGGGCAGTGGAGGTTGTAATTCACATGTTTTAAGAGTTATACACAGAGAGAAGTCAGAATCCTGAAGAAGGCAGGGAGAGGCACAGAAATAAGTTACTAATTCAGCAGGGAGTGGCAAGTTTTGGCAAAGCATCTGACCCAGTGCTGGATGCATTTGCCCAGCAGATCTTCACAGCAATCATGTAGAAATAATCTTGCCCTCTTCGTTTTTCCTGATCATACCCACATTTAGAACAGAGAACCAGTTATGTTCTCTGTTATACCCAGCACTGGCAAAGCACCTACACTATAAATAAACTAAATGAAGATTGTCAATGAATTCTGAATGCACATATTCAAAGTTGAATGGGTGGGAAAAATCAGCAATCACAATGTCTGTACAATTGAGAGGGAAAAGAGGGGGCCAGCACAGGTGATAAATATGGCTTCTTTAAGGCATTAAGCCAGTAATCAGACAAAAAAGGTGGTGGCTATTCATTCTTATCAAAACCAACTGGATACCATTACTGTAAATCATCACTCTCTCAGCCCTGCTTCCAACAAGGACTGTCAACATATGAAAGTTCCTGAACACATCTGATGTCCATAAAATTAACATTTCTACTTGAAGAAGGCTCATGGATTGTGATTGTTCTATCAATTGTATAGTTACTTCTGAATATGAAATTGGTAAGAGGTTTTTCAGGAAATTTGTATATATTTCTTTCCAGTTTTTAGCTGATAGAACAAGTTATTTCATGGCTGAAATTTGATGCAGGCTGGATATCCCTTTTTAACAGCAAAAGTTTCATTTTTTCAATAAATAAGTGAAAGGAACTCAATTAAAATCACTACTGCTGGGTTGATTAAGATCTGCTTAATTCCTCCTGCTACTTACCTACCCCCTGACCTCAGTCATTCTACACCCTGACCTCAGTTCTTAGTTTGCTAAAAAATTTAACTTGTATCTATGTTCAGTAGTGACTGACTTCCAACAGCATTTAGAATAGTAATAATATTAATATTAGTAGTTAGTACTCATTAAAGGATTTAGTCTATACGTGGCACTGTGCCAGAACATTCCTTATATAATTTCATTTAATATTAACTTTAATTCCTACAAAGTGGGCACTGTTGGTTGGTTGATTGATTGGTTTTTCCTTCTTACATGAAGAAGCTCTGGAACTTGTATACCAAGTTACACAGCTACTGCCCAGGAAAGCATAATTGTTTGAATACAAAGATCTTGCTCTTTATTATCATTCTGTCCTACTCCTTAGATACTTGCAAGTGGAAGTAAAGAATAGTAGAAATCACCTGAGAGCATGCAAAGGAAAAAAAGGAAGGTAAAGAATAGTGAGATGGGAATAGCTTGGATTGATCCACAGATACAGACTTTGTTCTGATTGATAGAATAAGTCCCTAAAGAACTATAGTCCTGAGTCATCTGTGGAAGGTTCACTTTTAGGTTCTGAGATTCACACCAATCCCAGTTTACAAACGTATGATTTTTGGTGTGTATAATGATGGGGCAAAGAAAAGATCATTGCAAAGAAACCGATAAAGGCAAGGTTCATCAGTTGAGATAAGGAGAGCTGAAAGGCAACCATGAAGACCTAGATATAGAAAACTGGTACAAGGAAGGCTTTAAATATCAAGGCAGTGATGAAGAAATTGGGTAGAACAAATCCTCTGGGCTGAATGTCATTCATGTTCAAGGCAAAATCCTTTAAGGATTTAAGTGTTTCTTCTGTTGAGATATACAAAGATTGGCAGGGGTGAGGGGGCTAGAGGGGAAGTCATTGAAGTCATTCAGAGGATCTGAGTATGCCTCTTGTAAAGTTTCCTTAGTGAAATTTTTAGGTGTTAAAACATATTTAAGATAATATAGTATGAAGAATATTAATGTTTGTTTAATTTCATGGTGAGTATACAGGTGTTTGGGCTTCCCTGGTGGTTCAGCTGGTAAAGAATCCACCTGCAATGTGGGAGAACTGGGTTCAATTCCTGGGTTGGGAAGACCCCCTGAAGAAGGGAAAGGCTACCCACTCTAGTATTCTGGTCTGGAGAATTCGATGGACTGTATTGTCCATAGGGTTGCAGAGAGTCAGACACAACTGAACAACTTTCACTTTCACCTTCATACAGGTGTTTGTCATGCTGTTCTTTCAACTTGTCTTCAGGTTTGAAATTTTTCGTGATAAAATTTGGAAAAGAAAAATGGCCTTGGCATCTCTGGTTCTATTATCTAGGAAATAGCACTCAAGATTTAGAAGTCTGCAGCCAGAGAATGGTATTTCTCATCTCTTAGAGGTAGAGAATTACCTATATGTGACGTGTACTTTTAGTAGCTGTGTGTGAAAACAAGGTCATCTCACCGTAGAGGATGTGTACTCAGTGGGTAGGGTCCTTGATTCCAGACAACCAGGCTGTGATCTTCCTGATCCAGGGATCAAACCCAGGTCTTCTACATTGCAGGCAGATTGTTTACTGTCTGAGTCCCCGAGAAAACCCTGATTGTTGTTGTTATTGCTGTTGTTGTAGGTTGGGCATTAACATTTTTTAATTCTGACTGGATTTTTGTTTCCCCATTGCCAAAAGAATGGATGAGCAGCTTACTCTGTCATTTCGTTACTCTTCAGGTTGATTATCATTTTAGAAGCACAGAGTTCTGATGCTGTGCAGAGACACAATTGCTCAGTGCAGCCAATTTCCTTAATAAAGTATTATGGCAATAGAACTTGTGTTTTAGCTTGGGCTTTTGTCTTTGACCTCTTATTTAGCCTTAAGCATCTTCTTCAGGTTTTAATTTCCTCATAAATAAAAAAGGTAGGGGGATCAATAATGTCATTTTAATAACCCAGTCATCTTCTGAATCAAATGAGATTAATAAATATAAAAAAATTGATATTCTGACATCAGTCTGGAAAGTGAAATTAAATATTTGGAGTAGCATAGTAATTTGTAGATAATAAGTATGCCATGTTACTTAATATTTGATAAAGAAATGAATGCTGGGGATATTTGATAAACAGAAGACTAGAACAGAGAAAGCTTTAGCTATCAAGGTAGTAGTTTTATATTGTAGAATTTTACCCTAGGTATCTTTCCATGATTCTTTGAAGACATTCCTTTGTCTTGAACAAAAAGAACAAGAGGAGCAGAAATGAGGAAGTCAGTTGAAGAGAATGGGAAAGGTCCAGGTCAGACATGTCTAATATGAAAAAGGGAACTACTAAAATACCAAGAGGATTGTCAAACCATTTTGAGATCATAAAACTACAGTGGAGCCAATTATCTCCAGCCATTGCTTTGGCAGCCTGAGATGAAGAAAAAGGAGGCTAGGTGCCTGGTTTGAGACCCAAGTTGCCATGACAGCCTTTCAAAAGTGTCCTGTAGCCACAGACCCACTGTCTCATTTGTGGCATGTCCTCTAATCTTCATGTGATCAAGCACTGTATATTTTCTCTTAAACCAGGCCTTTCTTTTTATTCTCATCATGTCTTATCAAGCATCTGCTTTTTAAACCTTATTGAAAGATCTACAGGAATAATTAAGAAAAGTGATGAGTAATGTTATTTTTCAAGTCTGAGTTTATAGTTTATGACTAAAGAGTAACAATATCCTTAAGTAAAGATTCCTACCTTCACTCTTGGATAGTTGATAACTCAGTTATGCCAGTGTGATCATAAAATAAAATACCTCCTCTCTTTTATGATACTATTTATATATTTCTTTTTTTTTATTTTTAATTTATTTATTTATTTAAATTTTTACTTTACAATTCTGTATTGGTTTTGGCATAGATTGACATGAATCCACCACAGGTGTACATGCGTTCCCAAACATGAACCCCCTTCCCACCCCCCTCCCCACAACATCTCTCTGGGTCATCCCCGCGTATCAGCCCCAAGTGTGCCATATCCTGCATCAGACATAGACTGGCAATTCGATTCCTTAAAAAATTACAAATAGAACTGCCTTATGACCCAGCAATCCCACTGTTGGGCATACACACAGAGGAAACCAGAATTGAAAGAGACACATGTACCCCAATGTTCATCGCAGCACTGTTTATAATAGCCAGGACATGGAAACTGTGGTACATATACACAATGGAGTATTACTCAGCCATTAAAAAGAATACATTTGAATCAGTTCTGATGAGATGGATGAAACTAGAGCCGATTATACAGAGTGAAGTAAGCCAGAAAGAAAAACACCAATACAGTATACTATTTATATATTTCTTTAAGAGATATGGCTGGAGGCAAAAATATTTTCTTGGGATTAGCCCAGCTGTAGAAGTGGTGACAACAGACTTTTCACTGTCTAGGCAGAAGAATTCCTAGCAATTTATAAAGCAAATATTTCAAATAGATTAATTATATTTAATTCCAAGATAAAATTTGTCCAATCAAATTATTTTCAGAACACTTCAAGGAAAAATGGCATAGAAAATAAAGAATTTCTGCTGATGAGTGCAACTAAAGCAAGTGAAAATCAGATTAATCTGGTGTTGACATTACTTCATAAAGAATGTTACATAGGTGTAATTTAGGCTGCTACAGAGAAAGCAGTGGCACCCCACTCCAGTAGTCTTGCCTGGAAAATCCCATGGATGGAGAAGCCTGGTGGGCTGCAGTCCATGGGGTTGCTAAGAGTTGGACACGACTGAGGGACTTCACTTTCACTTTTCACTTTCATGCATTGGAGAAGGAAATGGCAACCCACTCCAATATTCTTGCCTGGAGAATCCCAGGGATGGGGGAGCCTGGTGGGCTGCCGTCTATGGGGTCGCACAGAGTCGGACACGACTGAAGTGACTTAGCAGCAGCAGCAGCAGATTGTTACTAGGTTGATGCAAAAGTAATTATGATTCTGGACCCTGAATTTTAAGTCAGCCCTAGTTATAAGGCTTAAATACATCTTTATTAATCAAAATAGGAACCATTACAATCAACACTTTTTTGCCGATGAGAAATAAGTTTGTTTATTCCTGTAACATGAAAATCCATGTTTCAGGATTTGTTGAACTCTTGGAAAGCATTTTATGCCTCCTGTTGGATATGGAAGTATTTTCCCTCCAAAATATTGCTGAGATGCCTGAAGAAGTGGTAGTCAGTAGGCTAGAAGTTAGGCGAATATGGCAGATGAGGCAAAACTTTGTAACCCAGTTTGTTCAACTTTTGAACGACATGTGGTTAGGCATTGTTGTGGAAAGGAATAGGACTCTTTCTGTTGACCAATACTGGCTGCAGGTGTTGCAGCTTTTGGTGCATCTCATTGATGTGCTGAGCATACTTCTCAGATGTAATGGTTTCACAGGAATTCAGAAAGCTATAGTGGATCAGACGGGCAGCAGACCACCAAACAGTGTCCATGATCCTTTTTTCATGCTATTTTAGCTGTGAGAAATGCTTTGGAGCTTCTTCTTGGTCCAACCACTAAGCTGGCCATGGCTGGTTGTCATATAAAATCTACTTTTCATTGCACATCACAATCAGATTGAGAAGGGGCTCACTGTTGTTGCATAAAATAAGAGAAGATGACACTTCAAAACAACAACTTTTTTGACTTGAGATCAGCTCATGAGGTACCCTCTTAACCAAGCATTTTTACCTTTCCAGTTTGCTTCAAATGTCTAATGACTCTAGAATGGTTAATGTTGAGTTCTTGGGCAACTTCTTGTGTAGTTGTAAGAGAATCAGCCTCGAAGATACTCTCAGTTGGTCATTGTCAACTTCCGATGGCCAGTCACTGTGCTCCTCATCTTCAATGTTCTAGTCTCCTTTGCAAAGTTCTTGACTGCACTGTGTATTCATTAGCAGTTCCTGGGCCAAATGCTGGTTGATACTGAGAGTTGTCTCCATTGCCTTATGACCCATTATGAACCTGGGTAAGAAAATAGCTCAAATTTGCTTTTCATCTAGCATCATTTCCATAGTTGAAAATACTTGTAAACAGCAGATAATAATTTACTACCAAAAAACATAAAGCATGAAATGCACATTAAAATGATGTATAACATAACCACATTTATTTAATAATGTATTCTAGTATGAAATGGCAAAGTTCAACAATGCAAAATTGAAATTACTTTTGCACCAACTTAATATTTATTTAAAATAGAAGTCATTTTCTAGATTACAGAAATCTAATGAATAATTACTCTGATCAGAGAATCAGGAGATCTGCATTCTAATCTTACATTTTAGTTCAGTTGCTCAGTCGTGTCCAACTCTTTGCCACCCCTATAGACTGGAGCATGCCAGGCTTATTTAGTGGTTCTTATAATTATTCCTTTAAATTATTTCTAAATTTTATTTTAGCTCCTCAAATCTTAATACGTGTGATCTTGTAATCTGTAACATATATACTTTAAGACTCCCATGTTATTTTATATGAAGCAGTATTTAAAGTGATACTGATGTGCTTTAGCAATCATAGTTATCATCTTGAAAAAACATCTCCTGATTCATTAGGAAAGCAAAAACAAAATCATTGCATTCAGGTATACAAGATAACCTGAGTTATCCACTAATGGCATTTTTTGTGAATGTAAAAATGTATATATTTATTAAAATTTGAAATCTGAATCCCAATTGGACTGCAGATTATTTATGCTAAGTCATTAACATTATATCTTAAGCATTTTAGCACATTGTTAAAACTGCTCAATAAAAACAAAACAAAACCCATTTCCTGTTATACGATGTTATGTAATTATTGTTAAACAAATTTCAAACCCTTAATTCTACCACCCAGAGTTAACCATACCTGTACCTTGCTTCATACTCTTCCAGATATTTTTCTCATAAAAAGCATATAGGTAGTTTATCATAAAAGAGATTCATATTATACATATGATTTTGTGATCTTATTTTTTCTTTAACAATGAATAATTTTTCTATAGCAATGATTATCATGTCAATAAAGCTCTGCTAACTATCATTATTTAACCATTATAAGACACATTTGGGATGTATTTCTTTATCCAATAGAGGATATGGTTTGTGGTTTTGATATAAGGTGACAAGTGGTTATTGCTATAAAATGAAGGACTACTATTTCAAATTTACTCACTATTTTAATGACAAGCAAAGCTTTTTCCAACACAATTTATAATCTCGAACTTGTGCTGTTGTATTTTGTGATGTCATTGTTTAGATAAATGGCTCAGGAGATGTAGTGATACAGATTAGGACAGTTCTTATGGAAGGACTGACTTTCTTACTCTTCTGACCCATTTAAAAATAGCTGTTTGTCTTTGGGAATGAGGGTGGAGCCCTTGACTTCATATGTCTATACACCTCCCATATGTAACATTAGGTCAGAAACATGTCACTTCTGATTAAAGGTTCACATTCTTAAAGAAAGATTCAGCAGGAAGCAGAAGGTAATTCAACCACCTCCTGCTATGTATGTTCTGTCATTGGGAAAATGGCAAAGGATAATGTTAGCCTGTAATGGATTTAGACAGGCAAGGTTTATTAATTTTATCTTCTCCCTCTACTCCTAAGGCTTTACCACAAGATATTAGGCAAGTGAATAACTGAATAGCCATCTCATACTGAAATATAGTATACTAAACATTAATATATCAATTTTTTACTTGATTTCCTAATTGGTTTAATTCATTTTCATAGATATATACTGAGTGAATGCATTTTGTCAAGAAGAATAACAGAGATTTTTAGTAAGAATATTGATTCTTTTGGCCAGGATGTGAGACCCTGTACTTTAGATTTATCAGTCTTCTAAGTAAGAAAAAAATCGCCTTAATCTACCTCTTCCTCTATGGGAAGAAAAGCATACATCCCCCCTAAGAGCTGAATTTAATTTTAAAAAGTTAAAGCCTTTTTTTTTTTTTTTTTGGCCATGCATATGGCATGTTGGGCTTCCCAGTTGGCTCCGTGGTAAAGAATCTGCCTGCCAGTGCAGGAAACACAAGAGATGCAGATTCGACCCCTTGGTCAAGAAGATGCAACCCACTAGGCAACCCAACCTAGGAATGGCAACCCACTCCAGTATTCTTGCCTGGAAAATTCCACAGAGGAGCCTTGTGGGCTGTAGTTCATGGGGTTGTGGGGAGTTGGACATGACTGAGCACAACAACAACAACAACAAGCCATTGTTCATGTGCTAAGTTGTATCTGACTCTGAGACCCCATGAACTGTAGCACACCAGGCTTCCCTGTCCATCACCAACTACTGGAACTTGCTCAAACTCATGTCCATTGAGTCAGTGATGCCATCCAACCATCTTATCCTCTGTTGCCTCATTCTACTCATCCTCAGTCTTTCCCATCAGTAGGGTCTTTTCCAGTAAGTCAGCTCTTTGCATCAGGTGGCCAAAGTATTGGAGCTTCAACTTCAACATGTTTTTCCAATGATTATTCATGGTCGGTTTCCTTTAGTATTGACTGGTATGATCTCCTTGCTGTCCGTGATACTCTCAAGGGTCTTTTCCAGCACCATAGTTCACATATATCAATTATTTGGTGCTCTACCTTCTTTATTGTCCAGCTCTCACATCTGTACATGACTACTGGAAAAACCAGTTTTGACTAGATGGATCTTTGTGATGCCTCAGCTTTTTAATATACTGTCTAGTTTTGTCATAGCTTTTCTTCCAAGGAACAAGTGTCTTTTAATTCCATGGTTGCAGTCACCATCCACAGTGATTTTGGAGCTTGTGGGATGTGGGAACTTAGTTTTCCTGCCCAGGGAATGAACTTGTGCCCCTTGCATTGGATGGACACAGTCATAACCGCTGGACCACTAGGGAAGTCCCTGTAATTAATTTTTAAAAGAAATTTCTTGATCATCATTTTCTGTATAAATAAGATTATTTATATTAAAAGTGATTTTTTTTAGAAGTAATTTCTCTCATCTTCAAGTTCACCTTCTAAGAAGAGAAAGGCTCAGAGAGGGAGGTGATGGGGCCAAATGTCACACAGACAATTGATGGCAAAGCACGAAGCTGATCTCAATTCCCTGACTCCTAATCCAGCACTTGTTATTGTTCCTGCTGTTGCTGGAGTCATTTGGTGATTTGCAGTCATCTTAGTCTGACTGATGTCAGCAAATATTAATAAGTAAAATCCAAACCAAAAATAACAGAATCAGAATTACACCATTCTTTAGACCTTAGAAATACATACTTGAGGCAGTGTGTATTTAGCAGTCCTGGGAAATCATCCAGGATTTTTTTTTTTTCTTTTTTGCTGCTGTATTTTTGCTGATTTTTAGATAACATTTAAAGAGGAAAAGAAAATCTGCCCAACTTTTTCTCAAATATTACTGACTCATCACATTCCTGTAGTCAGCAAGTCTCATTTGCTAACAGTTAGATGGGTCCATTGACTTCCTACTTTTGCATTCCAGGCCCCTATAATGAAAAGGACATCTTTTTTGGGTGTTAATTCTAGAAGGTCTTAGAGGTCTTCATAGAACTGTTCAACTTCACCTTCTTCAGCATTAAATGTCAGGGCATGGACTTGGATTACTGTGATATTGAATAATTTGCCTTGAAAACGAACAGAGATCATTCTGTCGTATTTTGACTGCATCCAAGTACTTCATTTCAGACTCTCTTGATGACAGTGATGGCTAATCCATTTCTTCTAAGGGATTCTTGCCCACAGTAGTAGATATAATGGTCATCTGAGTTTAATTCACCCATTCCAGTACATTTTAGTTCGCTGATTCCTAAAACATCCATGTTCACTCTTGCCATCTGCTGTTTGATCACTTCCAATTTGTGTTGATTCATGAACCTAACATTCCTGGTTCCTATGCAATATTGCTCTTTACAGCATTGGAACTTGCTTTCAGTCACATCCACAGCTGGGTGTTGTTTTTGCTTCAGCTCCATCCCTTCATTCTTTCTGGAGTTATTTCTCCACTAATCTCCAGTAGCATATTGGTCACCTACCAACCTAGGGAGTTAATCTTTCAGTGTCCTATCTTTTTGCTTTTTCGTACTGTTCATGGGGTTCTCAAGGCAGGAATACTGAAGTGGTTTGCCATTCCCTTCTCCAGTGGACCACCTGACCTGCCTCTTGAGAAATCTATATGCAGGTCAGGAAGCAATAGCTAGAACTGGACATGGAAAAACACACTGGTTCAAAATAAAAGGAGTATGTCAAAGCCATATATTGATTGTCACCCTGTATATTTAACTTATATGCAGAGTACATAATGAGAAACGATGGGCTGGAGGAAGCACAAGCTGGAATCAAGATTTCTGGAAGAAATACCAATGACCTCAGATATGCAGATGACACCACCCTTATGGCAGAAAGTGAAGAAGAACTAAAGAATCTCTTGATAAAAGAAAGAGGAGAGTGAAAAAGTGGGCCTAAGTCTCAACATTCAGAAAACTAAGATCATGGCATCTGGTCCCATCACTTCATGGCAAATAGATGGGAAACAATGTAAACAGTGGCAGACTTTATTTTTGGGGGCTCCAAAATCACTGCAGATGGTGATTGCAGCCATGAAATTAAAAGATGCTTTCTCCTTGGAAGAAAAGTTATGACCAACCTAGACAGCATATTAAAAAGCAGAGACATTACTTTGCCAACAAAGGTCCACCTGTTCAAGACTGTGGTTTTTCCAGTGGTCATGTATGGATGTGGGAGTTGTACTATAAAGAAAGCTGAGCACAGAAGAATTGATGCTTTTGAACTGTGGTGTTGGAGAAGACTCTTGAGAGTCCCTTGAACTGCAAGGAGATCAAAGCAGTCAATCCGAAAGGAAATCAGTCCTGAATTTTCATTGGAAGGGCTGATGTTGAAGCTGAAACTCCAGTAATCTGGCCACCTGATGTGAAGAATTGACTCGTTGGAAAAAAGCCCTGATGCTGGGAAAGATTGAAGGCAGAAAGAGAAGGGGACAGGAGAATGAGATGGTTGGATGGCATCACCAACTCAATGGACATGAGTTTGAGTAAATTCCTGGAGTTAGTGATGGACAGAGAGCCTTGGCGTGCTGCAGTCCATGGGGTCACAAAGAGAAGGACACTACTGAGCAGTTGAACTGAACTGAACTGAAATGGGTGCATAGTTGTCCTCATATCCATTGATTTCAGTCTAATGAGAGCTGAATGTGACAGAACTAAAACTGAAGATATAAAGGACTGTGGTGGAAATGATGTGTGTTCAGAGACTCCAGGGGATGCAAAGCAGGGAAGACACCAGCTGTGCTCCCAATAAAGATATGTGTCTTGTTTCAGATGCCCCCCAAATGGGGACTGGATGTTACTGAAATGGGCTTTGTGTAGAGAAGAAGCCGAGAAACCCAGGAGGACACGCCATTCATTGGCTTGTGAATGTACTTGTATATAGCATGGCTGTACCTAGCACAAGCATGATCCTGTTGTCACTAGGGCAGAACCTTCTGGGTCACAGGAATATTAGAGGCATATGGAAAGAAACCAGACCTTTATTTTGTTTTCTGTTAGTTTAAGGAAAGTATTTCCTAGTGGATGATTAAAATTGTTGCTGTTATATAATATATACGCTTGTGTGGGTATATGTATATGTCCCTATTAGCTCAGTTGCTAAAGAGTCTGTCTGCAATGCAGGAGACCCTGATTTGAATCCTGGGTCAGAAAGATCCACTGGAAAAGAGATAGGCTACCCACTCCAGTATTCTTGGGCTTACCTTGTATATCAGCTGGTGAAGAATCTGCCTGCAATGTGGGAGACCTAGGTGTGATCCCTGGGTTGGGAAGATCCCCTGGAGAATGGAAAGAAGGGAAAAGCTACCCACTCCAGTGTTTGGCCTAGGATAATTCCTTGGACTATAGACATCATGGGGTCTCAAAGAGGTGGGCACAACTGAGTGTTAGCTAATCAGTTGTGTCTGACTCTTTGCAGCCCCATGGACTACAGCACGCCAGGTCTCCCTGTCCATCACCAACTCCCGAGGTTACTAAAACTCATGTCCATTGAGTTGGTGATGCCATCCAACCATCTCATCCTCTGTTGTCCCCTTCTCTTGCTGCCTTCAAGCTTTCCCAGCATCAGGGTCTTTTCAAATGAGTCAGTTCTTCGCATCAGGTGGCCAAATTATTGGAGTTTCAGCTTCAACATCAGTCCTTTCAATGAATATTCAGGACTGATTTCCTATAGGATGCACTGGTTGGTCTCCTTGCAGTCCAAGAGACTTTAAAGAGACTTCTCCAACACCACAGTTCAAAAGCATAAGTTCTTTGGTGCTCAGCTTTCTTTATGGTCCACCTGTCCCATCCATACATGACTACTGGAAAAATCATAGCCTTGACTAGACAGAACTTTGTTGGCAAATTAATGTCTCTGCTTTTTAATATGCTGTCTAGGTTGGTCATAACTTTTCTTCCAAGGAGCAAGCATCTTTTAATTTCATGGCTGCAGTCACCATCTGCAGTGATTTTGGAGCCCCCCAAAATAAAGTCTGCAACTGTTTCTACTGTTTCTCCATCTATTTGCCATGAAGTGGTGGGACCAGATGCCATGAACTTAGTTTTCTGAATGTTGAGCTTTAAGCTAACTTTTTCACTCTCCTCTTTCACTTTCATCAAGAGACTCTTTACTTCTTCTTCACCTTCTGCCATAAGGGTGGTTGTCACCTGCATATCTGAGGTTATTGACATTTCTCCTGGCCATCTGGATTCCAGCTTGTGCTTCATCCAGCCCAGCATTTCTCATGATGTACTCTGCATAGAAGTTAAATAAGCAGGGTGACAATATACAGCATTGATATACTCCTTTTCCTATTAGGAACCAGTCTGTTGTTCCATGTCCAGTTGTAACTGCTGCTTCCTGATCTGCATATAGACTTCTCAAGAGGCAGGTCAGGTGGTGTGATATTTCCATCTCTTTCAGAATTTTCCACAGTTTATTGTGATCCACACAGTCAAAGGCTTTCACATAGTCAATAAGGCAGAAGCAAATGTTTTTCTGGAACTCTCTTGCTTTTTTGATGATGCAGTGGATGTTGGCAATTTGATCTCTGGTTCCTCTGCCTTTTCTAAAACCAGCTTGAACATCTGGAAGTTCACCGTTTATGTATTGCTGAAGCCTAGGTTGGAGAATTTTGAGCATTACTTTACTAGCATGTGAGATGAGTGCAATTGTGCAGTAGTTTGAGCATTCTTTGGCATTGCCTTTCTTTGGGATTGGAATGAAAACTGACCTTTCTAGTCCTGTGACTACTGCTGAGTTTTCCAAATTTGCTGGCATATTGAGTGCAGCACTTTTCCAGCATCATCTTTCAGGAGTTGAAATAGCTCAACTGGAATGCCATCACCTCCACTAGCTTAGTTTGTAGTGATGCTTTCTAAGGCCCACTTGACTTCACATTCCAGGATGTCTGGCTCTAGGTGAGTGATCATACCATCATGATTATCTTGGTTGTAAAGATCTTTTTTTACAGTCCTTCTGTTTATTCCTGCCACCTCTTCTTAATATCTTCTGCTTCTGTTAGGTCCCTACCATTTCTGTCCTTTATTGAGCCCATCTTTGCATGAAATGTTCCCTTGGTATCTCTAATTTTCTTGAAGAGATCTCTAGTCTTTCCCATTCTGCTTTTTCCTCTGTTTCTTTGCACTGATCCCCGAGGAAGGCTTTCTTATCTCTCCTTGCTATTGTTTGGAACTCTGCATTCAGATGTGTATATCTTTCCTTTTCTCCTTTGTTTTTCACTTCTCTTCTTTTCACAGCTATTTGTAAGGCCTCCCCAGACAGCCATTTTGTCTTTTTGCATTCCTTTTTCTTGGGAATGGTCTTGATCCCTGTCTCCTGTACAATGTCACCCACCTCCATCCATAGTTCGTCAGGCACTCCGTCTATCAGATCTAGTCCCTTAATTCTGTTTCTCACTTCCACTATATAATCATAAGGGATTTAATTTAGGTCATACCTGAATGGTCTAGTGGTTTTCCCTACTTTCTTCTTATTTGGCAATAAGGAGTTCATGATCTGAACCACAGTCAGCTCCTGGTCTTGTTTTTGCTGACTCTATAGAGCTTCTCCATCTTTGCTTGCAAAGAATATAATCAGTCTTATTTTGGTATTGACCATCTGGTCATGTCCATGTTTAGAGTCTTCTGTTGTGTAGTTGGAAGAGGGTGTTTTCTATGACCAGTGCGTTCTCTTGGCAAAACTCTATTAGCCATGCCCTGCTTCATTCTGTACTGTAAGGCCAATTTTGCCTGTTACTCCAGATGTTTCTTTACTTCCTACTTTTGCATCCCCTATAATGAAAAGGACATCTTCTTTTGGGTGTTAGTTCTAGAAGGTCTTGTAGGTCTTCATAGAACTATTCAACTTCAGCTTCTTCAATGTTACTACTGGTCCGGGCATAGATTTGGGTTACTGTGATATTGAATGGTTTGCCTTAGAAACAAACAGAGATCATTCTGTGATTTTTGAGATTGCATCCAAGTACTGGATTTCAGACTCTTTTGTTGACTATGATGGCTACTCCATTTCTTCTGAGGGATTCCTGCCCACAGTAGTAGATATAATGGTCATCTGAGTTAAATTTACCCATTCTAGTCCATTTTAGCTAGCTGATTCCTAAAATATCATTGTTCACTCGTCCCATCTCCTATTTGACCACTTCCAATTTGCCTTGATTCATGGACCTGACATTCCAGGTTCCTATGCAGTATTTCTCTTTACAGCATTGGACCTTGCTTCCATCACCAGTCTCATCCACAATTGGATGTTGTTTTTGCTTTGGCTCCGTTTCTTCATTCTTTCTGGAGTTATTTCTCCACTGATCTCCAGTAGCATATTGGTCACCTACTGACCTGGGGAATTCATCTTTCAGAGTCCTGTCTTTTTGCCTTTTCATATTGTTCATGGGGTTCTCAAACCACTGAAGTGGTTTGCCATTCCCTTCCTTCTCCAGTTGGCCACATTTTGTCGGAACTCTCCACCATGATCCGTCTGTCTTGGGTGGCCCTGCACAGCAGGGCTGATAATTTCATTGAGTTAGACAAGGCTGTGGTCCATGTGATCAGACTGGTTAGTTTTCTGTGACTGTGATTTCAGTTTGTCTGCCCTCTGATGGAGAAGGATAAGAGGCTTATGGAAGCTTCCTGATGTGGGAGACTGAGGAGGAAACTGAGTCTTGTTCTGATGGGTGGGGCCATGGTCAGTAAATCTTTAATCCAATTTTCTGTTGATGGGTGAGCTGTGTTCCCTTCCTGCTATTTACCTGGGGCCACACTATGATGGGGGTTTCCCTTGTAGCTCAGTTTGTTAAGAATCTGCCTGCCCGTGCAGGAGACCTGGGTCCAATCCCTGAGTCAGGGAAGATCCCCTGGAGGAAAAAATGGCAACTCACTTCAGTATTCTTGCTTGGAAAATCTCATGGACACAGGAGCCTGGTGGACGGCAGTCCATGGGGGTCACAGAGAGTGGGGTATGATTGAGCAAGTAACACTTACTTACACTATGATGGAGTAACGATGTTTATATACACATACACACAGATATATATGTGCGTATGTATATATATATTTTTATTTTTTTATGAAATTAGGGTAATACAAAAGACACAACAAATGTGATTAAAGAAAACTTTAGTTGTGAGAACAGTCAGCATTGGTTCAAGTTTGATTTAATGGAGTCAATTCTGCTTTCTTCATTTTTCATATAAAGCAAATAGAAATGCTGGATAAGGGATAGTCTACCCACTCCAGTATTCTTGGGTCCACTAGTGGCTCAGCTGGGAAAGAATCTGCCTGCACTATGGGAGACCTGGGTTTGACCTCGAGTTGGGAAGATCCCCGCAAGAAGTAGTGGTAGTAGTGAAAGCAGTAGTAAAGTTTAGTGCGTACTTTCTTTGTTCATCATACAAATTTATTCATTTTTCAAAATTTATTTTATTGAAGTACAACTGCTTTACAATTTTGTCTTATTTTCTGCTGTACAGCAAGATTATTCAGTTATTTATGTGTGTGTATATGTACCTTCTTTCCTTTCCATGGTGGTTTGTTACTGGATAGTGAATATAGTTGTTTGTACTATACAGTAGGACTTGTCCTTTATCCATTCTATATATAATAGTTTGCATCTGCTAATCCCAGACTCCCAGTCCTTCCCCCACCCATGTCAACCACAGTTTTGTTCTCTTTGTCTGTGAGTCTGTTTCTGTTTCATAGATAAGTTCATTTGTGTCATATTTTGCATATATAAGTGATATCATATAATATTTATTTTTCTCTTTTTACTTCCCTTAGTATGATAAAGTCTGGGTCCATCTTTGCTGCTCCTTCAAATGGCATTATTTCATTCTCTTTTATGGCTGAGTAGTATTCCATTATTGTGTGTGTACATGTGTGTGTGTATGTGTGTGTTTGTGTGTGTTTCAGATCTTTTGTATCCATTCATCTGTTGATGAACATTTAGGTTGTTTCCTTGTCTTGGTTATTATATATAGTGCTGCTGTGAACATAGGGGTGCATGTATCTTTTTGAATTATAGTTTTGTTTGGGTATATGCCCAGGAGTTGGGTTACTGGATCATAAAACAACCCTATTTTTACCTTTTTGAGAAATGTCTGTCTATAGTGTTTTCCATAGTGGCTGGACCAATTTACATTCCTATTCGTGTAGAAGGGTTCCCTTTTCTGTTGAATACTTTCTGTATGTCAAGCCCTGAATTTTTTTATATTATTCCTGTGAAGCATGCTCCCATCATTGCCATTTTATAGTTGAAGGACACTCGGGCTTTGGGAGAGGAGGTAACTTTCTAATGAATTTCCAGTCTCCGTACTGAACTCAAAGCCCATGATCTCATGCACCTTCCCAGAGAGTCTTCCCACAGACTCTGTTCCAAGAAGACTCTGGGAGAAGCCAGTACTGAAATCATTGAGGAAGAATGGAGAGCCTAAATTTCCAGAGCTCCTGAAACGAACTTCTAAGAGTCATCTGTCTCCGCTCTAGAGAGAATTTCATTAGCATCATTCCACATAGAGGAGTATGACTCTGTCTCTAATAGGACTCCACAGTAAGGACCTATGGATTGTTTTTAGTATAGCTGTCCCCCTACAACTTGACACAGAGTATGTTCTCCTCAGGTATAATTTAATATCACTCTTTCCTTTCATCCTTTATTCTTAAGTGGATTTCTACTTTGCAACTTTTAAGTGCAGAAGTTATTTTCGTTTTGCTTTTCTGAACACCCCAATTCAAGGATAAACAGTAATGCATTTCAGTCTGTGAGTTGGTGTAGAGAGATTTTGAAATTCTCTTCTATTTTAGAATTGCACATCCATATTGTGAAGTATCAAGAGAGTTATAGACCAGGGAAGTGAAGTCGCTCAGTCGTGTCCAATTCTTTGTGACTCCATGGACTGTAGCCCACCAGGCTCCTCCATCCATGGAATTTTCTAGGAAGCAACCACTATAAAATTTGATTAAATCTCCATTTAGTTAGCGAGAAATGTAAAACCTTAGAGAAGTGAGGAGACCGAGGCCACATCACTGCTGTGGTTCCCAGAGACCCTGAAGACTTCCTGTGAGTCCACATGCTTTTTGGCTGGACTGAAGAAGGTCATTCTTACTTGATAATCCAGGAAGGAATTACCCAAGTAACATGCACACTTTCATGTCCATTATTTAAAATACTCTCTTGCTGAGATTCTTCGCTCCAGCATCAATACTCTCATCCTGGAAGGAAAAGTAGAAGAGGACTGAGCCATTAACCAAATCACTAAATTTCCAACAACTGGACAAGTATTGTCTACCAAACTATCACAGAAGACCCCAGAGTACATGGAAGAAAATCTATATTTATTTTCTGGAACAAGTAAAATGATTTATTTCACAGAGATTTATGTCAGCCTTATTCTCCACAGGTAGAAAAAAAAATGAAGGAGATAAAACATTATCTAGCCTCTAGAAATCACCTCTTAGGTTAAAGGACTTTTGGCAAATTTCTTAGGTTAAAGGATTTTTGGCAAGTTTCTCAGGTTAAAGGACTTTTGACAAAAGTTTACTTGATTTGCCAAATGGGTGGTAAGGGAGGATTTCTATCTCTTTATTCTTGAGGTCACAAATAAAGCAAGCCAAATCACTGTAATAGGTTAATGACTCAAATCACAGCCACCATATTATGAAATCCTCAAGCTATTTTACTTCTGAGAAGTAGCTCATTATCTTCACTCTTATGGACAGAATAAAAAGTAAGAAAATGCTAAATGGTCATAAATCCCCGGAGGAAAATTCGAATTCCGTGTTGTGTTGCTCCCAGTAGAAATAATAGAGAAAATAATTAGGACTTTATATTTTAGGAACTGTAGCACACTGACAATGAAGGGAAGTTACTGAAAAGACCATGATAAAGACCATATCTAGTTTCATCTGGCATGTTTGGAGCATGGGTTTGGAATCTGACAGCCTTGTTACAAGGCTTTCTTCCGTCACTAACGAACTGTGCTCCATCTTTCTGAGCTTCAGCTCCCTCATGAGGAATACAGGGCTTTATAATCCCTGCTGCTGCTGCTGCTGTTTAGTTGCGAAGTCGTGTCCCACTCTTTGCAACCCCATGGACTATAGCCTGCCAAGCTCCTCTGTCCATGGGATTTCCCAGGAAGAATACTGGAGTGGATTGCCATTTCATTCATCGGGATCTTCCTGACCCAGGAATTGAACCCAGGTCTCCTGCAGGGGCAGGCAGATTCTTTACTGCTTAGGCACACTTATAGTAACTACCTTGTAGAATTGTTGACAGGATTATCTGGACAAATACTTGTAAAGAATTTCATCAAGTGCTTGGCACATATTAAATTGTAAAGATTAGTTGCTGTTATTAAATTTGCTATGTGTATCTAAATTTCACTTCTTCTGCTGTTTCCTATCCTGATTTGTGTAGGATGATATTTGTCAAGAGGGAATGGTGGTGGTAAATCCTTATTATATAACAATAATGTACTAGGTGCTGGGGATACATAGAGACAAGTGAGACATTCACAAATTGAGACTCAAAATGTGGATCTTCATAGAAAAATATAATTGAGAGATGGAAGAGGTAGAATAGAATGGTAGGTCCGAGCCTAGTCCTGGAGTTTGTTTTTATAGGTTTTGTGGCTTTTTAAAAAGTTATGTAACAACTTTAAACTGAAAACTATAATATCATTTAACTTATAGAGATATGGGCAAAATTAAATAATATCACTTATATAAAGTAGGTGGCACACAGTAGATATCTAATATTTGTTGTACTTTATTAGAGTTACCAAGATAATCATAGTAGTCAAAATTAATTGGGTCCATCCTGTATATCATGTACTGTGCATTCATTGTATCTTCGAATCCTCAAATAATTCAATCTGGTTGTTGTTCAGTCCCTCAGTCATGTCTGACCCTTGCGGCTCTTTGCGACCCCACGAACCGCAGCACGCCAGGCCTCCCTGTCCATCACCAACTCCCAGAGCTTACCCAAACTTATGTCCATCGAGTCAATGATGCCATCCAACCATCTCATCCTCTGTCATCCCCTTCTCCTCCTGCCTTCAATCTTTCCCAGCATCAGGGTTTTTTCTAATGAGTCAGCTCTTCGCATCAGGTGGCCAAAGTATTAGAGCTTTAGCATCAATCTTTCCATTGAATATTCAGGACTGATTTCCTTTGGGATTGACTGGTTGGATCTCCTTGCAGTCCAAGGGACTCTCAAGAGCCTTCTCCAACACCACAGTTCAGAAGTATCCATTCTTCAGCATACAGCCTTGTTATGATCCAGCTGTCATGGGAGACCTGGGTTTGATCCCTGGGTTGGGAAGATCCCCTGGAGAATGGAAAGGCTACCCACTCCAGTATTCTGGCCTGGAGAATTCCATGGACTGTATAGTCTGTGGGGTTGCAAAGAACCGGATACAACGGAACAACTTTCACTAAATTTTCTCACATCCATACACGACTCCTGGAAAAACTATAGCTTTGACTAGACAGACCTTTGTCAGCAAAGTAACGTCTCTGCTTTTTAATATACTATCTAGGTTTGTCATAGCTTTTCTTCCAAGGAGCAAGCATCTTTTAATTTCATGGCTGCAGTCACCATCTGCAATGATTTTGGAGCCCAAGAAAATAAAAGCTGTCACTGTTTCGCTATCTATTTGCCTTGAAGTGATGGGACCAGATGCCATGATCTTAGTTTTCTGAATGTTGAGTTTTCATCCAGTTTTTTTCAGTCTCCTCTTTTACCTTCATCAAAAGGTAGATACTGATATTTTACCATTTTTAAGAAGAGGAAACTGAGCCTTAGACAAATTTAGTAACTTGTTCAAAGCAGTACAACTGTATAAGCATCAAAGCTAGGAGTAGAATTCAAGCATATTTGACTTCAAAGCCCATGCCTTTAGTGCTTTAACAGGTTTAATGCAGAAAAATGACCCAGTGCATGGCTGGGAGGTAGTGGAGAAGACATAACGTACTCAGAATTTTCATAAGGCTAATAACTGAGTGCAGTTATTCATTTTGACTACCTACTATTAGAATGTGTAGCATTCCAAAAGGAAGCTTGAGAAAATACTAGCAGTTCTAATTTATATTTAATGAAACAGAGCCATTGTAGTGAAGTGAATTGCTGAACACTTAATTCATTTACCCATCTATCTATCCAGTCAACTACTGAATGAACATCCCGTGTTGCACTAGGTGGGGGTTGGAGGTGCAGGAGTGAATAAGCCAAACATAGACTCTACCTCTAGAAGCTTGTACTTAGGGAAGAAAACATAAAGTGAAAGCGAAGTCACTCAGTCGTGTCCGACTCTTTGCGACCCCGTGGACTATAGCCTACCAGGCTCCTCCCTCCATGGGATTCTCTAGGCAAGAGTACTGGAGTGGGTTGCCATTTTCCTTCTCCAGAAGAAAACAAGCCACCGTTTAAAAAAATATATTTAGTGATAAATATGAAGATAGCAAGTTGTGATAAAAAAGTTGTTATGATAGCAAGTTGTTATGAAGAAAACTAAACAGAGTGAACGATCTGATAAAAAGTAGAAAAGAGAGAGGGAGTGCTGCTTTAGAAGGTGGCACCTCAGCTGAGATGTTATTTATGAAAACTGACAGTAGTGATCTGAGGAATTCAAGCTGCTTTTGCAAAGGATGGAGCAAATTGGTCTTAAGGTGCTGAACAAATTCATGTGCTCCCAGGAACAAAGTTTTAGTAACACTACTAAAGAACTCAGTACTTTGAACTTTGTTTCCTCTCTTACATTACTGTATTTTACATTCTTTATAACTAAGTGCATTATTTATTTATTTACTATTTTTGTTGGCATCACTCCATGAATATATAAACTCCATGAGAACAGGGACCTCTGTTTTATTCCTGACTCTATCCCAGCATCTTGATCAGTGCCTGTCTCAGAAGTCACTGAAAAAATTTGTGGAATATATATATATATATTTGTGTATGTAAATGAATTAGTTATTGCAGTTTCTTCACAGTATTTCCTATGTTATCAGTCCAACTACCTGACTCAGTTTATCAGTTGAATGGGATCTGTGGTGTCTTCAGAGTTTATCTCAAATTGATTTATTATTCTGTCTCTATATAGGCCTTCATGCAAAATCATGTCTGGTGTAATTAAACAATGGATTTGCATACTGAGTTAAGTTAGGTGTAGAAGGAGAAGCATAAAATGAAACCAATAGCATTTGATACCTAATTATCAAAGATCATTATGTTTTGATGAGGTGAAAAAAATCTGACTGCCCTATCTAGTAGATACCATGTTCTTTTCTCTTAGTAAAAAGAATTGTATTAGCAGTAAGATGAAGCTTGAGGTGATGCCAGTTCAACAACTGATAAGAAGGCATTTTGAAAACAAAACAGAATCAGCAATTGTCATGAATTCAGCTTCCCAAATCATGACTTAAATACAACTCTGAGTTGACTGTGTAGAAATTTCCATTGGCACCTGGTGTTTCATTAAATTACCTGTCATTTGCAATCAGTGTGATATTTTGGAAGGTATACAGAGAGGTGAAGGTGGAGAGAATTGTATCAAAGTGGAATTTAGGTGACCCACATTAACCTTCTACCACAGAATGGATCAATGAGAAAGCACTTCTAATGAGAGATAGCCCCTTTTAGGCACACATCTCAGAAAATTCATTACCACTGAGTTCAAGGGGGAAAGTCTATTCATGGTAATCCAGTATTTTATGAATACAAATGTGTACGGATTCTCATTGATTGTAAAGCAGGGATATAAGATTCTTTGCTTGATGTAGACCATATCTATGTTACTTTACTATCTTGTCTGAACTTCAGAATATGTGTATTTGTGTGTGAGTCTGTGCACACTTATGCCTGTGTGCATGCACATGGGTACACACATGTATTTTCTGTGTTTGTGTGATAGGAGGCAGGCAGGCAGGAGGGGGAATGAAGGTTGTTTACTCTGTAGGGAATCAAAGCACTTGGGTTTGTTCAAAACAATATTTCCCCAAACCCTAAATATTTTAGCCTATTTTTCTGGAGTCATGGGTTGATTTTTCTTTTGGGAAGTAGGAAATGGCAACCCACTCCAGTACTCTTGCCTGGAGAATCCCATGGAGAGAGGAGCCTGGTAGGCTACAGTCCATGGGGTCGCAAAGAGTTGGACACAACTGAGCGACTTCACTCACTCACTCACTCAAGATACAAGAGATGAAACCATCACCCTTATGCCCATGTAAAAGCTTTGATGATGAGAAACACTGTCCTCACTCCAAATGATTCTTTCTTCTTAGCTTTTTCAGTTTTGAATGAATTGTGTATTTCATTCCTGTGCCAAGTTGCTTCAGTCATGTCTGACTCTGTGCAACCCTTTGGACTGTAAACTGCCAGACTCCTCTGTCGATGGGATTCTCCAGGCAAGAATATTGGAGTGGATTGCCATGCCCTCCTCCAGGGGATCTTCCCAACCCAGGGATCGAACCACGTCTCTTATATCTCCTCATTAGCAGGCAGATTCCTTACCCCTAGCACCACCTGGGAAGCCCATTTCATTGCTATACTAATGTTATTCACTAGGGGTTAATTTGTGGAGCCTTGTTAAGCTACTCCATCTCCGCACAGTTCATCATCAGCTCCTGATAAAGGAATAAGACAAACCATTGGTCTAGTCTTTGTTTGATTGTACATGGAGTTACTCTCAAGGAGGAAAAAATTGTATTCACTGCATGGATGACTGGGTCTGGGCAGCGTTATGCATTGAAAGAATAGAGGGAGAAATCAACACAGAGCAAAAATGAACTTCCAAATCCTCGGCATAATATAAACAGTTTCCTGCTGAGAGATAAATGTCAATGTATGGCAAAACCAATACAGTATTGTAAAGTAAAATAAAGTAAAAATAAAATTAAAAAAAAAAGTTCAGATAATATGAATTATCAAACATTCCAATTTAGGAAAACTCGATTCTGAAATCACTTAGGAGACTAAATTTGTGTCAGTAGATAGGTTTTAGTTTTAGTTTATTTTATTGCAAAAGTCATAGACATCTTAAGACAAAGAAGAGGCTCTGTTCCTCTGTTACTTTTCTTTGTGATTTTGCTCTTTTCTGTTGACCCTCAGGCTTCTGGGTTTGTTTCTCCCCCATCATAAGTGGAAGGTTTAGCTCAGTTTCATCTTGTGTAGTATTTTTAAATTATATGAAACCAAATTGGCTTCCCTGTGGCTCAGTGGTAAAGAATTCGCCTGCCAATGCAGGAGATGTGGGTTTGATCCCTGGATCAGGAAGATCCCCTGGAGAAGGAAATGGCAACACACTCTAGTATTCTTGCTGAGGACATTTCATGGAGAGAGGAACCTGGTGGGCTATAGTCCATAGGGTCAGAAAGAGTCAGACATGACTGAGCAACTAAACAACAAAGCCAATCTATGGTTGTTCAGTGACAACCTTCCTCTATTTTGTTCTTGTAAACAGTTTTCAGTTTCTGTAAGCACAGATAAAAAAGAGTGTAAGTTATACACAGAGCCACTTTTAAAATAGATTGTTTACTATAGTTGCTGAGCTGATGGCTAGTGGGGAGAAGGTCAGGAATGTCTGACTCTGTATTCTAGGTGTGATCAGCTGTTGTAGACATAACTTTGTTCTGGAGAATGTGAGGGTAAGGGCTCACCCATGTAGACGGTGTTCACTTCAAACAGATACGGAGCATCAGTGTGTTCCTTATATGAGCCGTCAATGTTTAGTGCTTTGAAATGTGTTTTCCAGTCTCTCATTTGTTTTCCCTACCACTCTGTGATAAAGAGAACCAAGTGAATCAAGAGGGATTTGGGGACGCCAAACTTTTTGACTTCTCTGGATGGCACCATCTGCGTGAACAGATGGCAAAACATGTCACAGGGCTAGAGGGGGACTCCAAGATCAAAAAAATAAAAAAGAGAGAGAGACAGACAGACAGACAGGGAATGCAATGGCAAGGTAAAAGGTGAGTGTCAGTGACTGGGAATTCTTTGTGATAAGACTCTGATGGTATCACTGAATGAGAGCCACCCTTGGAATCCAAAGCTGCCCACAACAATGGTACACTGTGTGTTCTGCAGGCAGCGTGCTCAGCATTGCAAATAGGCATACACCTTCTCTCTGCCTGTTCTGATGGGAGGAGATCTCTGATATTGTTGGTTAAAATTCTCCATGCCAAATAGCAACATTTAGTTTCCATTAAGCTTTCCCTTTGGCCACAAGCCACCAAAAGGGATGTCTCAGCGTTTTTGTGGTAGAAAATTCTGCACAAGATTGGATGAAGCATTGTAAATACAAATCATCTAGTTTTGCTCATGGAATTTTATTTATTTTTATGTTTAGTTTTTCTATTCACTCATTTTCTTACTTAATAATTTATTTTAATTTACATTTATTAAGTTGTTATTCAGAGAAGGCAATCGCACCCCACTCCAGTGTTCTTGACTGGAGAATCCCAGGGATGGCGGAGCCTGGTGGGCTGCCATCTATGGGGTCACACAGAGTCGGACACAACTGAAGTGACTTAGCAGTAGCAGCAGCAAGTTGTTATTATTTTGTGCCAGGTATACTATACTAAATACATGTTTTGTTTTGTTTTTTAATTAATTAATTTATTTTAACTGGAAGCTTTACAGTGTTGTGGTGGTTTTGCCATACACTGACATGAATCAGTCATGAGTGTACATGTGATCCCCCATCCCGAACCCCCCTCCCACCTCCCTCCGCATGCCATCCCTCTGGGTTGTCCCAGTGCACCGGCTTTGAGTGCCCTGTTTCATGCAGCAAACTTAGGCTGGTCATTTATTTCACATATGGTAATACACATGTTTCAGTGCTCTTCTCTCAAATCATCCCACCCTCACCTTCTCCCACAGAGTCCTAAAGTCTGTTCTTTATATCTGTGTCTCTTTTGCTGTCTTGCATATAGGGTCATCATTACCATCTTTCTAAATTCCATATATATGTGTTCATACACTGTATTGGTGTTTTTCTTTCTGACTTACTTTACTCCAAGAGGTAGATGTTTTTACGCAAGAGGAAAGTGGAGCTCAGAAAGGTTAAATAATGTGACTGAAATCAAAGATCTAGTACCTGTGGAGCTGAATGTTCAGCCAAGGCTATTTTGACTCCTGAAATTACTCTGTATTGTTTTTTCCCTTTCTATAAAAACACGACATTATCATTGACCAAAAAAAAAATTAGTCTTCATTTTGAAGCTACATAAGTATGAATGATTTGTTTCCTTAGCTATAGCCCCTATATTACAGGAAAAAAAAAAAAAAAACAAACCCACACACAGAAATTTCCATTTAAGTCACATTCTTAGATCTTCCCTGGTGGCTCAGACGGTAAGGCGTCTGCCTGCAATGCAGGAGACCCGGGTTCGATTCCTGGGTCGGGAAGATCCCCTGGAGAAGGAAATGGCAATCCACTCCAGCACTCTTGCCTGGAAAATCCCATGGACAGAGGAGCCTGATAGGCTACAGGCTACAGTCCATGGGGTCGCAAAGAGTCAGACACGACTGAGCGACTTCACTTTCACATATCTTATAGGTAATAAATTTTGCTCATAGATTACTCTGTTTAGAATATCACTGTTCCATATCAGCTATATTTATAGACTGATCCAATTTGCAGAATAATTGTTGGTAATATTGTGAAGTCATGTATCTGTAAAATAAGGTACTGGAAGTTTAAAAAATTGAGCTCTCTACCCACCATTATCTATGGATTATTCAGAAAATATCATTTCTCTCTCCCTCCTCTACTTTCTTCCCTTCCTTTTTTTCAGTAAGAGTAAAAGTTCGTTTTCTGAATATTTAAATAATACATTAGTCACAGAAAATTTGGAAAGTAAAGAATAAAATATCAAATATTAAAAAAGAAAATTCCTTCAAAGATATACATCATTATTAGGTTAGGCAGAGTGTCCTTCTGTATTCTTTGAATATTTTTTCACAGAAAATTGTGGTTATGATATATGTCCATTTTGTAATTTGCTTCATGTACTTAATATTGTTTAATCTCTAAATAATGTTCAACTCTTTGTGACCACAGGGACTGTAGCCCACCAGGCTCTTCTGTCCTGATTTTCCAGGCAACAATACTAGAGTGGATTGCCATTCCCTTCTCCAGGTCACTTAATATTATACATCAAATATTCCTTCATTTTTCAACATTATGACTTCATCAGTCAGTCAGTTCAGTCGCTCAGTCATGTCCAACTCTTTGCAACCCCATGAATTGCAGCACGCCAGGCCTCCCTGTCCATCACCAACTCCCGGAGTTCACTCAGACTCACGTCCATCGAGTCAGTGATGCCATCCTGCCATCTCATCCTCTGTCGTCCCCTTCTCCTCCTGCCCCCAATCCCTCTCAGCATAACAGTCTTTTCCAATGAGTCAACACTTCACATGAGGTGGCCAAAGTACTGGAGTTTCAGCTTTAGCATCATTCCTTCCAAAGTAATCCCAGGGCTGATCTCCTTCAGACTGGACTGGTTGGATCTCCTTGCAGTCCAAGGGACTCTCAAGAGTCTTCTCCAACACCACAGTTTAAAGGCATCAATTCTTCAGTCCTCAGCTTTCTTCACAGTCCAACTCTCACATCCATACATGACCACAGGAAAAACCATAGCCTTAACTAGATGGACCTTAGTTGGCAAAGTAATGTCTCTGCTTTTGAATATGCCGTCTAGGTTGGTCATAACTTTTCTGCCAAGAAGTAAGCGTCTTTTAATTTCATGGCTGCAGTCACCATCTGCAGTGATTTTGGAGCCCCCAAAAATAAAGTCCTTCACTGTTTCCACTGTTTCCCCATCAATTTCCCATGAAGTGATGGGACAAGATGCCATGATCTTCATTTTCTGAATGTTGAGTTTAAGCCAACTTTTTCACTCTCCTCTTTCTAATCTGTCATATTTGTGAGTAATGTTGTATAATTTCAGCCTTCTACTTTGGAATATTTAGGAGGTTTCAGCTTTTTGCTATTTTAATGTTCCTATTAACATCTTTTATGTTGATTTTCCTTTTTTTAATTATAATTTTCTGTATTTAGATTTGATCATGCACTCCTGTGGTTAAAATTCTGTCCTGAAGAGAGGTGATGATTTGAGAGACTGGCACTGAAAAATATACATTACTCTATGTAAAACAGATAGCCAATGGGAAATTGCTGTATGACTCAGGGAACTCAAAGCTGGTGCTCTGTGACAACCTATAGGGGTGGCATGGGGAGGGAGGTGGAAGGGAGGTATAAGAGGCAGGGGACACATGTATACCTATGGATGACTCCTGTTTATGTATGCCAGCAACCATCACAATATTGTAAAGTAATTATCCCCTAATTAAAAATTTTAACAAAAGAAAAAAAATACCTCTCCTGATTTGTAGATTTTCCAAAATAATTGTGTGTCCTCTTCATAAGGAAAGTGAAGTACTATTTTTAAGGAGAAAAACATTCTTTAAGAGTAACTGCTGCTATGCTGTGCTATGTCCAGCTCTTTGTGACCTCATACACTCTGGCCCTCCAGGCTTTCCTGTAGATGGGATTCTCCAGGCAAGAATACTGGAGTGGGTTGCCATTTCCTCCTACAGGGGATCTTTCAGATCCAGGGATCGGACCCTTGTCTCTTGTGTCTCTCTCCTGCGTTGGCAGGCGGATTCTTTACCACCGAACCACTAACTGGGCTTGCTATAAAGTGTATGCACATTTTGAGGCTCTTAATGCACAGCATCCCTGTAACTATGCACTGTAATAATAATAGTAAACTGTTCTGTGATCTAGTTAGGGAATGGGACATTTTTGTTGATCAGACCAGAGAGGCAGTATGGAGAGAACCCTGCACGGCTTTGAACTTGAAAAGCTAATAACCTGACTTCTAATTCCTTCCTTAAAAGTCATCTGGTTTCACTGGGCCACCATTGCCTTCCAGGCTAGGTGGTAAAATGGTTATGATATCTCATCTACCTACATACATAGCTGCCTGAGGCACTTAGTTTCTATCAGATGATGAATTGTAAAAACAAAAACGTTATTTGAGTAATTGATTTGTGTGTGTGTGTGTGTGTGTTGGGAGTGAAGCAGATGGAGGCAGTAATAGGTAAAATGAGATCTGAAGGAACACTCACAGTTAATTAGGTAATGGTTATGGAGAACAGAGGGGTGGGGATGACAGGTAGAGGGAACGACAAGTAGAGGAAAAAGTAAAGGAAGAAACGTCAATTAAATAATTTCAGGATGGCTGGAGCATGAATTGTGAGAAAGTGAGCTATGACAGGTGAGATATGAGTTGGAGAGGAAGGAAGGATCCTTGTTGATAATATTCAGGAGTTTGCATTTTATCTATAGAGAAAGGATGCCGTTAAGAATTTTAATCAGAGGAGTGCAATATGAAATGTACATTTACTCATCCATTTTGTGACTCAGAAAATAATTTAAAATATTTGAATTTTTAGAACTTGACTACAAAGAGCATTTATCATTGCACTGAAAAATCTTCTGAAATATTTGTTATAGAGTATCAGTTGATAAAATACTATATCAATATATATCATTCTTACAGTATAATACTAAGTTTTTCTCAGTTCCAAAGGAAATCTGGGTATACTTCCTGCCTAGATTTACAATGCTTTCCCTAATTTTAGTAAATTATTGCATTGAGTCTCTTTCTTATAAAATATCATATGCCTACTTAAATATACAGGACAAGATGGCTGAGACAGTTCAGTAATATTTTCATCAAAATATATAAATGTTAAATGTTTGAAGAGAGATTTGACATATGTTATAAAGAAATCTATAACCTTTTCTAAGAAATATAACCTTTTTCATAAAGGACTGACATAACGCTGATACTTTTATTTAAGCATATAGGGAGATAAATTATTACTTTATACCTTTTCAGTATTTGAATATTGGCAGAGAAATGCTACATGGTTCTTCTGATAGGGCATAATCTATAAATATACCAATGGATATTTCTAGGATCAGTTTCAAGGCAGTCAAAAAATATTTAGTTGGCAAATAATCAGAAATTGGTTTGATGAGGACAATTAGGAAAAATAATAGTGAGCCTAATTCTTGCTGTTTCTTTGTGACCAAAGGTGATATTTGTCAATGAATTACTGGAAATTCCATCCAAATTAGTAAAATTAATTTTTCCTTCAACCCCTTGGGTGTTATATCTCACTCTTTTCTTAATATATACCCATGGATGAAGAAACATGTGATATTTTTTCCCTAAAGAACTTAACACATAATACCTACTTAATATATATGTTTCTTATTTTCCAGCTTCTTGTGTGCATTTTGCTCTCTAACTACCCCACATGCATAGAGAAGTGTACCCTGAGTCCCTGTGAGCGCATCATGGTAGAGCCCTTGGCACATTATGTCAGATGATTTTGCTTCTCTCATCCCCCTAAAGTGTAAACGTAAATCTCAGACTAATGTTGAACTCATAAAGCCAGACGCAACACAGAGTACACTGTAATATTCCTTTTTAATTTTTTAAAGTTTTTATTGAAGTATAGTTTCTTTACACTGTTGTGTAGTTCCTAATGCACAGCAAATTGAATTAGTTATAGGTATACCTATAGCCCCTCTTTTTTAGATTTCCTTCCCATTTAGGTCACCACAGGGCATTGAGTAGGGTTCCCTGTGGTGTACAGTAGGTTCTTGTTAGTAATCTGTGTGATACATAGTAGTTTTTGTGGTTCTTGTTGTTGCTATTTGGTCCCTAAGTCATGTCTGACTCTTTTTGACCCCATAAATTGCAGCCCACCAAGCTCCTTTGTCTTCTGCTTTCTCCCAGAATTTGTTCAAATCATGCCCATTGAGTCGGTAATGCTACCTAACCGTCTCTCATTCTCTGCCACCCCCTTCTCCTTTTGCTTTCAGTCTTTTCCCAACATCAGGGTCTTTGCCAGTAAGTTGGCTCTTCCCATCAGGTAGCCAGAGTATTGGAACTTCAGCTGCAGCATCAGTTCTTCCAATGAAGATTCACGGTTGATTTTCTTTAGAATTGACTGTTTTGCTTCCTTGCAATCCCAGGGACTCTCAGGAGTATTGTGCAAAAGGAAAGTATAAATATGAATTTGCTGTTCTAGATGGCAAAAATTACTTTTGATATAAAAAGTCATCATACCATCCATGTGTACAAAAAACTGATTGCAGTATTTTTGCAGTAGTATTTTTAACACTCTAATTTTTCCTTTTATGTCACTAAAAAATATTTCACTGTTTTCCTGTTGATCTCATTCAGAGTCTTACAACAGATTGTGATAGTGACAGATTGTAATAGTGATGGTAAAAGCAGGTACCATATACTGAATGCTCAGGATTTGCAAGTGATTGCACTAAATTCCTCATGGACAGTACATTGTTTTATTTTATTTTTCATCAGCACAGCTATAAAACACACCTTTTTATCCCATGTTACAGAAAAGGAAACTGAGAAAAGAATTAATAACACCCACAGGGTCCCAGAGCTGAAATACCAGGTTCAAATGTGAATCTAAAACTGGTCCATGTATTATCCCACTTCTTTTCCAAGAATGTTAAATTTGTGTCTTTTGGTGTCACAGTTGTAAATCCAAGAGAACTCTCCTGTTCTGTTACAAATCTTGCTTATTTCTCCAACTCATTAACTTTCTTGAAAATTTTCATTAACTCATTTCCTCAAACTGTGAAAACTGATTTTAACTCACAATTCTTCTATCCTCTAATGCATCATGAATGCAATTAATACCATGTCTAACTTGTCCTTTCTTATTTCTTCTTTACCATGGTCTGAAAGTTTTGCTGACCTATATTATGTGAATGGTAGGCTAGTTTGTTAGCAATTTATTTGGCTGTAACCGGAGTTTTAACTTATACTTCCCAGGGAAGTTGACCATAAATGCTCATATCAGAACATCTGTTTCTAATCATTAAATCATTTTTCCTGACTCTCTTAAATAGTGTTTAAAATCAAGTTTCAAGACATTATCCCTCTTGCTTGAGTGTGATAGTATGTCATCAAGTTATGCAGTTCTGTATTATCATCCAGCAACTGTATGCTGCTGCTGCTAAGTCGCTTTAGTCGTGTTCGACTCTGTGCGACCCCATAGACGGCAGCCCACCAGGCTCCGCCGTCCCTGGGATTCTCCAGGCAAGAACACTGGAGTGGGTTGCCATTTCCTTCTCCAATGCATGAAAGTGAAAAGTGAAAGTGAGGTCGCTCAGTCATGTCCGACTCTTCGCGATCCCATGGACTGGAGCCTACCAGGCTCCTCCGTCCATGGGATTTTCCAGGCAAGAGTACTGGAGTGGGATGCCATTGCCTTCTCCGAACTGTATACTAGACATCATTATTTGCATTTTAAAGGCAAGCAAACTGACCTCCTCAAGTGGCATAACTAGGAAATGGTGAACACTGGTGAGTGCACCAAGGTCTGAATGGCTGAGTACCTCCCCAGAACATATTCTTTCCTCTCTACTGCACGGATATCAAGAAAAGAGAATGCACACTCATACTTGTTTATTTTATTTTGACTTGTGTTCATCTGCTGAAAGTGAAAGTGAAAGTCACTCAGTCGTGTCCAACTCTTTGGGACCCCGTGGACTATACAGTCCATTGAATTCTCTAGGCCAGAATACTGGAGTGGGTAGCCTTACCCTTCTCCAGGGGATCTTCCCAACCCAGGGATCGAATCCAGGTCTCCCACATTGCAAGCGGATTCTTTGAGTGGGTAGCCTATCCCTTCTCCAGGGGATCTTCTCATCCCAGGAATCTAAGTGAGGTCTCCTGCATTGCAGGTGGATTCTTTACCGACTGAGCTATCAGGGAAGCCCGTATGTTCATCTGTTAGTTTGTTTCATTTGGGGTTGTAATGAAAAATGATCTATTAGTGTAATGAAGGTTGTACTGAAACCTCACAATTGTCCTGTCTCTAAGCATGTGCTCATCCTGTTCCATACCAAGTAGAATGAAGCCTTAACCTCCAGTGAGTTCTGCTTTAATCTTGATAAAGTTTCCATTGGTTAAGATCCTAAAACTACCTATAACTCACTGTGTCAATTACAGTAAATCACTGCATGTCTCAGAAACTTGCTTTCCTCATTTATAAAATCACATAACATCAAGGGCTGCTCTCCATCTGCCCTCAGGACATACCAATTCAGACAAGCATTTTATTTGACTAGCATTGTACTTTTAAAAATTAAGAACATTTCATTTTTAAAATCTGTATTTCTATTTCTAAATGTCAGAAACCTGAGCTGAGCCTTATTTCCCACATGGTGATGATCCGCCGAAGTTAAGACATTGATACCTTGTGTGGACAGGGTATTCTCTTTGTTTATCTGACCGCGATTCTCACCATTTCCTGTTGTCTTATGAAGAGCCTACTCCTCATAGTACAGATGCCATAAACCTGACACTCTGGGGATCTGAGTTTGTGGCTTATCAATCAGATTTAAGTGAATTGTAATATTAGCACTTTGTTTCATAACATCATATCATGCTCTGCAGTTCTCAAAGAGATAAAATATAAATTAGTTGGCCTGAAACTTAAGGTCAACTGCTGTTTGCATTTATCCAGCCTTCACCCTGTATAAATCTTAAGTTTTCCTACCATTCAAGTTGCTCTGCCATTTGACCTTTATGTCCTGGCTATGGGCATGTGCTCCTGTTGTTCTCTGCTAAGTGGAAAACCCTCCCTACATTCAATCTAGCAAAGTCTTGCCCATCCTTCATCACCTAGCTGGTAACTCATTCCTCCACGATGACTACTTCAGCTTCTAGTTATCTCCCTTATCAGAGATCTTATAACACAAATTATTCATGCTTAACACATATGACTAATAATAATAAATATAAAAAAATAAAACTATGTGCTTATTTAGAGCTAAAGTTTGTAAGAATGCTTAGTCCATGATAATCAGTTTTTATATATTGTTTAAGTCCTTACATCCATTCTAAGTGGTAGTTGCTCATATTGTTGTTATGCCATTAATAGTATTAAGGCTCAAAGAGATTTTGCCTTTCCTTAACTTGCTGGAGTTGTGTTCCAGGTTAGCAAAGGTAATATCTTCACAGGCTCCTCTGCCCATGAAATTCTCTAGGCAAGAATACTAGAGTGGGTAGCCATTCCCTTCTCCAGGTTACCTTCCCAACCCGGGGATCAAACCCGTGTCTCCTGCATTGCAGGCAGATTCTTTACTGTCTGAGCTATCAGGGATCCCAAATAATACCTTTCTATATCAGTTTATCTTGTGTCTTGTCTTTGATTTTAAGGTTCTTAAGGTCAAAGACTATATCTTCATATTTTTGTTAAATATCTTCTACAGGGCTTAGTAAGCACCATGCAGAATGTAAGCTCTCACTGTGGATAAAATAATATTGGTCAGCACCTTTATTGGCATTCAGATATATTACAGTTCAGGCTCATTGACAAAGTGATGATAAACTTGCAAATTTTAGGTTTTTGAATGTATATATTATCCAACTCAATGTCCTGATACTCTCTTTAGCTCCCTAATGGTAGCTTAAGAATTAGCAGACATTAGCTTGTTGCATTGTATTTCTTTCACGGACGGTATGCATTTGGTAATTATTAGCCTACTCTTTTCCTGTGAGAAAAAGACAGTCTAATATGCTTTGGGGAAGGGAACTTGTAGGGAAGACAAGGAAGCTATTGAGAAAGCAAATATGAAGTCAGTTGTGTCACAGTGATATAACACATCTTAATCACTTAAAAAATAATTGCTCTAGAAATAATTACTCATTAGTGACATTATGGTGTTACACTACCTCAAATGCTTAACTAATGTGAACACTGAGCATGAAGATGATAACCAACATTTAATGTTGCATCCCAGTGCTCTGAGTCCTAAATAATTGTTAGTAATTACCTGACAGAAATACATCTTTACCTGGCCCTGGATGTCATTAAGCATGCATTGCAATACTTGAATGTTTATAGGCTATATTACACCTCTTCACTTATTTAATTACATTTAGCAACTCTTCACATTATTGTCTGTTTTATTAAGCTAAAATCCATTACAAGCCAAATTATCAGAGGTATGCTCAGGCTGCAAGGGATTTAGGCATTTGCTTTAGTTGCTGGAAATTAAAGACAGAGGCTGCTTTGGTGAACCAGAAAGTACAGACTTGTCACCTAAACCATCCTAACATGCTTGGGCCCCTCTCCGTCACCCTGACAGATGAGCCTCTTCTTTACACATCATTTCCAGAAAGGGGAATCTACCATTCACCCAGGGAGCTGTTTCATGATTTTATAGCCTTCACTATCAGCCAAGTCATCTTTCTATTTAACCTAAATCCTCCATGTCCTTCATGTTAGAATTTATGACCATAGCTTCCTATTTGAACCATGCAAACAGCCCATCATTGCTCCCTTAAGCCCTCTGTAAAAATAGAGGCTCTTATTACAGCCATCAGTCTGCTTTCTTCTTCAGGTAGAACAGCAGAGCTCACTCATCTATTTGTTAAGCAATTAATTTTCAGGGTTTAATACTCAGTAACATTTTTTACTGAATTATGAAGCTAGTTTGCCATTTTTTTTTCTAGAGAAACTGACAGGGAGACAGACCAGGCAAGCTGCGGGAAATACTGACAGCACAACCATTCTTTAACTTGGTTGTCCATCTTCTCATTCTTCCAACCCTGTCCCCATTTCCCAGCTTGGAGGAAATGAAATTATCTGTATAAAAATGGTGTTACACACCTTTTCCTTTTCTGATAGCTTTTCTGATGCCTTCTGTTTTCAGTTTTCATTTTTCATCCAGGAATTGGATGTGTTTGTCTTCACTCTTACCTTTTGTACTGTGCTATAATAATAATTTGGGCTTCCCTGGTGGCTTGAATGGTAAAGAATTTGCCTGCAATGCAGGAGCTGGGTTAGATTCCCTGGGTTGGAAGATTGCCTGGAGGAGGGAATGGCTACCCATTCAAGTATTCTTGCCTGGAGAATTCTATGTACAAAGGACCCTGACAGGGCTCCAGTCCATGGAGTCCCAGAGTTGGACATGACTGTGTGACTAACACACACACACAGTAACATTTAGTGACCTGTATTGTGCTATAATAATATTTAGTGACTTGTATTATAAATTGTCATTTTCAACATAAGTGTTTATGCCCTTTTTTGTGTGAGCCTTTTCTGTTTCTCCAGGAGTTTTCTTTCAAATGAACCCCAGGGTTTGTTTATTTTTTTGATGATTTACTTCACTCTGCTTCAGTTCTCTATTTAGTCAGCTAATCTTCTTAATTGGGCTTCCCAGGTTGTGCAGTGGTAAAGAATCCTCCTGCCACTGTAGGAGACTCAAGAGACCTGAGTTCGATCCTTGGACTGGGAAGATCCCTGCAGAAGGGAATGGCACCCCACTCCAGTATTCTTGCTGGAGAATTCCATGGACAGAGGAGCCTGGTGGGCTCTAGTCCATCGGGTTGCAAAGAGTTGGACACGACTGAGCAGGAACACAGTCTTCTTATTCAGTGTATCATTTTTTGGGTACAAGACAACTTTTTTTTTCTTTTCCTCTTGTTTTCTTTAACTACCCTGCATCACAAGACATGTGTGGGGATAACTTTTGAAAGACTTTTTTTTTTCCATCTTAAATTCTAAACTTCTTGTTTTAACTAGTCTGCAACAGCAGCAGCAGTTTTCAGTTATAAGGGGCTCTCTGGATTTCACCTTTTAGTTGATCTTATCCACAGGCACCTTCTACCCCCACTTCAAAACTTCATCCTAAGTAGCTAAAAGCTTCTGAAGAATCAGGATGATTTTTTCAAGTCAGAAAAAAGTCTTTTGCTTTTTTGTGGGATACTCAGGGTCATACCTCCTTAGAATTCTGAAGAAATAATTGTCCAGCATTCAAAAGGACCTTTTGTATTATAGCAGCTCCTCTTTATATGTTGGCTCAAGGTTACACAGCAAGAGGCAGTACCAAGATATGAGCCCAGCACCACTCTTCGCTGCCAAGGCCTCTGTTCTTGACCTCTGTGCCCCCGTGTATTCAAAACTTACAGAAGATCAACGAACGCTATGCTAGCCACTCTTCTCTGTTACAGAAAGTCTGTCATCCAGAAAGCGTTCTGATTTATAATTCTACTGGGAGCATGTGTGAAAGGGTCCATTTCCCTACAAAATGTGTACTACTGAATATTATCATTTCTTTAATTTTTTTGCTGATTAGATAGGTAATAATCCTCAGGTTTAATTTGTGTTTTCTCATCTTTTTGTACTTCATATCATGCTTTTTATTTACTTTTAATTCTTTTCTTCCACTTCCATTGAAATATAATTAACATGAAGCACTGTATAAGTTTTTAACACAAATGTGTGGCTTCTAATGGTGTGAAACATTCTCCTGCATATTTGGTACCTGTTTTATATAAAAGACTTAAGTAGCAAGCATGCCACTGAGACGAAAATCTTTTGCCATTAGAGATGAGTGGCAGATAAGTCTGAGATGACATTGTGGGTAGCTTTTGTTGGAGTCGTAAGTGCAAGCTGAGTTGCTAGTATGTGACAGGAGGCTGCTTTGAGTAGTTTATTTTTTGTGTTTGAAAAATAACAGCAGCAGCAATAACAATAAAATCTCTTCTACTTACTGGTTTAGGTGATCACAGTTACAACCATGTACTGCAGGGAAAATCTGTGAGAGGGCATGTTGGAGGCTGGATCAACCTCAGAACATGTTTCCCACTGACATTTTAATCCCGTGTATCTTTTCTCAACCATCAGATGCCAGCTGTTCAAGGAAGGTGTGTGTATGTGTAGTGATGGTGGAAGAGGGAGGTGGTTTAAAGGTCATTTCAGTCTCATGTGAGTAACTCTGACGGCAGTACTCTGGTCAGAACGTCCATGTTGCTGGGCCAGCATCCTGCATCAGCATTTTCCTTTGTCCATCTCCTTCTCGCTTTCACAGATAGTGATCCCTAGCGAGCAATCCTTCAGGATCTGCTTTGTGAAAACCCAGCTTAACATAGACTCTGAGTCTACTAGGGAGACAGAAAGTAATGAATAAGCCAGTGCATACACAGACTAATTTCCGGTAATAATAAGTACTTTTTAAAGTATTTTGTCCGTATTATTTTATTTTTTTTAAAAAATGGCTGCACAGCACAACGAGTGGGATCTTAGTTCTCTGACCACGGATTGAAGCTGAGTTCACTGCATTGGAAGCACAATTGGAAGTCCAGTCTTAACCAGTGGAGTGCCAGGGTAGTCCTATGATAAGTATTATGAAGGAGATAAAATTAAACGAGACAGTAACAAGTGGTAGAGGAGGAAGGGTTTCTTTGGCTGCATGGAGAGAGAGTGCGTTTTGGGTGGGCTCCAGTGAACCGAGACTGGAATCACAGGAAGGAGGCAGTTCATTTTAAGTACAAGGAAAACTTCATCCCCATATCCCTAAAATCCTAGATAAAAGTTCCCAGGAATGGAATATGCTTCTAATTTTTTTGACAGCCTAGCTAGAGAAACTTCAGATTTTAAATGCATTTCTATAATACATTCTATTAGTCAGGGGTGCAATAGGAAACAGATGCCTTAGTGAAAGTGGGATAATTTGAGATGACTTGTAATAAAAAGGGTAATTTACAAAGAGAAGGAGTCAATTTATAAAGAGAAGGAGCCATTCCCCACCTCCGCCCCTCACCTCTCAGATAGGATCAGTAGGTTGCCATCTGTTCCCTTGCATCCTAGACTTCAAGAGCGAGAGGAGAGAATAGTCAAGGGATCTGTTCACAAGTTTCTGGGGATGGGGTCTGGAGTACAGTTCCCAGACTCTCACTTTCCCTCCCCAGACACCTGCTCTGCTCCCCGTTGACCAAATCCAACTGGAAGTCAGAGAAGTTTTGAAGTCTACGCAGTCTAGTCTGGTGGTTAAGGGTGGAAGGTGGAGCTGGAGAAATGAAGGAAGACCTCCAGCATGTGTAGTTGACAGTTTAAAATTATATGGGACTGAATGTGGTGAATTTCACTCAGATGACCATTATATCTACTACTGCGGGCAGGAATCCCTCAGAAGAAATGGAATAGCCATCCTGGTCAACAAAAGAGTCCAAAATGCAGTACTTGGATGCAATCTCAAAAACGACAGAATGATCTCTGTTCATTTCCAAGGCAAACCATTCAATATCACAGGAATCCAAGTCTATGCCCCAACCAGTAATGCTGAAGAAGCTGAAGTTGAACAGTTCTATGAAGACCTACAACACCTTTTAGAACTAACACCCAAAAAAACATGTCCTTTTTATTATAGGGGACTGGAATGCAAAAGTAGGAAGTCAAGAAACACCTGGAGTAACAGGCAAATTTGGCCTTGGAATACGGAATGAAGCAGGGCAGAGACTAATAGAGTTTTGCCAAGAAAATGCACTGGTCATGGCAAACACCCTCTTCCAACAACACAAGAGAAGACTCTACACATGGACATCACCAGATGGTCAATACTGAAATGAGACTGATTATATTCTCTGCTGCAAAAGATGGAGAAGCTCTATACAGTCAACAAAAACAAGACCAGGAGCTGACTGTGGCTCAGATCATGTGGTTCAGATTCAGTCTGATTCAATTCAGTCAAATTCAGACTGAAATTGAAGAAAGCAGGGAAAACCGCTAGACCATTCAGGTATGACCTAAATCAAATCCCTTATGATTATACAGTGGAAGTGAGAAATAGATTTAAGGGCCTAGATCTGATAGATAGAGTGCCTGATGAACTATGGAATGGGGTTCGTGACATTGTACAGGAGACAGGGATCAAGACCATCCCCATGGAAAAGAAATGCAAAAAAGCAAACTGGCTGTCTGGGGAAGCCTTACAAATAGCTGTGAAAAGAAGAGAAGTGAAAAGCCAAGGAGAAAAGGAAAGATATAAGCATCTGAATGCAGAGTTCCAAAGAATAGCAAGAAGAGATGAGAAAGCCTTCTTAAGTGATCAAAGCAAAGAAATAGAGGAAAACAACAGAATGGGAAAGACTAGAGATCTCTTTAAGAAAATGAGAGATACCAAGGGAACATTTCATGCAAAGATGGGCTCGATAAAGGACAGAAATGGTCTGGACCTAACAGAAGCAGAAGATATTAAGAAGAGGTGGCAAGAATACACGGAAGAACTGTACAAAAAAGATGTTCACAACCCGGATAATCACGATGGTGTGATCAGTCATCTAGAGCCAGACATCCTGGAATGTGAAGTCAAGTGGGTCTTAGAAAGCATCACTATGAACAAAGCTAGTGGAGGTGATGGAATTCCAGAAGAGCTATTTCAAATCCTGAAAGATGATGCTGTGAAAGTGCTGCCCTAAATATTTCAGCAAATGTGGAAAACTCAGCAGTGGCCACCAGACTGGAAAAGGTCAGTTTTCATCCCAATCCCAAAGAAAGGCAATGCCAAAGAATGCTCAAACTACTACACAATTGCACTCATCTCACACACTAGTGAAGTAATGCTCAAAATTCTCCAAGCCAGGCTTCAGCAATACGTGAACCGTGAAATTCCTGATGTTCAAGCTGGATTTAGAAAAGGCAGAGGAACCAGAGATCAAATTCCCAACATCCGCTGGATAGTGGCAAAAGCAAGAGAGTTCCAGAAGACAATCTATTTCTGCTTTATTGACTATGCCAAAGCCTTTGACTGTGTGGATCACAATAAACTGTGGAAAATTCTGAAAGAGATGGGAATACCAGACCACCTAACCTGCCTCTTGAGAAATCTGTATGCAGGCCAAGAAGCAACAGTTAGAACTGGACATGGAACAACAGACTGGTTCCAAATAGGAAAAGGAGTACGTCAAGGCTGTATATTGTCACCCTGCTTATTTAACTTCTATGCAGAGTACATCATGAGTAACACTGGGCTGGAAGAAGCACAAGCTGGAATCAAGACTGCCAGGAGAAATATCAATAACCTCAGATATGCAGATGACACCACCCTTATGGCAGAAAGTGAAGAGGAACTAAAAACCTCTTGATGAAAGTAAAAGAGGACAGTGAAAAAGTTGGCTTAAAGCTTAACATTCAGAAAACGAAGATCATGGCATCCTGTCCCATCACTTCATGGGAAATAGATGGGGAAACAGTGGAAACAGTGTCAGACTTTATTTTTTGGGGGGCTCCAAAATCACTGCAGATGGTGACTGCAGCCATGAAATTAAAAGACGCTTACTCCTCGAAAGAAAGGTTATGAGCAATCTAGACAGCATATTCAAAAGCAGAGACATTACTTTGCCGACTAAGGTCCGTCTAGTCAAGACTATGGTTTTTCCAGTAGTCATGTATGGATGTGAGAGTTGGACTGTGAAGAAAGCTGAGCGCCAAAGAATTGATGCTTTTGAACTGTGGTGTTGGAGAAGACTCTTGGGAGTCCCTTGGACTCCAAGGAGATCCAACAAGTCCATTCTGAAGGAGATCAACCCTGGGATTTCTTTGGAAGGAATGATCCTAAAGCTGAAACTCCAGTACTTTGGCCACCTCATGCGAAGAGTTGACTCATTGGAAAAGACTTTGATGCTGGGAGGGATTGAGGGCACGAGAAGAAGGGGACGACAGAGGATGAGATGGCGGGATGGCATCACTGACTCGATGAATGAGAGTCTAAGTGAACTCTGGGAGTTGGTGATGGACAGGGAGGCCTGGCGTGCTGCGATTCATGGGGTCGCAAAGAGTTGGACACGACTGAGCGACTGAACTGAACTGGATGTGGGAGAAGTGACAGCAGACCCATCTGAGGTTATAACCTCAATCAGTCACTGACCAGCTATAGATCAGCAGCTGTTAGCCTCTCATTTTGTTAAAAGAAAAAAAAAATTAAAGGACTGGAATAAAACTGGCGAACTTATTCTGAAATGGTATGCCTCTAATGCATCATAAATAAAAAGAAACTATTTTAAATATTAAATGCAACAATAAGTATCTGGCATATCTAAACTGTTTTAAATTGTGAAAACAAACTAAAAAGAAATCATTGTTGAAATAATTAGAGTCCTGGCTATATGTCTTTCCCATTGATAAGTGGGAAATTAAATCTCTTATAGTGATCTGAAGCCAGATTTCAGTTGTTAGGTTGTGAATCAAAAAATAAAAGAGACAAAAAAAAAAGATTTTTTTTTCCTCAGGGTCAGAATCCCTTTAAGATTTAATCTAGAAAGAAGAATAGATATTCTCATTTATGAGATAAGCAAAAGGTTTTTGGATAAGACCACCAGGAATGTTATATGGAGAATCTTGATAAACACAGGAATGACTACAGATGGGTATGTCTGTATCAACATTTTGGTTGATTAGGATTTGTATGCTTACAGAATGAGATTTTTTGAGATACTGCTGTTTGGATTCCATAGGCATGTTGCTTAAGGAAATGTCTTTCATTGTAATCCCTGAATTTGTAGCAGAAACCCATGTTTCCTCTATTGTGCAGGGTATCTTTACAGAGAATAAGATTGCAAAAGAGCAAGGAGTCACAGAAAGCCAACAGCTGCAGATGAGTACAAATAGCTCCAGTCTGAAAGGCACGATTTGTCAAATGGTAGCATGATTGCTAGCAATCTTACTCTTTTTGGTAATTACAAAGTTGAGCATAGTAGCCCATGTGACTCTACTGGAGGACTTGTAAAGAACTTTTAAAAACAATTATGCATGAGTGTTGGAGATTATAATTTAAGCAGAAGGCCTCTATGGAGGCAAATCAAAAGCATAGGCTAGAAGAAAAATGCTGTGGGAGACCTTCAATCAGGAGAGAGTATTAAGTGGGACTCCTATGGGAGCGGCCTGTGTTTGCATGTCTGGGGTGGGCTAATCTACATAATTGACTAAAACAGAATAAACAGCTGTGAAATACAGTCTTTGAATGTGTGGGTAAAACAAAATTACAAAATATACAGGGTCATAGAACATGTAATATATTTTCACAGCATTGTAGAATTTCCACGCTCACTTGGGATCTAAGAAATTGGCCAGTCCTCCAGAGAAGCTAAATGACTTCATCAAGGTCAACCTGCCTAGTTAGTGATAGCCTGGTAGTTACCTCTGTGGGCTCTGGAGACTAACATCCTAGATTTAAATCTCAACTCGACTACTCCCTCTGTGACTATTGGAGAAAATCACTCTAGCATTCTGTGTCTCTATTATCTTATCTGTAAAATGGAAATAATGATAGGACATTCCTCATGTTAAATAAGATGATATGTTTCAGTAATACTAGATGGTGTCTGGAACATAGTAAGAGATCAATTAATTTGAGATATGTTATTATTGAGAATACCAGAGCTGAGGTCAGCTAACCCCTGCAATAGGTGTTCTGTCTTCTCTACAAAAGACAAGAATATATAAGAGGGGATATATGTAAGACATTAGTTTCCCAACTGGAATAGTTGTAAGATACAAAATAATATCAAGTCTTCTTGGAGATATTAAAACAAAAAAATTAAGTATTTTCAGGGGAAGTGACTGAGATGAGCTCTTTAGAACTTCTCAAAATTTCAGTTCATACTTTTATGCTGAAATAAAGTAATTGGGATTTTCCCCCACAGTTGGATGTGTTTAATGTTTGTTTTACAGAAAAATATGTATTTTCATAATACATATTTAATCATATAAAATATCAATGTATTTTTTGATAATTGACCTTTTTAACATCCTAATTTTTCTCTATTAATGCTGCCTACTAATCCCAGAGGTTCCTTTTTTGTCCCTGTAATTAAAATAGGTTGTGTGTTTAAGTAAATGTACATTTTGAACAAAGTAGAAGCATTCAGTGAGTTAGAACATTATTTTTTGAACATAGTTGGGGATAAGGCAGCTAATTTTCTTTAAAAAATATGCCAAGATGCTGATTTTTTTTTTTTTTTTTTTTTTGTGGAACAGCTAGAATGTTATCTTGATAGATCAAAGTAAAAGTTCAGAGTCACTTTTTGATAATCTCTGGTTGAAATCCTAACAAGTTTTTCACATGTTAAGGCACACGTTTAACCATATATTTTAGCTCCTAAAAGCCCCTCTTGAACAATCTGCTGAAAGACCCCATGTATCACATTGATGATTCTGAGTTATTTCCTATTGGCTGAGGGGCAAAGGCATTTATTATCACTTAATAACTATCTTAGGTCATATTCAAACTTGGAATGATAAAATGTCTGTTATGTCTTTGATATGAAATACTGGCATAGTTGTATTTCTTGATTTTATAGCTGCCTCTAGTGACTTGTTATGCTATGTTACATATTTAGTTTTCCTGTACTGTGTCAGTATTTTGTGACATAAATCTTTTGGATAACTGTGCCCAATGGCTGAGGAATAAATTATCTGAAGATCTCTTAGCCCAATTAGAATATTGGTGCTCCCCCAAAGTGGCTCTCGTCAAGCAGTAGTATTCAGCCCCCAAAGAAGACACATTTCCAGTTTTAACTATAGAAGATTTCCTCCAGTCTTCATTTTGGAGGCATCATTGACTGCTTCCTTTGACTGAAAACTGGACTGTCTTCATATATTTCCCAATGGTCTTAAAACTTAACCAGGATGCCTGCCTAATGAGTTATTAGCTACATTTCAAGAAATGTAGTGATGCTGAGTAATTTAAGGCCCATTAAGTATGTTTATCAGGATTCAGAAAGGCAGGGTCATGAAAAACCCATTAAGTATATTTATTCTGTTGACTTATTCTTAGAGAAATGTAGCTCTGTTATAAATCAGTGTCCCAAGGAATAGATTTTGATGTTGGTCATTGAGCTTTTCTGAATAAAATTTATTCCAAGGTGGCTTCTTCTGTAAGGATGATTTTGACTTTCAAATTTGTTTTAGAACTTTTAAAAATAAATTGAATCAGACATTTATATTAGAGAATTGTTCCAAAATCCTCAGTTTGAGAATACCTGTGACCTTGACTGTTTTGTTTGTTTTATGTTGTTGTTATTATTATTTTTATTTTAATCATGGCATAGGCCAGCACCTGGCAAGGTTTTGGAGATACAAATAAAAATAGATGTGGTTTCTGATCTCATAAAACACCTAGAAAATATGCAGATTTGTTACGTCTGTTCAGTTCAGTCTGTACTTTGTCTTAAAGTTTGTTAATAAGAATTTCATATACACATATGACATAATGACTCTTTTTGAATATTTATATGTTGGGATATGATTTGTATCATAGCTCTGCTTGGCTTATAAGGGTGTGAATATTCTACATTTCTTCATGAATGCAAACATATACATATGCCCGCTACCAAGTAGCTACTGGTTAAATGAGTATCACTGTGTCTCCTCATTAGCAGTGAGTAAATAACAAAAGATGAAGAACATTTAGTGTTACAGAATTTTTTCTTACTTTTATCATTTCACAACAAAGCAATATGGCAGGCTTCTAGTTCATTGTTTCAAGAGCAGTCACGCATTGGAGCATGTAAGTGACTTGTCCCTGGTCACTCATCCTTTTCTGTATGATCAGGATTCCAAGTGGATTATTTTGGCTACAGGATTTCTATTTTAATCCCAACAGGAAATACAAATGCTTATAAACATCAACTAGAAAACATTTATATATATTTTTAGTTAGTTTTATGAAGTTGTTGTTTTTTAGTCACTAAATCATGTCTGACTCTCTTATAACACCATAGACTATGGCCTGCCAGGCTTTGTCCATGGGATTTCCCAGGCAAGAATACTGGAGTGGGTTGCCATTTCCTTCTCCAGGGGATCTTCCCAAACCCAGAGATTGAACCCACATCTGTCTCCTGCATTGGCAGGCGGATTCTTTAGCACTGAGCCACCAGGGAAGCCCTTTATGAAGTATGCTATAATATTAAAAAAAAAAAAAGTGAAACATCAGTGGGAATATGAATGTTGTTGATGTGAGAAAAACACTTTCCTAATACTTCATTTTTAAAGCATAAGTAGAAACCCAATTGCTTCTGCAATAGCATTAGTCAATTTATTTTTCTTGCTCACAGCCTAGTGTTCACAGATGTTAGTTGCCTTGAATATGCATCAGCAAAAGTGTCAACCACAGCATATAGTAGCAGTTGCAAAATTCACCTCACCTACACAGTCAGACATCTATTTATGACTGTCCCTCTTTATCCATGTATGCCCTTGTACCTTTCATGTGTTTGGTGTTCATTCTGTCAAACAAAGTTAATTTTCTCTAGTGTATCAAGATGAAGATTGTATCTGCTATTTTACTTAAATAGCATAAGAATTTGTATGCCCACTAGGTAGCTAATTTTATTTCCTTTGACAATTTCTCTTCTACACAATACAAGTTCCTCTATGTTAGTGGTAATTCAGGTTACATCTACATGTTAAAAAAAGACAGTAGACCAGTGAAAAATTTAGCCAAGTATCCCATAAACAAAATAAATTGACCTGTTTTAACCCTGAGCAAATGTGAGTGTTAAAGTTTTATATAACTTTTATAATTTATAAAATAATAAATTATAGACATTTGATCAGTCCCATCAAAAGCAGAAACAATCAGTTTAATAGTAAGATAAACTCTTTAACTAGTTATATAATTTAATAAGTAGATTAAGTTTTACTTACTGTTAAAAACATAAAATGAACCTCTAAAACATAAGACATATTTTAAGTTTTAAAAAAGAGAAATTATGCAATAAAATAATCCCCAAATAAAAGATTTATGCACAGCAAAACCAAGTGCTTGATTCTATAATTCATGTCTTCATCCTTTCAACAGATCCCTTTTGATTCCCTTACAATAAATAGAAAAAAATTCAGCTTTTCAATAGCTTAAAGTTTACTGAGAAAAGTCATTCTTACAAAATAGAAATAAGCAAGATAATTTAGATTGTGATAATTCCTTGAAGAAAATAAATAGCTAAGATGGAGCTTGAGTTAAGGCAGCTACTTTGGGTGGACTGCCTAAGAAATCCCTTTCAGAAGAGGTGATTTTGAGATGAAGGAGAAGGAAAATATAGGGCTTTGTGAGTATTTGAGGTGGGGAAATTCATATTCTAGGCAGACAGAACAGATGTGAAGACTGGAAATAGTGAGTGGCGACTTGGTATGAGATCATATTGGGAAGAAAAGGTTAGATTATTCAGGTAACACTAGATCGTAGCCAAGATTGGGAATTTTTTGGAAGAGCCTCTAAAAATTTTGAAGAGGAGTGGTAGAATCCTATCTGTGTCTTTAAAATGTCTTACCCATTGTATGACTAATAGTAGGGAGGCGGATGGAGAGACTAAGAGACCAAGATCCTGTAGTAACATGGAAGTGGGGCAATGGGGCCATGGATGCTGAAGAGGCAGATGGCTGAGGAGTCGAGGCAGAGAATCCTCCTGGTAAAGGAGAGTAAGGAGTCCAAGATGAACAACAGCCATAGGATGCTCACTTAGGACTAAATAGGAAAGCAAAAATTAGCAAAGCACAAACCTTAATGAAGTAGTAATCAAACTAAAGAGGCAGGAACTACTTACAATAACTTACGCGCTTCACCCTACAACAAAGGAGTAAGACGCTTAAACCTGACCAAGGAATTTCATAGATTCAGTCTACCTGGACTGCTTGTCTAAGTTGTGTTCAAAACCTTTTCTTTTCTTTTCTCGCTCTCTCTTTTTTTTTTTTTTTGGCCATGAGGACTGTGGGATCCTAGTTCCCCAGCAGAGGGTCGATTCTGTACCCTCTGCATAGGAAGGCAGATTCATAACCACTGGGCCATCAGGGAAACCCAGTGCCCGAGACCTTTTAATGAAAAAGGTCTAGCTGTGGATTTTTTTTCTCAGGCTAGGGCTGCATTTATTTCTGTTTCCAGCACACAAGTATAGTGCCTCTCAGAGTAGACTATGCCAAAGTTCATCAACTTTAACACCAGTTTCCCCACTTGGTTTTGTTTACCAGATGTAAAGGGCCTGTTATGGGTAGGTACTCTTTTATATTCTTTCCATAAATGATTATATTACTTCACCCAGAAACTGTTAGGTAATTATTATTGTTATTAACATGCCCCCTTTTTACAGACAAAGAAACTAAGGTTGATTAGGAGATATTGACCATCTTGACGTGTATCTCAGTGTTAACAAGGCAGAATTAGGATTCATACCTTTGTCTGTTGTGTTTTAAAGTGTGATTTTCCATAACATTATGCTGCCTTATTGATCAGAAAGCATACTGATAATCACTTAGGACTGTATGTTTTTTGGCTCTTTCTAGTAGGTCTTCTGTTAGTGAAGAGAGAGGTTAGTGAAATATGATGACAGAGAAATATAAAGACACTGGAGACATATGCACCTCTCCCTGATAAATTATAAAGGTACCGTCTGTTTTAGATAAATAATCCTTCCAGCCAATAGGAGGAAACTCTCTAAAAGGCTATGAGAAAGATTATTCAGGACAGACCAAATTAGGTGACAGATGAAAGGCTTATTGTGTATTATAGTAACACACTTGCAAAGCACTACACTCTGTATAGAAATGTCAAAAATGATGGACCAAAGCTGAGATTGTTGGGAAATTTGATTTTAAGATCTTGAGAAAAGAAGGAGAAAACAAACATGAGTGGAAGACTGAGAGCCACATTGATTTTCTCAGTCACCTGTCATGCTTGTAAAATAGAGTCCTGGGATGGCTCCATTCCATCACAGGAGCTTCTGGAGAATAGAAGCTGCCTGTTTAATAAATGTTGCCAGGTGATTTGGGGTACCAGCTAGGTAATGGACCAAATCTTGGGAGAATACTGATTTAGTACACTCTGTTTAATTTACAAAGCATCATGAGGCCCACCAGGGAAAATGATTATCCAAAGTTGTAGCACTCTTTTTGTTAGAGATTAGGCTAAATCAGGCTCCTTGAGACCCAGTGCTATCTCCTTTGGGACTTAATTTTTCCAGCTCAGTCATGGACCAGCTAACACCATGTATCACTGATATTTCTTTTCTAGAATCACAACCACAGCTGCCTGCATGATGGACCTGAGGCGGTACCCACTGGATGAACAAAACTGCACCTTGGAAATTGAAAGTTGTAAGTTTTTCTGAGAATCCAGCTAAACTGCACTTGGGTTCAAGGTTCTCCTTGGGCATAGATTTCCTACCCTCTTTCATGTTCAGACCACAGTCCTGCTAGGTTTGTGCTAGGATGCCAGATTTGGTGGAGGGAGCCACTGGCAGTGTCTTCCTTCAATGATGCCACCACCCTCTTCATCTCATCCTTAAATTCCAGGAGAGAAGTGTAGGAAAGCAGTAATCTAGCAATTAAAGGGAAATGCTAAGAGTCTGAATGGAGACTAATGGTTATTTCGGGCATTTATTATATGGAATTGGTGCAGAGAACTGCAACAGGCTTGGGAAGATAGGTGGAGATGGCAGGATGATACAACATGCCCTGATTGTCTTTGCCTTTTACAAACATTATCTCTGCAAGTGCAGAGTAAAGGCGGCCTCTGGATTAATTAATGTGTTCATACATTGTGGCTTGGTGGGTTGTTTTCTGTTTTAAGAAACTATTTTCAGTGTCTAAAATGTATTTTATATTCTTGCTGAAGGCCATATGATGAGGAGTTTGATGCATGTGTGATTCTGTTTCCTGTGCTGACCTGTTCAGAGTGTTGGTGCTTTTTCTAGGCCACAGTTTCAGCATCCTTCTTGACAGTTCAGCCACCTACACTTTTGTGTAAGCTAAAACATTGATTTCATAATCCACTTCAGAGGTCACACAGTGAGGCCATTTAAGGTGGAGTAGGACTTTGAATCTTTTTTTCTCTGCCGATTTTTTGTGGTGTTTTTATATTTCATCCTATCGAACAATTGGAAGCTGATGATTTTATATCCAGCATGCTAAATAATGAGCAGCTTGACTACTTTCCTTATACCCTCTGCCTTTCGGAGGAAGTCAAGCCTTGGCAAGCTGTGCAACTCTAAATCACTGCTTTGAACAGAAATACAGCATTTATGACACATTCCTGGTATTTTTGCCCATTTCAAAAAATAACTTCGAGGGATAATTAAATTTACATGTACTTTTTGAAAGCCTGATTTCATACTTGTATTTCCAAATCATCATTGTTTTCACATTAGATCTTTGCTTCAAGGAGCTATTTAATGAAATTGGTTTCTGGGATTTTGATCATTTGTTATGTAGATATCTTTCAAATGGCATTGTGTTTTCATAACTTCTGATACAGTTTAGAGAATAGTGTTCCTCAAAGTTCTGATTCTTTAGTTGCTTCAAATAGTTGATGTAAGGATAATTTGAAAAAAAATTGTTGCTGTGACAGTAATGACTTTTTGTGGTAAGAGCATTTTTTGTGGTAGAATTTGACTGATATTTTAAATAATCATAATTGTACATGATTAAAGCATTTGTACTGATATTATTTCATTTGAGCCTTTCACAACCCTCATAGGTAAGTAAACAAGGTCTTTTTATTTTAAAAAATACTGATGATGCCTAATAAATAATGCAGTCAACACACAAGTGTTCCATGTCGTATGGTTCTGACATGAATATTTAAAATTAACATGATAATTCCTTAGACTTTTAGAAAGTTTAAGTTGTATAGAGGGGCTTTTACCTATCTTATTTCAATTCACAATTACCCTGATAAATGATTGAGATTTTTTCAACTTTTTTGAGAAATAATTGACATATTGTCAATTGATAAAATTGACATATGACATTATGTGAGCTTAAGATGTACCATGTAATGATTTGTTATGTGTATGTATTACAAAATGATCATCACTGTGAGGTTATTTAACACATTCATTGCTTCAAATAGTTATGAGGGGGGTGTGTGTGTGTGAAGAACTTCTAATATTTACTCTCTTAGCGACTTTTAAGTACAAGTACAGCTTTATTAGCTATAGTCACCATTCTGTAGATTAGATACTCTGATCTTATTCACCTTATAACTGAAAGTTTGTACCTTTTAACTGTTTCCTTGAGTTCTTTTTAGATTCCACATGTAAGTAAGATCATACAAAACTGGTCTTTCTCTGACTTATTTCCCTTAACCTAATGCCCTCATGGTTCATTCATGTTGCCACAAGCTGCAGGATTTCCTTTTTATAGAAGAAGAATACTCCATTGTGTATGTGTGTGTCACCTTTTCTTTATCCATTCATCCCAGCAATGGACATTTAGGTTGACTCCATGTCTTGGCTATTGTAAAGAATGCCGTAGTGAACCTGTGCCTGCAGGAACTTCTTAGCAATAGTGCTTTAATTTCTTTTGGATGTGTACCCAGAAGCAGGATTACTGGATCATATGGTAGGTCTGCTTTTAATTTTTTGAGGAACATCCATGCTGTTTTCCATAGTGACTATACTAATTTACCTTCTCATCGTTTGTGCAGAAGATTCCCTATTCTTCACATTCTAGCTAGCTAGCACTTACCTCTTGTCTTTTTTTATGACGATTATTCTGGCAGGTGTGAGGTGGTTATTCATTGTGGTTTTGATTTGCATTTCCATGATATAAATTATTTTGCATGGGTTTTCCAGTTTTCCCAGCACCATTTTTTGACTGAGACTTTTCTCTATTGATTGTTCTTAACTCCCTTGTCAGATATTAGCTGGCCATAAATGTAAGGGTTTATTTCTGGACTCTCAGTTCTGTTCCATTGGTCTATGTGTGTTTCCATGACAGACCCATTCTGTTTTGATTACTATAGCTTAATAGTATAGTTTAAAATCAGGAGTATGATATCTTCAGTTTTGTTATTCTTATTCAAGATTGCTTTAGCTACTTAGGATCTTCTGTCATTCCATACAAATTTTAGGATTGTTTATTCCATTTCTGTAAAAACTTCAGTGGGATTTTGGTAAGTGATGCACTGAACCTATAGATGGCTTTGGGTAGTGGACATTTTAACAATACTAATTCTTCTGACTCATGAACATAGAATATCTTTACATTTATTTTCATCTTCTTTAGTTTCTTCCATCAGTGTCTTACAGATTTCATTATGCAGATTTTCAATGTCCTTGATTAAACATTTTATATTTCTAAGTATTGTGTGGTTTTTGATGCTATTGCGAATAGGATTGTTTTCTTTATTTCATTTTCTGATAGTTCAATGTTAGTGTATAAAATTGCAGCTGATTTTTTTATGTTAATTTTGTGTACTGCAGCTTTATTGAATTCGTTTTCTTGCAGCTTTTTGGAAATCTTTAAGGTTTTCTGTGTGAATGATCATATCACCTACAAATAGAGATATTTTTTCTTCTTTCTCATATTGGTATCTTTTATTTCTTTTTCTCTTTCTTGATTGCTATGACTAGGAGTGCTAGTACTGTGTTGAATAGGAGTGGTGAGTGTGGACCCCATATTTCTGATCTTAGAGGAAAAGCTTTCATCCTTTCGTCACTGAGTATGATATGAACTGTGAGCTTATTATATAATGGCCTTTATTGAGATACATCCCTTCTAACCTAATTTGATAAAGGTCTTTATCATGAAAAAAATTTTGATTTTTTTTTCAAATGGTTTTTCTGTATCTGTTGAGTTAATCATATGATTTTTATCTTTCATTTTGATTTGCATATGCTGAAACATCCTTGTATCCCAGAGATGAATCCTACTTGCTTATGGTGTATGATTTTTCCAGTAGGCTGTTGAATTTGGTTTACTATTATTTTGTTGAGGATTTTTGCATCTATAAATGTCAAGAGTATTAGCCTGTAGTTTTCTTTTCTTGCAGTATCCTTATCTAGCATTGGTGTCAGGGTAATCCTGGCCTTGTAAAATAAGTTTGTGAGCATTCCTTTCTCTTTAATTTTTTGGAGGAATTTGAGAATAATTGGCATTAATTCTTCTTTAAATGCTTGGTAAAATTCACCAGTGAAAGCATTTGCTTCTGGGCTTTTGTTGGGAAGTTTTTCAATGCTGATTTGATCTTCTCACTAATAATTGGTTTGTTTTTATTTTCTATTTCTTCATGATTCAGTCTTAGTAAACTGTATGTTTCTAGAAATGTATCCATTTCTTCTAGGTTATTTAACTTACTGGCAAGGTTGAATTTATTGGCATACAGTTGTTCATAGTAGTCTCATCAACCTTTGTATTTTTTGGTATTAGCTGGAATGTCTTCTCTTTCATTAATCATTTTGTTTATTTTTGCCCTTTTCGTTTTTTCTGGGTTAGTCTAGTTAACAATTGTCAATTTTTTAATCTTTTCAAATACCCAGCTCTTAATCTTGTTGCTGCTGCTGCTGCTGGTAAATCGCTTCAGTCGTGTCTGACTCTGTGCGACCCCACAGACAGCAGCCCACTAGGTTCCTCTGTCCCTGGGATTAAGAATACTGGAGTGGGTTGCCATTTCCTTCTCAAATGCATGAAAGTGAAAAGTGAAAGTGAAGTCGCTCAGTCGTGCCCGACTCTTAGCGACCCCATGGACTGCAGCCTACCTCCATCCATGGGATGTTCCGGGCAAAAGTACTGGAGTGAGTGGGGTGCCATTGCCTTCTCCAACTTAATCTTGCTAGTCTTTTCATTTATGATTGTTTTCTTTTCATTGGTATCCTGTTCTCTATAGTGCCAACTTTGAGCCTAGTTTTTTCTTCTTTTCCTGGTTCTTCAAGGTAGTTTATTTGAGAACTTTATTTTTTTTATTCATACATGTGTTTGTAGCTGCGAACTTTCCTCTTGGAACTGCTTTTGTTGCGTTCCATAAGTTTGTTATGTTGTGTTTCTATTTCATTTACCTCAAAAAATGTTTTTTTTTTTCTCTTTTGGTTTGTTATTTGATAAATTAGTTGGTTAAGATTGAGTTGTTCTATTTTCATGTGTGTGTGAGTTTCCTGTTACTGATTTCGAGTTTCATACCACTGTGGTTGAAAAAGATACTTGATATAATTTCTGTCTTATTGAATTTGTTAGACTTGTTTTGTGACCTAGCATATCATCTATATTGGAAAATGTTCTGTGCATGCTTGAGAAGAAGCTGTATGCTATTGCTCTCAGGTGGACTGTCCTGTATGTCTGTTGGGTCCATTTGTTCTATCGTATTGTTCAAAACTACTCTTTCGTTATTGATTCTCCCCATTGTTAACAGTGGGGAATTGAAGTCCTCAGCTATTATTGTATTCCTGTCTATTTCTCCTTTTAGTTTTGTTAGTATTTCTTTATATATTAAGGTGTTATGATGTTGCATATTTATTTACAGTTGTTATATCCCCTTGATAAATTGACACCTTCATCATTATATAATAATCTTCTTTGTCACCTGTGAGCATTCTAGTTTAAAGTCTATAAGGTATGTATTACTATTTCTATCTTTACAACTACAGAAAGAGACTAGAGGAAGTAAAATGATTTGCCTTAGTTTATGCACCTAATGATTGGCACAATTAATCTGTAGTGATGTGGCAAATAGATTTTGTATGAACTAGATTAACAGGAAGATCCCTATTTTAAAAACTGAGCAGTCTATCCTTATGAAAAATTGGAGTGCATTCATATTTCATCAGGTAGCAAATCTTTGGTATAGAGAATAAGACATAGTGTTATATTAGTAATTTACAAGATGTTATTATAAGTAGGTAGTTAACAAATCTATTGAAACAGGTTTAGGATCCTATCTCTTAAACAACTAACTTTGAAGTTGATATCTGACATTTCACCTTATTTATTATTTCTTTCTGTTAAGCAAACTCTAGATACTCATCTGCTCTTTCTATCCCTCTCCCCTTCTCCTTACTTCCCTTCCTTCCTCTCTCAAATGCTAATGAGCCTAATAGTTGCATTACTAAATCACTATCACCTGTCTCCTTATCAATAATTAATATGTTGGCTCCATTCCAAAGAGAAGGATATAACTTGATTCTGGAGTAGGAGAATATTAGGAATGAGTTTATTGTTAATGCATTCATGTTGTTTCCACTCAATAATTTCTTCATTATTAATTGAGCAGTAATTATTTACCAGGTATTATTGTAATAAACTCTTAAGACATACTGGTGAACAACAGACAGTATCTCTGCTCCCCTTTATCATGAGGAAGATAGATATTGTTTAAATACATATGTGAGTATAAAAACCACATTAGTGAAAAGTGATACCAAGATGAAATGTTTAGTTCTTTAAGATCTGAAAGGAAGATTAAGGCAAGCTCTGAAATAAAGTGCTGAGGAATCTAGAAGGTCAGGATAGTCTGTGCTTACTTTACAACTTTTCTTAAATTTAGAGGGATGGAGAAGCTCTGTAGAACTAATTGGATTTGCTGAACCAAATGGGACCTAATAATATTTATCACCATGTAGGCAGTGAAACTTAATTGTCAAATAAAAAGGAGAAATCCATCTCCAAGTGGTTATATTTTGGATCCAGGTTATGCTGTGTGCTGGTGTATTTCAGTATATCTATATCTATTTCAGGAGATGTACATATATAATTAAGAACTTAGAGAAAAAAGAGAGCACTGTGTTTCTCACTCCTAAAGTGAAAATTAGTGATACCTTATGTCAGTAGGTTTAAAATACCTGTCATGTAGGAAATGGTGCTCAGATAGGGTTTTGAGCTCTTTCTTGGGGGATGGTGGATGAGAGGACATTCACTGAATCTAAGTGCCGTCTGGTATGGTTCCTCAAGCTCGTAATCAGGGCACTTAACTTTTTAAGCCATGATTTCTCATCTGTATAATATTTTGATACCTTGTTGTGATGAAATAATCAAAATGGAGATCTCTGTGCAATGTTTAGTCCTGGTTTTTCCATCAGTAGCAGCTGTTCTCATTACAGCATCATTATTATCACTATTAAATTATGCCTGGAATATTATGCTCAATTAGAGGAACAGCATTTTAAGAAGGATATTTAACAACCAGAAAACCAACTGTGAGTGACACATAAACCATGGAGTTTGAAGAACCAGTAGCAGAAAAAAGTAAAGGAGAGGCCTATTTCCCTTGAGGAAGAGAAGCTAGGAGAGAAAGGATAGCAGTGCTTACACAGATAGCTATTTTCCAGTCACCACAGACTGTCCTCTTAAAAGACCAAATGATGTCTGCCCTAAGGGCAAAACTAGACTAATGGTAAAAGATGCCAAAAGGCACTTTTTTTTTTTTTAACTGAAATGTGTGTGTGTGTGTGTGTGTGTGTGTGTGTATAAGAAGCTCTTAACAATTGCAGCTGATAAAAAAAATCTGGTAGGTTGCCATGTGCTGTAAAACTATTTTCTAGGAAAGAAGGAATTCTTGCATTGGGCAAGTGGTGGGATTAGATTATTTCAGAAGAACTCTGGGTTGATGTTTACTTGTCATAAGCGAAAATATGCAGGACTTTAGTTAAAGGACAATTAGGACATCACTGGTTTATGTGAAGATGCAGATCCCATATGCATATACCTCTGGGAGCAATGCTGTTTAGGAAAGATGAAAATCACATCCCTGCTAAGATTTTAAGTAAAATGATGTGTGTGTTTTGTTGATAGTCTGTTGCCATGTTACTTCTTTTCTTAGATTTTCCTCACAAGAATACATTTTACAGTTGTGTGTGAGAAGAATAAATCTAAGACCCCCACATTTCCCATCATTATAAATAAATCTAGAACCCCCTTGGGGCTTTTGATCAATCTTATTAATGCTCTAAGAAGCATCACACAGAAGACAATATACGTGAGCATGTATCTGTGTCTGGGCAGATAGCGGTGTTAAATAATGAAGCTAACAAGTATTTTAGGTGATCTTCAAATTATTTCACATTAGAAAAATATCCTTGTGACATTCCAGTGAGGCTTAGTCATAATTTTTTTTCAAGGGGAAAGCAAAGAACATTACAAATGCTCCTCCATGGTGTCATTGGATACAAATTTAATACGAATTACTGTCCTGTTTTTATATTTTCTTGAATTTCATCTTGTGCTGTGGAAGTGCAGAATTTGTCTTCCAGTCCTTACGGTGTGGAGGTACCTTGGTAGATGTGAACTTCATCTAACAATTATCAGTTCCATGTAACCACAGAAAAGTACCGGGATGTGTGTATAGACTCTGATGCATTATGCAGACATTATCGTGACCTTCATGTATATCTGGACTTCAAGGCTTCTGTCCTTCCAATTCTTCCACCATTAGAAGAGTAGTGACTTGGATATTAAGGGTGCATCTGGTTTTCAGACTTATTTTATTGAAGTATAGTTGATCTAAAATGGTGTATTAATTTCTGCTCTATAGCAAAGTGCTTCAGTAATACATATATATATAATATATATATATGTATATAATATTATATATATATAATTTTTCTTATTCTTTTCCATTATGGGTTGTTACAGGATATTGAACAGAGTTCCCATGTTATACAGTAGCATTCTGTCTATCCATTCTGTATATAATATTTTGCCTCTGCTTATCTCAAAGCCCCAATCCCTCCCTCCCCTACCTGCCTACCTCTTGACAACCAAAAGTCTGTTCACTGTCTGTGAGTCTATTTCTGTTTCACAGGTAAGTTCTTTTGTGTCTCCAGATATAAGTGATATGATGTGGTGTTTGTCTTTCTCTTTCTGACTTACTTCCTTTAGTATTATAGACTCTAGGTCCATCTATACTGCCGCAAATGACATTATTTAATTCCTTATGGCCGAGTAATATTCCGTTGTATATATGTGGCATATCTTCTTTACCCATTCCTCTGTTGATGGACATTTAAACTTCCAGTTTGATGGATGAGAGTTTTCTTAACACTTGGTTTATGTTCATGGTGACATCTTGTGCAACTTGCAAGTAATATGGGCATTTTTCCTGGTGGAAAATGAATGAATTAAAAGCAAAAAGAACTTAATACTTAAGGAATATTAGAAGTATTGTATAGATTATAGGTCAGCCTTTGAGCCAGTCTTACAACCATTCAGGATATCTGTTTTGTAAGATATCAGTATCTGGCAAATGATTGTTTTTTTCTCTTAAATACAATCAGTTGTAAGATTCACTGTTACATTAATAAGAATACTAAAATTCTACATTGAATGTATTCACCTCTTGGTAATATATACTGATTTCAAAAATTCTAAAGTATAAAAGGAACACCAAGTGCATTAGAATTGAAGAAGTATAAGGAATATCTTCCTCTAATTGCAGAGGAGTCCATTATTTTATTATTCCTAAGTGGACAAACCAAAAAGAAGCAAAATTCAATGTTATCAAATTAGTATCTGTCAGTCTCACTGGTGAAAATCTACCTGCTTGGTTCATTTTCCTGAGCACACCGTTAAACTGTTTTTCCATGGCATACAATGTAAAGCAGTTTATGAGTATGTATGTGCTTATATAGTGAGCTTACCTAGTGGCTCAGTGGTAAAACAATATGCCTCCCAACCTGCCAACATAGGACACATGGGTTTGATCCGTGGACAGGGATGATCCTCTGGGGATATGGAAATGGCAGCCCACTCCTGTATTTTTGCCTGAAAAATCCCATGGACAGGGGAGCTTGGTGGGCTATGATCCAATGGAGTTGCAAAGAGTCGTATATGACTTGGTGATGAAACAACAGCAATAACAATGTGTACTTATACCTGTTCGCCCAAAGGTGTGGCTAGACTGTTTGGATTACCCTGGCAGTGATCAAGACTGCCACATGAATCAACAGGTTCCTTTGTAATTTAGAGTAATTTAGAGTTTTAAGATCCAGAGGATTGAAGGAGGAACATTTTAGCAGTAGATACAATGTCTTATTAGATTTTTGCTCTGTAACATTGAAAGGACATCAGTATAAATAATATATGAATTCCCTGGCTTCCATCCCTCAACTGTATTAACATGACTTACTAATTAAATGAGCTCAGAGCCCAAGAGCAGCTCACCCCTTTGACCATGCACAACTGTGAGTTTAGGCATGCATTGGCCCAGGTTCAGCTTGAAACTCAAAGAACAGCAAGGAGCAATTACAAGCAAATTGATTCTCATTATGGGTTGGTAAATGTGAAACATTTCCTTAAAAACTAAATAAGTTCCAGAGTCCCTCAGGACATTGAGTGTTGGATAAGACTTTGCTCAGAAACTAACATTGTATAATATTTACCTCCCTGAGAGTCAAGGCCACCTTCTTTAATGTTTCTACTGCTCATTTACTTCTTGCTTTGAAATTATCCATTAGAGTAAAAAGTGAAGTTTCAGTGCACTCTGTATATGATAAATCTTTCTGTGGCAAACCTCCTGGAGGGAAAGTAGTAGGGGGTACAGACTTGTTAACTTGGTTTTCCTTTAGGCTCAGGAGCTGTGTGTTAGTCAGTCGTGTCCTACTCTTTGTGACCCCATGGATTACAGCCTGCCAGGCTCCTCTGTCCATGGGATTTTCCAGGCAAGGATACTGGAGTGGGTTTCCATTTCCTTCTCCAGGGGATCTTCCCAACCCAGGGATTGAACCCAGGTCTCCTGCACTGCAGGCAAATGCTTTACTGTCTGAGCTACTAGGGAAGCCCATAGGTTCAGGAGAGGTACCAACAAGGTATCTTCCAAAAACTGTCTCTTCTTGGCTGAGTTTCATTTTATACTTGATCCTAATTAAGTGAAAATGCCACATTGGTGACTTTCTTAGCATTTTTAGTGAAGGCGTCAAAGCACTTTGTGAAACCTGATGTGAACATCGGGAGCCAGAGGCATAAATACACCCACAGACTTTCGCTGAAGCGTTTCCAGAAGACTCAGTGTGGTGTGTGTTTGATAGCTGAAGCCCAGTGAATTGCAGTTCACACTGACTTTTCTCACATCCTCCACCTGGCTCCCTATGTTAGCAGTTGAAGACATGTTCCTTTCAGTAGGCTTTCAACACTGCAAATCGAATGCCTCTCTATTCACAGTAGCCTCCAGAGCCTATCGTCTATCCCTTAGCCCATTTCCACTGTGGCTGGTACCATGATTGTTATATTTTTTGTCTTCATCATCACCATCATCTGTAATGGTAACTGCCATTTATTAAATGCTTACTTTGTGCCAGATATGATTTTGTGTATATACAGACATTAGTCAGCCAGTCAGTTCAGTCACTCAGTTGTGTCCGATTCTTTGAGACACCATGGACTGCAGCACACCAGGCTTCCCTGTCCATCACAAACTCCTGGAGCTTGCTCAAACTCATATCCATCAAGTTGGTGATGCCATCCAACCATCTCATCCTCTGTTGTCCCTTTCTCCTCCTGCCTTCAGTCTTTCCCAGCATCAGATATGATCTCCCCCAAATCTTTCATGTAGCAGGTGCTAGTACTATTTCCTATTTACAAATGAGGACATGATGCCTTGGGAAGGTTGTGTAATTTATAAAGGCCACAAAGATAATCAGGTAAAAGTCTAATTGAAGAAAATATAAGATCTCATGTATCTACTTTAAGTAGGAGATTTATTTTGCTTATAGAATTCTTGGAAGGAATAAAGACAGATTCTAGGCTATGGTTCCCAAAATCGCAGCTCAGCCCTGCATTGGCAAGGCATCTTCTGCTCCTGCCAGGACAGTGTGACCCCTACTGAGTCAGTCTTCATGACCCAGATAATCACAATGGTGTGATCACTCACCTAGAGCCAGACATCCTGGAATGTTAAGTCTAAGTGGGCCTTAGGAAGCATCATTATGAACAAAGCTAGTGGAGGTGATGGAATTCCAGTTGAGCTATTTCAAATCCTAAAAGATGATGCTGTGAAAGTGTTGCACTCAACATGCCAGCAAATTTGGAAAACTCACCAGTGGCCACAGAACTAGAAAAGGTCAGTTTTCATTCCAATCCCAAAGAAAAGCAATGCCAAAGAATGCTCAAACTACTGCACAATTGTACTCATTTCACACGATAGTAAAGTAATATTCAAATTCTCCAAGCCAGGCTTTGGCAATCTGTGAACCATGAACTTCCAGATGTTCAAGTTGATTTTAGAAAAGGCAGAGGAACCAAAGATCAAATTGCCAACATCCTCTGAATCATCAAAAAAACAAGAGAGTTCCAGAAAAACATCTATTTCTGCTTTATTGACTATGCCAAAGCCTTTGACTATGTGGATCACAATAAACTGTGGAAAATTCTGAAAAAGGTGGGAATACCAGACCACCTGACCTGCCTCTTGAGAAACCTATATGCAGGTCAGGAAGCAACAGTTAGAACTGGACATGGAACAACAGACTGGTTCCAAATAGGAAAAGGAGTACGTCAAGGCTGTATATTGTCACCCTGCTTATTTAACTTCTATGCAGAGTTCATTATGAGAAACGCTAAGCTGGAGGAAGCACAAGCTGGAATAAGATTGCTGGGAGAAATATCAATAAGCTCAGATATGCAGATGACACCACCCTTAGGCAGAAAGTGAAGAAGAACTAAAGAGCCTCTTAATGAAAGTGAAAGAGGAGAGTGAAAAAGTTGGCTTAAAGTTCAACATTCAGAAAACTAAGATCATGGCATCCCAGCCCATCACTTCATGGCAAATAGATGGAGAAACAGTGGAAACAGTGTCAGACTTTATTTTTCTGAGCTCCAAAATTACTGCAGATGGTGACTGCAGCCATGAAATTAAAAGATGCTTGCTCCTTAGAAGAAAATTTATTAACAACCTAGACAGCATATTCAAAAGCAGAGACATTACTTTGCCTACTAAAGTCTGTCTAGTCAAGGCTATGGTTTTTCCAGTAGTCATGTATGGATGTGATAGTTGGACTATAAAGAAAGCTGAGTGCTGGAGAATTAATGCTTTTGAACTGTGGTGTTGGAGAAGACTCTTGAGAGTCTCTTGGACAGCAAGGAGATCCAACCAGTCCATCCTAAAGGAGATCAGTCCTGGGTGTTCATTGGAGGGACTGATGTTGAAGTTGAAACTCCGATACTTTGGCCACCTGATGCGAAGTGCTGACTCATTGGAAAAGACCCTGATTCTGGGAAAGATTGAAGGCAGGAGGAGAAGGGGACGACAGAGGATAAGATGGTTGGAGGGCATCACCAACTCAATGGACATGAGTTTGGGTAAAGTCTCGGAGTTGGTGATGGACAGGGAGGCCTGGTGTGCTGCAGTTCATGGGGTTGCAAAGAGTTGAACATGATGGAGTGACTAAACTGAACTGAGTCAGTGGGCCACAGTTGTAGCTGCTAGACCAAAACCACGCTGCCTCTCAGGCTATGCTGTTAAGATAGCATTTCATGTCATACCTCTCTCTACAAAGTTCATTTCTGAATTCAAATCTCTAGCATGTGTATCTGATTGGCAGAGCCTAGATCACATTTAGAACTATAGACAGAAGTCATCCTGGAGAATATAGTAAGTTAGTATCCAGGATTGAACAGTGTGGTTAAGCAGAGATTTGAGCCCAGATATGCCTGATTTTGCTGCCTGGAAAATCCCATGGATGGAAGAGCCTGGTGGGCTGCAGTCCACGGGGTCGCTGAGTTCAGACACAACTGAGCGATTTCACTTTCACTTTTCACTTTCATGCATTGGAGAAGGAAATGGCAAGCCACTCCAGGGTTCTTGCCTGGAGAATCGCAGGGACATGGGCTCCTGATGGGCTGCCGTCTGTTGGGTTGTACAGAGTCAGACACAACTGAAGTGACTTAGCAGCAGCATGCCTGACTTTGAGGGCTTCCCAGGTGGTGCAGTGGTAAAGAATCCACCTGCCATTGCCAGAGACACAAGAGACGTGGGTTTGATCCCTGGGTCAGTTATGAAATGGCAACCCACTGCAATATTCTTCACTAGAAAATTCCATAGGCAGAGGGATCTGGGGGACTGCAGTCCTCAGAGTCACAAAGAGTCAGACATGACTGAGAACACATGCATGCATGCCTGATCTAGAGCCCATGTCTCTAGTCACTATACATGTTTCCTGGTTTATAAGCATAACAGCATTAATACATTTCTCTTTGTCCTATACATGATTTATTTGTAATGATTCTGTACTTAATGAATCCTACCTACTAAATTATATGCTTTCAGTAGACATTTGTTATTGCTTTGACTGCCTCATTTCTGAATACTATGTTTGAAGAATCCTCTACATTTTGAGACAGAGCCCAGCTCCCATAACAAAAGCCAAAATAATGCCAAAAACTCATTGTCTAAGCTTCCCTTGCAACTAGAAGGTAGGTGCAAGACCACGACACTACCAATTATATAACGTTGAATTGGAAACCCATCTCAAGGACGTGTGTCAATGGTGTCCACATGAGAACTACACCACCTCTACCATGGGGGTGGTATTGATAACTGAACCGGTTCTGCTGTATGATTTTGGACTTTGTTCTTGATTTCATAGCTCCCACACCTACATTTCTGATCTTCTATAAGCTGTTAATTATCAGTTTAATATTAATAAATGCCTTTCTATTTAACCCAAGTCAGTTTCTGTTGCTTGCATTTAAGAACCTTGATTGCTATGCTTCTTGAAGGAGGGGTTACATTTTATGCCATCTTTTATCTCTTAGATTTCTTTGCAAATGACAGGTAGTCAAGAAATCCTTCACTAATTTGGTTCATTTATTTCTCCAAAGCTTATTCTAAATCTACATCCTCCCAAAACAAAATAGTGGATGTAGGAATTCCCAAATATATCTGCCCCTCTATTGGGGTTTATCACACTCGTTGCTCCCTAGCCATTTGGCATGTGATTTTGGGCTACTTAAATGAAAGTATTAGGGACTTTATGTGAATTGTTCTGTGGCCATTTTTGATAGGTGTGTATGTGCTTAGTTGCTTGGTCGTGTCCAGCTGATTGGGACCCATGGACTGTAATCCACCAGGCACCTCTGTCCATGGGGATTCTCCAGGCAAGAGTACTGAAGTGGGTTGCCATGCCCTCCTCCAGGGGATCTTCTCAACCTAGGGATCAAACCCAAGTCTCCCAAATCGCAGTCAAATTCTTTATCATCTGAGCCACCACAGAAGCCCAAGAATACTGGAGTGGGTAGCATATCCCTTCTTCAAGACATCTTCCCAACCCAGGAATCAAACCGGGGTCTCTTGCATTGCAGGTGGATTTTTTACCAGCAGAATTGACTACCAGGGATAGATAGATAGATACATACTAGATAGATACATAGATAGATAGATAGGTAGATAGATACATAAAATTTGTTGAGCATTTACTAAGTACTGAGTGCCTTGCATTCATTGTCTCATTTTTTTATGCCAGCCTTTTGAGAATAAGAGATTAAACATAGGTCACACTGAGGTATGGAATCAGGATTCAGTCTCAGACAGTCCATCCCCAGGGACTTTATTCTCTATAAGCATAAGCTGTATCTGCTTTAAAAATACAAAGAAGATGATGTGGAAGTCAAATGATCGCTAATGATGAAACTGGACATTACATTAAACTATATTAAAATAGGAAGTTCTAGTCCCATTCAGTCCCTGTTAAGGGAAGTTTTATATCCTATTGGTTAAGTATAACTTAGTATTAATATTATAATATTCATAAATATATCGACAACCTCTTAAACCAATGCTAGTGGCTTTATTTCTCTTTTTTTCTGATAAACAGAAGATTTTTTAAAAGATTTATTTCTCACTAAAAGCAAGCCACTCATTGTTAGATTAATTTATTTCAAATGCTTTTTTATCACCTTTAAAAATAATTATTATGGATATATCTTCTGAAGCATTTTGTTTGTATATAAGCCTCTGACATAAAGTATTGCTCAAGTCCAAACTTAATCAAATTTGCAGCCAAATGACAAAAGTTGGTGCACAGAAATGTGAAAATTGAGATTGAACTGGCATTGAGTTGAATAATTGTGGCTATTTTGAATTGCAATTGTATCAGAATCACTTACTATATGAGAAGATAGAGAGTATTATAAATTACTTATATATGCAAAAAAGATGTTACATGTATATATATTTCCAATTCCCCTTTCTCTTCCTAGTACTTTTAAGTAAATAAAGGTCTTGCTAAGTGGCTGCAATTTTCTAGTGTGAAGATGTATTAGCAAAATGTTCCTTAAAGTGTAAAAAATAAAATACCCTTTTACGATTTGAACAAATATATGCAATGTAATGCTAACAACTACTGCTTGAAATGTCATTTTGTTTCTTTTAGTGGATTCTTTTAGTTAAGCCTTATACATTAGTTAAGCCTTATACATTAATAATTTCATTTCATCTTAACAACAGCCCTTTGGTTAAGTATAATGTTATCCCCATTTTACAGATTCAGAAACTGGACTAAAGAATTTAAAACACACATCCAAAAGTGGTGAGATTGGAGTTCATTAATCCCTAAAGTCTAATTGCAGGGTCTGATAATTTAACCATGGTTGTGGTACTTATTCATTTAGTTACTAAAAACAATACAGGTTTATGAACACAGCTTCAAACTGTAACTGATATTCAATTAAACACATACTTACTGGTATCTTACTAGGATTGGGTTTGGAAAACCATAAAAAGAATTGGAAGAAATTGTGTAAAAATAAAAGACTTGTTCAAGAGCCATCAAAAAGATTTATGGTAAGCAAAAGGGGGTTGTAATTCTTATTGTAACCAGTTCTCTTTTCTGAGAAGTATGAGACCATGAGAATGTTTAATCAGGTTTTCCCGAAAGAAAGGAAAAAAACAGATAATCTGCCCAATTCTCTTTTGCTAAGTATGAAATCAATGATACTCTAGAGCAGTGAGAAATCTTCAGTCCCTCTAATCACTCAGCTCTCACATATTAAAGTCCCAGTGGGCCAGGATCCAGCCTCAACGCCAGAAGAGTGGATGGGATTTGCTTAGACTCAGTTTGGTCCTCTGCTTCCTTACATAGCAAATCAAAAGTATTACTTTTCCAGACCTTATTTCTAATAGTTTAAGGTTTTTCTTTCTTTTTTTTTTTTTTTGTTTAACCATTATGGGCATCTGTAACTCTAACTCAAAAATATCTGAGAACAATTTCTAAAGCACAATATGCTACATAGAAAACTATTGTCTAAAATATCCACATAAATAAAGAAATTAATATTTTTTCTTTTGTTTTGGCTATGGAATGCAGGAAGAGAAGGTCAAAGAATAAAAGCTTCTGTTTGAAGAATTCTTTCCTGGACTTTCACACATTTTCTCAAAGAAGATAAGTTAGTAATTATTGTATTCTTGCAAATCACATTGAGTTGGTGGTAATTACCTCTTGATGACTGCAGGATGGAAGAAGTATTAGAGAGAAGTGAGCAGTCAGGGCTCTTCAGCTTTACCTGAGCTCCAGAGAAAGAAGTCACTGTATCTGTACCATTTTCCAGTGGCCGTAGGACTTTTTAGTTGCTGTTCTTTTTTCCTGGAATCCTTTTCCTCCATTCTTTGCTTAGCTAACGTCTAGTCATCTTTCAAATCGAAAGTTAGATTTCATTTTTTAGGGTCACCTTCTCTCGTTTCCCCATCTCAAAACATCTGTCTCATTCTTCATAGCAGTTGTTGCAGGTGTAGTACCTATTTGTATTATTTTACAATCAGTGTCTGCTTTTCTTTATTGACTGTAAACTCTATGAGGTGAGCTATGTGTTTATTTATTTTTTTAAATCATTCTGTGCAAAGCATTCTAAAACCAAGAAGTATTTGTTAAATAATGGATGGGTAGATGGATAGATGGATGTTTAGATGAATTCAAACCATATTTATCACTTGCTACATTTAGGGAAATCTGTTCAGTCTTACACTCAAACTTTGGACATCACTACCTTCTCAAATTATGAAAACAAGTAAGAGGAAGGAAAAATAGAATGCATGTGTTTCATTAAGCTAGAAGCTCTCAGAATTTAAAGTATATCATTTCATAAAGAAATTGAGTTTCGACCATTAGCTGGCTCCTTCTCGGTCTTACTAAAAATGAAGACTAAGTAGCCCTTCAGTGGATGGTCATGTATTTTTTCCCTTTATTTTAGTATTTTGGTGGGTTATATTAATTGATTTGAACAGTAAACCAACCTTACACTCCTGGGATAAGAATTACTTGATCATAATGAGTTGTCATTTTTATGTTATTGATTGTGAATTTCTAATTTTTTTAAAGATTTTTGCTGCATCGGGATACTGAACTATAATTTTGCATTTTTGGAAATGTCTTTGTCAAGATTTGGTAATCGAGTTATGTTGGCCTCAGATATGACTGAGGATGGTGGTCCCCATTGACCATTTCCTGAAAATGTTATGTCCCATTAACAAATTTTATGACCATATTAACCATATCACAGTTTTATATAAACTGTTAGTAAAAAGTATGAATAATGCACAAGAGTAGCTCTGCTATCCTCACACCAACTCATTAGTACAAACTTGTCCCATAAAGTTATTGATCTACCTTTAGATCTACTTAGCTCTCTGAGTTACCTTTCATTTCATATTCCAATCTGTATGATTATCCATAGAGTTTCCAGAAAAATAGGTGTTTCTAGAAGTGAAGTTTGAAATAATAAGAGCTAATATTTATTAAAACTCTGTACAACAATCAGTGCTTTGAATTTTTATATGAAATAAACCTGCACAGTACTGTTTATATGCCTATTTTCGGTGAGAAAACTGAGGCGCAGAGAAGTTAAGCAATTTGCAAGTTAAGCAATAAGCAAGCTTTACCGAGTAGTGGAGTCAGAATTCGGGTCCCGGCTGTTTGGTTCCAAAGTCTGAGCCCTTAGCAACCACTCTGCCACCACAATTTTACTCGAGCAGCATTGTATTTGGGGTCAGGAGACCGGAGTTGCAGCCATTGTCTAGTGCCAGGAATCAACTAAGTTCTCCAGAGAGTTCGACCAGGTGGTCACTAGATGTTGTTTTAGTTAAAAATGAAATTATTGTTTACTTGGATGTCTGACCATTTCCATATGAAGAATAGGCAAGGGGAATCATAAATGCTGTCACATGGACCTTTTGTCAAGTTCCTAGATGAATATTTTATTTGTCTGAGTAAGTGATAGACCTAGAGATGAGTGCAACTCTGACTGCCTTCAGAGTTAAAATCTCTATCAGGTTTCATTAAGGGCATGAGACCCAGACAGGCACACAGGGCCCATGATTAGAGGGGACTCACGCTATGCTGTCACTGTCCTGAAATTCTTAATTTGTGGGAGAGGGACCCCTCGTTTTAGTTGTGCACCCCACACATGATTCACCAGTCCTACCCTTAATCCCTCTGCAGTAATCTTCAGCTGCTGCACCGATAGCCCAAGGTTTGGCCCGGAGATGCTTCCTAATGTGGGAACCCGGCCTGTGCTTCAGCTCCTTCTTCAGTTCAGTTCAGTTCAGTTCAGTCGCTCAGTCGTGTCCAACTCTTTGTGATCCCATGAATCACAGCACGCCAGGCCTCCCTGTCCATCACCAACTCCCAGAGTCCACCCAAACTCACGTCCATAAAGTCGGTGAGGGACATGGGACCACTAACGAATCGTCAGTGGATGCTGAGTCTCTTTGTTTGATGGCCTGTTCTCTATTGTTTATAGCCTTTCAGATTCTGGAAAAACAGAGTTTTCCATTATATCTTATTGATATCTGCAGCCAAGTTCTGTGGGTCAGAACCTGTTTTCTTCCTAATGGTAGAAATAACTGAAACATGTTTACTTAGATCTTGCATACATAAAATGAAAGGAAGAGACTTTTCATGATGTGTTGTCCCAGTTTTCTCTCTGGGCACAATATCTAATTCTAATATATATTCATTGTTGGCTATAAAGTTAAGCTCTCTATGCCATGTAAGAACTCAGAATAATCTAGAGAAAAGTCTTTTTCTATCCTGTGAAACTATTTGACATTCGACTTATTCTTACTCCCACCACTCCACCCCGAGAGAAAATCTCAGTGATTAAAGAAACTAAGTGAAAATTGTTTTGCAAAAAGTCTACCCTGCTAATGCTTCTTTGATATCACAGATTTTTTAAAACATGTCTTGTTAAGTTGACCCACTATTCTCACCAAAGGAAAAGAGGGCATGGTTTGCCATTTTATAACATATGCTCCAGCTTAACTAAGTTAGTTGAAGCAAACCTGTCAGATGCCAAAGTGTAGAGTATTAAAATCTCAACAAAATGTCAAGAGAAATGGGAAAACTGGTGAATTTAAGAAAATCTGTCATAAAGATTGCATTGCATGTTTCTTTCTGCCTAACTTAAGGTGACATATGGAAGTTTAAAAATATAACCTAATGATGTGTCTTTATGGTAACAAGTTTATATAACCTAATTGCCACAAAACTGTCATTGCTGGTTAATTTATTAGAGTAAAAAAATATGTTGTGTTCTTAGAACTTATCTGGAATGAATTCTGGATAGCAACACTGATGGTCCCTGAACCATATATTTTCTATTTTTGACACTTATTTAAAGCCTGAGAAGTTGTACATGGTTAAATGTGGGTATAATATTCTGAAATGTCTTCTTTGGAGGCCTGGCATGGATGCAAGAACATGGGTGAGCTCAAGACAGTGCAGAGAGCCTTCTGTTATGGAAGAAGCCTGTACTTAAAGGATTGGGAGTTAAGTAATAAGAGACTAATCCAAGGATTCGTTCTTTTATGGGAAGTATTAGCCCTAATCTTCCACCCAGATACTTTTTTAGCTCTTTTTGTTTGGAAATAACTTTTGATTTACCGAAAAGCTGCAAAGGTAGTATAGAGAGTTCCCTCAGGTTTTTCACCCAACTTCACCTAATGTTAACATTTTTCAAAACCATGATGCATTTCATCAGAACTAAGAAATTAGCAATGTTAAAATCCAGTTGACCAAACTAGTCTTTATGAAGGGGGCTTTTCGGGTGGTGCTAGTGGTAAAGAATCTACCTGCCAGTGCAGGAGACGTAAGAGATTCATGTTCTATCCCTGGGTTGGGTAGATCCCCTGGCTGGAGGAGGAAATGGCAACTCACTCCAGTATTATTGCCTGGAAAATCCCATGGACAGAGGAGCCTGGTGGGCTAGTCCATGGGATTGCAAAAGGTCAGACATGGCTGAGCAACTGAACATAAGTCTTTATTAAGATTTCACCACTTTCCCCACTAATTGCCTTTTTCTGTTTGCGAATCCAGTCCAAATGTGGCATTTAGTCATCATGTCTTGATTGTCTCTTTAAACATAGTTTCTCAGTCTTTTTGTTTCAAGACCATGATACTTTGAAAGAATATTGATCAACTATATTTAGAAAGTCCCTCAACTAGAGTTTATCTCATATTTTCTCACGATTAGCCTGGTCCATCCATATATTTAATTTACTTCTTTAAGAAAGTACACAAAATCCAGCAGAGCTGACTCCAAGAGGAGGAAGAGCCAGGCTATACTGAGATATTTCCATTAAAAAAAATTATTGTAGTATAGTTGCTTTACAATGTGATATTAGTTGCTACTGTAAAGCAAAGTGAATCAGCCATAAATATACATACATCCTCTCTTTTTTGGATTTCCTTCCCATTTAGGTAACCACAGAGCACTGAATAGAGTTCCATGTGCTATACTGTAGGTTTTCATTAATCATCTGTTTTATACATAGTAATGTGTATGTGTCCATATCAATCTCCAATTCATCCCACCCCCACTTCCCCCTCTGCTGTCTGTACATTTGTTCTCTATGTCTGTGTCTCTATTATCTGCTTTGCAGATAAGTTCATCTGTACCATTTTTCCAGATTCCACATATATGTGTTAATACTTATTTTCCTCTTTCTGACTTACTACACCCTGTATAACAGTCTCTGTATCCATCTATGACTCTACAAAATGACAGAATTACTTTTTTATGGATGAATAGTGTATATGTCAATAGTGTATATGTTCTCCATTGTGTATATGTCGGAGAAGGCAATGACACCCCACTCCAGTACTCTTGCCTGGAAAATCCCACGGACAGAGGAGCCTGGTAGGCTGCAGTCCATGGGGTCACTAAGAGTCAGACACAACTGAGCGACTTCACTTTCACTTTTCACTTTCATGCATTGGAGAAGGAAATGGCAACCCACTCCAGTGTTCTTGTCTGGAAAATCCCAGGGACGGGGGAGCCTGGTAGGCTGCCGTCTCTAGGGTCACACAGAGTTGGACACGACTGAAGCGACTTAACAGCAGCAGCAGCGTATATGTACCACATATTCTTTATCCATTCCTCTGTCAGTGGTCATTTAAGTTGCTTCCATGTCCTGGCTATTGTAAATAGTGCTGCGATAAACATTGAGCTGCATGTATCTTTTGGAATTAATTCCATGTAAACAGGTAAAGACTAATATTATTAAGCTAAACTAATTATTCATTAGTTTACATATTGGTAGTAAGTTTATCATATGGAAATTTATTTTATAGTAAACTTTCTTCAAAGGATGATAATACCAAGTAATATGTGCCAGATTCCTCACTTAATATATGGTGCCCAATTTTATTATCAAAACAACCCTATGAATGAGACAATATTATTATTGTTATTATCACCATTCTTATCTTGTAGTATAGGAAATTTAAACTAAAGAAAAGTTTCATGAATTTCCCAGTAGCACAACTTGTAATGCTTGTGGAATGCATCCTTCAATCTCCAGAGTCCATATTATTTATTTGTTAAGCAGTGAAAATGTAGGTCCTCTGTAGTTTGTTCCTCCTTCTCTGAGAGTAGCCCATAGAAATTATTTAATCAAGAGCTATTCCAGAGACCTTTTAATTAAGTTATACCAGATACTGATACTATATTGATGAAACCATCTATGAAAATGTCTTTCAACAATATTAGTGGCAAGATACTCCAAAACAATTCCTTTATCTCCCAGTTGTAGTCTCCTCTTCTTCTTCCTCCGCTCCCCCGCATATCCCTTTTTCCTCCTCTTCCATCTCCTTCTCCTCCATCATTTCCTTCTTCCTCTCCTCCTTCTATTTCTTCCTCCCTTTCTCCCTCTCTCCCCCTCTCCCATCTCTCTATACACACACACACTTTACATGAATATATATGTGTGTATATCCATGTACCTATAATCTATCTACTCTCTATCTACCTACTTATCTATCTACAAATGTAATATAGAATATGACATTTATGAAGAATCATGCTTTCAAAACAAATCTCATTAGTGAAATTTCTTTGCTTCAGCATTTATGCATTACTTAAGTCATGAATACATTACTTAAGTCCAGACTTCTTGCACACTTTTAGAATGAATCAGTAGAAGAAAGAATTTTTAGGAGTGTATCTTAGAAGTTTATTTATCTACAGTGTTGACATGGTACATACTGCTAAATTGGATCATCTGGATGACTGCATATTATTTAAACTGTAACCTCAAATAATGTAACTATTACCTTGGATGCATCAAAGTATGACACTATTCCCATAGTCTATTGTTAAACCAAAGTGCACTGAACTGAGAGTTATATATTATCTAGCTCACCAATCCAATTTTACATATAAGTTATCATTATTTTCAAGGTCATTGATCTGGTTAATGACAGAATCAGAGCTAGAACACTGGGGTTATGTCCCTTCCTCCTAGAAATTATGTGATTCTGAAAAAAAAAAAAAGTTAAGATTTGGTGAAAATAAAGCTATTTATTCTAAGTATCTATCAATAGATACTTTGTGCACATAATAAAATGAGCACATATTCTTAAGAAGAATATGTATTGAGACACAGCTTCCTACTATCTCCTGTCCTCCTATGATTTCTTAGAATTACCACCAGCAACTTTGCTTCTAGTGGACTAGGACCAATATTAAGTTGAAAAATACATGTTCTACTTTGAGATCCCAAATCATAGTTCTGGTGCCTGTGTACTAACTAACCTATGTTTTGGACTTTGTCTTTCAAAGTGTGCTGCTAGCTTTATGTGTCAGTCTTATGAGGTTTCATTGAAATTAAATACTAAAAACTGTTGAGATTTATGTATTAATATATGCTGATTTAATCGTGTCTGGTTCATTTTTAAAAAGTATGATGTTGTGGGGAGGGGGGTGGCAGGGGGGTTCATGTTTGGGAACGCATGTACACCCGTGGTGGATTCATGTCAATGTATGGCAAAACCAATACAGAATTGTAAAGTAAAATAAAAAATAAATAAATACATTAAAAAAAAGATTAATACAAAAAAAAAAGAAAAAAAATTAAAAGTATGATGTTTAAAAATCTATAGATTGTTATTCATTAGTGGTTTAACTGTTTAAGAGCTTCTTAGATGTTAATACATTTGATTTGGAACTTACTAGGTTTAAATATTAAGTTTTAGCTATATAGTTCTTTCCTAAAGAAAAATGGTTGACATGAAAAATGAGGCATTTGATGGAAGATGGATTCTGTGTGATATATACTGTATACTGTATATACTGTATACTCTCCACACAGGTAATATAAACCAGTGATTTTAAACACATGCTCTTTGGTTCTATAAAATCCATACAGGACTGAGTTTGTCAAAAATTAAAATTCCAGTCCACAAATCATGGAAGTTTTTGAGGTTACACTGATAACCTCAAAGAAAATATTCAGATAAACTAGGAGATAAACTAGGAGATGTCAGACTGGGCAGTGCTTGAGTGAGTACAGCCTCTTGGTTTCCCAAGAAAGGTTTGGTGGTATTGGTACTTCGCTTTCTTGGGTGAGAAACTGCCAGGACACAGGAAGCACCACTGGGGGTGAACAAAACCTCTTATACCAACATCTTCAACATAAGGAAAGCATGTCATTTAGAAGACCAGTCTGCAAATATGCACAGTCATAAGTTCAGAAGGCCAAATATTGAGGGAGCATGGCAGGCCCAGTGAGCGCCTGCCACAGGGTTAATAGATGGGCATTTCATTTAATTACCAAATATCACATTTGTACTTGATTATGATATATACATATAAAAAGTAAAATATAAAATCTGCTCATCCTTTCTACCTACCCTACAAGGACAACCAGAGTTAATAGATTATGTACCCCCTTTAAAACTTTTTTCTATACAATAGTGCTTTGTAACCACGTTCCCAGCGTTATATATATTATGGACTCCTTCCGTGTCAGTACTAATAGATATCACTCAACTTTTCAACACTTACACTTATTGAATTATATGGATGTTTCATAAGTTGTTTAATCATTATCCTGTGGATGAACCTTTAGATTGTCTATAAGTTTTCACTCTCTGTACAGTGGAGGCAATGAAAAGCACTGTCCACTTATCTTTTCACTCTCTTGTATTCCTTAGGATATTCATTAATAAAGCTGAAATTATTGGTTGAATGGTATATTCCACTGAAAATATTCTTAGAGACCACCATATTGCTCTCTAAAAAATGTGTAAATCATCAACTCACAGTATATTTTTTCAATATTTAAAAATTTGTTTGCCAGTCTGATTGGTAGAAACTGATTCTTTAATTAATCTGCATTTCCCCCGACCACTAGTGAATTTGAGCATCTCTTCAGATACTTATCAGATATTGATATTTTCCATTATCAATTTTTGGCCAGTATTATGCAAATGTTTTTTTCTTTTTTAAATATTTTATACTTTTTATACTGGTAGGTTAACCCTTAGTCTCATGTTTACAAATATTCTCTCAGTTCATCATTTGTCTTTTCATTTGTCTGATGGTAAATTTCCTTATAGAGAAGTTGTTCTTTTGATGTGGTCTAATCAACTGTTTTTTTGCCTTCTCACCTTTATGTATCCTGTTTTTCCTATGATATTTTGCTGCCTCAAGGTAATAAAAATATTTTCTATATAAGCACATGTTTTCCAATATATTGGTAAAACCTAATATTTCCATAACAAGCTCAGCTTTTTAAGTCCTTTGAAAGTGAAAGTCACTCAGTTAAGTCTGACTCTTTGTGACCCCATGGACTGTATCGTCCATGGAATTCTCCAGGCCAGAATACTGGAGTGGTTAAGTCCTTTGGCAGAATTCTAAATGCCCATTAGCCTTCCTTCCAAGATGTATAAAGAAAAGTACTGAGTAGCTCTATCAAATAAATGGAAGGAGTTGGCAGTCTACATTATGCAAGAGTGTACTGTATCGGGGTGTTAAGTTAAATTTGTATTTTAGTTTCTGGACTATCTTTAATGTAGAGATAGTTGAATAATATTAAAACGTATTTAAGTCATTCCTTTGGCACTAAATTACAATCAGGTCCTTTAGGCTGGGAGATTCTGTGGAGGAGATCATGCCACTATTTAAAATGTTGACAGGGAGCGCAGGCTTAAATAAATCGACGAGGGCCACTTCAGTTAAGTGCAAACTTCAGATGGGTGAAAATGACTGTGTGAGTCCATTGCATCATATCACAAATTTGTGGAGGTTGTCTAGTGGTCATTTTAGCAGAGTTATTTGGACATGAAAGGAGAATGAAAGAAAAGAAACAGTTTGAGTTGGAAGTCCTCAAGAAATAATCCAAGAAATCCAGGGATGCACTCAGTGTTTGAATATATATTTCAGCAAATTACATCCCACCAGACACACACACACACACACCACGCATATATCCATGCTCACACATGCATTCACATACACATGTACAGTACACAACAGTATGACAGGTACTGTTCCATATGCTTTACTTGACTTACATGGTGCGCGTAAGTGTATCAACTAGAGACTGCTGTTTTTCTCACTTTCTTGGTGAAGAGATAGAAGTATAACAAGGTAAATTACTACTTAAGCAGGCACGGGTAGAATGAGGGAGGCAGTTGGGACACTGGCACTTTGATTCCAGTGTGTAACCACTATACCAACCACCGTGCCCCTCCTAACAACTCCATTCTGAAAATACAACAGGGAATGTTTGTATAGCACTTCATATATTTCTAAGATAATTTCAAAATCTTTATCACATTTAATTATCCTAGTCATGTGCTAAATTCCCCAAGCAGAACTTTTTCTTACTCTAGTTTTATAGTTTGGGAACTGAGACACAATCTTTAAATGGGTGGCCAAAGTTCATACATAAAATATATTAGTGCCAGACCCCAGTACAGAATGTGATATTTAGATAGGGTGATAATTCCACTTTCTCCCTCACAATAACAGGAAAGAGCAAATGAAAATAGCAGGTCTAAAACATACCCATACTTTTAAAGTGTTCCAACTGCAATGTAAAGGGCTTCCCAAGTAAGCATCCGCCTGCCAGTGCAGGAGACACAAAAGGCAAGGGCTGGATCCCCGGCTCAAGAAGATCTCCTGGAGTAGGAAATGTCAACCTACTCCAGTATTCTTGCCTCAGAAATTCCATGGACAGAGGAGCCTGGTGGGTTACAGGCTATGGGGTCGCAAAGAGTTGGACATGACTGAGCAACTGAGCACAGCAGAGCAATAGCAATATCAAAGGGGCAGTAAACTTAAAATTTAAAACGGATTTTCCACCCAGTTGCTTTAGACCCACCTGCTGTCTTATTAATTCCCTCCCTTTTATTGGAAGATAATATTGAAGGGCTTAGTATACGTAAGAGACAGAATTCATTTTTGTTGGGGAAAAAAAAGGTGAGTAAAACAAGTGTACTCTAAGCTTATCCCATATTTGATAGAAGAGATGCTTCAAATTGCGAAAGCACCTCTATTTACCACACATTTTTCCATTCTCTCTGCTATTCTTCAAGCTAGCCTGCTTTTTTTCTCATTATTTTCATAGACATTTTTTCCTCTTCCTGAGCTTATATTTTCATGGCAAGTCTCCCAGATTCTCCTGGCTAAGACTTATTCACACAGGTTTACTATCATTTTTTTAGAAAAAAGTTTTACCAATCAAATTAGCTAAGTGCCCTTGTTTCTAAGGTTTTCTTTGGTACGTGATATATTTTCCTATTTCATAGCTCTTCTTGAAGTGCATAGTTCGTAGTTACATATTGATTCTACTATCTATTCTTTTAATGTTACTGTTTCCCCTGTAAATTGTATTATCCACTAGAGTGGAAAACATGTTTATGTCACTCAGTATTCAGCACAGAGCAGGATGCAAAGCAAAAATCAGTTGATATTTGTTGACTTAGTAAAAGAATTTTGCTTTCAGATTTTATGAGTGTGGGAATTCTCAAACTACTGAATGCTGACAAGCTAAGATCAGTTTCCCTGTCTCCTTTTTTGCCACCCAGCACCTTTTCTCTCCACCTAAAAAGAAAGCAACCTTTAAATACTAAGAAAAATGTAAAGTGACTGTTTCAAGCATTGTTAAACAAGACTGTTTCTGTTTGTTCTATACAGAATTTGCCAAATGACAAGGCACGTCATCACTCCTGAGAAGTGAGGAGAGAAAAGTTTGCTAGGAAAAGTGTTTACAGAGAAACATTCATGAAAGACTTTGCAGTAAAGAGTTCAAAAATGATTGATGAGCTAGAATTCAGTTAGGAGTACGCGCAGTGTGTGTAGATATACAGATGTACTTTGAAGATACTTGGGAATACTCATCCCAGATTTTGTGACGGCGTCTCTTAGCTTAGGGAAAAATAGATAATCAGAGACCTGTAACTTTCTGGAAGGGGTTAGGAATGCTCTACAGAGAGACACCAGCTGCAGCTGGTTTTGCTCATTCTGCAATTGATTTCATGGGTGTCTGGGCCACCTATGTGAAGGCCAACAGTCTCCTATCATTTTGAGAGTAGAAAATTAGGAGAATAACTCAGAGGATGAAAGAAGAGTCATAGCAAATGTAAAACTATATATTCCCACTTCTCTTTCTTACTACCCTAAATACTATACAAACAACAAAGCTTGAATGTATAAATGAATGAAGTTGAACCCTCATAGTTGTTACTAGAGAAGCTGGGGCAGACTATTCATTTTTCTAGGAAGTCTTAATTTAATTATACCAAAGACAAACTGAGAAGCGTATTCCACTCCACTCCATGCCCTCTACCAACTAAACACATAGCAGATGAAAACTCCAGACACCCATAGACTTTCTAATGAATTAAAGATATGTAGAAAAAGATATCTTTAATAATACATTCTTTACTCCACATTTATAAAGTTAATTTTACAGTTGCCTTTGCAATTAAACTGTTTCATCTCTTTAATTATCTAGTTGACCACACATCTTTCCAAGGAAATGATTCTTGAATTTGCAGAAACTAACCTTTATCAGAATTTGAGAACCACCATAAATTATTTCCCCAGGAAAATATACATATATATCCTTTAACAGATTTTTTGTAGAAAACCTAAGAGCTTTTGCTGAGCCCTTGAAGGCTCATCATGCTTAAGAGTTTGTTATAAATGGGGAAATTTTAACACTGACTACATATTTGATGTTACTATTTACTCATGTTATTGTATATTATTAAAGATATAATATTACAACAAGAGGCTAATTTATTGGTGTTATATGTTTAGATGGCATGATTATTTGACAGATTCAAAATATTCTGTGGTAGGGAAGACGGTTGAATATATGTTAGCACTGCCCAGTAAAAAGTTCTGTGATCATGGAAATATTCAACTATTTGGTAGAACTTCGCTGTCCAATACTGTACTCACTGGCCACTTGAAGCTACTGAACCCTTGAAATGTGGCTAGTGTGCCTGAGGAACTGAAATTTTTTATGTTACTTAACTTTAATAAAATATCAAATAACTACTGTTCTGAACAGTATGCTGCTGCTGCTGCTGCTGCTAGGTCACTTCAGTTGTGTCTGGCTCTGTGCAACCCCATAGACAGCAGCCCACCAGGCTCCCCTGTCCCTGGGATTCTCCAGGCAAGAACACTGGAGTGGGTTGCCGTTTCCTTCTCCAATGCATGAAAGTGAAACGTGACAGTGAAGTCTCTCAGTGGTGTCCGACTCTTCGGGACCCCATGGACTGCAGCCCACCAGGCTCCTCTGCCTGTGGGATTCTCCAGACGAGTACTGGAGTGGGGTGCCATTGCCTTCTCCATCTGAACAGTATGCTGCTGCTAAGTCGCTTCAGTCATGTCCGACTCTGTGCAACCCCATAGACGGCAGCCCACCAGGCTCCCCCGTCCCTGGGATTCAGGAACAGGTAAATACGGCTCACCATGAAGTGATAGTACCTAAAGCTGGGAGATGGCAATATGACTGTTATTTAAATTGTTTCCTTGATTATATGTTTAGAAAAGTCTACCATAAGCCAATAACAGAAGGACAGATACTATGTGATTCTATTTATATGAGGTCTCTAAAATAATTAAAGTCAGAAACAAAGCATAATAAATAGTTGCCAGGGGTGGGGGGTTGCTGTTCAACACGTAAAAAGTCCACATTATACAAGATCAGTATGATCTAAGGATGTGCTCTATAGCATTGGGCCTATAGTTAACAGTGCTGCTTCGTATGCTTTAAAGATTTATTTAAAGGGTAACTGTGATATTAAATATTCTTACTATAATAAAAAAGTAAAATATTTTCTAAAGTTGAAAAATAGGAATATTGGGGGGAAAACCCCACTTGAATAGACAGAAGGAGAGGAAAAAATCAAATAATTCAAACTTTATCATTTTGATGTCTGTCCAGAGCATCCTTTGATGAATGAGGAGAGGTCTGTTGGATTCCTGGCAGTGTTTCTTGGAATAGGTTGTCACAAAGCCGTGCATGGCATGACTGGTTGGCTCAGTCTCCAAAGAGTTGCTTGAGTGGAAAATAAAAGCTTGATTTGTCAAAATGAAAAGTTGGCCTAAATGACCAGACTGCAGGCTGAGTGTGGAACTGTGGTTTAGAATTGAGCTGTAGCGCTCCCACCCCTATTGTGGAGGAGAGACAGAAATATGACATCATAGGAGCCACGCGTAGAATTAGATCCTTGCAAGGCAGGTCCTGTGACAATGGGCGAAGCTGGGAAGGAGCAGGGCCTGGAGTGAAAGGTGATCGAGGACACATGGAATCAGAGTCATGAAATGTTCATTTACACTTTACAAGGAGAGAAAACGGCTTAGAATAGGCAGAAGTATTACTGATAAGGAATCATTCACTTACAGTTTTAAAGACTGTGACCCAGATAGAGGATTGTAAAAGCTCAAACTATAATCAGAAGCAATGGGCAATGGATGGGTTTGTGCTGCACTAGGAGATGGGGAGCATCAATTTTACACCCCTCTGATCTGCTTAGAATGTAAATAACTTTGGGAGGGTCTTTGATAAGATATTTCGTTATGCTATGACAACATACTGTCCAAATTTTTCAGGTTGGTTACAGATGGTAGAGCTCTTTCTGGAAGGTAAGGGAAGCTGAGTCGTGTGGTCCTGACATGTGTCCTCATCAGCCACCATAGGCTCATCTCCCTTTTCCTCCTCCTCTCCTCCTTTGCCCCTTCTTTTTGCTGTCTTGTATCAAATATAGACAAAAGAAATACTATCTTAAGCTGAACAGAAATGCTGAGATTAGGTTGACTGGATAGCTCTTCATTGAAGGTGTGACAATATCAAAGAGGAAATGAAAAGGAGACTTAACACACAGCCAGATAATATATCTTATGAATAATAGTAAGGGATTAATATGCATTGAAAGTACACACACCCTACTGTGTGTTTATACATATTGTCTTAGTTTTGATTGTCATTCCAGATTTATGAAATAAATATTCTCATTTAATGGAAGAGAACAATAAAGTTAACCTTTTAGTCTAAACTACAGTAGTTCTGGGGGCTTCTATGGGTGGCTCAGCAGTAAAGAATCTGTCTGCAATGCAAGAGACCCAGGAAATGCAGGTTCGATCCCAGAATCAGGAATATCCCCTGGAGGAGGGCATGGCAACCCACTCCAATATTCTTACTTGGAGAATCCCTATGGACAGAGGAGCCTGGTGGGCAATAGTTCATGGAGTCACAAAGAGTTGGACATGACTGAAGCAACTTGAGCATCACAGTAGTTTAGAATAGAACTGCATTTTAACTCTTCCAATTCTAAACTACAAAGCCAAGAAATAATAGAGCCTGAGCTTAAATGACAGTTTGAATACTCTAAAGCTCATCCTCTTAACCACTTCAATATACTTTTTTATTTCAACTTCTAGAGGGTATCACCTTTCTTGCTTCCTGACATGTCTCCAACTGTCAGAGGGTATTTTCCCTTTGGTAAAGAGCAGTGAATATGCACTCACTTCCTTCTGAATAAAGTCCATCCCCTAGCATTGGTACATAGCCTCATCCTAAGACCTCAACCAGTCAAACAGGTCAGAATACATCTCTACATGTAACAAATGGATTATTCATCCAAATCACCTGTAGACTTTCCTATTATCCTTAATCCCCTATCCTGCACACCACTTTTGTCTTATCTACAGAAGAGGACATAAGTTCACTTCATATCCTTGCGTCATCCTAAATCCTTATTATAAGATTGTAGTGGTGGTGGTACTGCTGGGAGTGATAGCTTCCATTTATCGACTACCTCATATATCCAAAGAGCTTTACTCAGTGCTCAATAGATTAACAGTAGTCCCAACCTTAGACATTGTGACCTCTATTGTATAGCTGTGGAAACCAGGGATCTGAAAGTTTGCTTGATTTGCCCAAGGTCACTCAGCCTGGTAAATGCTAATGCTGGGATTTGAACCTCTCACTTCCTGATTCGAGAGTTTATGTTTATTCTAGTGCAAAAGATTAAAAACAAACTAATATGTAAAGAGAGGGTTGAAGGTCCTGCCTAAATCTGCCACTTGTGTACAAGAATGTGTCTTCTAACATCTTCTCCTGTTCTAAAGTTTTGTGGTAATACCTATGAAGTCAGGTAAAGATCTGTTTATTTTTGAGCCAGTAACTTTTTTATTCTTTCCTTTGACCCGCTCTTTCTCACCCTCACATTCAATAAACCCCATTTCTTTTTCCCCTTGTACAAACTTGAGAACAATTGATCTCTTGTCTCATCGTGTTATATCCATACAGCCATTTTATTTCTACCTCACTGTATCATCTTGCATCCAGGCTCCCTGTCATAAGTGTGTGTTCACCCTCTCACATATAGATAGCATTGTGTTGTTAAAAGTTTCCACATTACTAAAAGCTCGATTGAACTCACCTTTAGACCTTCTTTGCTCCTAATTTTCAAAAGCAAGATTCCCTTTTCATAAGAGCATTGCATCTGAACAGAAAGGTTAGTGACTCAGCATTGCTCCTGAAATTTTGCACAGGAAGCTAATTCCCACCAAGAGTTGCAATGCAGTTCACTTCTCATCTCCCAGAGTCAGAAATTGTTTCTTGTGAATCCAATTGGTAAAAAAACTGATACACTTGGATTCTAAAGAGAAGGATATAGAACTTTTGAGCACGCCATTAAGAAAATGAAAGAGAAAGGAATGTATGAAGTCTCGATATTTGATAAACTACAGCAAAGGCAACCTGGCTTTTCATAAAATAATAAAGTTGCTTTCTATTGCCTGGGTGCAGTTCATACTCTCCAAGGTAAATTAAGTTCCTGAAGGTAAAATTTTGTGGAAGAAAAATTTTTCATTATAGAGTTGTGGAATAATGCAGACCTCTTTCCAATAATAATAAAAAAATTATTCAGAGCACATGTTTGATAACGTATGGTCCTTGAACCTCTTGGACCAAACTGACATAGGTTATTTGCTTAAAATATAGACTCCAGGACTAAAACTTAACAAATCTGACTCTATATAGGTAGGGCCCCAAATAAAAAATAAATAAAAATAAGGACAGATAGAAAAGTCATTTATAAAGTAATTAAATGAGGTGAACACAAAGTTGGCAATTATTGAGCTCCAGATAGAAAAGTCATTTATAAAGTAATTAAATGAGGTGAACACTATAAAGTTGGCAATTATTGAACTCTCAGTATTTCTTATTAATTATTGTCATTAATTATGCTCTTTGCCTCTCTTTTTGTACCCTACTACTTTCCTCCTTCAGGCTTTTTTCAGTATTTTTTCACAGAAAAAATGCATTCAGCACTTCTACACTGTGGCAGGAACACAGACAATGGTTTCAAAGATTATCCCTGCCAGGAGCCACATTTACAATTTAACTTCCATTAAACCCTAAGCTTCATTTCAGCCAAAGGAATGAAGTACTAATGGTGCAGTTTGAGTTAAATCAAGGAAAGGAGGTAATTGGAAATAGGAATAATGTATAAAAGTCTGTTCTATGGCTAGAGAATGTTGACTCATCATCCAGAGTACTTCAGCACCTGAAAGGGGAGTACTATTGTCATAGGAATGGAATGAAGTATGAAAAAATGTTATCTAAAGTATCTTAATAGAGATTTTCTTATAGATACATTCCTTTGTGATTGCCATGTGATTTTTTTTAAAATATTTGAAATGTTTGTAAATACAAGCACATGTCTCAGGAAAAAATAAAAAAGCAAACCCTTAAAACTCAGGAAATTTAAAGACCCATTCACAACCCTGCAGTAATGATTGTTTGGGAACATAAAGGAAGTGTGTTTAAAACTCCTTATAAGATTGGAAATGCATATCAATGCTTATGTTGTTGGTCTTTTAGTTTCGTTGGTGGTCAGGTTCAATAGGTGTTTATATTGCTTAAGACAGCTCTACTCACCTTTCTGTTTTAGTCATTCTCTGTATGCCAAGCACCTAACTTAGGATAAGTGTGTGGAAAGGCCAGGTACCTGTTTCATTAAAGCTCAAAAGTGTGTTTTATGTGTGTCATTCAAAAATGATAATTAATGCCACTTCTAAGTACTCTATTTTTTAGTTTAATTTACAAAAATGAGCTAATTTCAGGTGTACAGCAAAGTGATTCATTTACATATACATATTCTTTTCCATATTCTTTTCCCTTATGGGCTATTCCAAAATATTGAGTATAGTTTCCTATGGTACAGAGTAGGTCCTTGTCGATTATCTATTTTGTACATAATAGTATGAATATGTTAATCCCAAACTTCTAATTTATCCCTCCCCTCTTTCCCCTCTGGTCTGTGGGTCTGTTTCTGTTTTATATGTAAGTTCATTTGTATCTTTTTATTTTTTTTAGATTTTACATTTAAGTGGTATCATATGGTATTTATCTTCCTCTGTTTGGATTGCTTCAGTTAATATGACAACCTCTAAGTCCATTTCTGTCACTGAAAATGGCATTTGTTCATACTTTTTTATGGCTGAGTAATATTCCATTGCATACATATACAACACCGTCATGTACTGTATCATTGATGAACATAGACACAAAAATCCTCAACAAAATACTAGCAATCTGAATCCAACAGTATATTAAAAAGCATCATACACCCTGATCAAGTGGGATCTATCCCAAGGATACAAGGATTTTTCACTATCCGTAAATCCATCAGTGTGATATACCACACTAACAAACTGAAGAATAAAAGCTATGTGATCATCTCAATAGATACAGAAATACCTTTCAATTAAATTCAGCATCAATTTATAATAAAAACTCTCCATTAAGTGAGCATAGATGGAACCTACCTCAACATAGTATGAAAAACCCACAGCTAACATCATACTCAATGGTGAAAAACTAAAAGGATTTCCTCTAAGATCAGGAACAAGACCAGAATGTCCACTCTCAACATTTTTATTCAGCATAGTTTTGGGAGTCCTAGCCAGAGTGATCAGAGAAGCAAAAGAAATAAAAGGAATCTCAAGTGGAAAAGAAAAAGTAGAAGTGTCACTGTTTGCAGATGACCTTACACTATATGTAGAAAATCCTAAAGATACTGCCAGGAAACTACAAGAGCCTATCCATGAACTCTGAGTACTTTAAACCAGAAAGTAAGAGAGTATGGTTTAATAAAGACTGGTAAGGATAAGGAGGTCAAATTTCTAGTCTAGTTGACTAACTACTTCTTTAGAATGCCTTATGTTTAAGCTTCATGGTTCAGCTGGTTCTCCTGTGATCTGCGTGGGTGGAACCCTCTACCCCTATGTTTAAAATTCCACTGGGCACTCTGACTTGAATTAAGCTATTACTGATTCTGTTGTCATAACTCCTAATTTTTTTTTTCAAAATTTAACTAGGTGCTTCTCAAATGCACTATATATTATGTTATTAACACTAATGGTTTTGTGATATTTTACCATTAATGACTATATCTTTCAAACCAAAGTAATTGCAGTCTTTTATCAAATTTTATTTTTAGTAAATTAGAATATAGGAAATGCCTTTTATTCAGTCTTACAAATTCTGCTAACTGCTTTTTTACTTGTGCATCATGGTAAAAACGTTACCAACTGCTGTTAAAGCTATAAATGGTACAGTTGGTGAAACATGTGTTTGCCCTCAGAACTATAAAAAAATCATATGACTTTGATCCAAATATGTCTTGCCATTAACTTATTTTGATGACTAGAGTAAGTTCATTGGGAATTGATTTAATTACAGGTATTATAGGAAATTAAGATTGATGTAGAAATAATGACTTCTTCCCTCAGGAAGTTCATATTTTAAGTATATTTAAGACTGAATATGTTTACTTACATAATTAATACTTACAATTTTTATTGAATTTACTACATGCTACCAAGAGGCATAATTTAGCTTACTTAAGCCATACCACTACCTATTGGCTATGATTATTCTTTCAGTACACAGATGATATAACACAGCTTCCAAGGTTAAATAAATTTTGCGAAGGCTTAAAACTAGTAAGCCTATTTTCTTAAATATTTAGCTTCACAGACCCTAAAGTTATCAATCTCAGAGAAATGAAAAGTAGCAAATTTGAAAGTGGATTCCAGAGAGGGAAATTCTAACTGGATTTCCAGTATAGATATCATTTTACATTGTGGTTAAAGACTTAGCAATAAGTAAAATACTACATTCAGACAAATTATGAGTTGAAATGATTTTTGTGAGTTGATCTGCAAGGGTAGCCATTCTCTGTGTTTTATACAGGAAAGTAAGTTTTACATACCAAATAACTGGTTTATAAATTAAATAAGTACTTTCTATAATGAGAAAATGAGTTGTGAACTCTCTGGGCTCCCAGGCCACACATGACTTAGCCAAAATTAATCATTTAATAACACCTTAAGGGTTTATCTTTGTATAAATTTCTTTCCAGATTATGGTAGCCCTTGACATCGAAGAACTTGAAGCCTAGAACAATTACTGTTCTTTTCTCTTTAGTAGGCAGTAGCAACTTTGTTGTGTGTGTGTATGTATGTTTAATAAAGACTTCAAATAGTTAAATAGCAGAAAAATTCTTGTCAGACTGATTTTAACTGTATTTGTTGCTAAAAATATACTTTTCTCAGATGTGGGTCTAATCTCTCAGTAATGGTATCATACATTATATTTCTCCCTCAGTAAACATTCTCTGTAAAAATGTAAAGCTTGCTTCACAGATTTATAACTAATTCCTGGAGATGAACCATGATTAATACTCTCAGAGAGCAAATCTGAAATATAGAGGCACTGCCCCTCTGTTGGGTTTTTCATAATGCTAGACTATTAATACTTACTCCATTTGAGCGTTAGCCCACATACTTACACACTGGCTGTTTTGACACTCAAAATTCAAAAAGTGCCATTTATACCCATATTCATTTTTTTTCTTTTTTCTTAATTGAGGTATACAGTTGATTTATAATTATATTGGTTTCAGGCATACAACATCATGATTCGAAAAGTGTTATGGCTTATAGTCCACTGCCCATTTTCATTTTTTAAAGGTTATTTACCAAAACTTCAAAGCTTGGCAGTTGTGACTTACATGGAAAGAAATACTTCATTTGGGATATGGAACAGAATATTTTAAATGTCCCTTGGGTAAAGCTTTCAGTGTTATCACTGGGACAAGTATATTCAAAAAGCTGCCTAGATTCTACTTCTACTCTTTATTCTTCTTTCATCTTCTTTCCCTCCCTCGTCATTTACAGTTTTCTTTTATAAACTCACTGTGCTATATAGTACATGGCTGCCTTCTTAAACATTTTGAACTAAAGAGCCTCTTGATGAAGGTGAAAGAGGAGAGTGAAAAAGCTGGCTGAAAACTCCACATTCAAAAAACTAAGATCATGGCATCCAGTCATATCACTTCATGGCAAATAGATGGGAAAAATGTGGAAAAAGTGTCAGATCTCATTTACTCGGGCTCCAAAATCAATGCAGACAGTGACTGTAGCCACGAAATTAAAAGACACCTGCTTTTTGGAAGAATAGTTACCTCAAAACTAGACAGTGTTTTATAAAGCAGAGACATCACTTTGCCAACATGGTCCATCAAAGCTATGATTTTTCCAGTAATCATGTATGGATGTGAGAGTTGGACCATGAAGGCTGAGCACTGAAGAACTGACACTTTCAAACTGTGGTGCTGGAGAAAACTCTTGAGAGTCCCTTGGACTGCAAGGAGATCAAACTAGTCCATCCTAAAGGAAATCAGTCCTGAATATTCATTGGAAGGACTGTGCTGAAGCGGAAGCTCCAATACTTTGGCCACCTGCTGCAAAGAGCTGAGTCATTGGAAAAGACCATGAGGGTGCGAAAAATCGAGGGTAAGAAGAGAAGGGGACAACAGAGGATGAGATGGTTGGATGGCCTCACTGACTCAATGAAAATGAGTTTGAGGAAACTCAAGGAGATAGTGATGGACAGAGAAGCATGGTGTGCTTTAGTTTATGGGGTTCCAAAGAGTCGGACACAACTTAGCAACAACAGCAGTTCTAATTAAGATGCATTAAGGGAAATGGGATATGGAGCAGTTTATATTGTTTTTTATAAACATTCAAGATGTTGATAATGTCCTTGATATTTGTTAATATTAGGGCAGGAAATATTGTTTCAGCCCAAATAAGTACATTTAGTTATAAATTTGTTTTACATTGATTAATTCTCTATAAAATCTAACTGCACTATAAATATCATTGGGGCTTCCCTGGTGACCTCAGTGGTAAAGAACATGCCTGCAATGAAGAAGTCCAGGGTTCAATCTCTGGGTCACGAAGACTCCCTTGAAGAAGGGAATGTGTTCTTCCCTGGAGTATCCTGTAGACAGAGGAGTCTGACTGGTTACAGTCCATGGGTCGCAAAGAGTCAGACACATATGACAAATAGCAGATGAAACCTAAAGTTTAAGGAGGTCTGCAGCCTTTCCTCGTAAGTAACTCTTGAATATCTACTTTTATTCTTATTCTAAACTACCTACAACTTAAGAAAGAGACATTCTTTCTCATCTCTTCACAATTTGGGCTTGATTTTCCACATTTACCTATATTAGACCTTATTAACCATGCCAAGTACCTATGAAGTTTAAATTCATCTCTGTCATAGAATTCTCTTGACACCATGGCTGATTCTAGCTCAATCATTTGCATATATGGAAAGCTGGCTCCATTACTATCATTTCTATTGTATTATTTCTATTATTCATTATTTCTATTATATTATTATTATAAACTAAGCATTAATTAATGCTGTGTCCATCAAATCACCACTGATACCCCAAAGAGGCTTTCCTCTCATGTTTATTTTATCTCTTCTTTCAAGAAGTCTGAGGCTATTTCTTTGTGATACATAATAAATGATTTCTATTTTTTTTAATTTATGAAACTTTTAAATGATGAATACAGGCCTAAATGGCTAAATAAATACTGTGATTTTAGTGGATGAAGTGGTTTTTGACAAAAAGATCGAGATGCCCACTTTTATCCTTATCCAAGGTAATATTTCATCTTGACTAAGTATGAAGTAGAAGCAATAGCAGGTTAATATACCCAATGATATGGTCAGTGATGCAACCTAAAACGCTGACCATATCTTCTAATTATAAGACAAAAAATAGGGTTTTTTTCTGATTGGTCAAGAATCATCATCCAAAACATTATTATTGTAGCTAACACTCATTGAATACATTTTAAATGCCAGGATATTTAAGGACATTATCTTATTTAAGCCTCACAATGTCCTTGTGTTGCCCCTGTTTTCCACATGAGAAAACTGAGATTTAGGGAATTTAGTTCAAAGTTTTCCTAGCCATCCAGAGAGAAGTGATACAGTCAGTACTGGAAATCAAGTCTATTTTACTCACTTTTATCCTTGCTATAATGTTGTTTTTCCAGAAGCCATTTATTTTAATGGAATGATGGGGACCATTACTTATGCAAAGGCAAGATCACAAAGACAAATCGCTATGGGGATCAGGTAGCAAACCTGCCTGAGGGAGGCAGAATATGTGGAGACTCTATCGTGTCCCCTTTCTAAAGCAAGGAGCTACTCGTCCACTGTAGGTGATGACTCCAAAAGGAGATGCCATGCCCTTGTTGCTAGATCTTCTGATTTCTCAAAGGAAACTAGATACCTACATTTTTATGTGAAATTATTTTTAAGCAACAGTAGTGTATAATAATATTTAGCCCCCTGGCCAGCTGCCTCTCCTAAAGATTTAAACTTGTTCTCTTTCTGCTTTGTATTTTGAAGTCATTTGTTTGATAAATAGCTATTGAATACTTACTGTGGTCTGTGATTTATGCAACTGTCTGAGAACTAGCTCAGCTCATGCACTCAGATGGCTTCCTGAATAATGGAGGATGTAAGAAACAAATAATCAGTTTCTAAATCTCCTTTTTGTGTTTCAACTGAGTTATATACCATAAAGGATAGTAAAACATATAAAACATGCTTTTTTGTCTACCAGAAGTTCATTTTTCAAGTCAACAAATCTTTAAATATTCACGGTATGCCAAGCAGTACTATCCTCAGCACTGGAGATAAGCAGTTTAAAAAAATTATTTATCTTGAAGAGATTAAGTTCTCCTGGAGGAAACATACAATAAACCAATAAATATATAACATGAGTGAGTGGTAGTTATATGTGCCATGAAAATCATAAGGTAAGGTAGTGGAATAGAAAATGATAGAAAAGAGATTGCTAATTTATAGATGGTTATGACAGATGGTCATTCCAATTAGTGATGTAAGAACAAAGACCTGAAGGCAGTTAGGGACTGAGCTATAGGCAAATTGAGGAAAGATCATTTCTAGGAAGAAAGTAAAGTAAGTGAAAGGCCCTGAGGAAACCATCTGAAGGCTCTTGTTGATAGTTCAGATGAGAGATGTGATAACTTGGACAGGGTAGAGTTTGTGAGAAATAATTCGATCTTAAAGTGATGGAATTCCAGTTGAGCTATTTCAGATACTAAAAGATGATGCTGTGAAAGTGCTGCACTCAATATGTCAGCACATTTGGAAAACTCAGCAATGGCCACAGGACAGGAAAAGGTCAGTTTTCATTCCAATCCCAAAGAAAAGCAATGCCAAAGAATGCTCAAACTACTGCACAATTGCACTCATCTCACACGCTAGTAAAGTAATGCTCAAAATTCTCCAAGTCAGGCTTCAGCAATACGTGAACCGTGAACTTCCAGATGTTCAAGCTGGTTTTAGAAAAGGCAGAGGAACCAGAGACCAAATTGCCAACATCTGCTTGATAAAGAGAGTTCCAGAAAAAACATCTATTTCTGCTTTATTGACTATGCCAAAGCCTTTGACTGTGTGGATCACAATAAACTGTGGAAAATTCTTCAAGAGATGGGAATACCAGACCACCTGACCTGCCTCTTGAGAAACCTGTATGCAGGTCAGGAAGCAACAGTTAGAACTGGACATGGAACAACAGACTGGTTCCAAATAGGAAAAGGAGTACGTCAAGGCTGTATATTGTCACCCTGCTTATTTAACTTGTATGCAGAGTACATCATGAGAAACGCTGGGCTGGAGGAAGCACAAGCTGGAATCAAGATTGTGGGAGAAATATCAATAACCTCAGATATGCAGATGACACCACCCTTATGGAAGAAAGTGAAGAGGAACTAAATAGCCTCCTGATGAAAGTGAAAGAGGAGAGTGAATAGGTTGGTTTAAAGCTCAACATTCAGAAAATGAAGATCATGGCATCCGGTCCCATCACTTCATGGGAAATAGATGGGGAAACAGTGGACACAGTGTCAGACTTTATTTTCCTGGGCTCCAAAATCACTGCAGATGGTGACTGCAGCCATGAAATTAAAAGATGCTTACTCCTTGGAAGAAAAGTTATGACCAACCTAGATACTATATTCAAAAGCAGAGGCATTACTTTGTCAGCAAAGGTCCATCTAATCAAGGCTATGGTTTTTCCAGTGGTCATGTATAGACATGAGAGGTGAACTATAAAGAAGGCTGAGCGCCGAAGAATTGATGCTTTTGAACTGTGGTGTTGGAGAAGACTCTTGAGAGTCCCTTGGACTGCAAGGAGATCCAACCAGTCCATCCTAAAGGAGATCAGTCCTGGATGTTCATTGGAAGGAATGATGCTAAAGCAGAAACTCCAGTACTTTGTCCACCTGATAAGACCTGATTTACTGGAAAAGACCCTGATGCTGGGAGAGATTCCGGGCAGGAAGAGAAGGGAATGACAGGATGAGATGGTTGGATAGCATCACCGACTCAATGGACATGAGTTTGAGTAAACTCCGGGAGTTGGAGATGGACAGGGAGGCCTGGCGTGCTGCACTTCATGGGGTCGCAAAGAGCTGCAAGAGTCAGACACAACTGAGGGACTGAACTGAACTGAACTGAAGTATATTTAGAAGGAAATACCAGCAGCATGTACTGAAGGGTTCACTATGTAGCTGAAGATAAATAAGGAGTCAAGGATGACAACAATTGGAGGAATGGAGGTTTCATTTTCTGAGGTTGTTTTTTCCATGTGAGGAACAGAGTTTATATAGAAATAAAGATTTCCATTTTGAAGATGTTAAGCTTGAGGTGCTTATAGTTATTCAAGTCTAGGTGAAAATGTCAAGGAGGCATTTGGATACAAGAAGTAAGAGCTAAGAAGAAAAGACTACTTAGAGATGGCAACATGAAAAAGAAAAGAAGAAACTCAAGTCAGTGGCACAAATATGAAGTTGTGTGGATGTTCAGAAAATGAAGGCATTGTTAGGATCTGAAAAATCTAGAAAACACTTATTAATGAGATGGACTCAAGTGAAGGCGGAGCTGTAGAAAAAATACAGTTGAAGGAAACAAAACCCTGACTGGCATAGAGGCTAGAGGTGATGATAAGTAGGTGAGAAAGAATCAGAAGACTTGAATCTCCCATCTTTCAGTACAGTCCTGGATATTTCTAGCTCATAGGGAATCTATTCCAAAGACGGTTTATTATTGAAAGCAAGTGAGCAATGCTGCATTGTGAAAGTAAAAAGAGTTAGTTAAAAAAAGGCTGATAAAATGTGTCCTCTCAGTGGAACAGTGGATGAGAGGTGAGTTTTTCAAATGAGAATCTCCTTGGGCAAGAGCCTCAAAGAAGAGCGGTAGTTCTGGAATTAATATAGGTATCGGTGCAGTCAGGTGTATTATTTATTGTTTTGTTCTTTCTTAGTTTTATGGGTGTATTGAAATGTATTGTCTATTTGAAATGCTTCTATAAGTCACAGACTTGGTGGAATCTGTGGGGACATTTAACCCAGAAAGGCAGAACTTGTGTGTCTGATTCCTTGTGTGTGAGCCGGGAAGGGGTCATTACTTGATCTTTTTTTAAATGATTATCTACCCATAGTGATTGTAAGTGGGTCCCCAAGGGATGTCTTTATGTAACACACATTTGCATATGGAATTTCCAACTTGCAGTGGAAGTCCCAGGAAGGAAAAAGAATATATGGTTCCAACCTAAAGAACAGCATGCGTGTGTTTCCCCAGCACTTCATGGTTTTGACTTTCCCAGTAAGTAAGGGTTATATGTGAGTGCTTTGTTCCTAAACATACCAGAAGCTGCTCATTTTCTGAGTGGAGAAACCCTGTCCCAGTGATTTAATGCAGTAGAGCTGAGTGCATGCAGCATAGCAGGGCAGAGGATTGGCTCTGGAACCACACTGCAGGGGCAAAGATCCCAACTCTACCACTGCTTCTGTAACTGGTCCTTCATTTAATTGCCTCACCTGTAAAGCAGAGATGGCAATTATCAACTAGAACTGAGGTGAATTTTAAATGAATGAACGAATCTTACAGAACCTTCAGTATCTGGAAAAGAGTAAGCATTCAACAAATAATAAGTGTTTTTATTATTATGCATATTATCTAAATGATGTGGATGGAAAGCAGTGTGCATGAATGCTCCTTACAATGAAGAGGAAAAATATAAAAGAGGGAGCCATTAAGATGACCATATCTTAGTGGATGTCAGGTTATTCTGACTCTTAGGGCACATCTAGATGAATATGCTTCCCAATATTAAGGACATACTTTAGAAATGACCCAATATAGGGACTATAATCTCCAACACTTGTGAAAGTTAGAGAAGTAAAGAAAATAAAGCAGACCATGCATACAGCAAAAGGATGTCGTGGTTGATGGGGACCGTGGAGAGTGAGAGGAGCACATTTCCATCCCTCCCACCGAAAGAGGATAGGCAGTGTCAGCTGCAGATGCTGTGCAAGAATATGCCAGTGAGGCTACTTTTTTCTCATTTTTCCAGAGAACTTGCAAAGTTTGTTATATAAGATTAAGACACAAAATTTTTGGCAATTAGTTAAAAAAATTTTTTTTAAAGCACAGGGTGATTTAAAACAGTATGTTGGAGGTCTGATTTGATCTGTTGGTCAGCTCTAGGTAAAATGGCAATAACAAAAATTCAACACACAAGAATTTTATTTGATAGGTAATCATGGAACTCATCCCATTATGAAACATTTTTATGGCTCTCTTTTGGGCCTAACAATAGGACTTTGGGGACCTGTTCCCATCCTTAGACTGTTAGTATAAAATACATACAGTTCCTCTCATTCAATATCATATTTTAAAACTTATAAAAAAAAAAAGAAAGTTCTCATCATACTGTTGTCTCTAACAACCAGCTCTGGATGGAAAATTTTGGTTCTATTTTCTGTCATTCCATCAGTGCTTTCTTTTCAAGGAAATTCAAACCAATGAGCTTTTAAGGTTTTCTAGTCCACAGGATGCATTTAAGGCTGTTAAAAGAAATAATGCTATGCCTTGTCTTCTCTTTAGATACATATTTTAGAGACTTAGAAACAGCCCAAAGTATGTGGATAGAAAAGATAGATTAATGATAGATAGATCAATGATAGATAGGATAGGATAAGTGGATGGATGCATGGACAGATATGGTTGTATAGGTGTTGTTACTACAGTTTTCTGTTTAAATTTAAATTTAAATTAATGGTCATTATTTTTATCTCATCTTTTAACATCAAGGTCATTCTGAAAGTGTACTTCCAAGAAAGTTCCTGACCGTGCCATGGCTAAGAAACCAGGAGTTTTCTACTAATAACACCATCTACTCTTATATTCTGGAAGTTGATTTTATCAGAGAGAGGTTAGTAGATAAGAATATGGCTTAGTACATCATTGGTATTCAGTCTGACCAGCTGTGAGAGCCAAAAAATAAGGCGGGGGAGAGGTGAGAATAAGTACAGGAATACCAGCCTCAGAACTCTTAAATAATAGCAACATACTGTCTCATAATTTTTCAGAGTATAGACTAGAAATATTATTTCGTGCACTCTAGGAAATCCATAGAAAAGTATTTCTTAAAAGCTGAAGGCTGATATTTCTTGCCACGTCAGCGATTCTTCCACCAACCTGGTCACCAGTGGGACATCTTTAATAACCGTATGTTAAGTCTTCATGTTAGATTTTTCAGTGAATAATAAAGGTAAATACTGCCTAATGGCTTCAGTTTCATTGCTACCTCCTTGAAAGAAGGAGATGTGTGGACTACTAAGTTGTTACCTTATTACAAATAGCAGAAGATTTAATTCCTTGCCTGAAAGATGCTAAGTGCCTGGTCTTGCCAAAATGCCAAACTGAATGCTGGAGAGGAAAAAAAAAAAAAAACAAACAGCAGATTTTGGGGGATGATCCACAGCTAAAGAGAAGTTACAGGACACAGTTTCCTGTAGGCAGAATGACAGATTTACAGAGTTTGGCTGCAAAGTCCCTAGCACATTTTGATATATGGAGATAGTAGATCTGTTCACATTTCTCTTTCTAGCTGGGCGACCCCAAGTCACGTATTCTCCCAGGATTATTTTCAGCTCTGCTTCCACACAAGCCAGATCTCTTAAAACTAGAGGTTAGTTCAGGCTTATCAGTGCTGTGATTGATAGACTAAGCTAAGCCTACCTTTCACAGAAGGATAAGACCAAATGACACTTGCTCTAACTCACTGTTTCTTCTTCATAGTAAATCATTCAGCTGATTTCCTGATTATAACTTGGCACTTTTCCTCTTCATTTTGAAAAAGAAACATTCTCTTGAAAATCATATATTCTAACACCATGTACTGCTAAACTATGTCTCACCTTTGTTTTTTCTTTATAATTAGCCTTATGATTTTTTTAGCTCTGTTGGGAACTTCGTTATACTAAGCTTTAGCTATTACTGAGATGATAGATAAAAAACTTACCAGGAGATTCTAGACACAGATTGATCTTCAAGGATGATGAGACTAACAAGCAAAAGTAACTTTATTTTTTTTACACAGGAGAAATTTGAAAAGACCAATATAAAAACTTCCTTGACATCACTAGTTACCTTCTCAAGTTAGGTGCATTTAAAGAAGTCATCATTTAATATCGAAATCTGAAGAAATACAAATAAGATAAGCACAGGTACTAAAGAATATTACTTTAAAGTTTTCAGATCAGTATTAACATGGTTGAATTCTAGTTATTGGAGAAAATAGCCAACTTGTAATGAAATTTCTGAATGCAGCTTGGGAAATGTTTTCAAAAGCAAAAAGAAACTTTTTTCTCCAAATACATCAGCTCCCTAGTTTCTTTTTCTCTAGGTTTTTAGAGATACAATTGACATTAACATTGTATTAGATTAAAATATAAAATGATTTGGCATATGGATATATTACAAAATGATTGTCATGATAAATTTAGTTAATATCTATCACTCCTCATGGTTAAAATTTTTTTGTGAAGTGAGTACTTTTAAGATCTACTTTCTTAGCAACTTTTAAATATATAATAAAGAATTGTTAACTGTAGTAACCATGCTGTACATTACGTACTCATCTCATAACTGGAAGTTTATACCTTTTGGCCCTCTTAACTCATTTTCCCACACCACCCATTTCTAGCAACCACCTATCATTCTATTTCTGTGAGTTCAGTTGTTTTAGATTCATCATGTAAATGAGACCATACAATGCTTTTCCTTCTGTGTCTGACTTATTTCACTTAGCATAGTGTGCTCAAGGTACATCTGTGTTGTCAAAAATGGTATTGTTTCCTTTTTAATGGCTGAATACTATTCCATTGTGTGTGTGTGTGTGTGTGTGTGTGTGTGTGTGTGTGTGTATACTACAGTTTTTTATCCATTCATTCATTCATCAGTGAGCACTTTGGGTTTTTTTCCTATTTTGGCTATTGTAAATAAAGCTCTCATAAACCCAAGAGTGTAGCTATCTCTTCAAAACAGTGGTTCCTTTCATATATATAGATAAGTAGGTGTCTCCATCCAGAAGTGGAATTGCTAGGTCATATGGTAGCTCTGCTTTTTAGTTTTTGGTGGACCTTCCATACTTTTTTGCATAGTGGCTGTAGTAATTTACATTCCTATGAATAGTGCACAAGCATTTCCTTTCCTCTATATGTTCACCAACATTTGTTATCTCTTTGCTTTTCATAGCAGCCATTGTAACAGATGTGATATGGTATCCCATTGTGGTTTTGATTTGTATTTTCCTCAGGAATAGTGATACTGAGCATCTTTTCATGTAGCTGTTGGCCATTTGTATCTGTTCTTTGGGAAAATGTCCATTCCATTCCTCTGCCAATTTTTAATCAGGTTTTTGTTTCTTTCTTGAGTTGTATATGTTCTTTATGTATTTTGGGTATTAGCTTCTTTTCACATATGATTTGTGACCATTTTCTCCTAGTATGTAGGTTATCTTATTTTGTTGATGACTTCCCTTGCTACACAAGAGTGTTTTCTTTTTAATTTGCTGTTGTCCTACCCATTTTTTAAGCACTTTGATTTCTAATGCCATGTTGATAAATTTACTCCATGTCAAAGAGTACAGTTTCCATTTCATTCTATCCATCTTTCCTTTTTTCCTTCCTCTCTCTTTTTCTCTTTCTTTTCTCTTTAACCCTTCTCTCTCTCCCTTTCTGTTTCTCTCAGAGAGAGAGAGAGACAAAGAGACTCTCATTTCCTCCCTCCATAAATTAGGTTTTCTTCATGTGTTATTTAAATGATCAGACTAAATCATTTGTTCTTTCTAATTTAAAAGAATGGTTAGATTCTGTCTTGTATGTATTTCATCTTCACAACAAAAGGGGAGAAATTCACTCACATGTAAGAAATCTGCAGTATATACACATATTTTAATGTATATCCTTAGTTACATGGTTTAAAAATAGAACTACTATTTAAATATCATTTTTAGAAAAAAATGTTATTCTTAAAACTCCTTAATTGAGAACAATCCAGTGGTCTCTCAGTAGGAGCTGCCACTTTCCCTGCAGGAAATCTATTTCGCAGCATAGATTTGGGCAGCCTAATCTATTCACAGCCACACAAGAGAAACTGGGAACTTGATCAGAATTGCTAAGTCCTAATAATAAAACCCAGCCACCAGGGAAGCAATAATAAAACCTAAAGAAATATGAAGGCAAGCATCCCCAGTGTTAGAAGTTACCAAAGTAGACCTTCAGGTCCAGTGGGACCCATAGGCATTACTTAGTTGTCAGCACTTATAATTGGGTTGATTTCTAGCTTCTCTCTCTCTCTTTTTTTTTTTTTTTAAGGATCTATGGATTATTTTATAAATATAAAAGTTGATATACAGGATACTATACTTTCAAACATTTGTAAATATGAAAATTTTACCTCCCACAGAGATGAGATAAACAGTACTATCTATCTAAAAAATTGTAAGACATAATTAACTAAAACATTCCTTACTCTTTCCACTTACTCTCTAACAGATTCTCCTCATTCATCACAATATCTGTTAGTTTTTTCCCTTGTGCAAGTCCACAAATTTTTCCCTAGTCAAAACTTTTATCATGTCTTATTTCAATCACAATAGCTTCTTAGACTCAAACTGAAAAATGCCCCCACACCCTAAACCAGGTGAAATATTTAAATAAGTCAGTTGTACCAGGTAGGAAGAGTATGCAACAGCCATCAGGCAGCCTCTGCTCAACTTCAGTAGATTATTTCCAGATAGACTGTTTTTTCCCCACGAAAAATTAGAAATCTCCCATTTTTTAAGTGTTATCAATAAGTAATGTCTGTAACCCAGGCCAGACCTGAGGTCTGTGGTTGGCAGCTTCTGACCCTATAGCTTCCACCTTTTAGGGTTTTCTGTCTTATATTGTAGAGAAGGCTATGGCACCCCACTCCAGTACTCTTGCCTGGAAAATCCCACGGATGGAGGAGCCTGGTGGGCTGCAGTCCATGAAGTTGCTAAGAGTCGGACATGACTGAGCGACTTCACTTTCACTTTTCACTTCCATGCATTGGAGAAGGAAATGGCAACCCACTCCAGTGTTCTTGCTTGGAGAATCCCAGGGACTGGGGAGCCTGGTAGGAGGTGGTCTATGGGGTTGCACAGAGTCGGACACGACTGAAGCGACTTAGCAGCAGCAGCAGAGTGACTTCACTTTCACTTTTCACTTTCATGAATTGGAGAAGGAAATGACAACCCACTCCAGTGTTCTTGCCTGGAGCATCCCAGGGACAGGCGAGCCTGGTGGGCTGCCGTCTATGGGGTCACACAGAGTCGGAAACGACTGAAGCGACTTAGCAGCAGCAGCATCTTATATTGTAATCTCTAAAACATTGCTAAATAAAGCTTTCCAAAACTCTGCCTCATGTTATACTTTGCTGCTCAAGAACTTAATACAGTTTTCATGGCTTACAGTATCAAATCAGAATTTTGATTTTGAAAAAGATTTGTTCAATAAGGGTTTGAAGTCCATCACAGCCTTTAAGTAGAAAGGTGATATGGCCGTTATTATATTTAGTATTTCACTGATAGCTGTGTTGGATAGCTTTTGGACACAGGTTATGATGTATTGAATATTAACTTTATAAGTCCTGGTTTAGGAAAGAAAAGTTGAACTGATAGATTGGAAATTTTGGAATGAGTAGAAAACCCAACATAGTTAGAAAAATATCAATGAAATTTAGGAAGCAAAAGCAGTTCAGGTATCAAAAGTCTCAGTAACGGATAAAGATTTGGGAGATTCTGCTGCTGTTTTCTCTACATTCTGTCAGTCTATTCATTTAAAAGATGACTCGTTTTATTTACTGTGTGTAAGACATTGTGTCATTAATGTTTTTCTATTTCACATGCATTTTCTCACTGAATATTTACAGTAGCTTTGTGAGTTGGGACCAGTAGTAAGATCTCCATTTTGTCTATGCGAAAGGGGTATCCAAGAGAGACTGAGCTTGTCTAGGGTTATGCGTATGATCAGTAGTTGAATCTGAAATAATATACTTGTCTCCCAAAATGCTACTCTCAAAAAATTTCACTTCCCTGGTTCTGTAAAGGCAAATGTTATGGGTATCATAGGCATTTGTGGTGTTTGTCATCCTATCTCTTGACCTATAATATCCAACACAGTGACATAGAGGCCTCTAATCAAAACACTGACTTATAATTGGCCATTTACTGTGGCTTTAATTGACTTTTCAGCACTTAATCCTAGGAAAGCATTAGTATTTTCTGGAAATATTTGTCTTTTGTTGAGAGAGGGCTAATTTTTCCTCCCTTCCCAAATATTTATTTTCCCTCTGTACTTGATCTTTTAAATATTTTAGGAGATGGAAATGGTGGGGAACAATGTCCATCTGAGAATTGGATTATAAATTAAACTGGATATTTGTGCAAAACGAGGTCATAAAGTTAAAACACAATTTTGCAGGCACTTTAGACTTAATCATGCGTATTGGATTATGGATTTGGGGTTTCTTCATCAGGTATGCAGTATGCAGTGAACTGAATCTCTGCTGAGTGGCCTGACTATAGACAGATTATGAAGTTTTATTCTGGAAGAAACTTGAATATTTCTCAGTAAAATGCCTCCTTATCTTTGGCGGAGACATTTAATTCTGTGACATTCTGTTGACTATTTCCTAGTGTTAATGTTTTGAAGCTAAACTTGGTCTTTGGATGTATATGTGATTCCCACTGAACTTTGAAACATGTTGTAACATTTCCTGACACTCAAAGTGATATTTCCTCAGGAGTTTTGAAGACAGGGAAAAATTGGTCTTTAAATAATGCATCTGAGAAAGATACAATCTATACTAAATGCATATGTACATATTAATTGTGCTGTTATTAGGAAATGTAGGGGAAGGGGGAAGAAATGAAGTAAATACAACAAATAAACCAGAAATTCCAATGTACAAATTGGAGTGGACTAAAAGAAGATGATAATCCCTAGTCATTGCTTATGGAGATAAAAAAGTGCTAATTCATAATATTTTAGCAAACTCAAAATGTGTAATTATCTTTAACATTTTATTTGAATTTTCAACAACAACAAAAATGAGAATATCCTGACGTTCAAGCTGGTTTTAGAAAAGGCAGAGGAACCAGAGATCAAATTGCCAACATCCGCTGGATCATGGAAAAAGCAAGAGAGTTCCAGAAAAATATCTATTTCTGCTTTATTGACTATGCCAAAGCCTTTGACTGTGTGGATCACAATAAACTGTGGAAAATTCTGAAAGAGATGGGAATACCAGACCACCTAACCTGCCTCTTGAGAAATCTGTATGCAGGTCAGGAAGCAATAGTTAGAACTGGACATGGAACAACAGACTGGTTCCAAATAGGAAAAGGAGTACATCAAGGCTGTATATTGTCACCCTGCTTATTTAACTTGTATGCAGAGTACATCATGAGAAATGCTGGGCTGGTGGAAGCAGAAGCTGGAATCAAGATTGCTGGGAGAAATATCAATAACCTCAGATATGCAGATGACACCACCCTTATGGAAGAAAGTGAAGAGGAACTAAAAAGCCTCTTGATGAAAGTGAAAGTGGAGAGTGAAAAAGTTGGCTTAAAGTTCAACATTCAGAAAATGAAGATCATGGCATCCGGTCCCATCACTTCATGGGAAATAGATGGGGAAACAGTGGAAACAGTGGCTGACTTTATTTTCCTGGGCTCCAAAATCACTGCAGATGGTGACTGCAGTCATGAAATTAAAAGATGCTTACTCCTTGGAAGAAAAGTTATGACCAACCTAGATACTATATTCAAAAGCAGAGACATTACTTTGCCAACTAAGGTCTGTCTAGTCAAGGCTATGGTTTTTCCTGTGATCATGTATGGATGTGAGAGTTGGACTGTGAAGAAGGCTGAGCGCCAAAGAATTGATGCTTTTGAACTGTGGTGTTGGAGAAGACTCTTGAGAGTCCCTTGCACTGCAAGGAGATCCAACCAGTCCATTCTGAAGGAGATCAACCTCGGGATTTCTTTGGAAGGAATGATGCTAAAGCTGAAACTCCAGTACTCCGGCCACCTCATGCGAAGAGTTGACTCATTGGAAAAGACTCTGATGCTGGGAGGGATTGGGGGCAGGAGGAGAAGGGGATGACCAAGGATGAGATGGCTGGATGGCATCACGGACTCGAGGAATGTGAGTCTGAGTGAACTCCGGGAGTTAGTGATGGACAGGGAGGCCTGGCGTGCTGCGATTCATGGGGTCACAAAGAGTCAGACACGACTGAGTGACTGAACTGAACTGAACATTGATTGAGCTCTTATATGTGCCAGGCCTCATGCTGAACATTTTCATATAGATTATCTCATTAGGTTTTCCCAACAACCCCATGTGTTTGAATTCAGTTATAGCATTTTAATGTGTTTTAAAAATCATATACAGAAAATTTTTTTCCTGTTTACTATTTGAGATAATTTATAAAAATGCTAAATCACAAAGAAAAGAAATTCAAAGAATTAAGAAGTGAATATGGAGTATTGATATCAAGAGATGCCTAACTAAATACTTGGAATATTAATAAATTGGGAAATGTGTTTTATTATTTTTCACAGTTTTTTTCCTTATGGATGGAATATATCTTAGAGCAATATCTGAATTTCTAAAAGGCTAATTTCTCTTCAAAAAAGTATTTTGAATATCTTTATTAACAACAGAGTAGGAAATGACCAATTCAACCTAGTAACTGTGCCCTGATTTTTCAGTTAAAAATGGAGCACTGTCCATTCATTCATGTGTACATGCATACATACATCCTTTCAGTTCAGAACTAATTGAGCACTTTACGTGCTTAGTGGGACAGTGGTGAATTTTATTCTGCTTTCAAGGTACCCAAATGACTGGCATTTTGATAGAAATTTTTCTTTGGATAATTAGATCTCTGCTGATTTTGTACAGATAATGTCAAATGATTGGTTCTAAATTTATAGTCCTTTGTGCACATTTACTTGAATGAGATTCAAGTATCTAAATATGGAGAACAATCACTTGCCTATTTTATAGCTTAGAGCAATGGAAACACAGAAATCCTTAGATGGTGGAGAGATAATAGATATTCTTTGGTCATTGCTTCATCAGCAGCATTCTGCCTTGGAGCTAGCTGTGCCAGCCATACTTTTCATTTTAGATGCAGTTTTGAAAGAGATTCCCTTTCTATGACTGTCATTTCCGTTTGAAATGGTTTATTGTATTCTTTAGAATCTAGGTTACTTTTTATAACGTTGAGTCTCTGGGGAATTGGGCAGAACAAAATGCTCCCTGACATAAAAGTGCCAGCTTTAGCTGACTTTACAGAGCTCATCCTAGATGAGTTGAGAACTTCTAATGCCAGCTCTTTGGACACTCGAAATACCGAATACCTGCCAGGTAGAGGTAAAAAGTCCACCCAAGGTCTTTCGGTCCCTAAAGTCAGATTCCAGAGACAGAAAATAGGGTCATTCACAAATCCCACTTTGCAAATTCAGCACAAATATATATAATTATCTTTTTTAACAATTTGTTCCAGTCTAGATTCAAATGGGGCCCATAAAAATGTAATCATTTCAGTCCTGTAATTAATTTTTAATCTATCATTCATTGCCTTCTTTTTTCTTATAATCTTTAGGTTAAAAAAAAATGAGTCCCGTTTTCCTTTAGAGTTTTCCACAATCTGAAGGATTTCTGATTTCATTATTATAATATCTTTTAACATAATCTTATCTTTTATCTTTTTTTCTATTTCCCATAGTTTTTTTAATTAGATCTAGAGACTTAGAGTTAGTTTATTGTTTTTATTTGTTTCTTTGTTTTGGCAAAAAACTTCATATTGAGAACCATCTTTGCATCAAGAAATGCATAACATTTGGTTGACTCTCTTTTTGTAATAGCAGCCTAAATTCAATATATTATTAATACTTGTGCAATGGCTGTATTCTTATTCTATCATTCTATCTTAATTTATTAGATGGTACATTTCTATAGAAAACCAATCCCTTTATATCCATATCCATATCCACTTCCTGTTTCCTAGACAGCCATCTTCTTGCTGTTTCCTCACATGGTGGAAGGGATGAGGGAACTCTCTGGGGTTCCTTACAAGGTCACTAATCCATTCATAAGACCTTCACCTTCATGACCTAATCATCTCTCAAAGGCTCCATCTTCCAATATCATCACATTAGGAATTAAGTTTCAATACATAAATTTGTGGGGCACAAAATTATTCAGTCTAGAGCAAGATGCAATGTGGTGCTCTTAAGGTATTTTATTTCTAGTTTAGCTACTTAAAGAAACAAATTTGAAGTTTATAGAACTTTATCAGTGTTCTTATGCAGAGGTCCTAAAACTATACAGTGTATTATCAGCACTGCATAATAGTGAGGGACTGGAAAAATTACATAGGTCAGGCAACATAGCAAATATTTCAAAAATCATCTTAAGATTTGAAGATAAATTTTTTTCTAGTATGTCTAACTTGTGAAGCCTTAATAGTTTGGATTAAGTCTGCTCAGATGGGCTAAGATGAGTTAGGATTTGTTTAGTTTTTTTTTTTAACCTTCCAATGGAAAAAAAAAGATAACCACACCACACATAATGGTGTCCTAGATTCTCGTTATTAAAACAGGAAAATAAAAAGTTGTCTCCCACCGATTTCCCAGAAGGAAAAATTGCTTTCCATGTAATTTTGTATTCTGGTCGAAGCTTTTGGATACAAGGAAACAGCTCATTTAAGCTAGCTCAAGTAAAGGACATGATTCGTCCACCTTTATATCCATGACCACAGACTTCAAGCAAATCATTAATACTGCTGAATAATATACCTGCCTGGTCTATTCATTATCCCTTTCTCTTCCTTACCTCCTCCACTTCTTGTTACATTCCTAAGACCTCCTTCACCATTACCACTCTCAGCTAATGACCTTGTTTCCCACCTCACTATGAAAACTGAATCATCATAGGAGAACTTAGAATACACCTGCTACACCTACACACCTACCAGCATTCACACCCACACATACGCTTTCCCACTGCTGCTGTCATGCTTCCATCTAAATATAATTCCTTCATCTTGCCCACTCAAGGAGATGACTCCAGCAATTTGTGTTCTTTCTCACCTCATCCATTTTTAATTCTCTGCTGATTATTCCCACCAATATTATAAACATGCCATTGGTTTTTTCTTCCAACTTAAAAAAAAAAAAAACTTTCTAAAATAACTCATGCTAGCTACCCCATGCCCCAGGGCAGGGGTAGTGGCTGAGAGGAGCTACTCTGCATCAGAGGTAAGGAGCAGCGGCTGTGTTTTGCTAGAACAGCTGTGAAGAGAGACCCCACGTCCAAGGTAAGAGAAACCCAAGTCAGATGGAAGGCACTGAGAGAGGGAGTCAGAGGGCAGACAGACTGAAACCACAATTACAGACAACTAGCCAATCTGATCACATGGACAGAGCCTTGTCTAACTCAGTGAAACTAAGCCATGCCATGTGGGGCCACCCAAGACAGGCGGGTCATGGTGGAGAGGTCTGACAGAATGTGGTCCACTGGAGAAGGGAATGGCAAACCACTTCAGTATTCTTGCCTTGAGAACCCCATGAACAGTAAGAAAAGGCAAAAAGATAGGACACTGAAAGATGAACTCCCCAGGTCGGTAGGTGCTCAATATGCTACTGGAGATCAGTGGAGAAATAACTCCAGAAAGAAAGAAGGGATGGAGCCAAAGCAAAATCAACACCCAGTTGTGAATGGGACTGGTGATGGCAGCAGGGTTCAATGCTGTAAAGAGCAATATTGCATAGGAACCTGGAATGTTAGGTCCATGAATCAAGGCAAATTGAAAGTGATCAAACAGGTGATGGCAAGAGTGAACATCGACATTCTAGGAATCAGCAAACTAAAATGGACTGGAATGGGTGAATTTAACTCAGATGACCATCTTTCTAAATTCCATATATATGTGTTAGTATACTGTATTGGTATTTTTCTTTCTGGCTTACTTCACTCTGTATAATCGGCTCCAGTTTCATCCATCTCATCAGAACTGATTCAAATGTATTCTTTCTAACGGCTGAGTAATACTCCATTGTGTATATGTACCACAGCTTTCTTATCCATTCATCTGCTGATGGACATCTAGGTTGTTTCCATGTCCTGGCTATTATAAACAGTGCTGCGATGAACACTGGGGGGAGGGGGGTGGGAGGGGGGTTCATGTTTGGGAACGCATGTACACCCGTGGTGGATTCATGTCAATGTATGGCAAAACCAATACAGAATTGTAAAGTAAAATAAAAAATAAAAAGATAAAAAATAAATAAAACAAATAAATAAAAATAAAGTACATGTTCAAGAAAAAAAAAATAGATAAATCAGATGACCATCATATCTACTACTGTGGGCAGGAATCCCTTAGAAGAAATGGAGTAGCTATCATAGTCAACAAAAGAGTCTGAAATGCAGTCTCAAAAACGACAGAATGATCTCTGTTTGTTTCCATGGCAAACCATTCAATATCACAGTAATCCAAGTCTATGCCCCGACCAGTAATGCTGAAGAAGCTGTTCTGTGAAGACCTACAAAACCTTCTAGAACTAACACCCAAAAAAAATGTCCTTTTCCTTATAGGGTTCCGTTCAGTTCAAGGTCTCAGTCGTGTCCGACTCTTTGCGACCCCATGAATCACAGCACGCCAGGCCTCCTTGTCCATCACCAACTCCCAGAGTTCACTCAGACTCATGTCCATCGAGTCAGTGACGCCATCCAGCCATCTCATCCTCGGATGTCCCCTTCTGCTCCTGCCCCCAATCCCTCCCAGCATCAGAGTCTTTTCCAATGAGTCACCTCTTCGCATGAGGTGGCCAAAGTTCTGGTGCTTCAGCTTTAGCATCATTCCTTCCAAAGAAATCCTGGGGCTGATCTCCTTCAGAATGGACTGGTTGGATCTCCTTGCAGTCCAAGGGACTCTCAAGAGTCTTCTCCAACACCACAGTTCAAAAGCATCAATTCTTTGGCGCTCAGCCTTCTTCACAGTCCAACTCTCACATCCATACATGACCACTGGAAAAAAACATAGCCTTGACTAGACAGACCTTAGTTGGCAAAGTAATGTCTCTGCTTTTGAATATACTATCTAGTTTGGTCATAACTTTTCTTCCAAGGAGTAAGTGTCTTTTAATTTCATGGCTGCAGTCACCACCTGCATTGATTTTGGAGCCCAAAAACATAAAGTCAGCCACTGTTTCCACTGTTTCCCCATCTATTTCCCATGAATTGATGGGACCGGATGCCATGATCTTCATTTTCTGAGTGCTGAGCTTTAAGCCAACTTTTTCACTCTCCTCTTTCACTTTCATCAAGAGGCTGTTTAGTTCCTCTTCACTTTCTTCCATAAGGGTGGTGTCATCTGCATATCTGAGGTTATTGATACTTCTCCCATCAATCTTGATTCCAGCTTGTGTTTGTACTGGAATGCAAAAGTAGGAAGTCAAGAAACACGTGGAGTAACAGGCAAATTTGGCCTCGGAGTATGGAATGAAGCAGGACAAAGGCTAATAGAGTTCTGCCAAGAGAATGCACTGGTCATAGCAAACATCCTCTTCTAACAACACAAGAGAAGATTCTACAAGTGGACATCACCAGATGGTCAACACCAAAATCAGATTGATTATATTCGTTGCAGCCAAAGATGGAGAAGCTCTATACAGTCAGCAAAAAGAGGATTGTGGCTTGTTTCATGAACTCCTTATTGCCAAATTCAGGCTGAAATTAAAGAAAATGGAGAAAACCACTAGACCATTCAGGTATGAACTCAATCAAATCTTTTATGATTATACAGTGGAAGTGAGAAATAGATTTAAGGCCCTAGATCTGACAGATAGAGTTCCTGATGAACTATGGATGGAGGTTCATGACATTGTACAGGAGACAGGGATCAAGACCATCCCCAAGAAAAAGAAATGCAAAAAAGCAAAATGGCCATCTGAGGAGGCCTTACAAACAGCTGTGAAAAGAAGGGAAGTAAAAAGCAAAGGAAAAAAGGAAAGATATACCCATTTAAATGCAGAGTTCCAAAGAATAGCAAGGAGAAATAAGAAAGCCTTCCTCAGTGATCAGTGCAAAAAATAGAAGAAAACAATAAAATGGGAAAGACTAGAGATCTCTTCAAGAAAATTAGAGATACCAAGGGAATATTTCATGCAAAGATGGGCTCAATAAAGGACAGAAATGGTATGGACCAACAGAAGCAGAAGATATTAAGAAGAGGTGGCAAGAATACAGAGAAGAATGGTACAAAAAAGATCTTCACGACCCAGATAATCACAATGGTGTGATCACTCACCTAGAGCCAGACATCCTGGAATGTGAAGTCAATTGGGCCTTAGGAGGCATCGCTATGAACAAAGCTAGTCGAGGTGATGAAATTCCAGTTGAGCTATTTTAAATCCTGAAAGATGACGCTTATGGAAGTGCTGCACTCAATATGCCAGCAAATTTGGAAAACTCAGCAGTGGCCACAGGACTGGAAAAGGTCAGTCCCGAAGAAAGGCAATGCCAAAGAAAGCTCAAACTACTGCACAATTGCCCTCATCTCATATGCTAGTAAAGTAATGCTCAAAATTCTCCAAACCAGGCTTCAGCAATACGTGAACTGTGAACTTCCAGATGTTCAAGTAGGTTTTAGAAAAGGCAGAGGAACCAGAGATCAAATTGCCAACATCTGCTGGATCATTGAAAAAGCAAGAGAGTTGCAGAGAAATATCTATTTCTGCCCTATTGACTATGCCAAAGCCTTTGACTGTGTGGATCGTAATAAACTGTGGAAAATTCTGAAAGAGGTGGGAATACCAGACCACCTGACCTGCCTCTTGAGAAACCTGTATGCAGGTCAGGAAGCAATAGTTAGAACTGGACATGGAACAACAGACTGGTTCCAAATAGGAAAATGAGTACGTCAGGGCTGTATATTGTCACTCTGCTTATTTAACTTCTATGCAGAGTACATCATGAGAAATCTGGGCTGGTGGAAGCAGAAGCTGGAATCAAGATTGCCGGGAGAATTATCAATAACCTCAGATATGTAGATAACACCACCCTTATGGCAGAAAGTGAAGAACTAAATAGCCTCTTGATGAAAGTGAAAGAGGAGAGTGAAAAAGTTGGTTTAAAGCTCAACATTCAGAAAACTGAGGTCATGGCATCTGGTCCCATCACTTCATGGCAAATAGATGGGAAACAGTGAAAACAGTGGCTGACTTTATTTTTCTGGGCTGCAAAATCACCGCAGATGGTGACTGCAGCCATGAAATTAAAAGACGCTTACTCCTTGGAAGGAAAGTTTTGACCAAGCTAGACAGCATATTAAAAAGCAGAGACATTATTTTGCCAACAAAGGTCTGTCTAGTCAAGGCTGTTTTTTCCAGTGATCTTGTATGGATGTGAGAGTTGGACTATAAGGAAAATTGAGCGCCAGAGAATTAATGCTTTTGAACTGTGTTGTTGGAGAAGACTGTTGAGAGCAAGGAGACATCGAGACTGTCTGTCCAGGACTCCTTGGACAGCAAGGAGATCCAACCTGTCCATCCTAAAGGAGATCAGACCTGGGTGTTCATTGGAAGGACTGATGTTGAAGCTGATACTCCAGTACTTTGGCCACCTGATTAGAAGAGCTGACTCATTTGAAAAGACCCTGATGCTGGGAAAGATTGGGGGCAGGAAGAAAAGGCAACGACAGAGGATGAGATGGCTGGATGGCATCACCAAATTGCTGGACATGGGTTTGGGTGGATTCCGGGAGTTGGTGATGGACAGGGAGGCCTGGCGTGCTGTGGTTCATGGGGTCGCAGAGTCAGACACGACTGAGTGACTGAACTGGACTGAACTGAACTGACATGCCCATCTTTTTTCCCTTTTGTAGCAAAATTAGTCACTTCTCTCAGCTTATTGTAAAATCATTCCAGTCTACCTTTCCCTTCCACTGTGCCTCCAGACTGCATTTGTCGTGCTTGACAATGACCTTCCCATTGCTAACCCAAATCGACAGTCTTTGGTCCTCCTCTCGTGCGACCAGCTGACACAAGTAGGGTCACTTGACACTACTGATTATCTCCTTCCTCTCTGTACGTTTCTCTCCTTTGATTTCACTTGCTATATTCTCTCTAGGTTTCCTTCTCCTCTCACATTTAATTTTTTTCTCAGTCTCCTTTGCAATTCCTTTGTCTTCAGCCTGAATTGTTAATACGAGAGCACACCAGGACTGCTCTTGGATTTCTTTCCTATCTGTATTCACTTTTTAGACTATCTCATAAAGCTTCATGGCTGTAAATGTCATTAATATGCTGATTGCATCCAAATATTTATCTCCAACCCAGACTTCTCTCCCAAACATCAGGGTGTATGTATACAATTGCAGATCCAAAGCTGAACTCCTTCCCTCTAAAATCTGTAATGCATGCAGCCTTTCCCAACTCATTTAATACCAACTCTACCATTCTATTTGCTTGAGTATAATTGTCTACTTCTTTTTTTTTTTTTCCTATCCTGAATGAAATCCTGTTATCTGAAACTTCAAAATATTTCTAAAATTCCATAATTTCTCACCACCTCTTTTGCATCCCCTGTGCTGTAAGGTACCATTATCTCTTCCTTCGATTACTGTATAGGCGTCTCCTAGGAGCTTCCCTGGTGACTCAGTGGTAAAGAACCTGCCTGCCAATGCAGGAGACATAGGTTTGATCCCTGGTCTGGGAAGATCCCATGTGCTCTTCCATAGAAAGAGTCATGGCTAAGTCTTTCAACACTGTTGAATCTTTGCTCATTTGTCAGCTTTCCAATAAAAGCTAATCTAATCACCCTATTTAAAATTGCAACCCTAGTACCGTTTCAAGATTCCACGTGCATCTCACGTTACTCTATTTACTCTATTTGTCCATAGCACATATAAATCATGTTATTTTATGACGTTCCTCTGTTATGCCTACTATTCACTGTCAGTCCCCTGACCCCACTCCACCCCACCCCTGACTGGAATGTATTCTTAGGGAGGGCAGGGTTTTTTTTTTTTTTAATCTTTATTTATTAATCAGTGTGCCATAAATCCTGAGAACCATTCCCAAACATAGTAAGCATTCAATAAGTATTTATTGTTTGAGAACACAATAAGCAATCTCAGAGATATCCGCATAAATGATGTCTAAGACTGTCTCAGAAAATCCAGGATCTCAAGGAAATCCAGGATTATTTGGAAACTGGGGACCTACACTAGGCTTTAGGAACCAGAGTACCTCAGTCCATGCCTCTCTCTGATTTTCTCAGGAGTCACATGTACCTTTTCTTTTCATATCTATGCTTCATTGTTCTGTCTCTGTATATTGACTTCCTCTATTTTCTTATAGCTAGTTATGATCTCTTTGTTTCTCTTCCCTCTTCCCTTTCCAAATCATGCCTTTTTCTTATTCTACTGGAGAATATACTGGCTTAGTCTCTCAGTATTTGGATTTCAATTTCTTAGAAAAGGAATATGATTGATCCAACCAAGACATCTAAGCAAGTGTGATTAGCCATGGCTGAGATATGGGTAGGGCTTCCCTGGTGGCTCAGTGGGAAAGAATCCACCTGCAATGCAGGAGACGCCGGACGTGTGGGTACCATCCCTGGGTCGGGGAGATCCCCTAGGGAAGAAAGTGGCAACCCACTCCAGTATTCTTGCTGGGAAATCCCATGGACAGAAAGCCTGATGGGCTACAGTTCACAGGGTCACAAAGAGCTGGACACAACTGAGTGACTAAGCATGAGAGCAAGAAATGTGGATACCATCCAGGTTTCAGCCCGGGGCATGGAGAAAAGCAGTTCCCGCTGATGTTGACTTTGGGTGGATGATGAGAGTTGCATGTTAAAATGATCACTCTGGTTCTCTGAAGGAGCTCAATCACAACAGGACGAGGATGGAACTGGAAGCCCCCTGGGATTGTTGGTGTAATGTAAGAGATGAAGGGTGGGTTGTTGTTGTTTAGTCACTAAGTCATGTCCAACACTGAGACCCCGTGGACTGTAGCCTGCCAGGCTCCTCTGTCCATGGGATTTCCCAGGCCAGAATACTGGAGTAGGTTGCCATTTCCTTCTCAAGGGGATCTGCCTGATCCAGGGTGAACCCATGTCCCTGCATGGCAGGTGTGTTCTTTAACACTGAGCCACTGGGAAATCACATTTGGTAGATAGAAAACCCTATATGTATCCATTATAATTATCATTTTTAATATAGTATATCTCTATCATTAAAGTTGTAAAGATAGATGGAAAACAGATTTAGATTAAGTAGGGTCTCTTAGAACACATTGCTACGTTAAAAAAATTATTCTGATGCTTCTTTATTATAACAGATCATAAAATATGGTGTCCAGTTAGCCTATTTAGTGGTCTATTTGCTTAAATTTGAGTAGGTTTGCAAATTTTAAAAATGTAGAAGGACGTCCATCCTCCTTTGTCTTCATACACATGTGTATGTGTATGTGTTTGGGTCTAAACTCTGGTTTTAAATTTCATTTACTTCATCCTTGCTTGTTGTTGTTGTTGTTAAAACTGTATTATATCATCAGTTCAGTTCAGTTTAGTCGCTCAGTTGTGTCCTACTCTTTGCTACCCCATGAACCGCAGCACACCAGGCCTCCCTATCCATCACCAACTCCCGAAGTTCACTCAGACTCGCGTTCATCGAGTCAGTGATACCACCCAGCCATCTCATCCTCTGTTGTCCCCTTTTCCTCCTGCCCCCAATCCCTCCCAGTATCAGAGTCTTTTCCAATGAGTCAACTCTTCGCATGAGGTGGCCAAAGTACTGAAGTTTCAGCTTCAGCATCATTCCTTCCAAAGAACACCTAGAACTGATCTCCTTCAGAACAGACTGGTTGGATCTCCTTGCACTCCAAGGGACTCTCAAGAGTCTTCTCCAACACCACAGTTCAAAAGCATCAATTCTTCGGCGCTCAGCTTTCTTCACAGTCCAACTCTCACATCCATACATGACCACTGGAAAAACCACAGCCTTGACTAGACGGACCTTTGTTTGCAAAGTAATGTCTCTGCTTTTGAATATGCTATCTAGGTTGGTCATAACTTTTCTTCCAAGGAAGCGTCTTTTGATTTCATGGCTGCAGTCACCATCTGCAGTGATTTTGGAGCCCCCCAAAATAAAGTCTGACACTGTTTCCACTGTTTCCCCATCTATTTCCCATGAAGTGATGGGACTGGATGCCATGATCTTCGCTTTCTGAATGTTGAACTTTAAGCCAACTTTTTCACTCTCCTCTTTCACTTTCATCAAGAGGCTTTCTAGTTCCTCTTCACTTTCAGCCATAAAGGTGGTGTCATCTGCATATCTGAGGTTATTGATATTTCTCCTGGCAGTCTTGATTCCAGCTTGTGTTTCTTCCAGCCCAGCATTTCTCATGATGTACTCTGCATTGAAGTTAAATAAGCAGAGTGACAATATACAGCCTTGACGTACTCCTTTTCCTATTTGGAACCAGTCTGCTGTTCCATGTCCAGTTCTAACTATTGCTTCCTGACCTGCATACAGGTTTCTCAAGAGGTATTATATCATAGTGCCTTGTTATTTTGGATAAACTTGAATTTGACAACAAAATAAGGAATGAGAAGTAAAATAGTATGTTGTTAAATTCATAACAGAAGTTTCCTTGAGTAAAATATTTTTTGTGATGTAAATGAAACACATTCTGAAAGCATTCCAACTGTGTAAAGCATGAACTTAGAGGACCTATTCCTTTGTAGTATGAATACTAAACAATCTTCTATATGCTCTTGTACCTATTACAAAATAGTATGTGTCCCATCTAAAAAAAGAAACATCAGGATGTCTTCCTATCTGTGCATTTGTGTATGTTTGATGTGGTTTGAGTCTAATACTTTTTAAAAAGTCAGTTATTAATCTGATAGATTTTAAACTTCTTCCTTACTAAAGATGCTTCTGGTTTATTTGTGCGGGTATTTTTTAACACATGCTGAGGATGAAGCCATTGTTATCTTTCTAGATGTTAATCAACAGGGTTTACTTATTCATTCAAAAACCTTAATTTAGCACCTACCATGTACCAAGTCATATTCAAGATGTCTTATATGCCACAGTGAACAAAATACACACACATTTACATTCCTGCCATATCGGAATGTATGTTACAGTACAGAGACAGACAGTGGAATAGACAAATTTAGAAGCTCAATTATGAATGATCATTTATAAAGAAAATTAAACAAGGTAAAATCGTAGAGAGCTACTCCTGTAGAGAAAAACTGTTTAACTGCTCAGCGTAAGACAAGGAGACCAGGCTTATGAGGAGGTCACTGATGCTGAAATCTAAATAAGGAATATGAACATCCATGTGAAGACAAATGCTTAGAGTTTGAGACAGAAAAGTTTCTGGTGCTCAAAGAGCAAAGAGAAGACCAATATGGTTTGTCTAAAAGAGCAGAGGAAAAGTAATAGAAGATGACTTCAGAGAAGTAAGCAGGACCAGAGTCCATCATGTAAGGAGATTTGTGTGTTTTATTTGTAAGATAAAATGAGAAGCCATTGAAAGATTTTGAGCCGAGTAACATGGTCAGAGTTAATCTTTTAAAGCTCACTGCCTACCCTTGATTGTAGCAGGGGAAATGGGAGCTGGGAAACTAATTAGGCAGCTATAGAAGTTTTGTAGGCATGAGATGATGTAGTCATGGCTTATATTAATAGTGAGAAATAGAATTACATGAATATATTTTGAAGGTAGGGTCCAGAGAACACGCTGTAGTTTTATTTTGGACATATGGAAGTGAAGAGACAAATTTGCAGATAGAGATGCCTTAAGTCAGAGGAGAGATCAATTGTCTCAGATATTGACACCAAAATTATAGTCCCATAATCCCTATGGTACCCCTGATAGTGAAAGTGAAGTCGCTCAGTCGTGTCCGACTCTTAGTGACCCCATGGACTGCAGCCTACCAGGCTCCTCCGTCCATGGGATTTTCCGGGCAAGAGTACTGGAGTGGGCCCCTGATACCCCCAAATAAACCAAAAACACCCTTAGAAAGTATGAACTTTGTGTGTTCTTATATCTAATTACATATAAAGATATGTATATCCTAGGACATTCTTGAATTTTTAAAGTATTTTTCAGACTTTGGGACAGAATTTCTCTCCCTGCATGGAAGTATGCTCCGTGCATCAGAATCAGCTGGTACATTTATTAATGTGCCCTCACAGTTAGCCTCTCAGTAGGAAGGACCCAAGAATGGGCATGTTTAATAGATGCTGGAGGTGATGTGTTGGTTTACTAAATTTGAGGACACTCCTGAGGTGAATTACTCTTTAAGTCCTAGAGCTATTATGTTAAATACCAATTTGCTGTGTTGATAATATTAGTCTTTTATTTTTCCCTTCTCATCATAAAAACCACCTGTATTGTAAAACCATAGTTCTGTAAAGATAATATGGTTTAGATAAAACTGCCCCCTGAATTTGAAAACCATTTGAGTTCTTCTCCGGTATGAAAATTGCCCTATTATCTGCAGTTGTACATCCTTGGGGACTAAGTACGTTTTAGTAATTTGGGTTTTTTTTTTTCTTTGTTTTGCTCTATAAAATTTTTGTGGAGAGTTTGCTCCTGTGCTGCAATACTGAAGAATATCCAAATTCTATGCAGAAGAATTATAATTAAAAACTGGATTTGGACTACTCAGTTTAGTGTAAGCTGCCTTGTACATGGGCTTCCTGGATAGCTCAGTTGGTAAAGAATCCACCTGCAATGCTGGAGACCCTGGTTTGATTCCTGGGTTGGGAAGATCCACTGGAGAAGGGATAGGCTACCTACTCCAGTATTGTTGGGCTTCCCTTGTGGCTCAGCTGGTAAAGAATCAGCCTGCAATGCAGGAGACTAGGGAGACCTGGGTTAGATCCCTGGGTTGGGAAGATCCCCTGGAGAAGGGAAAGGCTACCCACTCCAGTATTCTGGCCTGGAGAATTCCATGGACAAGTCCATGGGGTCTCAAAGAGTCAGACTCAATTGAGCAACTTTCACTTTCACCTTGTACACTGTATTTTGCTACCAAATCAAAGGTATTGCCTTAGTTATTTTTTATATGTTCAAGCAACTTGCCTTGGACAAGCTAGATAATAACTATTCAAAATGCAAATGCTAGCGCTGCAATTTAGGAGGCTGGCAACCACTTGCAAAAACTACCTAAATACCCCCACCATCTTGAAAATTATGTTTATTTTTATATTAGTTGGTTTGAAATCACTGACTTAGTTACCATTAACTTAAGACAAGCAGAAAGCTCTTCTGTCTGTTAATAATGAATGGTGGAGTTCACTCAAACTCATGTCCATCGAGATGGTGATGCCATCCAGACATCTCATCCTCTGTCGTCCCCTTCTCCTCCTGCCTCCAATCCCTCCCAGCATCAGGGTCTTTTCCAATGAGTCAACTCTTCATATGAGGTGGCCAAAGTACTGGAGTTTCAGCTTTAGCATCAGTCCTTCCAATGAACACCCAGGGCTGATCTCTTTTAGGATGGACTGGTTGGATCTCCTTGCAGTCCAAGGGACTCTCAAGAGTCTTCTCCAACACCACAGTTCAAAAGCATCAATTCTTCAGTGCTCAGCTTTCTTCCCAGGAGTTGGTGATGGACAGGGAGGCCGGGCATGCTGTGATTCATGGGCTCACAGAGTCGGACACAACTGAGCGACTGAGCTGAACTGATGACCCAGAAATCTCACTGCTGGGCATATTCCTGAGAAAACCATAACTGAAAGAGACACATATACCCCAACGTTCATTCCAGCACTTTTTGCAATAGCTAGGACATGGAAGCAGCCTAGATATCCATTGACAGATGAATGGATACAGAGATTGTGGTACATATATAAAATGGAATGTTACTTGGCTTTAAAAAAGAACACATTTGAATTAGTCCCAGTAAAATGGATGAACCTAGAGACTACTGTACAGAGTGATAAGTTAGACAAATATTGTATATTAATACACGTGTATGGAATCTAGAAAGATGTTACTGATGAACCTATTTGCAGGGCAGCAGTAGAGATACAGACATAGAGAACACACTTGTGGACATACTGTGGGAGGGAGAGAGCAGGGCCAATTGAGAGAGTAGCATGGAAACATATGCAATCTTCTGTGTTACACAGGGAGCTCAGCCCAGTGCTCTGTGACAACCTTGAGGGATGGGAGATGGGAGAGTGGTTCCAGAGGGAGGGGACATATGTATACCTTTGGCTGATACATGTTGATGTATGGCAAAAACCAGCACAATATTGTAAAGCAAATATCTTACTAATAAAAAAATTTTAACATCTTTATTATATAGTTAACCTAAACTGAATTTAAGCCTAATAAAGTACAAAACCACACACACAAAAAAAAATAATAATAATGAATGGTGGAGAGAAGAGATTACTGCATTTCTAACCAAAGTGGCCTTACACAATTTGGAAATCAATGTAATGGCACCTATGACCATCAGATTACTCCACAAGTATGGAAATGCACTTCCGTGATATTTAAGATTGAAACAGTTAGATGCAGCTAACAAATGTATCCAGAATATACATATTTTGTGTATTCTTTGTTATTTTTTTTGTCCTGCACAAAGTCACTATTTCTGGTGATGGTTCTTGATTTTGAATTCTTTCAGATATGGGAACATCCACTTCAGCATTATCATCAAAACTTGCATGATACTCAATTTGCTTGACTCCAAAAGCTTTTGAAAATCTTGACACTTGTTTGACTACCAAATATTTTGACTCCGGTACTGGTAGTATGAGACAAATAACCATTAAGTCCATTTCCTATCTTTGCTGCTCTGTTCAGACCCTCCAAGAGAATACACCCTCCATGTATTAAGGATGGTGCCTGTTATTTACTTAAAATAGACAGTATGTGATTTACCCACTTCTATATCCCTCAGAGTGAGTATCTAGTAATTTTTGCATAGTAAATGAACAATCATTTTCTAACTTGAATTGACCACAGAAGTTACATTTGGAGACTTAATTTTTAATTTTAAATATTTTAATTTTTATGTAAAATATAAAAATACAAAATATTGGCTATATTTCCTGTGCTGAACAAAATAATCTTGTATCTTATTTTATACCTAGTATTAGCAGTTTGTACCTCTTAATTCTTTTCCCATATCTTGCCCATCCCCCCAATCCTTTTCTCCACTGCATACCACCAGTGTGTTCTCTGTATCTATGAGTCTGTTTCCATTGTATTATACTTATTTGTTTGTTTTACTGTTTTATATTCCGCATGTAAGTGATAGCATGCAATAGTTGTCTTTTATGTGACTCCCTTCACTAAGCATTACCATGCAGTTCCATCATGTTGTTGCTGTTATTCAGTTGCTAAGATGTGTCTAACTCTTTTTGACACCATGGACTGCAGGATGCCAAGCTCCTCTGTTCTCCACTGTCTCCTGGAGTTTGCGCAAATTCTTGTCCATTGAGTCGGAGATGCTGTTTAACCATCTCATCCTCTACCACCCATCCTCCTTTGCCTTGAATCTTTCCCAGCATCAGGGTCTTCTCTAATGAGTTAGCTCTTTGCATCAAGTACCCAATGCATTGGCGCCTCAACTTCAGTGACAGTCCTTTCAATGAATATTCAGGGTTGATTTACTTTAGAATTGACTGGTTTGATCTCCGTGCAGTCTGAGGGACTCTCAGAAGTCTTCTTCAGCAGCACAGTTTGAAAGCATCAATTCTTCGGTGCTCAGCCTTCTTTATGTTCCAACTGTCACATCCCTACATGACATAGCTTTGACTATACAGGCTTTTGTCAGCCAAATGATATCCCTGCTTTTAAATACATTGTCTAGGTTTGTCATAGCTTTCCTTCCAGAGTGCAAGTATCTTTTAATTTTCATGGCTGCCGTCACCATCTGCAGTGATTTTGGAGCCCAAGAAAATGAAATCTGTCACTGTTTCCACTTTTCCCCATTCTATTTGCCATGAAGTGATGGGACTGGATGCCATGATCTTAGTTTTTTGAATGATGAGCCACTTTTTCACTCTCCACTCTCTTCTTTCACCCTCTTCAAGGGACTCTTTAGTTCTTCTTCACTGTCTCCCATTAGAGTGGTATCATCTGCGTATCTGAAGTTGCTGATATTTCTCCTGTAAAGCTCTTACATATTGTTACAATAGGAAAGTTTAATTCTTTCTTGTGGCTGAGTGATATTCTCCTGTAAATGTTTACCACATCTTCTTTATACATTTATCTGTTGATGGACGCATGTTGCTTCCATATCTTGACAGTTGTGAATAATGCTGCTGTAAATATTGAGGGTGCATCTATCTTTCTGAATTAGAGTGAAAACTTTATCTTAACTGTAAATATCAATAATCAGAATAATAATGGCCAGTAATCATTAAGCCAGTATGCTAACTGCTTTGCAAGCATTTTCTCTAGTTCTCAGAACAAAATGAAAAATACAAGTGGCATTCTTCACTTTTCTTAGAGAAGCTAGGCTTTGGAAGAAGGCAGTATCTGAATGAAAACCCATTTGTTTGTCCTACTGGACCATGTGCATTTCCAAGATAACAGGTTTATTTTACTTATTTCTGAATAATAAATTACCCTAAAGCTTAGCAGTTTAAAACAGCAGGCAGTTATTATCTACTAATTCCTCAGAGTCAGGAATCACAAGTGGCTGAGCTGGGCGATTCTGGCTCAGGGTTTCTCTTGAGATTGTGGTCAGATTGTTCAGCACTATGGTGTTGCCTCAGGACTCAGCTGTCAACAACCTGCGTATAAGCTCACTCACAGAGCTGTGACAGGTTCCTCGCAGTGATCCTGTTGGACTAAGGGCCTCGGTTTCTCTGGTTGTTGGCTGGAGGCTTCCCTCAGTTCGTTACCACATGAGTTGTTCCACAGGATAGCTCATGACATGATGGAGCAAGGAAACTGAAGAAGTGAAGGGGACAGAGATGGACAGAGAAAAGACAACAAGAGTACATCCAAGACAGAGGCCTCAATCTCTTCATAACCTAATCCTGTCACTTCTGCTATGCTCTCTATTCTAAAAGTGCATCTCTAAATCTAGCCCACACTCCATGAGAAGAGAATTAAAGTTCCACCATTTGTGGGTAAGAATATCAAAGAATTAGTGGCTATAACTTTAAAATTACCACAGCATGCTTATTCTCTCTTGAAAAAAAGGAACTATATGAACAAAAGTATGCTGGACTTAGCTTGGCTGAATGTGGGTCATATCAGATAGTTATTTAGTTTTCAGTACCTTCCACATGTCATGTATTTCATCTTTGGGGTGAACATTTAAAAATTCTATTTAAAGAACAGTCCTTTTCTCAAGCCCAGAATATAATCAATAGTATAGAAAAGAGATTTGCATAAATATCGGTCAAGGCTTTAGGCATTACTTGAGCTGTTTTCCTGTATAGCAAGATGGAAATGTTTTATTCCATTTTAGAAGCCCCAAATGTTAGTTCTTCAGCCTGCACTAATGAAGTCACTTTCAGGTTCTTGTTTATATGAGTTATTTTGCATAGACATTTAGAGGCCAATAAGAGTCAGAAGTTCACTTTATTAATACGCACACACACACACCCCTTCCATTGTATTCAAGTGCATGTTTCTTTTTTTTTAATTTAAATTATTTTATTGGAATATAGTTGCTTTACAATGTTGTGTTAGTTTCTACTGCATTACCATGTGAATCAGCTATGTGTATCCATATAACCCTCCCTCTTGAGCCTCCCTCCACCCACGCCACCCTTCTAGATCATCACAGAGCTTGGAGCTAAGCTTCTATGCTATACAGCCTCTTCTTCCCCCATGAGTTCACAAGTCCATTCTCTTAAGCCTGCACCTTTATTCCTGCCCTGCAAATAGGTTCATCAGTATCATTTTTCTAGAATCCGTATCTATGCGCTAATATACGATATTTGTTTTTCTCTTCCTCTTTAAAAAAATATGCAGATTCCACTTTGCCAAAGAAGAGGCTAATCATTTACATTTAATGGCTTCAAATTATGTGTGTGTGTGTGTGTGTATGTAAATATATAAACTTAGTCTAAGAAATAAAAATGACCTTTCAGTGTTCCTAGCTATTCAAAAGTAAATTATTTTTATTTGTAATATAGAGAAAAATATGATTGCTAGTTTGGGGTATTTAATAACTTAGTAAATTGAATTATTTGTGGTTTTCCTCAAATAACATAATTTCAGATTAGCATTACTATAGCGCGCTCAGTTGCTAAGTCACGTCCTACTATTTGTGACCCCATGAACTGCAGCCTGCAGGCTCCTCTGTCCATGGGATTTTCCAGGCAAGGATACTGAAGTGGGTTGTCATTTCCTTCTCCAGGGAATCTTCCCTACCCAGGGATCAAACTTGTGTCTTTTATGTCTCCTGCATTGGTAGGCAGATTCTCTACCACTGTGCCACCTAGGAAGCCAATTTCAGATTAGAAATACTCTAAAGCAACGATTCTCAATGTGTGGTCTAGAGTGTGGGGAGTACTGAGACCCCTTCAGAGTGTCCTTGAGGTCAGAGCTCCATTTGTAATACCAAGACTTTATTTGCCGTCTTCACTTTCATTCTTTCAAAATGTACAGTCATGTTTTCCAGAGGCCACGTGAAGCACATTATCACAACCACTAAAGGCAAAAGCAAACATGAGAATCCAGCTAATTTCTGTTAAGCCAGTCATTAAAGAGATCTCCAAAAATATGAAACAATGCCACTCTTCTCAATAATACTTTCTGCTTTGTAAAGTATTATAATTATTCATTTTTAATATTATTTATATTGACATGTAATGGAATCATTACTATTACTTTAAATGAATTGATGAATTTTTAGATGTCTCATTGTCATTTTCTAACATGATAAGTATCATGGTATGACCCCACAAACAAAACCTTTGGGGAGGTCTCAGTCATTTTTCAGGGTACAAAGGGATTCTGAGATCAGAAATTTGAGGATGGCTGTTTTAGAAGAACAGCTTTATTTTTCAGCTATAGAATCTAAGTTCCAAAGAGAATATGATGTGCCCAAAATTCTACAGCTCATATGTAGCAGCACTGGAATGGAAATCCAGGTAGATCTCCTGATTTGGGTTATGCCATATGGCTCAGCCTATAATATTCATAAAACCAGTAGGAGATGCTCTGAAGCAATGCCCAACTATGAATATGAATGTTAACCTGGAAATACAGTTACAGATTCCATTCTATAAAGAAAAATGTTTGCTGTTCTATTTTCTCCAGGACCTAGTGTTTTCCATTAGCTGTCGCTACTTACCAAGCTACCCCCCAAACTTAGTGAACTAAAACAAGTACTATGATTGCTCAGGAGGCTGCAGGTCAGCTGGGAGGCTCTGCTGCTCTGAGCCAGGTTCAGCCTGCATGTGTGGTCCTCATGTGCTGACTGCTGTGATGGGGTGAGTGGGTCACATGTCACTCATCCTCCATGGATTATCCAAGTGCTATTCCCATGGAGACAGCAGGATTCCAACAGAGCCAGGGGAAACTGCCAAGCCTCCAGTAGCCCAAGCTCAGAACTGGCTCACCATTGCTCCTTTGATTAAAACAAGTGGCAAGGGCAGCTCAAATTCAAGATGTAGGGAGATACTCACTCTTGAAAGGAGCTGCAATGTTATGATGCAAAGGAGCATAGACACAGTGAGAGGAATAATTACAGATGTATTTCCATAATATTTCAGAATAATTTAAAAATAATGGCATCGAATAATATTATGAGGTGGTAAATATAGTAATAGGAATTGGATTCAAGTCTACAGAGGATTTAGTTCAAATCTCATTTCTGATGTTTGAGCACTTACCCTCTTTAAATTGTAGCTCCTTCTGTAAAATGGGGATAGTAACAGTTTCTACCTCAAAGGGCTTAAATGAGATGATGCTTGTGAAGCACTTGGCTTCACACAGGAAATGCTTTTAAAATATCATCCAGTAGTGATTTTAAAAATACCGTGCATTCATTCAGCTCAAAGGATTCTTCCTGACCCTCCCCCAGATGAAATAGCAATGCCATGTTGATGGGTGTATGCCTGCAGAACAGCTTGTGTGCCAGCCAGCCCCAGAGGCCTCCTTCCTGCTCTTCACATAAGCCCTCTCACTCAACACAATTCTATTTCATCTCAGCAAATGTACTAAATATCTGGTATTTGCCACCTTTCTGCTCCAAGCCATCATTACAAATCTGAGAAATGTGTGTTCTCTGTTTAAATAAGAACCCACAGTTGAGTATAGGAGGTGGATTCCTTAATAGATAACATTTCAATTATACAGAGTTCTAACAGAAGAGATTATGTGGGCACAGAAGGAGTTCCATATATGGAGTTTGAGAGCAGTACTTTTTTGTTTTTTTTTGGTTTGTTTTTTAGTCAGGACACATACTAATAATTCATATCACAGCTCAGCCACTCTTTTAGACCAAAAATTCTTCTGCAAGCCCATCCTGACATCCTTAAATGTGCACATCCTCAGCTGACCTTCCATCACAAAGAAAGTACATGGAAGAATGGATTAAGATGGAGAAGCTCTGCCAACTTCCAGCATCAGTAAGCAAGGCCTGCACTGTCTCTGCCACCCCTGCTTAGAAAGCAGATGGGCTGGTGTAACAGTTGATGGCATTTTATTGTACAGCTGTGCATATCTACTAAGCCATTCAATTGGCCTTGTTAAATTTAAACATCTTCCATTATCACTCTTGAGTTAACAAACACTTCGGTGTGACCAGGGAACATTATTCCATTTGAGCAAGAGGTACTGGCTGCTTCTGGAAACTATTGCGGCAAATTGGTTTCCAAATTCTATCAGCCCAGAGAAAGTCATTACCAGAGGGCCATGGCCACTCTAAGAATAATTTTCTTTGGCAAAGAATGACAGTATATATTAAAAGTCAGCCACATCAAGAAGTTTCTTTCAACATAGGGCCTTTGCTTGAACTTGGTACTCCCTTTTTTGAACTGGTGCCATGGAGCATTGAATATTCGTTGGAAGGACTGATGCTGAAGCTCCAATACTTTGGCCACCTAATGCTAAAAACTGATTCATTGGAAAAAGACCCTGATGCTGGGAAGATTGAAGGCACAAGGGGACAACAGAGGACGAGATGCTTGGATGGCATCACCGACTAATGGACATGAGTTTGAGCCAGCTCAGGGAGATGGTGAAGGACAGGGAGGCCTGACATGCTGCAAACCATGAAGTCACAAAGAATTGGACACCACTAAGTGATTGGACAACAACCAGGAACACTATCTTTTTTAATGATTTTGAGGCTGGTACATGGGAGTAATAAGTCCCAAAACATGAACAGTGTGCAGGTTTGCAGTTCTTTCATCTTGCAGTTAAGTAAATGGCATCTGTTCATCACTACTCTCTCAAAGGGAGCAGGGATCTGGTGGGCCACAGCTAATGGATAGCGTGTGTGTGTGTGCTAGGTCAGTTCGGTTGTGTCTGACTCTTTGTGATCCCAAGGACTGTAGCCCACCAGGCTCCTTTGTCCATGGGATTCTCCAGGCAAGAATACTGGAGGTTGCCATTTCCTTCTCCAGGGATGGAACCTGTGTCTTACATCTCCTTCATTGGCAAGCGGGTTGTTTACCACTAGCACCACCTGGGAAGCCACGTCACATGTCAACAGTTTGATTCAGAATCTTTGTACACAGGCCACCCTTAGTAAAATATGTATTAAGGAGGAGAAGTGCTAGAGAGAGATTATCAGACATGGTTCTTCAGCCTCCAGGTTAGTCTACTGACTAAGACCAACACATCCACAGATCCTCTATTGCAAAACTGGTGATGAAGAATATGAATAAGGATTCTAGCACAGTGCCGTGGAAAACCTCAGGGGAAAAAATGAAAGAATCCCCACTGAAGGAAGATGAGACCGTGTCTTGAGAAAGGTGGAAGTTGAAATGGGCCCTGAAAGTATGCAGAAATGTGATGTGAAAGATAAAGCTATTGCAAGTAACTTCATAATTTGAACCAAGGCTAGGCGGTCAAAGTGTTACTAATGACCGTGGGCAGAAGACCAGCTTTAAAAGAGGTAGAAATATAGCAAATGAGGCTACAATAAACAGCTTTGAATGCCTGACTAAGAATTTGCATTTAATTCTGAACCTGCTGGGAAGGCCATCAAGAAATTCTCCATATTTTTTTAATTTGCTTTTTAAGGCATAGAAGAAGCATCATCAACTTCTTTGTAAGCAAAGGAATAATAGCAGCATGTTCAGTGTAGATTAGAAGAAGGGGTAACACCTAAAAAGTTGTTGACTAGACCACTGAGGAATATAAATAAAAGATGCAAAGATCTAATGCAAGAGTAGCATAGTATTAAATATTCAAATAAAACTTGAATGAATACAAATTTGCAGAAAGCCTTTAGATGTAGCCCCATCTTCCTTTCTCTTCTATTATTGCATTATTGGTGAGCATAGGTCATAGATTATTAAAGGAAACCAGACCTTGAATAGTGGTGGCATCAGAAATATCACCTCTTGTCCCTTATAAGAGCGGAAGAACTGGGAGAAGATACTTTAATTTTGGAGCTTATGAAAACTTAATGCAGAAGAAACTTTGTTCTTCTCTGGGTCAGGATAGATACCAGACATGCCTTTCCTGACTCCCATGGCAAAGTAAATGAATTTTTCTCCATAAAAACTCCTACTTAGTTGCTATCCAAAGGATGGTCCATGAACAAACAGCATCATTTCTACCTAGGATTTGTTAGAACTACAGAATCTCAGGCTCTACCTACTTAATCAGTGTTTGCATTTTAGCAAGATTTCCAAGATTTCTGTGCATACTAAATTTGAGAAGCACCAGCTTATCATCTTTTTTTTTTAGCTAAAAGTTCTCTTTTCTGTATTGCTTCAGGATTTAAGGCTCATGCATATGGAAAAATCAGGGTTGGGTGATGGAGAGGAATCCTAGTAACCATAACCCAGTCAAGTTCTCCTTTCAAGACAGAACCATTTTAAAGAGTTTAAGGCAGTGTCTGACACAGAAGGCTTTGTAAACCACAGCTACTATTATGATTGTTGTGGCTGTTTTTGCCTATTATTATTTTCAATTGCTTTTCATGTCTGAAATATTATTTTCATTGCTTTAACTTTCCAATCACAGGGAAGCTTAAGAAACACTTCATGGAGCTAAACTGGCAGAAAGACCTAGCAGTTCACCCTGCTCCATACAGAGAGAGTAAATACTGAGTTTTGCATTGAAATCCAATAAAGAAATTATCTTGAAAGTACAATATCTGACATTTTGCTTGATTATGATTGATTTCCTATTTTCTTACATCATACAATTTGAATTTGAAAATGGTAATAACAAAAAACTCAGTTACCTCTGATCTGGGACATATTCTGGGTCATGACTTGATGGTGTCCTCACTACGGTGCCACTAGGTAATCAAGTCTGACCCATCCTAGGCCAATTATTTGAGGCTGCTCGAGGTCTAGAAACAATTTGGCAGCAGAACATTTGTGTCTGGCAGTCCATCTTAAAGAGCAGAGTGAAGAATAAGGTGCAATTAAGGAGTCAGAGCAATCATTCAGAGTGTCTTGGGAACACTTTCATTGCTGAATTTGAAGAGCTCTGGCTGACAAGTGCGTTTCTCTCTCTCTCGCTCTTGAAAGATCCCTGTAACTTTAATTGACTGTACTCAGTTGCACCTTTGCACTTACGTGCAAGCCTCTGCATGGAGTAGAGTCCATTCTGATTATGGACTGATAGACTTCTAATCATGGTCACTGAGTTAGTCATGAAAAGAATGTTTGCATTCTTGTTCTCATTCTAAATGGTAGTACAGTTGACCCTGAACAACACAGATGTTAGGGGCCCACCCATCAACACAGTTGAAAATCCCCTTCTAATTTATAGTTGGCTCTCCATATCCACAGTTCTGCATCCTCAGTTCCACATCCATGGGTTCAGCCAACCATGGATCATATAGTACTATAGTATTTCCTATTGAAAAAAAAATCCATCTACAAATGGACCTATTCAGTTCAAACCATGCTGTTTAAAGGTCAGCTGTACTATGTAGTTGTTGCTGTGTTGAATCAATGGAGACAGAATATAGATAACTACCTGAGAATATTTAATAGTCCAATTGGCAAAGTTAAAGTAAGTATCAGGAGAATAATAAATCACTTTAATTTTCCACTAGGAAAAAAATGGTACCATTGATAATTCAGTTAATTCTTCTAAATGTTCTCATCAGCCTCCACTGTTTAATATCTTGGTACAGGTTCATATTTTTGGCGTATTAATATCCTTATAAAATGTAATATTTACTTAGTAGATAACAAAATAAATATGTAAACTATAACTAAAATGAGGAAAAAGCTTATTTAAGTGCCATGTTATGTAGTTAGATATGTAAGAGTTGTGAGAATCTGTTCAGCTATTTCATAAATGTTTTTAAAATAGTGTATTTTCCTCCTTAGATCTCATTTAATTAGTACATACATTTACCAATATCTATCATTCACGTCTACATAGATTTACAAATGAACATATTTGTCCTTCCTGATCAGGGTTTAGTAACATTTCATGCAGTTTTAACTCCTCCTAGATAAGTTTCAATAAATTTGTATTTTGGTTTATCCGTAGGCCATCTGAATTGATGTGGGTTATGTTTTAATGATAACAATTCAATTTGATCACTCAGTTTCGAGAACCCCATGAATAAAATGTAAAAGATGAATTTAATTTGCAAGACACTAATGAAGAGCATCAGTGCATCTCTTCCTTCTGATATCTTTTAAAAGATATCTAATTATTTTTTACTCATTATCATTATGAAAGCTGTAAAGTCAGGTCTTATGTATTTGCATATCTTTTCTTTTATTTTTTAATCACATTGAGAGACTGCTAAATATTCCTTCAGAGAAAATTCAAAGAAAGGAAGAAAATGAGGTCTGCTTTCAGCTAATCTACACAGTATACTGAGCTGGCTTTTGAACTTGACCACTCTGGCACTGTTATGGATTGTTGCTCTTTCATCTACAAAAATCAGTGATGCAGGAGTTTAGATTTGCTTTCCATTTGCAGAATTCTATACTTGGTTAACCCAAAATGCAGGCAAGAAGGTTGGGTTTTTAAGCTAGCAGTAGCCAAGGAGTATATACAATATACTGCTCCATTGTGTCAGATTCCATAATCTTAGACATCAAAATAACCTTCAAATGTTTTGACTATCACTTTGGATAGTCCTATAAATGTCACTGAACAGCTAAGTTTTCTCACTGTGAAAATGCTTATATGTTTTTATGAAATAGCAAAGTGGCATGTAACTAAATACACGTTTTCTTTTATTTTAAATAATTCTTATTTAAAAAGAAAATATTAGTTAAACTTTTGAGCACTATCCACCACGTAATTTGCTAAAGTGTTTTACAAGGAATAGTTTATTGTTCCTGCTTCACAACTCTGTGACATAGATATTACTATTATTATCTCAATTTTCGTATGAGAAAATTGAGGATCAAGAGAGGTTAGGTAACTTCAGTCAGTTCAATTCAGTCACTTAGTCGTGTCCGACTCTTAGGGACCCCATGGACGGCAGCACGCCAGGCTTCTCTGTCCATCACCAACTCCCAGAGCTTGCTCAAACTCCTGTCCATCGAGTCAGTGATGCCATCCAACCATCTCATCCTCTGTCATCCCCTTCTCTTCCTGCCTTCAGTCTTGCCCAGCATCAGGGTCTTTTCCAATGAGTCAATTCTTCGCATCAGGAGGCCAAAGTATTGGAGTTTCAGCTTCAGCATCAGTCCTTCCCATGAATATTCAGGACTGATTTCCTTTAGGATGGACCGGTTGGATCTCCTTGCAGCCCAAGGGACTCTCAAGAGTCTTCTCCAATACCACACTTCCAAAACATCAATTCTTTGGCGCTCAGCTTTCTTTATGGTCCAACTCTCATATCCATACATGACTACTGGTAAAACCATAGCCTTGACTAGATGGACCTTTGTCGGCAAAGTAATGTCTCTGCTTTTTAATATGCTGTCTAGTTTGGTCATAGCTCTTTCCCCAAGGAGTAAGCGTCTTTTAATTTCATGGCTGCAGTCACCATCTGCAGTGATTTTGGAGCCCAAGAAAATAAAGTCTCTCACTGTTTCCCCATCTATTTGCCGTGAAGTGATGGGACTGGATGCCATGATCTTAGTTTTCTGAATGTTGAGTTTTAAGCCAGCTTTTTCATTCTCCTCTTTCACTTTCAAGAGGCTCTTTAGTTCTTCTTTGCTTTCTGCCATAAGGGTGGTGTCATCTGCATATCTGAGGTTATTGATATTTCTCCTGGCAGTCTTGATTGCGTCTTGCCTGTCATGAAGACTGCATCTTCATCCAGCCTGGCATTTTGCATGATGTACTCTGCATATAAGTTCAATAAACAGGGTGACAATACACAGCCTTAACATACTCATTTCCCGATTTGGAACCAGTTTGTTGTTCCATGTCCAGTTCTAACTGTTGCTTCTTGACCTGCAATGCAGATTGCTCTGGAGGCTGATAAGGTAGTAATTTGCCCAACTAATATATAAAGAGAAATGTATAATGAAGGATTTTTCTATTATACTCAAGGGCTATGTTATCATCAGGAGACTTTTATTGAATTCACTCAGAAGATATTTATTTAAGGCCAGGTACTCTGCTAGAATCAAGAGACAATTATGTCTCTTCACAATGCCAATCATCTGGATATACAACCATTGTTCAAATCCATATATATATAAATAATTGTTTTATTAATTCAGTAATTGATACCAAGTACATATTCTCTGCAAGGTATTGTCTAGCAAGCACTATGTAAAATATCTGGCATTTTGATAAAACCCTATATTTTATTATAATGTTTCTACCTTAAAAAACCATTGGGCTTCGCCTCTTCAACTGTATTGAAATACCATTGATACTCCATGCCTCTCTGCAAAAAGTTTCTGTTACAAGATTTGTAGTGATGAACAAAAAAAGATAAATACTGAAATTTTACTTTTAAAATTTACTTTTAAATCAAGGTTTTATATGAAGAAAGGAGACTGGAGGACCAGAGACACACTCTTTACTAGTTTAGATTTAGTCCTCTATTACAGTGGTCCCCAACCTTTTTCGGACCAGGGCCCAGTTTTTTGGAAGTCAGTTATTCCATAGACTAGGGGCAGAGGAGATGATTTGGGGATGATTCAAGCAGGGTACATTTATCGTGCACTTTATTTCTATCATTGTTACATTGTGATGTATGGAAAAATACTTATACAAATCATCCTAATGTGTGAGTCATATCATCAGGCATTAGATTCTCAAAAGGAGCACGCAACCTAGATCCCTCCTATGCACAGTTCACAGTAGGGTTTGTACTCCTACGAGAGCCTCCACTGATCTGACAGGAGGTGGAGCTTAGGCAATAATGCTTGAGATGGGGAGAGGCTGTAAATACAGACGAAGTGTAGCTGGCTCACTGGTCACTCACCTCCTGCTGCGCAGCCCAGTTCTTAACAGGCCACAGAGTTGGGGACCCTGGTTTACTGGAAATACTGAGTTGACTTTTCTCTTGTCCTATTCTTTCGAAGATGGCTGCATTCTAGAAAACTATTGCCTTCTCGTTTCATAAACACTTTTTACATGTGTATACACAGATTCCATTTTATAATACATTTCCAGCTATCTGGCTTGAAATTAGGAGTAAGTTGACCTTCTTTTGTTATTTTAAATTGTTTTATGGAAGGTGGGAATGTCATCGACTCTAAACAGTTTTATAACTGAGAGATGTATTTCGATAACCAATGAGAAATGGGATTAAATTTGAGTTGAAGTCCTGGACTGTGAGTGTTCCCATAGCCACATTAGGAAAACTTTGCCATCTTAGAAAAAGAGCAGTTATCTTTGGGACGGACAGCTGAGTTCTTAGATTTAGGTGGAGAATATTAATGGAGTAGATTATTAAGGGGTGAGCTCTTTTCTGAGAATCTGCTTGCTATGCCATTTACTTAAAACCTAGGCTTTCCTTTAAAATCATGAAAAATTTACTTTTAAATCATGATCTTATGTGAAAAAGATATTCTCTGACAAAATAAAGGACTCTATATGTAATCATGCTGATAAAAATGTTCAGTTCAGTTCAGTTCAGTCGCTCAGTCGTGTCCAACTCTCTGCGACCCCATGAACCGCAGCACGCCAGGCCTCCCTGTCCATCACCAACTCCCGGAGTTCACTCAGACCCACGTCCATCAAGTCCATGATGCCATCCAGCCATCTCATCCTGGGTTGTCCCCTTCTCCTCCTGCCCCCAATCCCTCCCAGCATCAGAGTTTTTTCCAATGAGTCAACTCTTCACATGAGGTGGCCAAAGTACTGGAGTTTCAGCTTTAGCATCAGTCCTTCCAAAGAAATCCCAGGGTTGATCTCCTTCAGAATGGACTGGTTGGATCTCCTTGCAGTCCAAGGGATTCTCAAGAGTCTTCTCCAACACCACAGTTCAAAAGTATCAATTCTTCGGTGCTCAGCCTTCTTCACAGTCCAACTCTCACATCCATACATGACCACTGGAAAAACCATAGCCTTGACTAGATGGACATTTGTTGGCAAAGTAATGTCTCTGCTTTTGAATATGCTATCTAGGTTGGTCATAACTTTTCTTCCAAGGAGTAAGCGTCTTTTAATTTCATGGCTGCAGTCACCATCTGAGTGATTCTGGAGCCCCAAAAAATAAAGTCTGACACTGTTTCCACTGTTTCCCCATCTATTTCCCATGAAGTGATGGGACCGGATGCCATGATCTTTGTTTTCTGAATGTTGAGCTTTAGGCCAACTTTTTCACTCTCCTCTTTCACTTTCATCAAGAGGCTTTTTAGCTCCTCTTCACTTTCTGCCATAAGGGTGGTGTCATCTGCATATCTGAGGTTATTGATATTTCTCCCGGCAATCCTGATTCCAGCTTGTGTTTCTTCCAGTCCAGCGTTTCTCATGATGTACTCTGCATATAAGTTAAATAAGCAGGGTGTTTGGTGATGTATAATCTATTTAAACTCCACAATTTTTATTACAATTTGAGATGTTTCCAAATAAATGTGCTTCCGTGCATGCTTAATCACTTCAGTCATGTCTGACTCTTTGTGACCCTGTGGATTATAGCCTTCCAGGCTCCTCTGTCCATGGGAGTGGGTTGCCATGCCTTCCTCCAGGGGATCTCCCCAACCCAAGGATCAAACCTTCATCTCCTCTATTACAGGTGGATTTTTTACCACTGAGCCTCTGGCGAAGCCCTTGCAAGTAAATAACCCTTTTAAAATCATTAGCTATTATCCAAAAACCTATCGTTATGGAATCACAAGTTCAAGTTCTCAGTAACTGTTCCAGGAAAACGACATTTCTATTATCACACAAAGATGACTGCTCTTTTGAATAAAGAGAACTTCATATTTCTAGAAAAGTTAAGACATTGCCTGACATTGCTATGATTTATACAGATTCTCAAATAGAGGGTATTATAATTCTTTGAAAAATAATTTGCTTCCACTTTTTCAGAGATTTGACTTTCTCTCTAGCAGAAATGTGGCTAATTAGAAATCTCAAGAACTAAGAACTAGAGGCTTGGCATTCTGGTCTCAGTGTTACACTAACTAGTCACATGTCAAAAGGCAAAGAACTTAAACTTAAAACAAGTCTTTGTTTTTTAAGTCTTTTAAGTCTTAAACTTTACTTTAAAAAGTCTTTGTTTTGTTGCTTTTGAAATTGGGGGGAGCAATATATGTCTTCCAGGCTTCCCTTGTGGCTCAGCTGGTTAAGAATCCGCCTGCAGTATGGGAGACCTGGGTGTGATCCCTGGGTTGGGAAGATCCCCTGGAGAAGGAAAAGGCTACCCACTCCAGTATTCTGGCCTGGAGAATTCCATGGATGTACAGTCCGTGGGGTCACAATGAGCTGGACACAACTGAGCGACTTTCACTTACTTATAGCTCCTAGACTTGTAAAAATTCAGCTATCTGGATACAGATGTTCTTTGAAGAGATCAATGTGATAAACGAATATAATGTGTGCTTAGAGGGGAGATTTATGGGGGCTGGATGAGTTTGTACAATATTGGTGTTTGCTGGATTTCATTGCATGCTTCCCTCTACATCATTGTTTACAATATAAAATGTGTCTATTCATTTCAGTTATATTTATGCTTACTAATTAGTGATTAGTTAGCTTCCCTTGTGGTTCAGCTGGTAAAGAATTAACCTGCAAAGTGGGAGACCTGAGTGTGATCTCTGGCTTAGGAAGATCCCCTGGAGAGGGGAAAGGCTGCCCACTCCAGTAATTTGGCCTGGAGAATTCCATGGACTGTATAGTCCATGGTGTCACAAAGAGTCAGACACAACTGAGAGACTTTCACTTTCACTAATTAATAAGTGTGTGTTTGCCCCACTCTGTCTCATGAATTGAAAAGATCATTATCCTTTTATTATTTTATAAATAAAATGTTTTTATTGTACAGTAAGTGTCCAATAAGTAACTATTGGATGATTGGAACCAAGCCCCTTAAATGTGCTGCGCCTTTGCAATAGTGTACACTATTCGTTTGTACTTACACTCTTAAAACTCTTGGAATTAATGTTGATTTAGATTTTTAGAGAGTTCCTTGGAATTTAGATATGCTACACAGTCAAATTTAGAGATCACGTCTGTGAATATTAAAAAAGTTAATGGCTCACTTCTTCATAATCACTTCCTTTCTGACTTGAAATCCAAATATTTTGTATTGGCAGGAGAGGGTTCAGTACCATTCAATGCTATACTGATAAATGATTTTTCTCTTCTTTTCTTCTCTTAGAGTACCAGGGCTAAGTGATAACGTGATAATGTTTGAGAGAATGAGATTCGTAATCAGATAAACCTAGGTTCAAGTCCCAAAGATACCACTTCCTAGTTACAAGAATTAATACAAGATGTTAATTTCTCTAAGCCTATTTCTGTAATGTGGGTCTAATTATTCTTTCACAGTGGGATTATTGTGAGGATTAAAGGTGGAAATATACTTAAGTGCTTGGTATGATACCTAACACATAATAACCTTTAGCTGTAGCTATTATCCTTTACATAGTTCATCTTCTAAACAGTTTTTTTTTTCTTTTTGTGTGTCTTCTGTGTATCTGTATATGTGTTTCCTTTTACAGATGGATATACAACCGATGACATTGAGTTTTATTGGCGTGGGGATGATAACGCAGTGACAGGAGTAACCAAGATCGAGCTTCCACAGTTCTCTATTGTAGATTACAAACTGATCACCAAGAAGGTTGTTTTTTCCACAGGTTTGTATCAGGGGAAATGGTTAAGAGAAAAGGGGCTCTATCATATTTTTCCAGGAGAGTTCATTTATATCAGGGTTGAGTCCCAGGAAAGAATGGGGACTCTAGAAGACTTAGGTCTGTGAAAATGCTCAGTTCCCCAACAAGCCCATTTGGAACCCATCCAGTTATTTTCAAGAAGGTACCCATAGCAAAGCGAATGTGTCTCATATACTAGAGAGGGAATAAGTGTTAGAGATGGTGTATGGAGAGAGAAATGACCCAGAAACAACCTGGGTCAGAGCTGTCCCTCCGGCATAATGCATCTCACAGAACTGATTATAATTCTTTGAAACACACTGAGGACAGCCAAGTCACAGCTTGCCCAAGTCTGACCACAGTGAAGTTCTCTAAAAACAATAGGATAGGAGGATTTCACATTTGTCTCAGAGGGCAGGACTTTCCTTATGAAGCCTTACCTACCGTTCGAAGCTCAAAGATTTTCCAGATGTTTAGATTGTCTCGATGTCTCTACCATCTTACTCTTCCAGAACTGAGGTCAGGCTTGTTTTAGTCAGCAGAGGTTTTTAACCCAAAAGCCCAGGAATGTAATAATTTTCTCCATACTTATTAAAAGAAAATTAATAAGCCCCCAGGAATATACCTATTTTATTTTTCTTATTGAAATGAATTCCTCAAGCACAGAAATAGCTAGTACTGTTTAACTATAGATCTTGAATTGTCCTGCTAAGGACTCAGGCACTTCCTGTCCCTGAAAACTACTTCAACCAAGAATACAAAATAGCCTCCAGCTTTGCAAAGAGAACAACAGAAACTTTTCCTAGATTTGAGGTCCTCTGAACCCCTGAGACACTATGGAAATGAGTTTCTACTTAAAATATTTTTACTTTAATATTAACATACTTGCTTCAGCCCATGAGGGCTAGACAAGGCTTTCTTTCAATTATTAAGAATATTCTCCCCTGCCCTACATGCACACACCCTGTTTATCAGTGTGACTCTTTTATGTTTTAAGACCATGTTCTGTTACATATCTTGTTTAAAATATAATTCCCTAGATTACCACCATCAAAGGACCCAGTTTCAAGTATCTGATCCTTTAGTTATATCTCCCACAAATATTCCTCAGGAAGAATGACTCTCCATCCACATTTTGGTGGGTCAGGAATCCCTTTGTAACTTTGATGGAAGCAGTGAAATCAGAAAAAATACTGCATGCACATAAAAATATCACAGAATTTCAGGGAGTACCAACTGAAGCCTTGCCACTGATCCTTACCTTAAAATGCATCCAGGGGCTTGTTGAAGAGATGTTTTACCCTACAGTCAGAGTGTGCGTCCTTATTCTTATGTATAAAAATGCACGGGGTGGACTTGCTGAGAAACAATTAAAAGGGGAACAAAGGGACTGTCTCAAAGTGTCTTATCATTACAGTTGTCGAGAATGAAAACCTTTGATTCAATGTAGGAGGCTGAGCAAGGAAGAGCTGGAATTCTTTTAATTACTGGTCAGTGTGGGATATAGTCAACACTGAGTAAGTCTTGCTAATTAAAAGCCCTGTTTTCTCAACTAGTTTTGTATAGGAAGTGCCCTTCACCAGAAGCTAAAATTGAATTTAGGGAAGATACATAAACTGTTTATGGGTCTTTAAAGGAAAGTATCCTATAGATACTGACTGATAATAATGATGTTTTAAAATTGTCTTTCTAGGATCCTATCCCAGGTTATCCCTCAGCTTTAAGCTTAAGAGAAACATTGGTTACTTTATCCTGCAGACATATATGCCATCTATCTTGATCACTATCCTCTCCTGGGTCTCCTTCTGGATTAATTATGATGCTTCAGCGGCAAGAGTGGCATTAGGTAGGCATGGGTCTGACTGTGTGCAGCGTGTGCCTGTGTGTGTTCATGCACTGGTGTACTTTTTCCTTGCCCTCAAGTTTGTGATGTGTGATGAGACCTGACTGCACACATTACAAGAATTTGGATATGAGACACTGGATGATCTGATTCAGCGTTTAAATCAATTGAACACTAATTAAAACTCTTTCATGTCAAAATTAGTTAACTATATAACTGTCAGTAATGAAATTAGTCGCATCAGCTTGATATTTTTATTGAAGCATAGTTCATGTAATCCTGCTTGCTAATTGTTCAGTTTTTATCTGTGTTTTCTTACCTGGAAAGACCTATCTATCTTCCATCTTTTTTTTTCTGAGTAAGAAACAAAGAAATGCAATGTGTAACAAATCAGTGAGCAGAAAGAATTCTAAAGGTTGATTAAGGTTTTGGAATAGCATGACAGGGGACAGGAGAAAACAAAGTATGAGAACACTGGGAAATCATCCATGGCATCACTTATCTTATGCTTTGATGTTTTTCCATTATAATATCAGAAGAAGAGAATAAATTACAGTTCCTGAACATTTTTATGTTGCTAACTCAAAATATGGGAAATTTATCACTTTTTACATGATCTTTATTAAGTCCTGACTTAATCCTTATAAAATATAAAGTTGTTAACTGCTCCACTAGTAAATCTCAATTAAATCAGTACTTCGTGAGCAAAGTAATGTATTTATTCACTCAACATTTTTTGTATACCTACTACGTGTCATACATATGAGGCACTGGAGATAAAACCAGTGCCCTTCTGGAAATTATGTTCTAAGAAAAAAAGATAAAAAGTAAATTTACTTTGCATATAACATGCAAATTACATAATATAGTTAACAGGAAGTAAGCAAAAGAAGGGGAGGGCATACTGGAGTACAGTTTAGCATCATCAGGGTAGACTTCATTCGGTAATTGCCAATGGGCAAAGACTTGAAGAAGATCGAGTCACATAAATGTCTAAATGAGTCTATTTCAGCGAGATGAAAAGGCCCCCAGGTAGAAACATGCCAAAGTGGTGAGCAAGGTGACCAGTAGGTGGGTGCAGATTGAATTTCAGCATACAAATGTCAGGCAGAGGGAACTAAAAGATGTTGAAGTGGTCCAGGAGCCATCATAATGTCTTTACTTTTGTTCTGAGTGAAATTAGTCACTGAGCAAAGTGATATGATTTCACACATAAAGGAATAACTTTGGCTGCTGGATTGAGATTAGATTGTGGTGGTTCTAGGATGGAAGGAGAATTGATGACCTCTTAGGCTGAATCAAGTCGCCTGTTATATAGTCTCCTAAAATACTGTAGAACACCCTTGGAAATGAATGACAGTTATAATTTATATTTATTTGGTTTGTGATATCCCTTTTCCTCATAGTATTGAAGATACCTTGGGGGAAGGCCCATACCTAATTTTGCTCCAATTATATCTGTAGTGTCTCACATGGTGAATGGTGTTCAGTAAATATTTGCTGAACACAGTAATGAATGGAACTTGTAAATATCCTTTTATTCCAAAATAAAAGTCTCTTTTCAATTTTATGCCTATTACAAGAATAATAAGTTATTTACTTTTTAAAGAAATGTTTAAAATGTCTTACGTGAGCAGTTTATTACTAGGTCAGAAACACCTTCAGATTATCTAAACATAAGATTTAGATAAGTAGTGAAATCAGTATTGTCAGTTTTATAATATACATGTAATAGTCATGTCATACAAGATAAGCTCTAGATGAAATAATGAAAAGTGAAATTGGAAAATGTATCAAAATGACTAATACAGAAAAGATATGAGAACTATGAAACACCTAGATCTAAAGTAAAACCATGGTTTTTCTGGCCATGCTCAGAATCAGATGCTCAAATTTATTTTATCTGTGTCTGTTTCATGAACATGTAGACAAACAAGACAAAAAGTATGATTGATCTTATTAGACAAAATTAAATCAGAAAACATATGTTCCTAAAAAAATAATAGAATTCAAAATTAACATTGTGCTGTGTCATTGGGTAGTGTTTTAAGGACACAGGTTTTGGAATTAGAGAGATCCCAGTTCAAGTGTTGACTCTACAACTTCACATCTGTGTGATCTTGACTTCTGACTCCTGTTTTCACATTACTGTTTTGCTGCAAAGCTGGACCTTACCAAACCTCAGGACTTTGAACTCCCAGTGCTTTTATCCAGCATTTCTCTGTCCCTCCATTTATAGCTTTGAGGGAAACTACTCCCCACTGTTGAAGATGCTCCCTCAGCTGGGCAAAAAAATTATAACCTGAGCTAGTGTGGCGTTTCCCGTAAAGAATCGTGTGATACTTCTGTATTATTAATCTGTGCATTATGTGCCTACATTCCCAACCCCAAAACACCAAGGCTAGATACCTGCTTCCTGTTACTTTCCACCTCTAGTTTCCATACTTTTGCCATCATTTGTTCATAGCATCTATTCATTAATTTCAATATGCATTCATTCATTCCAGTACTATTACTATTATTTGGGGGCTTCCCAGATGGCGCTAGTGGTAAAGAATCCACCTGCCAATGCAAGAGATGAAAGAGACGCAGGTTCGATCCCTGGGTCAGGAAGATCCACTGGAATAGGAACTGGCAACCCACTCCAGTGTTCTTGCCTGGAAAATTCCATGGCCGGAGGAACCTGGTGGGCTAGAGTCCATGGGACTGCAGAGAGCTGGTCATGATTGAACAACTAAGCACACACACACACACACACACACAATTATTTTATTTCCCCTTCATTACTTTCTTATTCTGAAAGACTCTAAGCTGGGATTCTATTTCCTGTCTTGTATGCTTCCCTTCTGGGCTCCACTCTGATGCCAGAGCGATTGTTCTAAACACAGTTTGTCTCTGATGCCTATCTGGTTGAAGCTGGTCTGTGGCTCCATGTTGCCTTCAATTTTAAGTTCCAGCTCTGCATTAAGCTCTCTGTATATGGCTTTCCATTATGCGGGCCTTACTTAATCTTTGCTTTTCTCATCCTTCTTCCCATCATATCCTTTAATGTACCCACAATGAATTTCTTGAGATTCTTTTGAAGGGCTGTGTACTTTCATCCCCACAAAGCACCTCCCTAAAAAAACTCTTTCCACTACCAATGCCCTTAGATCTACTATCACTTTTGATCTCCAGGTTTTGGTTGCCTGAGTAACTCCCACTCATTCTCCAGGACTCAGCTCCAAAGGTGGGAGATTTCCTGATCGTTCCCCTGCCACATCATGGGCTAAATTAGGGTCAATTCTGTTTTCTCAACTCTCATCTTACACACACGTCTGTCATGGCATTTAGTTCACATCTCCAAGTCCTACACTAGATACATAACTATAATCATACAGCTATGACTAAAGGAAATGTCCCCAATGATTAATGTTTATTATAAATTAATGATTTATGCATATTTCCCAGGCCTATCACAGGGCTGATATATAATTGCCCAGTATATATTGTGTGCTTCCCTCATAGCTCAGCTGGTAAAGAATCTGCCTGCAATGCAGGAGACACCGGTTCGACTCCTGGGTCGGGAAGATCTGCTGGAGAAGGGATAGGCTACCCCACTTCAGTATTCTTGGGCTTCCCTTGTGGCTCAGCTGGTAAAGAATCCACCTGCAATGGCGGGAGACCTGGATTTGATCCCTGGGTTGGGAAGATCCCCTGGAGAAGAGAAAGGCTACCCACTCCAGTGTTCTGGCCTGGAGAATTCCATGGACTGTATAGTCCATGGGGTCACAAAGAGTCAGACGCGACTGAGCAACTTTCACCCCCTCACTCATATATTGTGTGGGATATATGAAAAAGTAAAAGAGTATAGTTAACCTTTCCAGCTATGATGAAATCAGCAAGCAAATACAAACATTATTACTCTGTCTCATTTTTGCAGGAATTACAACTGTGCTAACAATGACCACCATCAATACCCACCTCCGGGAGACTCTCCCTAAGATCCCTTATGTGAAGGCCATTGACATGTACCTGATGGGGTGCTTTGTCTTTGTTTTCATGGCCCTTCTGGAATATGCTTTGGTCAACTACATCTTTTTTGGGAGGGGACCTCAACGCCAAAAGAAAGCAGCTGAAAAGGCTGCTAGTGCCAACAATGAGAAGATGCGCCTGGATGTCAACAAGGTAGGTTCAAAGGGCAAGCCCTCCTTGCTTCTTAAAGTCATAGAAGAATGCCTGCCATATAGGTTCATGGTCTTGTTAACAAATGAGAAAACAAAAGCCCAGGGAAGACATCATTTGTGATGGAGACATAATTAGGGCCCAAATTTATGACACATTTAGATGCCCTTTAAAACCTTAACACTAGGGTGGCCCAAACTGTGCTCATCTGAGACCACTTTTGTGACTTTTTCCATTTATAAGTAGAATGCGTACTATTATTTACTTTATGTTTATCTAAATTAACTCATCTAAATTTATTTATAAAGGAAATTTCATATCAGTTATATCAGTATTACTTGCTGGAAGATAATCTTAAATGAAACTACACTATTAATTCTAGGTTATATTACATAGAGGCTATGGGTCTGAGCTCTGCATTCTCTTTGATTTAAAGGAGAAATAAGCAAGTACAGACTTGTGTTAAAGACTCACTAGCAACAAACTGACACTTTGTTTGTGAAGTCATCAGATGTATAGAAAGAGAAGTGAAAGGAAAAAAAAGAATCACTTTCTAAATGACAGATAATTAGTTAATTCCTTTCATATTACCACCTAAAATCCTTGAAGCATTTGAGTATAAGAGGCCACCATGTTGCTTAAGTCAGGCATAGTCAAAAAATAATTTCCACACAGTTTTAAATCCAATCTATTCTTTAAAGCAATGGTTCTCAATCTTGGGTGCCCAATCAAATGACAAGGAAAGTATTAAAAATTACTGAAGCTTAGGTTTCTTCCCTGGAAATTCTGATTTGGTTGTCCTGGGGTATGCCTAAGCATCATACTTTTAAAAATTCTCCTAATATTATTCTAATTTGCATTCAAGATTTAGAATTTCCATTTTGAGCCTATTGATAGCAGTTCCAATAGATCTACCTGTCTGTACTTCAAAAATACTTCACCTGGCTTCCTGTTATGTAACTTTCTGCACTGAGCAGAATATTTATCCACATGCTTTCCCTGAGTCCAAATGTAGACCCTTCAAAATATATGAGAAAAACAAGGTCTGATTTTAATATATCCCATAAATAGAGTTTATAAAGTAGTATTTAATATGGATTTGATAAATAGCTCATAGTGATGAAACTAAGAAAAATGGTAATACTCTTAAGTCATCTGGAATTGTTAACCATCCAATAATTATTTAATTGACATTTTAATATTTATAACTTCAGTTTAACTCCAAGGATAGCATACCATAAATCATCTCTGCCATTGAATTTTATTTGGAGCAAATCCAATGAAAATTTCTGACTCACTGATATTTTCCATATATCCATAGGTCTGTTATTTGATTTTGGACTATTCTCTAAATCAAAGGCACTCCTTTCCCAGGAGATGTTATTCATAATAATGAAAATTTTAAGTGTGGCCCTTATAAGTCAGTGAACCACAGGGTCTAGGAAGTTGTCAATCCCTTTTAAATGCTCTGGGTTTCAGTTATTGGGATCTGTTAATAGATTCCAAGGTAGCATTATGGCCCTCTCAGGCTATAAAATGAAAGAATGCTTTTTAAATCCATTTTATGATTTTCCTGATAAGAGTAGCTTTAGTAAAGAAGAGAAAATGAATAAATAAATAAACTATCTCATAGGACTGCAGTTTGAAATGAGACTCAATCAATTGCCTAATGCAAAGCTAACTTAAGATTACATCTGATCTCTTTTTACTTTCATCGACCCTATTTTTTACTTATCAATTTGCATATAAATGATACATTTAAGTACCAGAGAGTGGCAGTTTTGTTGCAAACTGAACCTGGAGAGCTTCAGACAGTTTTAAATTCAGTGTACAAGATGGAGGTAGTGAATGGTTCAATAGGCAGGTACCCCATAGTGATGCAGAACCCATCCTCTTGGCTAATGCTGGATTTGCAATTCAGAGCATAGAATGTGAGAGAACAAAAAAGATATCAGAGTTCTTCTGGCGCAGTGGTTCTCAAATCACAGGCAGTTTTGCCCCTGGAAGAGCATTGACAATGTCTGTAGAGGTTTTCGATGGTCAGAACCAGGAGGAGGGGATTTTCACTGGTATCTAGTGGACAGAGGCCAGGCATGCTGCTGAACATCGAATAGTGCATGGGACAGCCTCCGCATGACAATTATCCAACCCAAAATGTCAGTCCTTCTGAGGTTAAAAATCTCTGTGCTAGTCCAATCCTCTGGTTTCCAACTTGAGAAAAAATATAAGATACTTGTCCTGTTCTTAAAACTCTTTAGCATAAATTGTATGACTTGTTTCTCTGCTTTCTCAGTCAGCATGCATAACATCATGGTTTCAGGAGTTACCATTTAGCACAAAGTTCTGAACAGATATTTTGGAGTCAGATTTGACGTTTACCATTTAATAGTTGTGTGATAATAGGCAAAAAAAAAAAAAAAACCTCTCTGACCCTTCAGTTTTCTGATCTGTAAAATGGAGTTAAGTCCTTTTTCAGCAGTTATTATGAAGTTATGATAAAATGTAGAGAGAATAGCATAGTTCCTAGAATATGATTGGCACTAGGTAACTGATGAATATTAATAAAATTATAAGCATAATTACTTTTAATAATAAAATTTTCAGTCTCCAGTCCTATTGGTGGTACTTGCCTGTGCATTTTACATGCTCTGATATGTAGGGTGCAGTCCCATCTCTAAAACAAGAGTATCATCTACAGAGGAATGTTTCACATTGGAAATTTTAAAGTCAAAGCAAAGAAATCATTTTTCAACAGATACTAGCTATAAAATCTGTAACAGACCAACCAAAAACTGTATCAGTTATTTCTTAGGCCAGAATACTTACAGCCATTTGATTAGATTTTAAAAGGTAACTATCTAATACCAGACTCCTTTTTTTTCCTTAGCCCGGCATGGAAGGTTAGAGGAGACCCACAGAGGACTCTGATTGCACGATGCTATCTTTCTTGGCATTATGAATAATGCTACTTTCATTCTTATCAAGAATGTTCCCTCTTTTCAACTGTAATTCTACAGTCATTTTTTTTTTAAAGCTCAGGCACATATAATCAACTAAGTATTGTTGGATGCTCTGGAGAAATCAGTCATGAAGAGAGGGATTCACTTTTATAGGTTCTGTTGATAGTTTTTTTAAGAGACAGAGGCAGCATGTCAGATAATCTAAAGTGATTTTTAAACTATTCTGTGTCTTGAGGTCAGAGGGGAATGAAAATGGGAAGCCTAGCCAGGTGGGAGAAGGCAATGGCACCCCACTCCAGTACTCTTGCCTGGAAAATCCATGGACGGCGGAGCCTGGTAGGCTGCAGTCCATGAGGTCGCTAAGAGTCAGACATGACTGAGCAACTTCACTTTCACACATTGGAGAAGGAAATGGCAACCCACTCCAGTGTTCTTGCCTGGAGAATCCCAGGGACTGAGGAGCCTGGTGGGCTGCTGTCTATGGGGTCACACAGAGTCGGACACGACTGACGTGACTTAGCAGCAGCGGCAGCCAGGTGGGAGCCCACTCACTGTTGCTCAAAAGTGTACTCCAGTTTTCTAATCTCTGTATAAGCTTCCTGTAAGGTCTTATTTTAACAAGAGTATCTGCAGCTCTTAGAATAATCTTTAGCCTTGTGTTTAAACTGATGCAAAAACTAAGGCTCTTAAGGAAAATGAAATATCCAAGGTAGCATAGCAGAGTTAACAAGATTTCTGAGGCCATCTAGGTTTTCCAGTCCTTATCCAATAAAATTTAAAAGTCAATTCCACATTATCCGTATTTTCAGTTCAATTAACATCACCTAAAATAAACCTGTCTGTCTATACACAAGAATCCATAACTGAAAATCACTATTACTTTCACAGTTGTCTCCATGTGACGAATTAAATTGTAAAATACTAAGATTTTTAAAAATAAACTTCAAACTAGTAAGAGTTCTACTGAATATTTTTCCCAAGCATCTTTAGAAGTAGTTAAAAAAAAAATGCAGTCTCTTTTTCATATGTTAGGAAAGTCCTCCTGTTACACCTTGCATTCTTCTATTTTGTGTCTGTCTGTGTGTGTGTGCTTGTAGAATTTTCTGTTGATAATTTCACCCACTTCTCTTGTTTATGCCTCCGAGTTTTAGCTCTTTTTTCTTTTCAGCTTTATATTGTTTTCTTGTTTATTTTTCTGCCAATAACTATATATATATATTTTTGAGAATTTAGTTACTTCATCTTTTTGGTACCATTATTCTTGGATATGTGAATTGCCTGCAGTATCCTTATTGTATTGGGGAGACCCACAGCCACCAGTTTTCCAAATAAAGCTGTGCTGAGAATATCTCTACTGGGGGGACATCCTTCATTCTGTATTCATGGGTTTTATGAATCTCTAAGCTGTCTTTTTCATTGAACCTAAGATCCTTTAAATTTATTTATCTATAATGTTTGGAATTAGATTTTTAAGTGATACATTAAAAAGAGATAACTATTTAGAAATCCTAGTTTCTGTTAACATCGGTCTTTCTAAAGGCCAGTAGCATTTATCTATATCCAATTTAACCACCAATCCTAATCTAGTGGCATCAGTCGACTTAATTAGCACATTCTCTACTTTGTCTTCCAGATTTTTTATAAAGATATTAAACAAAATGGGACCCAATATCGATCCTTGTGGGACCCAACTGGAAACCTCTCCCCAACTAGACGGACTACCAATTACGATTTCTCTCTATATACGGTTAGATAGCCAGTTTTTAATCCATTTATTTGTATTTCTGTTGGAGCCAATTTGTTTAGCTGTTCCCGTTAAAATAATGTATGGGAGTTTTTATAGATAACCTATGGACTTGTATCCATAGAGACGTGGGGATGTGTTAAACGTTTTCATGGGACCCTAATGGGATTTTCTTGGTGTGTTTTTTTTTTTTTTAATGTAGTTATGATGAGTCTAAACTTCAGTGTTCCATTCAGTCATTATTGCTGTGCTAAAGAAAGAAAGCAGATGGATCATGTTTTGAGAGCTCCTTTTCATTTGTATTGAGAACATGGAGGGTCATTATATGCCCCAGCCTCTCTTAGTTTTCTTGTGTTTCTCCTGGTTGTTGGAATAGGTGGAAAATTATAGTCCTTCCCTAGGTTGGCTCAGAATTCAGGAACCTATATTCTTCTGTCCTAGATTATTCATTTGTGTCTGAGAATGTTGTGTTTGCATCAAGTCCTTATTTCTTTATTATTATTTATATTTTACAAATAAGTATTATCTCAGCAGGCCCAGTGTTGCTATAATGATAGAAAAGAGGCAGTAATTGAGATTGTTTTTTGTCAATGCTCTTGACTTAAAATGAAATCCAAAGAAAGTCCACTGAGGGCTAAAACTTGGAGTTTGGTTTCTGAATCCTGACATATTTACACGTCTTAATTGGCAAATTGTTGTTCCACCTTGCCCTCCTAACTGGAGGAGGGAAAAGGAGATGATATAGTCACCATTCCAGATTATCATCTCCTATGTGTCTCTCAGTTTTCTTCTATTTCTCAATGAGGCAACAGATGATACTGAATCTGTGACTCTTTCCCATGAGGACTTGATGCCAGATGAGTTGTCATTACTGTATCTCGAAGTATCGTGTTCTTCCTTAGTTTTGTGTCTCTAACGCCAGATTCCTTGATTCCTCATTGTTACTGCCTCTCTGGTGGGAGACAGGTATGGTTAACCTCTTAAATTGCGAGTTTGCGCGTTGCTATTTTAAGTTGCTTTTTAAACTTTGTTACTTGATGTGTTACACATAGCGAAGAGTCTGATAAAGGGTATCAGGTAGATTCCAGAAGAAGAGGTGTTTGAAACTTCATTGCTCAACGGTTTTAGTTCTGATCCCCTACTATGCCTATTCCCTTAGGCTGTGGTGTCACTGCTGTTCTTGTTTTTAACCGAAGCCACTATTGTGGAAGTGGAAGTGGACTGCTTTGATTGGGCAGTATTCTAGGTAGAGTGCTAATCATGTAGAAACATATCTGACAGAGTTTGGGCTTATAATGAAAATGGTTGGAAAATACTGTATTTTTCAAAATCAGAATCAGAGTATACTGCATGATTGGTCTTTGATTTAAACTGAGTTAAAGTTACATGAAAATTCAGGAAACTCCTCAGATTATGAGAATATTTGAAGGAAAATTTGCCTCTTTGGTGCTCTTTTCAACTGATGGCTTGAAAGAATGAATGATACTCTGATGCCGTAGCGTGGCCCCTCATTTGTCAAGGACTCTAATTCATAAAACAGTATGTTAAAAGGAATGATTTATATTGAAATATGAATCTTACTGTCTTCTGCATTTATGGTTTTCTTTGTTGGGTATGTGTTCACTCTGTCCTTTGAATTCTCTCTTAAGTTCATGTTTAGAGTATGAAATAAGGGTCAATATTCAAAAGTTTAAATACTGAGCTATTCAACCTGTCACCTGAAAAAGTGTTAAAATGTATTTGACAATCCTCAGAGTTAGGAGGGTGCACCTGGATGATGATAGCTGTTAGACAGAACTGGGTTCACTGTCAGGCATGGTGTTTTATGAGCTGAGTAATATTACACTTGTTTAACCTTTCCACCCCTCAACTTCCTCAGCTGAAAGCTGAAACACTAACTTTTGCTTCATGGGGCCACTGAGAGGATAATTTGTTAAGGTCTTATACAGTACCAGACATAGAGCACTCTATAAACAGTCACTGTTCTGGAGATGGTAGCAGTGTATATCTTTCCTAATTTTTATGTTGTTAGATCTATTACTGTTTTTATGATTATAAAACTAATTCATTGCCATGCTTTTTTAAAAACTGTGCAGAAGGCTATGAAAACCACCAGTGTTGACACATTGTTAACATTGCCCTTTTTTCATTTAGTGACATACTTTTATATAAATGATTATGCTGTACTATTGAATGTATGCTATTTTCTACTTACTTTTTCTGTGCCTTTTAGTATACAGCATTTCTAATAACCACAAAATATTTCCTTGAATGTACCATGATTTATACAACGATTACCTGTTGTTAGAAGTGCATGGTTTCTAAGTAGTTTTCAATTATAAACAACTAAAATAAGTATTCCATTACTGACATGTTTGTACACCATTGATTTCTAATACATTTCTTAAAGTGAAATTTCTGAGTCAAAAACCATATGCCTTAAAATGATGCATATTGCAAATTGTTCCCTAGAAACGTTCTACTGTGATTTGCATATCTACTATGAGAGTGTGGCAGTACACACACATGTGCCCACACACACACCACCCAGCCCTTAAAATGATGAAAAAATAGAAAACTGATGTCTGTCTTCTGTTGTAAAAAGTGTTAGAGAAGTGGAGATAGAAGAATCCAAAACCTATATGCAGTTTTCTGTGTCCAAAAGCCATAGAGGATAAAATGGCAATGGAAAAGCAAAATAATCAGCACCCAACTAAAACTGAAGCTCTGCAGAGAGACAGAAATGCATAAGGAGGGCCAATAGGAGGAAAACCCTATAGAGAAAGGCTGTCTCAAAATAAAGCACCTAAACAAAGAAGCAGCATGGCAGCTATACAGGAAAGCTCTCAGATGACATATTTCTCTCCCTTTGTCTCTCTTTCTCTGTCTCTCACTTACTGATGGAGACAGAGGAACTCAGCATGCAAAAGATAATGACTATTGGTAAAAATACTTCAGGGTATATTAAAACTTTAATTTAAAAGTGTTTTTCTTGGAAAAATTGAAAGAGAATATAAATAAAAGGCCAAGCATAAGCAATTTTCTTAGACACTAATTAAATCTAAAATTCTAAGAAAGAAAATCAATATGGCAAAAAAAAATCAAGGCAATACCACAAAGTTCAGGCTGTAGAAAACCATGTCAAATACAGAAAAAAAAAAATACAGATAAAAACCACTTAGAGAAAATGATAAATATAAAGGACAGGTACAGCAGAGTAAGCATACAGAACTGTGGTTTTTATGAAATATAGAATGAAACAAAAAAAATTTAAATCTGACATCATTAACTGACTATAATGATGATTAATATTTCTTGAATGCCATGTGTCTGCCTAGACACTCTACATATCTTGTCATGACATAAGTCATTATTACCCTGTGTTGTAGTAGTTATAATTTTATAGATGGTGAACAGAGGCCTGGAGAGTATAATTAATCTTCTTAAGGTTGGATGACTAAGAAACGGTTGGACAGAAAATATGACCACAGGATACATTCTAACTACTAGGCTACACACTATGTTTATACATACCAGTAATGAAATTAATCATTAGGCATAAAGGATGTACTGAGTTCCAGGATAAAAATTACATAATATCATTGCTACTTTATTATATTCCTTTAAAATTACTTAAACTTTCAATCAGAAAAGGTGAATGACCTATGAGGAAGGGAAAATAAATCTGAAACTACTCTAGAACAATATTAAATTTTATAAGACAATAGAAAAAAGTGTTACAGAGTTCTGAGGGGGAGAAAATATAACTGAGAATTCCATGGACTGTAAAGTCCATGGGGTCGCAAGGAGTTGGACACAACTGAGCGACTTTCACTTTCATTATTGGTATTATTTCAAGGCAAAAGAAGGACAATTTATCCTTAGTGTGCAAAATCTAAGGGAACAACCAAAGAAAAATATTATGGCTTAATTTTAAAAATCTGGCTCCCAACAGAAGGTAGTCAAAACAAAGAACTTTAGAATAGAGAAAGTATATGCTAGTATGTAGAACTGAAGGTAGCATGTAGAACTAAAACTATATGACTCCAAAATTTAAGTTAGAAATAAAAGATAACTGAAATATTTTTAAAAAATTAAATACAGAAAATATATTAAAAATATAAATCAGGATAGGTGTGATGATGATGGAGAGAATATTTGTTTTCTAATTCATAGCAAGGACTCAATATTTGCATTTTATTCTTATAGTTTATGAATCAAGGATTTGAAGGTTAAGAATATCTTTTAAATTAACATAGATAACTTACACAACTATGTTTTTTAAAGGGTCTACCATACACTACCCTAGGGTCATCTGAGATGTTTGGTTAAAAACTAACTTCCACCTGAAACATTAAGAATGCTGAGGAATTGACCTTTCCATTTCTAAGAACTTTTGGTGTTACACTAAAGCATGAAATCTGAGCCATTATGGACGAAGAAGAATCAAGAACTGACAATGCATCTTATAAAATCTTAGAAGATCAGGTAGAAATAAACAAAAGAGAGATGCAGAGCAACATTACTTTCTAGTTAAATATGAAGTCAACCTAAGTGCCCATCAGTAGACAAATAGAAAACGAAGATGTGGTGTATAGAGTAGAGTATTGCTGATCCATGAAAAATGAAATATTGTCATTTATGACAACATGGATGGCTCTAAAGGGCATTGTGCTGAGTAAAATGAATCTGACAGATAAAAACAAATACCACATGATCTTACTTGTGGAATTCAAAAAACAAATGAACAAATAATATGAAAATAGACCCATAAATGTAAGATTAAACAGCTATTTGTCAGAGAGGAAGGGGTGTCTATACTCTATGGGCAGAATAGCTGAAGAGGACTAAGAGGGACAGACTTTGATTCATATAATAAATAGGAGGGTACAGACATCATAAAGGATATTGGTCAGTGATAATGTAGTACCTTTGTAGGGGCAGATGGTTACTAGCCTTATTGTGGTGATGATTTCATAATGGAATGAGACATCAAATCATTATGTAGTGCATCTGGAACTCACAAAACATTATGCAGGTGGTGCAGGGGTAAAGAATCTGCCTGGCAAAGTAGGAGACACAAGAGATACAAGTTCAGTCCCTGGGTTGGGAAGATCCCCTGAAGGAAGAAGTGGCAGCCTACTCCAGTATGCCCTGTAGGATAATCCCATGGACAGAGGAGCCTGGCAGGCTACAGTCCATGGGGTCACAAAGAGTCAGACACAATTGAGCGACTGAGCATACACATGTCAACTGTATTTCACTGAAAAAAAGATACAGATAATGTATGTAAAGCCAGACATTGGAATAAGGATAAGGACAACTAAAAAAATGTAGAACAGAGATTAAGATGATAGAATTAAGACCATTGTCTTAACTATTATAACTAGAACATATATCAACCCATATATCAAAAGAATAAGACTCTTAAATCAAGAACTAAACCCAATAAAAAACTATTTATGGAGAAATATTATAAGTAAACTCAGACAAAAACAAATGAGGTAAATATAAACCTAAAAAAAATGAAGATTGAATATTATTACTATATAAGGATGAATTGAAGTTAAAATTGATTGAGAAATATCTTATAATAGTCACAATCCAAAGCAAAGATATAATCATTGATTTATAATTTATATATAATTCATAAAACTAAAATTGAAATAGCATCCAAATAAACTTAAATGATTGAAAGTAAAGAGAGAAAAATGATAGAAACATTACCTAAGTAGTATATTTAATAAAATTAATTAGTTGTATAAACTCATTTTTATACAGCTAAGGAAAAGGCTACCCACTCCAGTATTCTAGTCTGGAGCATTCCATGGACTACAATCCATGGGGTTGCAAAGAGTTGGACATGACTGAGCGACTTTCACTTTCATGTATCAAAGATACAATAAAAATTAATTTGCAGAACATTTGGAAAATAATGGCAGCTTAAAATACTAGAGTTAATTCCAACAGATGTGACTAAAATAGTTAATAGTCAGAAAGTTGTAGTTTCAAATAAATCTATAGTAACTAATTTTAGAAAGTAGACATATATAATTCAAGAAGTTAAAAGATCAACCAAGTAGCTTAAAGAAGAAGGAAATAATTAAGATATATTATAAATTAGCAAATTAGAAAAATAAATAATTTACAAGTAAGTCAGTTACTATTTAAAAAGTTAAGTACAATCAGGAAATAATTGACCAAGGAAGAGCTTATTAAAGAAGCAAAGAGGGAGCCAATATGGATATACCACAATAGACGTTTTTTTAAAAGCATGACGATCATATAAAAAGATGCAATTAAAAGAAAATTATGTGAATGTTAGAAAACATGGTTAAAATGTATGATGTTATTAGAAATTATAAATGATCAAAACTGAGCCTAGGAGAAAGAGAAGATAAAAACAGCTTAACTACCAAAGATAAAGCTAAGGTAATGGACAGAAAAAATTAACTCATACTGCAAAAGGTCAACTGTTCTAGAAAGTTTCATCAATAAGTCCTATCAAAATTTAAAAAGCAAATACATCCATGGGTATTAAACTCTAGCAGATCCTGGCAGAAAGAAAAAAAATGAAAACTTGCAAATAATTTAGAGAGTGGTATAACATCAATAAGATGCCAAAACCTATATAAAAAAGAACGAAAGTACATAAAAGGCAACTATGCATCCACTTCACTAATGAACATCAGTGGGGGAAAATAATAATTCTTAAATTAACTTTTCACATTGAATCCAGAGAATACAAAAAGCAAGCTACAAAATAACCACATAGTGACACAATGTATGGCAAAACCAATACAGAATTGTAAAGTAAAATAAAAAATAAATTAAAAAAAATAAAAATAAAATAAAATAAAAATAAAAATGTATTTACCATATTAATAAGTTGAAGAGGTGACAAGAGTTTCATCCTTTTCAGTTCAGTCAGTCTCTCAGTGTCCGACTCTTTGCAACCCCATGAATCGCAGCATGCCAGGCCTCCCTGTCCATCACCAACTCCCAGAGTTCACTCAGATTCACGTCCATCGAGTCAGTGATGCCATCCAACCATCTCATCCTTGGTCGTCCCCTTCTCCTCCTGCCCCCAATCCCTCCCAGCATCAGAGTCTTTTCCAATGAGTCAACTCTTCACATGATGTGGCCAAAGTACTGGAGTTTCAGCTTTAGCATCATTCCTTCCAAAGAAATCCCAGGGCTGATCTCCTTCAGAATGGACTGGTTGGATCTCCTTGCAGTCCAAGGGACTCTCAAGAGTCTTCTCCAACACCACAGTTCAAAAGCAACAATTCTTCGGCGCTCAGCCTTCTTCACAGTCCAACTCTCACATCCATACATGACTACTGGAAAAACCATTATCCTTGACTAGACGGACCTTAGTCAGCAAAGTAATGTCTCTGCTTTTGAATATGCTATCTAGGTTGGTCATAACTTTTCTTCCAAGGAGTAAGCGTCTTTTAATTTCATGGCTGCAGTCACCATCTGCAGTGATTTTGGAGCCCCCAAAAATAAAGTCTGACACTGTTTCCACTGTTTCCCCATCTATTTCCCATGAAGTGATGGGACCGGATGCCATGATCTTCATTTTCTGAATGTTGAGCTTTAAGCCAACTTTTTCACTCTCTTTTTTCACTTTCATCAAGAGACTTTTTAGTTCCTCTTCACTTTCTGCCATAAGGGTGGTGTCATCTGCATATCTGAGGTTATTGATATTTCTCCCGGCAATCTTGATTCCAGCTTGTGTTTCTTCCAGTCCAGCGTTTCTCATGATGTACTCTGCATAGAAGTTAAATAAGCAGGGTGACAATAAACAGCCTTGACGTACTCCTTTTCCTATTTGGAACCAGTCTGTTGTTCCATGTCCAGTTCTAACTGTTGCTTCCTGACCTGCATACAGATTTCTCAAGAGACACCAAAAAGGTTTTCAAAGGTATCTATTGAAGTCAGTATTCATTCTTGGTTGGAGGAGGAACTAGCAACCCACTCCAATATTCTTGCCTGGGGAGCTCCATGGACTGGGGACCTGTGGCGGGCTGCAGTTCATGGGGTTGCAAAAGTTGGCCACAACTTAGTGACTAAACAACAACAACAACAATTCATTCTTGGTTATAAACATAGAATCCTTTAGGAAAGTGGGGAGTAATGACTGCTTTCCTGCTATGGTTTCACTATCTATCTATTTAACCAAAGGCTCTGTCTCTTACCTCTTGTCTAAAGGTGGGATAGTAAAGGCAGAAACAAGAAGTGAATCTCACCGTCACCACCATTATTTAACTTTTTTAAAATTATTAGCCAGTGAAATTACATTTGAGAAAATAAATTTAGAAAAGAAGGAAAAATAATTTTGCCCTTAGCGAAAAAAACAAACAAAACAATTAGTCAAGCAAAATCCAAGAGACCTGAGAAATACCTTTGGAAATCATATGAAAAGTTAGAAACATTTCCATAGCTTTTCTGTATAAAGAGTATGTAAATAATAATTTAAAATATAAATGGAAAGGAAAAACAGAACCCTTTCCCAAAAATGTATTTAAGGAAAGAAAACTTTGTTTAAAAATAACTGATTTTTTTTTAAGGTAGCATTTTAAAGGATTCAGTTCTTTCTAAAATACCCTTTTGAGTGCACAAGGGGCTTCATTTTTGGGGTTTGTTTTTTTAACGGTTTGTTTTAGAAATTTGAAACATTGATTCTAAAGTTTGTTTGAAAGAAAGATATATAGGAAGACTCAGGAAAGTGAAAAATAGCTCTACTAGAAATTTAAATAAATTTAAAAACCACAGTAATTAATGTAGTATAGCACTGAGTCAGTGCTGTCTAAATAAAGAGTAAGAAGATGAGTTAGAAATATAATAAAATTCTTAATAATAGTATCATTTCACATCTTGGATACATTTGAGTTATTTAATAAATAGCAGTGACAACTGATGACCATTGGGGGATGTTTAAATATAGTACCATTTAACTAACCCACCCCTTCCTCTAAATTGTAGCTGTATCTAAGATCTATTTGTTTTTAAAGAGGAAAATGTAAAAACATATATAAACATTTTAATAAACATGTTCAAAATAAAGCAACCCAGAAAATCCAGAATCTAGAAAAGAATTAATAATATTTTGACCTTGTAAAAACACTTAATATGTATACTTTTCTTTCTCTCTCACCATTCTTATTAAGTAAATTTTCGTTTTCTACAATGAAATTTTTAATCTTCTTTCTGATTATATTTTAAAGTACATGATTATGTTCATTTACATAGTAGCTCAAAACAGAAAGTAAAACCATCTGAATCTCACCCTTGTTCCCCGAGGGGAAAATAAACAATGTTTTGATGTGATTTTTATACATCTATTACATTTCTTTGTGTTTCTATATGAACAGACCGTCTTTCTCACTTGTCCTTCAGAAATTTGATTTTTGATTGCTCTTTGCAATTTATTATTGGTTTATCTCATTTTAACTTATATTTCTCATATTTCTTAAGCAACTGAATAAATTTTCATATATTTATGTGCTATTTGAATTGGCTTCCCTGTGAATTATCTATGATTATTCATATCTTATATTTTATTCTTATATTTTCCTTTGTTTTCAGTTTCTAGAGTTCTAAGCATAATAATTAATTGTCCATTTATTCGTATGTTACATTGCAGATATTTTTCCCGAGCTCTCATTCATGCCATAATGTTTTTTTTTTTATTTTTGTATGGCTTAACTATTATACTTTTATAATTTCTGAGTTTCCTGGAATGGATAAAAATTCCCATTGAAAATCAAGATTAGACATATGGCCTTCTAAATTTTTCTGAAAAGGTTTCTTTTATACTTAATTGATTGTTTCAAGTTTTACATTTAATCCACCCTGAATAATATATTATTAGTATTATAAGATAATGGTTAACTATATATATATATATATATATATATATATCCCAAGTACAACACGAGTAACTGAATCATTATTGCATTATTTTGGTCTTGCTTTCTGTTTTTGTAGTGGCTACATTTGGAGGATATAGGCTGGTAGGAATACTTCTGTTTTTCACTTTATATCTTTCTATATTGTTTAAACTGTTACAATGAGTATATATTACTTTTAAAAGTTAGGAAAGTGTATGTATGTGTATGTATACATATTCTATCTGATTTGCCAGTATGATCCTATGATCTCCTATAATCCTTTATTATATTCTCTCTCTCACATGCAGACAAGCTAAGCATACCTTCACATCGATATATATATATATACACACACCACACACATTTCCTGCTTTTCCCAATGCTTCATATATTACTTAATCAGATTAACTCAAGGTAATTACACATAGATAACACATGCTCATTTCTAACGGTTATTCCTTATATTCTAATAACAACTGCTGTCAGAAAGGAAAAGAGAGAGAGAGAAGAAAGACAGGAAGAGGAGGGCCTGGACTGCATCGTAATTGCTCTGGGAGCATCCAAGCCCATGCTGTCCTGCTTTCTTGTCGATGCTGTCACCAGAAATTCAAGATTCCAGTGACACAGTTAGAGACCTCAGATATTTTTTCCAGCCTTGGATGTTCCTGTAGCAGCAATGTTCACGGCTTCCTGCAGATATAGCTCCCTATCAAAAAGCAGTAATTTTCTAACATGCAGTGGACTGAACCTCAGGAAACTCAGTTTTCAGGTTTCACTGCCGACACTGAAGCCGTATTTGTAGTATCAGAGAAGTCACCAGTCTTATAAGGGTGTGGTCTCCAAGTTCTCCTCCACCTTAAAAATCGTATAGTTTCAGAATGTTTCCGGAACATTCTGGCCTGAAATTCATTAGTTCCATAGCTGGCTTCCAGTTAAACCTATTATCATTTATTTTGCCACAAGCAATTGCTTACTAATTTAAAATTTACAGATACTTACACAGAGTATATATCAGGCTCTGTGGTTGAAAACCATTGTCTTGAAAACAAGTTTCCTTTTGAAAACAATATGGAAAATGTTTATAAGGAGAAATATTATAAAATAACTTTCCTGGATTAAGAACAACTAAAAGTACTTTATATCCAGCTCCTGTTCTAGAAATTATTCATCTAAAAAGGTATATTTCTTAATTGAATTAATTAGGATGTAAATTAAATAATGAAAGTGGTTCACGTGGTAAAGAATCTTCCTGTAATGCAGGAAACCCAGGTTTATCCCTGGGTTGGGAGGATCCCCTGGAGAAGGGAATGGCAACCCACTCCAGTATTCTGGCCTGGAGAATTCCATGGACAGAGGAGCCTGGCGAGCTTCAGTACAGGAGGTCGCAAAGGGTCAGACACAACTAAGCAACTAACCCTTTCATTTTTTCACAAAGTAGTAAATAACCAATGAGGCAGGTCCATTAGATGATGATCATGTGCCCCAGGGGAGTATTTATACTTTTTCAATGTGCTTCCTGTGGTACCTCATTTGATTATCTCAAGAATCAGCAGAAGCACGGAGGCTAGATATAAGCCCCATTCTGTCGATGAGAAAATGTGATACACCTGGAAAGTCACCATCAGTGAAAACCTGCCAGGACCAAAGCCCCTTGAGTCTTCGGCTCATGTTCTTTGCCACTGCAAGGTGTTTCCCTGCGGATTCCCTCTGACTCAGTGAACCTGGGCATCTCCTGACCTGCAAGGATGCAGACGCTTACTATAATTTATTTCCCTTCAATTAGGCATTTCCTAGAGTGAGAATCATTCCCAAGGAGTTAAATTTTGGAAAATACTTACTCTATCAGAATGCCCAGGTCACCACCAACCAAGACTTAATCAATAGCATAAAAAGTTCATATGTAACACTTTAACTTTTCACAGTACACAGGAATACTTTAGCTCTTTGAGTTCTCTGTTCCATTCTAGAATTTTAAAATAGGACACTATTATGTTACTTTGTTGTTATATCAGTGCTGGAAATCAAGCCCACTTTGCAGTGTTATTAAGTCTTTTCAGAGCAGCATGCACTAGTTTTCAGTTTTTAAAGCAGATTCACGTATTAAAGCACCCCTAGTTGGTATGATACTATAGGTATTTAATTTCTTTTCTGATTTATAAATACCCATCCATAAATGTTCAGTTGATAGAAATCTCAGATTCTAGGAAATAAAACAACAATCCTAGTACCATGAATACAACTATTACTGAAAAAACTTTGGCGAGATTACGAGCTGTTGAGAAAGATAAAGAAAAGTGAGTGTTCCATGGATAGCTTGGGGAATCAAGCACTGGCATTAAATTTTTATTAACCATATCTCAATTAATATTAAATTATTTTGTTAGGGAAAAAATAAACAAAACTGCAGTACCTCCAGCAACCCTGTGTTTCTAAAGAAATTAGGAATATTTTATAGCCTCTTCTGAAAAGAGGTTTGCAGGATTGCTTGATGCTTGTTTAATTTTGGCAAAGAGCACCTGGGGAGACATAATCAAAATGGACCCTGACATCATTTTGAAAACTCCCCCAGCAATAAACAAGCTGTCTCTTTGTCTCTCAACATTTCTGCTAGCTTCTGCTGCAGAAAGTGTCTGGGAGCTGGACTGGCTTCAAGGGCACCATAGCTGACTTTCTCCAGTGAGTCACAGGATGCTTGCCTTGACTCCCTGCAGGGAGGGAAGCACCTCTGAGTTACGGAGGCCAAGCCTGCCAACCCCTCAGAGTGCACTGAAGTAAGAAGTCCTCATCAGTGAATACTGCTTTAGAGCATTGCAAATTTCCCTGGCCCATCCTCAGCTCAGGACCACGAGATTGATTTTGGTTCAGCACTTTTAAATGTTGGTCCCCCCAAGTCAAAGCCTTGGCTCTCAGCTACACTCTGCTCCTGTCATTGTAGGCAGCTGCAAGATAACTTTCAGATTCTCATACGTAACACAGATTTGGGAAGAACAACACAAATGTGTTGCTCATTCAGCAAGTACTTCGCCAGGTTCTACTCCTGGAGGGTAGCCTGATAGTGAAGAGCATGGGCAGACCTAGCTTAGTCACTTATACTTGATTTTGGATTTGAGACAGTTCTGAGTTCAAGCCCCAGAACTGTCCCTTACTAACTCTGTGAGCAAGGGAAAGCAGTCTGAGCCTCAGTTTCCTCAATTGTAAGTTGGAGTTGGCAGTTCTACCCTCAGAAGATAGTTTTAAGGATTGTGGAAGTACATGGAAAGTGCTTGGCTGGCTGAGAGTAAGTGTTAGATAGCAGTAATTGTGATGTGATATGGACCATAAAAGGGCTCACAAGCACCATTCTCTCTTAGTCTGCTGGGAGAGTCTACTGCTTGTATAATATTCCTCCAAATTGTACAAGGTAATTTCAGAATGAATAGAACATGGCATAGATGATATATCCCACTAAATTTCAGAGGAGAGAGGTGTCATGTTCTGATGCCTGTTCAGGAAAAACTTCACAGAGTGAAAGATGCGTTCCATCTCAAAAGGAGCAAGGAGCTCTTCCTCCCAGACAGGTTCTACAGCTATAGTATAACAAGAGTAGTTGAACCCTTGAAACAATATTGAAGGATCCTCTTATTTTATAAATGACACAACTGACAGAGAGGAGTGACAAGTCCAAGGACACACAGCAATTCACTAACAAAGACCCCAGTTTTTTTTAGCATAACCTGCCCATTGCACAGCACTGCTTTTCATTCCTTGATTTGACAATTCATGATAGTTTGACCTATATCCTTAATCAGTCTCTCACATTATTCCAGCTAAGCTCTCTGAGAAAAGTTGATAAAAAGGAAATCATTCTGGTCCATTGGAAAAAGTTTTTTACCTGCTCCTACCTACTGTGTTACCTGGAGCAAAATACTCCCCTATCTGAACTAATAATAATATCTTCTCAAAGTTGACATTTACCAAGAGCTTACAGGTGTTCTACTTCAATTATCCCTTACCATCCACTGCCCCATAGCAGCGTTTTATAGGGACTGATCCATAGGGATTTACCTGATGCCTGTTCAGGAAAAACATCACACAACATTGGAATCACTAATACGCTAATAAGTGCTGCTCCCCAGCCCCATCACTGGAATTACTAAATCAGAAATTCTTGCAGCCTAAGAATTTAAAGTGTAGCCAGCTGCCCAGATGATTTTGATGCTCATAAAGTTGAAGCTTGCTAATATACTAGGTGCTCTTAGGTACTCTTACAATTCTCTAAAATCCTACTAAAGACAAAAGCGGAGGCCTAGAAAGAAGTAACATATTCAGTCACACAACTCATATGGTGGCTCAAATGGTAAGAATCTGCCTGCAATGTGTGAGACCCAGGGTCAGGAAGATCCCCTGGAGAAGGGCATGGCAACCCACTCCAGGATTCTTGCCTGGAGAATCCCATGGACAGAGAAGCCTGCAGGGCTACTGTCCATGGGGTTGCAGAGTTGGACATGACTGAGTGACTAATACTTCCAAGAATTTAAATTGTAGCCAGCTTCCCATATGATTCTGATGCCCATAAAGGGTTTGAAGCTTGCTAATATACCAGGATCTCATAACCCTTTAAAATTTTACTTTAGACAAAAGGTGAGGCCCAGAGAGAGGTAACGTATTCAGGCACACAGCTCATAAGTGGCAAATTTAGGATCTGAATCCATATGTTTTTGTTTGTTTTGTTTTTGAGGATTTTCAATATGTGACTTCAAGTCCAGCTGAGGTTTTATTCTTTAGCCAAGCATCCCAGATTGACAGCTGAGCTTGTGATTCTTCCCTATTTTTCTAAACTCATAATTTTCTTCATTTCTCAATTTAACCTGCAGCCAATGTTTTGTGAAGTTCAGTCACTTTCATTGTTTATCCTCATCTGTAGATCTCAGAGCTGAGGGTCATCAGGTGTTAAAATGGAACAGAGATGTCTGACAAGGTGGTGTCATATTAAAAGCAATTCTTCTAACAAAAATTGGGTTGTGAGGGTGGCTGGTGCACTGGTCAGTTCTCACTGGGGTAATTCACCACGTAACTGGCTAAATGCATAGAAGCCCTCAGACTACACTTGTACAGGGAGTGTCTGGCTGAGATGGATGTCAGCGTTCATCTCAGTTCAGTCTTCCCCTGAGGGTTTAGTTGGTTCCTTGGTTGTGATTCATTGGACATTCTTAAAGGGGAGCTCAAAAATCATTACTAGTTATCTCCTACATCCCTTTACTGTACAGAGGATGGAAACATCCTTTAACACATTTGGAGAACCACCCAAGCTTCATGGAAAAATTGCCTTTTTTGTTTTGGAAAATCCTACAGTTTTTGACATTTAGAACTTTAAAGGATCTAAGAGATGATCTAACCTAGTGCTTCTCAAGTGTGTGTAAGGTGGCACTAGTGGTAAAGAACCTGCCTGACAATGCAGGAGACATAAGAGATGGCTGGTTCAGTTCTTGGGTCGGGAAGATCCCCTGGAGTGCAGGTTGGCAACTCACTCCAGTATTTTGGCCTGGAGAATCCCATGAACAGAGGAACCTGGTAGGCTATAGTCCACAGGGTCTCAAAGAGTCAGACGCAACTAAGTGATAGAGCACGCATGCATGCACGCTTCTGGTTAAAGGGCAGATTCTTATTTAGTACGTCTAGGGTGAGGCTTCAGATTCTACATTTCTAACCGAGTCCTGCTGATGCCACACCTGCTGAGCTCTGCTGCTGCTGCTGCTAAGTCGCTTCAGTCGCGTCCGACTCTGTGCAACCCCATAGACAGCAGCCTACCAGGCTCCCCCGTCCCTGGAATTCTCCAGGCAAGAACAGTGGAGTGGGTTGCCATTTCCTTCTCCAGTGCATAAAAGTGAAAAGTGAAAGTGAACTCGCTCTGGACCACCCTTAATAGCAGGGACCTCACCCAGGGAAGATAAATGAGTTACACCTTGAGCATCAAACTTGAACAACTAATGATTGCTGTCTTGAGAACTAGACTAAGGATTCTGTAGTTGACTCTGGAACCAACTGGTCAATTCTCCAGGTTATCAAAGGCTTCAGAAGAAACTTCACTTCAAAAAAGTCTCTGGTTTTTTTTTTTTTTTTTTAATTAGCACTTCTTTTTACTTGTAGTTACATTTTTACAACATTTTTTAATTTCTGAGTTTTTGTTAATTAGTTTTTTTTTATTGAGGTATATTTGGTATAACATTGTATTACTTATAGGTGTACAATGTCATGGTTTGATATTTGTACTTATTGCAAAAATGATCACCATAGTAAGTCCAGTTAATATCCATCACCCTACAAAGTTATATTTTTGTGATGTCTCATTTTTATATGTAGAAACTGAAACCCAGAAATGTCAGTGACTTGCTCAGGGTCATATTAGCAGTTAGTGGTAGAGATGGGACTAAATTAAATGTATCCTAGATTTCTCTCTCTCAGCTGCACATTTTAATCACAGATTACATGTGAAGCTGTTTTAAAGTATCTTTCCTCAGTTCTATAGTTGGCAGAATAAGCCACAGAGTCCAATATGGATACAAGAAACCAGACAAGAAGCTGGCTAGTTAAGCCTGGCTTAACATCTGAAAAGTTTTGCAACTTGGAGAGAAGAATTTCTCTGGGCCTTGGATTTGTTATCCGTGAGATGAGGAAGTCCTTCCCTCATCTTTCAGTTTTATTCTGTTGTTGTAGAAGGCACTGAGATAAAAGATAAGAAACCCATTTGACAAAATATAAGTGACAAATAAGTTGAGGGCATTTTTATTAAACTGCTTTAGGAGAATAAAAATTTCTCATAGGCTATTGAATTTGGAAATGTAAATATATAAATATATATACACACACACATAAAATATGTGCGTTTACCATTGTCTTCGGTTCAATTTTATTTAGAATGTTTAAAAATTACTATTTGATTTTTATTAATGATGCCTTTTTGACTGTCTGCTCACTTAAATATATGCACTTTGTGCAAAGCATGCATAGAAGCATGGAGAAGAGAGAAACTGAAAATGGAAGGGAGAAAGAGAGACAGACGGAGAAAGAGGGAGAAAAAGATCAACACAGCCAGCCCAAATCTTGTCAAGGATATCTTCTTGTTCTGGGCTGCCAGGAACAACAAGGCCCCTTGTTTCTTCATTCATATCTAGAAGGGGAGCTGGGGATGTTTTAAAATACGAAGTTTCCAACAGACCTTTCATTTTTTTTGACAATAGCTCAGTTGACTTAGACCTCCCATCCCTGTACCGGTGCCTGGCAATGGGAGGGAAAATACCAAGACTGGTTTAGCAGTCAGGCCCATATCTAAAACAGGAAAACAGTCTCTACTCTCTGTTAAAGGGGTAGGGTGGCTTCAACTACAACATCCACTGCAAGGGGTTAATGAGAAACATAAAGAATTCACTTTACCTGCCTATACAATTCAGTGAATTGTCGTCTCCTCTCCCACTTGTGGAATTTTACAGTTATAAATACCATACCAGTGGTTACCTTTGTTACATACCCAATTGTGTGCCAGTTGTGATGGTCAATTCCTTAAATATCGTACCACAGTTTTTAAACAAACCACAGGGTGTAGCTTCATTTCAAAGATGAGGTGATCTTTATATTTTAAAGATGAGGGCATTGAGACTCAGCTCAGCTGTGGAGCTTGTCCCAGGTCACACAGCTAATTAACAGAGAAGCTAGAATTCAGAGCTGATTCAAAAACGCTTGTCTTCAAGACTTAATTATGTAGATGTTCTTATCTACACTGCAATTTAAAATGCTGTGTACAAAGATGATCTTCAAAATGTACTTTCATATTATCACTATCATTATAGTGAAACTCTCTTTGTAGATGCATTTAACTTGGAGAAAAAGAGACTTATTTCCCGTAAATTCATGAAGCTATAAATAAATCTGAAAACTGAGTTGTGTGATGGGTGCAGGATCTCCCTTCCCCACCTTTGACTGATCCTGTTGGCAAATAACAAAATGGAACATTTGAATTACCTCTTGCCTCTGCCCACTATAAGGATAAGGAACCAAGCAAGGTCCCCACACTAGGCGTTAGGGAGAAATAGTGTTTGCACTTTCTTTTCTCAGGCCTGTGAATAGTGAGGTCTCAACTTTTAGATACTTTGCTGGGAGACTGAAACTAGAAGATTCCCTCCTAACAGGCTGTTGCAAAGAGAAGCACAGCTGTACCAATACACTCGTGTGTCGTAAAGAGTGATGAAGCAAATGCGTGTATTCCCCTCTGTCACCACTTCCAAGGCTGTTTAAGTTGGGAACTGGTTTGACGATACTGGTTTAATGTAGTGGGGGCTTCTCCTGATCATGATAAAGCAGAAGTTCAGTTCCTTCCCCTGCTTACTTTTATTATAATTAAAGTTACTATTCCTTGAGTTTTTCAAACAAGGCATTGTTTTAGGTGCTTTTATCTCATTTAGTCCTCATGTGTGTGCATGCATGCTGGGAGTCACTCTAGTCGTGACTTACTTTTTGCAACCCTGTGGACTATCTCATCTGTCCGTGGGATTCTCCAGGCGAGAATACTGGAGTGGATTGCCATTTCCTTCTCCAAGGGATCTTCCCAACCCAGGGATCAAATCTGCGTCTCTATGTCTCCTGCAGTAGCAAGCAGATTTTTTACCAACAGCGCCACCTGGGAAACCATCAATCCTTAAAACCTTCCAGTAAGGAAGATAATGTAATCCCTTTACTTTCTTTTTGTTCTAATTTTTAAAAAAGCTTTTTATTTTGTATTGAAGTGGAGTGAAAGTCGCTCAGTCGTGTCTGACTCTTTGCAACCCCATGGACTATACAGTCCATGGAATTCTCCAGGCCAGAATACTGGAGTGGGTAGCCGTTCCTTTCTCCAGGGGATCCTCCCAGCCCAGGGATTGAACCCAGGTCACCCACATTGCAGGTGGATTCTTTACCAGCTGAGCCATGCAGGAAGCCCAAGAACACTTGAGTGGGTAGCCATCCTTTCTCCACTGATCTTCCCAACCCAGGAATCGAACCAGAGTCTCCTGCATTGCAGGCAGATTCTTTACCAACTGAGCTATCAGGGAAGCCCATTTTGTATTGGGGTATAGTCAATTAACAATTTTGTGATCATTTCCAGTGGACTGCAAAGCGACTCAGCTATACTTATTCATGTACCTGTTCTCCCTCAAACTCCTCTCCCGTACAGGCTGCCACATAACATACCTTTCCTACAGTTTAGAAAGCTAAGGGTCAGAGAGGTGAAATATCTTGTCCAAAATCACAAAGCTTTGTGACCTTGCCTTTAACCCAGTCTGCTTTTAACCCAAGCAGCCTGGTTTCAGAGTCCCTGTCACCTCAGCCCAAATAAAAGTGAATGCTTACAGGTGTGCTCTAAGAGTTCCTGTGTGTGTGTGTGTGTGTGTGTGCGTGCGTGTGTGTGTGTGCGTGCTCAGTTGTGGCCGAATCTTTGTGACCTCATGAACTGTGGCCCACCAGGCTCCTCTGTTGAGAATCCCTACAGTCTGGAATTAAAGAGTTTGGGTATTTGTAGTAGTGTATTTTAAAATCTAACCTCTCATTTCACCAAGTGGCTCTTCCTACAATGCAGCTATACAAAGTGAGAAGGAACAGTCCAGAGAGAAAAGATAGGATCAAGCAGTCTAACTGGGTACCTTGTGACTGGAGTGTTTTGTGGACCTAGAGGCCTCTGTCTGCTTTCCCACTTCCTCTCCTCGGGCCCGAGAGGTGGCATGCCCTCTGAGCCCACCCTCACGGAGCCCCAGGGCTGCCTTCCTTTATCCGCCTGCTCTCTGTTCTCAGGCCACCCTCTCTGACCCGCCATGCCTCAGGGCCTGTTCTCTCTCTGGTCCTTCACTTCCACAGTGCGTGTTCATGTTTCCTAAATGTCTTGAAATAAGACGGAATTTCACTCTTTCAAGGGGACGTATCATGGGTCCCAATGTACCATCTGTCTTAAGTGTGTTAACTCACCCTTGGTTCAAATCCCAGTCCCTTGTTTACTTGTTGGGATTCTTTCAGGAGTGACTGACAGTAACTGAGCTTGCACATCTCCGAAGTGAGCATTCATCAGAGCACCCACCTCAAATGACGGTGGTGAGCAAAAGATGCACTCATCCCTGTAGAGTGCTCGTAGAGTGGAAGGTACACTGTGTGCGTGCTTAGTTGCTCAGTCACATCTGATTCTCTGTGGCCCCAATGGACCATAGACCTCCAGGCTCCTTGTCCATGGGATTCACCAAGCAGGAATACTAGAGTGGGTTGCCATGCCTGCTTCCTGGGGATCTTCCCGCCACAGGGATTGAACCTGTGTCTCCTGCATTGGCAGGTGGATTCTTTATCACTGCCCCATCAGGAAAGCCCTGAATGTGTACTCAATTCTGCCTAATGGGGTTATCTGCTAATTCATCAGATACTTCCTGAATCCCTACCAGACATGCTCCTGGCTTCACAGAGACCACATCTTGAAAGGATGCACCTTAAACAAGTATCTAGAGAAATAATGTATAATTATAAACGTAAATAAGGACAGTGAGGAAAGTGTCTATGTTGCTGTGAGACCATATGTCAGAGGATCTGACAGACTAAGGTTTGATCAAAGAAGACTCCCTGATGGAAGGAACATTTGAACTGAAGTCTGCAAGATACATGAGTGAGGAAGGATGAATAGGGATTCCCAAATGGCTTCCCTGGTGACTCAGAGGTTAAAATGTCTGCCTCCAATGCGGGAGACCCGGGTTCGATCCTTGGGTCGGGAAGATCCCCTAGAGAAGGAAATGGCAACCCACTCCAGTATTCTTGCCTGGAGAATCCCATGGACTGAGGAACCTGGTGGGCTGCAGTCCATGGGGTCGCAAAGAGTCGGACACGACTGAGTGACTTTACGATGAGGAGGAGAAAGGGGCGACAGAGGAGGAGAAAGGGGTGACAGAGGATGAGATGGTTGGATGGCATCACCGACTCAATGGACATGAGTTTGAGCAGGCTCCAGGAGATGGTGAAGGACAGGGAAGCCTGGCGTGCTGCAGCCCATGGGGTTGCAAAGAGTCGGACACAACTTAGCAACCGAACAACAGCAACAACTCCCAATTACCTGTTGAAGCAAATATTAGAAATCCTTTGGTCCTGTTCAAACAGTTACATAGTATTCAGTATCATAATGTCCTAGTGAGAAATCGGTGCTTATAAATATTTTCGTTGTAAATAGATATTTGCTTTTTCCTATTCATTGAAAGGCATTTGTTCTGTAATCTATAATGACAACTTTTGGCGTCATTTATTTTGCCTTTGTTATATATAGTGGATACTTGCTTATAAGTATGTACTTTATGTCATCATCATTGTATTATTTTTTTTAATTTTTACTTTATTTTACTTTACAATACTGTATTGGTTTTGCCATACATTGACATGAACCTGCCACGGATGTATACGAGCTCCCAATCCTGAATCCCCCTCCCACCTCCCACCCCATATCATCTCTCTGGATCATCCCCGTGCATCAGTCCCAAGCATCCTGTATCTTGTATCGAACATAGACTGGCGCTTCGTTTCTTACATGATGGTATACATGTTTCAATGCCATTCTCCCAAATCATCCCACCGTCTCCCTCTCCAAATTACTATTGAGTTACTTTGCACCAGTGCATTCTTTTAAAATGCAGCTACTAGATCCATTGCTGGTTATGAGTAAACGTGTGTCTAAACTCCCCTTCACAGGATTTAGTAATCAGTGTGAATCTATGCACCCTCGCCATCAGCCTGTCTTTATTCAAGAGATCCATTTCAGCGCCGCCCCCATGCCCCCTGCCGTTCAATAGCCAAATGCAATTCTAAATCTGTGGAAGCAAAGGTCGCTGGCTTTGTTCCTGCATCTCTGAAGAGTTGTACGCGCTGCTTCTTTCTGTTGCCCTTCTGTTGTAGTCATGGGAATCCAGCCCATATGGTCTGCATTAGGTCAGCTTTCTGTTCTTAGCCAAATTAAATAAAAAACAATAAGAGGCAGTGGGTAAGACACTGTGGAAGGAGTGTCTCTGATATATGTGAGTGGAACTGATTATACCGTGGATGGGGTTTTGAAGTGTGTAGTATGATTCTCTTTTTGAGTCAATAGCTTCCAGGGGAAAGGAGCGTTCAGGCTTTTTAGATGCATTAAAACATTGGCTCCTTGTTTAAGGAGGACAGAAACCAAACCCTGACTTCTTTGCTTTTTAGCTGAAAGCTAGAAGCAGATTATAATTCCTCTCTGACCCAGAACGGAGACAATGGGAGATTTTGTATGTTCAAACCTATCCTCATTAGCTAATGGAACAAGGTTGGCATCAGTTTCAAAACCTAGGACCAAGAGGAAACCATGAGTCTCCCAATGACCTGGGATGATTTGTATTACAACCTTTAAGTCAGTCATGGTGGTTCAGATGGTGAAAAATCCACCTGCAATGCAGGAGACCCAGGTTCAATCCTTGGGTTGGAAGAGCCCCTGGAGAAGGGCATGGCAACCCACTCCAATATCCTTGCTTAGGAAATGCTATGGACAGAGGAGCCTGGTGGGCTACAGTTCATGGAGCCACGGAGAGTCAAACTGAGTAACACTTTCACAACCTGCCCTTAAGTCTTGAAACTTGACCTGATCATCTATCACATTTATTACTCACTGTCCTGGGTTTTAGAATATTATGTAGAGGAGGGGTGTGTGTCTGGAAAAGACACCCCTTTTTTTCTCTCAGTGATGTGTGTAAAGCCCCAGGGGAAAAATTCCTCCTCTACTGCTAAAGTTTACCCCTAATTCCCCTCCCTATATGCCTGTGCCTTGTAAACACTTGACTGTGATGTTTCCAGCCTTGTGGAAAGAAACCAAATGTCCTCTATGGTATTCTTTTAAAATGTATTGGAAATTGTGAATTACCAGTTATGTGGTGTATATAAAAATCTCTAACAAGTCATCATACATAATACTTTGAGTTGTATGAACCAGCTAATGAAAAGATTAGATCAATCGTCTCTCTCCAGCTTGGGACTTGAGTCAATAATTCAGATGAAAATGGAACTAGAATGAGCCTTTGCCTCTCAGGATATAAGCTCCCAGGTATTAAAACTTCTTAGTTATCAGAATTAAGTATGCAGATTCTCACATCTACCTTCGAAATGTGTGAAAAGAGGACTTTGAACTTAAAGTGAGTTCATTGTCAAACCTGGCTCATTCCACAGAGCCTGAGGATCTGTAATAATTTAAAGCGAGACCCTCCTTTGGAAGAAAGGAAGAAAGGAAGAAAGGTCCATTAAAAATATAGATTGTTAGTATAGTTTCTTTCACTTTTTCCTCCTTCTGGGGATTTCTGTATGACCCCAATCTTTTAATTTTTTTTCCCATACAATTACAATGACTCCTGGCTTTCAACTATATTTGAAAGTAGTAGGTTATACTTGGTTAAGAAGTAGAACCCAAAAAGAATTCTACCAACCTTTTAAAAAGTATTCAGTTCATCATATATTTTATTGTGTTTTATTATTATTAAATGTAGCAATTCAAATGTACTGTCAGGAATCCCAGATGATCCAGTGGTTAAGACTTGGGGCTTTCACTGCCATGGGCCTGGATTCAAGCCCTAGTTGGGGAACTAAAACCCTGCAAGCCTCGTGGCACAACAAATAATAACAATAATAATAAAGTGGCCTCCCCAGCAGATGCTTTAAAAAAAAAAAAAAAACAGACAAATGCACTCTCATTTCCCCCAAATTTAGCATTCGTCCTCCTGTCTCCATTATTTTAAAAATCAGTGATCTGTGAATTACATATCATTCTGGATGTTGTTGTTCAGTCACTCAGTTGTGTCTGACTCTTTGCCACCCTATGGACTGCTGGACTCCAGGCTTCCCTTGTCCTTCACTATATCCCAGAGTTGGCTGAAACTCATATCCATTGAGTCAGTGATGCCATCCAACCTTCTGTCGCCCCCTTGTCCTCCTACCCTTAATTCTTTTCCAGTGGATTCCACACAAATTAACACATAACTGGAAAGTAATAATTTTCAAGAGAAATTAATTTGATTTTGTGAGAATAAAAAGAATGGAAGAGATTAAACTACAAAAAATAGGAAGGCTACTTTAGTTCCCACACAAATACTGCAGAATTTGCCACAACAAGACCTCACATGGTTAGGAAAGGAACACCAGCCTGATATCAAGATCACAGTTTACAAGGGAGCTCTGAGACTCAGGCTTTTTTCTAGGTGAATTTTCCTTATTCATTAGTCCTATTTTATGCCACATTTTTTTTTAAAGTAGTTGGTAATTATAGATTAAATGGAACTGAAAGACAGTTTGTTGGTTTTTTTTTTTTTAATCCGCCATTTTATAACCATCAGAGTAAAGGCTGGATCAGACAAATCACCCATAAATGTTAAATCAAAGGGAAAAGTTTGATGAGGAGCGCGACATTTCAGTTCAGTTTAGTCACTCAGTCATGTTCAACTCTTTGTGATCCCAAGGACTGCAGCATGCCAGGCTTCCCTGTCCAACACCAACTCCTGAGCTTGATCAAACTCAAGTCCATCGAGTTGGTGATGCCATCCAACCATCTCATCCTCTGTCATCCTCTTCTCCTCCCACCTTCAATGTTTTCCACCATCAGGGTCTTCTCAAAATGAGTCAGTTTTTTTGCATCAGGTGGCCAAAGTATTGGAGTTTCAGCTTTAGCATCAGTCCTTCCAATGAATATTCAGGACTAATTTCCTTTAGGAGGGACTGGTTGGATCTCCTTGCAGCCCAAGGGACTCTCAAAAGTCTCCAACACCACAATTCAAAAGCATCAATTCTTCAGTGCTCAGCTTTCTTTAGAGTCCAACTCTCATATTCATACCCGATTACTGGAAAAACCATAGCTTTGACTAGAAAGGACCTTTGTCAGCAAAGTAATGTCTCTGCTTTTTTGCTGTCTAGGTTGGTCATAGCTTTTCTTCCAAGGTGTAAGCATCTTTTAATTTCATGGCTGCAGTCACCATCTGGAGTGATTTTGGAGACTAAGAAAATAAAGTCTCTCACTGTTTCCACTGTTTCCCCATCTATTTGCCTTGAAATGATGGGACTGGATGCCATGATCTTAGTTTTCTGAATGCTGAGGTGTTTTTTTTTAATATAAATGTATTTATTTTAATTGGAAGTTAATTACTTTACAATATTGTATTGGTTTTGCCATACATCAACATGAATCCACCACAGGTATACACGTGTTCCCCATCCTGAACCCCCCTCCCACTTCCCTCCCCATACCATCCCTCCAGGTCATCTCAGTGCACCAGCCCCAAGCATCCTGTATCATGCATTGAACCTGGACTGGTGACTCATTTCATATATGATATTATACATGTTTCAATGCCATTCTCCCAAATCATCCCACCCTCTCCCTCTCCCACAGAGTCCAAAAGACTGTTCTATACATCTGTGTCTCTTTTGCTGTCTCGCATACAGGGTTATCATTACCATCTTTCTAAATTCCATATATATGCATTAGTATACTGTATTGGTGTTTTTCTTTCTGGCTTACTTCACTCTATATAATAGGTTCCAGTTTCATCCATCTCATTAGAACTGATTCAAATGTATTCTTTTTAATGGCTGAGTAATACTCCATTGTGTATATGTACCACAGCTTTCTTATCCATTCATCTGCTGATAGACATCTAGGTTGCTTCCATGTCCTGGCTATTATAAACAGTGCTGCGATGAACATTAGGGTACATGTGTCTCTTTCAATTCTGGTTTCCTCAGTGTGTATGCCCAGTGGTGGGATTGCTGGGTCATAAGGCAGTTCTTTCCAGTTTTTTAAGGAATCTCCGCACTGTTCTCCATAGTGGCTGTACTAGTTTGCATCCCCACCAACAGTGTAAGAGGGTTCCCTTTTCTCCACACCCTCTCCAGCATTTATTGCTTGTAGACTTTTGGATCACAGCCATTCTGACTGGTGTGAAATGGCACCTCATTGTGGTTTTGATTTGCATTTCTCTGATAATGAGTGATGCTGAGCATCTTTCCATGTGTTTGTTAGCCATCCGTATGTCTTCTTTGGAGAAATGTCTATTTAGTTCTTTGGCTCATTTTTTGATTGGGTCATTTATTTTTCTGGAATTGAGCTGTAGGAGTTGCTTGTATATTTTTGAGATTAGTTGTTTGTCAGTTGCTTCATTTGCTATTATTTTCTTCCATTCTGAAGGCTGTGAAAGACAGTTTTTTAATACATTAAATCTGTAAGGAATTTAATGCAGCAGCTTGTAGACTGAACCCTTAGATGTGATTTTGACCCCTGCATAATCTTTAAAATTTTGAATTTAAATGTCCTTCAGGCAAGCCTGTATTTTTATAGTCTGGTTAACTATACTAGGGCCAAATTATTCCCATTCTCCATTACAACTACTTCATGCTTTGATATGACTTCCCTAGCAGATTTGAATGTGTGATCCTGGGCTTAGTCTAACCCTCTCAGTAATTCAATTCAGCAAGTTTTATTTTAAGTACTTATTTTGTATGGACTGTAGTGGTCAGCATTAGGGACACATAAGCAACATGCCCATGCTTGCCATCATGAGGGAAACTAGGGTTCAGGGAAATTGTAGCAGGAGGATTGACCCAGGTGGAAGAAATTAGCAAGGACGTCCCTAAATCCACCTAGATTTTCTGGAAAAGCACTGAGGCCTAGGGTAAGCCAAGATTAGAACCAGCTTGTTCTAACTCTGCTGAGAGGGTTGAAAGGGGCAGGGACTCACATAAGGGGATTAGAAAGAGGGGGATCCTTAGTCCACTGGACAGCCCAGGCTTGTTGAGTGTCTTTTTACAACTGACCTTGTATTAGTCATAACCTTTATTAAAGGTTTCTCTTCTTCTCCTTTGGAGAGAAGTGTCTTACTCTTCTCTTTCTGCTCCCAAGGTGTAACTCTACTTCTGAAAGCTTCACTGTCACCTGAAACAGCAACTCAAAACCTCACCATGCTCACTTGGTTTATCCACTTGTCCAGATGGATTATTTTGGTTTGTGACTGAAGCAGAATCTTTCCCCCTTATGACAACTATAAAAAGTCAACCAGGTGACTGATCCATAAAGAAGAGATGCATTAATGTGATTCCTTAACAAAGTATCAGTCTGCTAAGTAATCCTCAAGATGGGTGCTCCCATGATCTACCCATGAGAATTTAAAAACTGAAAATCAAAACAACAGCTAAATTGCTCATATCTTAATGCCACCAGTGATCATGTTATAAGTATTTTACCACACAGTAAAAATATTTAGTAGGAAAAACAAGGTTTGAGTTTACAAACATAAATTTGAGTAATTGTTTTACTCCTTAACTACCCATGAACTTCAGAATTTTGGTGGGAAAGGTTTACAAAATGCTCCTAGTACAAACTTCTCACGGTATGGTTGTGAGATTTCAAACACAGTAGCATCATAGAAAGAAAAAAGATATTAAAAAGAATCTCAGCCCTTTTATTTTTCTACTAGCTTTTATTAAAAATGATCATCCTTCATGCACACACTGCTGTATTTAAAATGGGTAACCTAAAGTGGATAACCAACAAAGACCTACAGAATAACACGTTGAACTCTGCTCAGTGTTATGTGACAGCCTGGGTGGGAGGGGAGTTTGGGAGAGACTAGATACATGTATGTGTATGACTGTCCCTTCGCTGTTCACTTGAAACGATCAAAACATTGTTATTCATCTATACCTCAATACAAAATAAAAAGTTCAAAAACATTTTTTTAAAAAGATCATCCTTCTGAAACTATCTGGGATTTCAGCAGTGCTCTCGTATTATTTATATTCCAGTTCTAAGCTCCGTATCTGGTTACTATTTTTTCTTTTTGCTTCAATAGAGGAATTAGAAAAGTCACAGATGTTGGCCTTCACTTGCCCTCTTGGAATCTCCATTTCATATTCTACTTGGTAAATTTGCTTTCACCTCTTAGAAGGCTGAGTGCAGGCTAGGTAGTTTCAGAGTATTTTTCCTTTGGAAAGAGTGCTTTGGACATTCCCAGGTGGCTTAACATTTCATTGCCTTAGCATTTAAAGTTACTCAGGTCACAGTGTCAATTCATGGAAGATAAAACAAGGTTTCTTACCCACACACTAGTCGAAGTAATTGAAAATACCAGAGTTAGGACTTCTTGAATTTTTTTTCCAATTTCTCACTCTTCTTTGAATGATATGAGTGGTGAACTGGGATCTAAAATAGCCCCATTGTACTTCCCAAGGTAAATATGTGATGCCGCTGGATCACTGAGGGTTGCAGTTTGCATGTCTGTATATGACAGTAGGACAAGGGCATCTCTCCAGAACATACAGCTATCAGTGATAAAGGTCTGGGAAAGGAAGCAGCAACCCTGAAACCAGTCCTGAAGTTAGCTTATTTTATAAAATATAAGGTCCTCTCTTCATTGTTTAATGCAATATCTTTTAAGCAAAATGGAATTGTTAACTAAATGTGTTTCTTTTCTTTTTGGAAAAAGATTTTGGAATGGAGAATGAGAAGAAGGAAAGAAAACCTCCTAATCCAAGTGTTTAACATGAATTTGCCATTGTTAGAATCGTCTGTGCATGGGTCAGCCTGAAACAGAAGTGCATTTCTCTCTAACTAGTAGAACAGCTGAACGATCAATGTGAAAACTGCCCTCCTTCACAGGGGGTCATTCGTAGGAGAGTCCAGAATGCTGGTGCAAATAAATGAGTCTGTTTCCCAAAATCTCAGCATTTCATTCTTGATGGATAAGCAGAATAATTCCAAGTAAAACATAATTTCAAGAGCAGATTGCTGAATGGGGAACAGAAGAGTTTTGTTTTGTTTTGTTTTTTTATTGGTGTTGGACTACTTAATCGGGTCTCTCCCAAAACCCTTGTGTCAGGAATGGACACTTGTGAGTTAAAAGTTGACTCTAGAAAGCAAATAGTATAGACCCTTAGAGCAAGACCTGCAGCAAGCTTCTTGCAAGTGTAGTTTATCTATATAGAATGTCAATTTATTCATTAGTCTTTCCCTCTCATCTGTTTTCCTTCATATATTTTTCGTTTCCTTTTCTCCGTTGTTTTAATTACCATCAGCAGTATTTTCATGGCTGTTTAAATAGGTAAAAATTACAAGACAAAACAGATGACCAGTATTTTGTTATGTTTTCCAGGGCAATAGAGATTGCTCCATGGCCTTTCTGATAAGTTCAAGAGGAACTATCTTTTGTTTATGTTCTAACCCAAAAAAGGGATGATTTAGTGGTTTCTCCCATGTCTCTACTGCTCAAGAGAAAGGCAATTAGGACCATCATTTGGGCAAAGCTGGAGAGGCTGGGGAGGAGATGTTTTTTAAAAGGATTAGCTAAATTCATGTGACCGTTGCTAGTCCTTCCATTTTATGTAATCTCATTACCTAAATACAACCTGATACAGGTTCCAAGACTGAACTTACAATTGAAGAAAAGTGTCAAGATAAGCAATTGTATAATCTTGTCAGTAGGAACAGGAACTGGAACAAACAGATTAAATGCTAAATGTGCTACTTTAACTGTAACTCTAGACAAATCACTAACTAGTCCTAATTCTCAATCTCCTTATTTTTAAAATGAGACTATTAACAATAACTCCCTTGTTACATTATTGTCAAGATCATTATAACCAAGCCAGTCTACTCTTGGATATATATCCAAAAAAAAACATAAGTTCAAAAAGATACATGCCACCCCAGTGTTCACAGCAGCATTGTTTTCAAGAGGCAATATATGGAAACAACCTTAGTGTCCATCAGCAGATGGATGGATAAAGAAGATATGGTATATACACACAATTGAATACTGTGCTATGCTGTGCTAATCACTTCAGTCGTGTCCGACTCTGTGCGAACCCCATAGATGGCAGCCCACCAGGCTCCCCCGTCCCTGGGATTCTTGCCTGGAGAATTGAATACTACTCAGCCACAAAAAAGAATGAAATTTTCCCATTTGCAGCAACGTGGATGGACTTGGAGGACATTATGCCAAGTGATATGCCAGACAGAGAAACACAAATACTATATACCACTTATATGTGAAATCTTAAAAATAGAACGTACTGGTGAATATAACAAAAAAGCAGACTTACAGATACAAAGAAAAAACAAGTAGTTTCCAGTGGGAAGTGGGGAGGAGGGACAATATAGGGGTAGGGGAGTGGAAGGTACAAAGAACTGGATATAAGACAGGTCCAAGGATGTATTGTACAACACAGGGAATATAGCTAATGTATTGGGATAACTGTAAATGGAAGGTAACCTTTCAAAATCATATAAAGTTTACATAGTTCAGCTCATTAGTGTCCAACTCTTTGCAACCCCATGAACCACAGCACGCCAGGCCTCCCTGTCCATCACCAACTCCCGGAGATTACCCAAACTCATGTCCATTGAGTTGGTGATGCCATCCAACATCTCATCCTCTGTCATCCCCTTCTCCTCCTGCCCTCAATCTTTCCCAGCACCAGGGTCTTTTCAAATGAGTCAGCTCTTCGCATCAGGTGGCCAAAGTGTTGGAGTTTCAGCTTCAACATCAGTCCTTCCAGTGAACACCCAGGACTGATCTTTAGGATGGACTGGTTGGATCTCCTTGCAGTCCAAGGGACTCTCAAGAGTCTTCTCCAACACCACAGTTCAAAAGCATCCATTCTTCAGTGCTTAGCTTTCTTTATAGTCCAACTTTAACATCCATACATCATCACTGGAAAAACCATAGCCTTGACTAGACGGACCTTGTTGACAAAGTAATGTCTCTGCTTTTTAAGATGCTGTCTAGGTTGGTCATCATTTTCCTTCCAAGGAGTAAGCGTCTTAATTTCATGGCTGCAATCACCATCTGCAGTGATTTTGGAGCCCCAAAAAATAAAGTCAGCCACTGTTTCCCCATCTATTTTCCATGAAGTGATGGGACCAGATGCCATGAACTTAGTTTTCTGAATGTTGAGCTTTAAGCCAACTTTTTCACTCTCCTCTTTCACTTTCATCAAGAGACTCTTTAGTTCTTCTTTACTTTCTGCCATAAGGATGGCGTCATCTGCATATCAGACATTATTGATATTTCTCCCAAATATCAATCTTTATTCCAGCTTGTGCTTCTTCTAGCCCAGCGTTTCTCATGATCTACTCTGCATATGTTAAATAAGCAGGGTGACAATATACAGCCTTGAAGTACTTCTTTTCCTATTTGGAACCAGTCTGTTGTTCCATGTCCAGTTCTAACTGTTGCTTCCTGACCTGCATATAGGTTTCTCAAGAGGCCTGTCAGGTAGTCTGGTATTCCCATCTCTTTCAGAATTTTCCACAGTTAATTGTGATCTACACAGCCAAAGGCTTTCGCATAGCCAATAAAGCAGAAATACATATTTCTCTGGAACTCATTTGCTTTTTCAATGATCCAGCAGATGTTGGCAATTTGATCTCTGCCTTTTCTAAAACCAGCTTGAATATCTGGAAGTTCACAGTTCATGTTGTTGAAGCCTGGCTTGGAGAATTTTGAGCATTACTTTACTAGCGTGTGAGATAAGTACAATTGTATGGTAGTTTGAGCATTCTCAAAACTGCCTTTCTTTGGGATTGGAATGAAAAGTGACCTTTTCCAGTCCTGTGGCCAATGCTGAGTTTTCCAAATTTGCTGACATATTGAGTGCAGCACTTTCACAGCATCATCTTTCAGGATTTGAAACAGCTCAACTGGAATTCCATCACCTCCACTAGCTTTCTTTGTTCATAGTGATGCTTCCCTAAGGCCCACTTGACTTCACATTCCAGGATGTATGGCTCTAGGTGAGTGATCACACCATCATGATTTCTGGGTCATGAAGATCTTTTTTATATAATTCTTCTGTGTATTCTTGCCACCTCCTCTTAATATCTTCTGCTTCTGTTAGGTCCATACCATTTCTGTCCTTTATTGAGCCCATCTTTGCATGAAATGTTCCCTTGGTATCTCTAATTTTCTTGAAGAGATCTCTAGTCTTTCCCATTTTGTTGTTTCCCTCTATTTCTTTGCATTGATCGCTGAAGAAGGTTTCTTATCTCTCTTTGCTATTCTTTGGAACTGTGCATTCAAATGGGTATATCTTTCCTTTTCTCCTTTGGTTTTCACTTCCCTTCTTTTCACGGCTATTTGTAAGGCCTCCTCAGACAGCCATTGTGCTTTTTTGCAGTTCTTTTTCTTGGGGATGGTCTTGAAAGTTGTGTCACACAATGCCTGTCTGTAGTGAATAATGGGCAGAAGTTTCATGTGTTCTCTAAGTGGTAAGGACTGTGGTTAGAACTTCAGCTGTTTCATTGTTTCCCAAGGTATCTGCTGCTGCTTTGTTTAGTCATGTCCTTCTGCTGCAGTCCAGCAGACTAGTAACTTTCCACATGTGAACCCCAGATCAGCATCACCTCATCACCTGGAAACTTGTTAGAAATGCAGATTATTGGGCCTCATCCTGTATTTACTAACTGAGGAATTCTGGGAGGGGGTGCCAAAAGATGTATATTTTAACAAGACTTCTCAGGGAATTCTGAGGTTCATTAAAGTTTTGGAGCCACTAAAATAGACTATACCAGCCCACCAAACCACTACCTCAGTTAGACTTCCCTGATTGATTTGGGAGATGCTGGAGGCAGCATGGAATATTATTGCATTGAGATAATCATCAACAGAGAAGAATTATTACACTATTTTATTACTTGTGAGTAGTAAGATTTTAATTAACTCACTTCATTTTTCTGAACTTCAGTTTCCCGCTCTGTAAAATGGAAATACAGCATATTCTGCAATGATGCAGTAAAGGAGGTTCCTCAAAAAAAAAAAACTAACAAACAAAAAAACCATAATAAACCTCAATCAGCAGTCACCTTCCAAAAACAAGTATTTCAAAAAGAAAAAAGGAAAGATAATAGTTGTTCAATTTCACATGCATAATTTAAAAGTTATTTTTCTTTTATTTAAACACTGTGTGTATCAAGTCGCTTCAGTTCAGTTCAGTTCAGTCGCTCAGTCGTGTCTGACTCTTTGCGACCCCATGAATCACAGCACGCCAGGCCTCCCTGTCCATCACCAACTCCCAGAGTTCACTCAGACTCACGTCCATCGAGTCCGTGATGCCATCCAGCCATCTCATCCTCTGTCGTCCCCTTCTCCTCCTGCCCACAATCCCTCCCAGCTTCAGAGTTGTTTCCAATGAGTCAACTCTTCGCTTGAGGTGGCCAAAGTACTGGAGCTTCAGCTTTAGCATCATTCCTTCCAAAGAAATCCCAGGGCTGATCTCCTTCAGAATGGACTGGTTGGATCTCCTTGCAGTGCAAGGGACTCTCAAGAGTCTTCTCCAACACCACAGTTCAAAAGCAGCAATTCTTCGGTGCTCAGCCTTCTTCACAGTCCAACTCTCACATCCATACATGACTACTGGAAAAACCAGAGCCTTGACTAGATGGACTTTAGTCGGCAATGTAATATCTCTGCTTTTGAATATGCTATCTAGGTTGGTCATAACTTTTCTTCCAAGGAGTAAGTGTCTTTTAATTTCATGGCTGCAGTCACCATCTGCAGTGATTTTGGAGCCCAAAAAAATAAAGTCTGACACTGTTTCCACTGTTTCCACATCTATTTCCCATGAAGTGATGGGACAGGATGCCATGATCTTCATTTTCTGAATGTTGAGCTTTAAGCCAACTTTTTCACTCTCCTCTTTCACTTTCATCAAGAGGCTTTTGAGTTCTTCTTCAATTTCTGCCATAAGGGTGGTGTCATCTGCATATCTGAGGTTATTGATATTTCTCCCAGCAATCTTGATTCCAGCTTGTGTTTCTTCCAGTCCAGCATTTCTCATGATGTACTCTGCATAGAAGTTAAATAAGCAGGGTGACAATAAACAGCCTTGACGTACTCCTTTTCCTATTTGGAACCAGTCTGTTGTTCCATGTCCAGTTCTAACTGTTGCTTCCTGACCTGCATACAGATTTCTCAAGAGGCAGGTCAAGTCGCTTCAGTCATGTCCAATTCTTTGCATCCCTATGGACTGTAGCCCACCAGGCTCTTTTGTCCATGGGATTCTGCAGGCAAGAATACTGGAGTGGGTTGCCATTCTCTTCTCCAGGGGATCTTCCCAACCCAGGGGTCAAACCTGCATCTCTGTCTCCTGCATTGGCAGGCGGGTTCTTTACCACTAGCACCACCCAGAGTAAATAAGCTCTGTAGATTACTAATGGAAGCTCAACATAATCAATTAAAAAGCCTTTCCCCCTTTACCATTTGAGTTACATAAAAGCCTGTTGAAACACATATAAAAAGCCTTCACCTTTGACCTTTGCTGCTAACACAGTTCACATCCTTTGAAGGAAAACAGACAAGGGGGGAAAAAATGTAGCCAGTTGACCAGCCAGCCACCAAACCCAGCAGCCCCTAGATGCTTTTGGTCCTAGCCGGAAGGATTAAAACCCAACACTCTTCTGCATACTGAAGATTGTATTACTGTAACAGGTTTCCTTAATTTCAATTTGAGTTGTGAAACATCCATATTACAGGTGTAACATCAATAATATCTTTCCTTTCCTGCCTATATTATAGAGTTGTTCAGATGCATAAAGATGAATCATATCTCAGTTAGAATTATTTGGGTCTATGGACTTCCCTGGTGGCTCAGAGGTTAAAGTGTCTGTCTGGAATGCAGGAAACCTGGGTTCGATCCCTGGGTGGGAAGATCCCCTGGAGAAGGAAATGGCAACCCACTCCGGTACTCTTGCCTGGAGAATCCTATGGAGGGAGGAGCCTCGTAGGCTACAGTCCATGGGGTCGCAAAGAGTCAGACACGACTGAGTGACTACACTTCACTTTCACTTAAGTAATAGAAAACCCAAGTTATGCTGTCTTATACAAAAAAGAGAAAGAGAGAGAGAGAGGTGTATTATCTTGTTTAGCATCAGCAAATCAGGCATACCAGATACAGACACTCTCAGCAGGTCATGGATTCTCTGTGTCTCCCAGTGTTGGCTTGTTTTCAAGTTAGGATCACCTCCTGCAGTTGGACAAATTCATTAGACTCAAGACCACATACTTTTGGGTACAAACCCGTGGAAATGTTTCAGAGTCTTAGTATGCCCACCTGAAGGCTCATGACATGCCATTGGTTCTGAAATGTCACTGAAACAATCACTGTGTCAGGATTGCTCTGCTTGACTCCAGCCACATCAGAAGCACAGTAACTGAGAGAGGGGAAGTGGTGGTTCCTTAAATAGAATTATTGCTAGTGGGGTTGTTAAAGGTTCAAATCACAGATGTTTATTTAGTTGACAGTGTTACAGTTAATAGGACTTTACATTAGTTCTAATCTTTAGTGATGTATTTAAATCAAGACACTTATCTACATCCTCATTAAGGACATTTTGCAAGCCTCCAGGTAACTGCCCCTCCCCTGCACTGAGAAGATCTTCTTTTATGAGTATAGAGGGCTATAGTGGGATGGGGCTATTTCTGTTCCTTAGCATGGCATAGTGAGAGAGACCTGATTCCAGTTCTTGCTCTGTCACCTGTTCACTGGGTGAATTTGTGTTAATTTCTTAACCTCTCTGTGCCTTATTTTCTGAGCTTGAGATACATGCTGATCCCACTGGACTATTGGAAATGGAAAAGTCAATATGTAAATTACTTAGCCTTAGCTACTAGATAGGGAAGCCTGGTGGGCTACTGTCCATGAGGTCATCATGAAAGAGTCAGATAGGACTTAGGGACTAAACAACAACAAGCTACTAGGTACTGCTCACTAAATTCCCTTCTCATGCATAAAAATGGGACATCTGTCATATAAGTGGTCCAGGGTACCATGGGAAATGTTTCCATATCTCAGGTGCCTGAGCCTACTGCTCTAGCAAGAGACCTGTGTCAACAGAGGTGGAAGCCTTGGAGCAGGAAAGGGACTCAAGAGGTGTAGTCCATGCAGTTCCCATCTTCACAGTGGTGTTTCAGATTAAATCATCGTATTGATGATGATGCAGGAAGACATTGAGTTTTAAGTGTCATAAAATGAATTTCATTCAATCAGCATTTATTTCTTGAGTTCTCATGACAATTTTTTTTCTTGTTTTTTTTTTGTATCATATTTATATGAAAAGATGGATATTAGCTTAACCTATTGTGGTAGTCATTTCATAATATATATAAATTGAACTATCATGCTGTGCACCTTAAAATTATACAGTGATATATATCAATTATTTCTCAATAAAACTGGAAACAAAATAAAATATACAAAAATTGATTATAAAAAATATTGGCAGTAGATATATTTCAAGTCTTTACCAAAATAAATATACTGTTCCCTGGTGGCTCAGAGGTTAAAGCGTCTGCCTCCAGTGCAGGAGACCCGGGTTCAATCCCTGGGTCAGGAAGATCCCTTGGAGAAGGAAATGGCAACCCACTCCAGTATTCTTGCCTGGAGAATCCCATGGACGGAGGAGCCTAGTAGGTTACAGTCCATGGGGTCACAAAGTCGGACACGACTGAGCGACTTCACCTCACCTCACCTCATATTATTAATAATAGCTTGTTGTGGTTAGGTTTTATTATCTATGTAGCAATGGAGGTCTCCTAAAAATAAGACACACAAATTTTCCCATCTCAACAGAACAAAAAGCGTTACATAATCATTTAGTTTTGAAGAATCATGATCTCAGTTTTCATCCTTTACTTTTAGACTTGCTAAGAAGAAATAATCCAAGAGAAAAAAGAGTCACCCTGTCAGCACAGCCACCTTAATTCTACTCCCAAGGCCCAGAATTCAGCTCAGTACAGACAATTCGTGTCAAACTCTTAATTCCTGTCTGCTTCTCTTCCCTGGCAAGTCACCCCACTCACCCCTTGACTACCCACACCACCCATAGTCTGTTCAACTGTTATTGTCAAGTTCCTCGTTGTTTTGAATTCTCTTGCATTTTGGCAAGTCATGTGTTTCCTGCACTTCTGTAGTTCAGAATTCTTCCTTTATCCTATTTATATTGACACTGAAAATTTAAGGTGACACCTTGTAACTCTGTGGGCGTTAAGAAGCATCAGTTAAATGAAGTTACATAAAAATGTTTCTGGCGTATGTATCAAGTGCTTAATATATGTTACCTACTACTTTTAGTTCTGGTTTTATCATGAATTCATCTGTAATTAGGCTTCTATTGTGAGCACAATTTAGTAATTCATCTCCTAATACTATTTCGTCCCTAGTTCAGTTTAGAGTTTTTAGGTATTTTTAATCAAGACTGTAAATTATTTAAAGGGGGAGGTCATTTCCATTTCTTTGCATGCTCTATGTGGAAATCATGAAAATGGTATTAGCAACTATCTATTATACCGTTACATCATTACAGCCATCCTCTTGGAGTGGATTATTATACCATTTAGTAGATGAAGAAACTGAAACTCATAGTTGATAGTGGCAGAACCACAGTTCAAATTTAGAGCATGTGGGCATAAAGCCAGTTCTCTTAATCATGAATATCCAAACTACATATCACAGCACCTTGTGTAAAGATCACCAGTAAGGCTTTCTGTTTTGAAAGTCTTGTTTGTTTCTTCCCCCTTGCAGATGGACCCCCATGAGAACATCTTACTGAGCACTCTTGAGATAAAAAATGAAATGGCCACCTCCGAGGCTGTGATGGGACTTGGAGACCCAAGGAGCACAATGCTGGCCTATGATGCCTCCAGCATCCAGTATCGGAAAGCCGGGTTGCCCAGGCATAGTTTTGGCCGAAATGCCCTGGAACGGCACGTGGCACAGAAGAAAAGCCGCCTGCGGAGACGCGCCTCCCAACTGAAAATCACCATTCCCGACTTGACTGATGTGAATGCCATAGATCGGTGGTCCCGCATATTCTTCCCAGTGGTTTTCTCCTTCTTCAACATCGTCTACTGGCTTTATTATGTGAACTAAAACATAGCCTCCCATGGGAAGCAAGGACTAGATTCCTCTTCAAACCAGTTGTACAGCCTGACATAGAACTTGGAAAACACATCAATCCAGGACAAAAGTGATGCTAAAATACCTTAGTTGCTGGCCTAACCTGTGGTCCAATTCATACCATTTGGGTTGCTTCTACTAAGTCATGAAAATGCTAAGGTCCTTGGGGTTTTCCAGTTAAAATGCAAGTGATTTGTACACATGCTGGCAAGACTGAGTCTGTGTTCCACCTTATCTGCTTAGTACACAGCCTATACAGAGGGGAATAATTTAGATGGTCTTCCAGAAGGCTCAGTAGCATCATGAGTCATCTCGCTGAGATGTGGTCATATCCAGATACTCCCCATCTTCATTCCTAAGGTTGTCATGCGATCTGCCATGCCATGCAAACGTGCTTACTGAAGACAATATCTGCCTGTCTTATGAAGCTGATGATGGTGCCACAGGAAGTTAATTCCCACCAGATTCTAGAAGGTTCTCATGTAATTCAAACAAGATAGGGAGAGTCAAGACAGAGACTCAGGAAACCAATTTGGCCAGCCCATGTTTGCTTGAGCTTGGGAATCAATACTGACGTCTTCCATTTTGACATTTAGAAACGGGGAGACTTCTAAACATTATCATGCCTGGTGGCCGAAAGAAATTTTTCTAAAATGCTGTTTCTGAGGCAGTCAAAAATAAGAGTTAATAACCCAGAACAGAGTGAAAAATTCAGAGACAACAGTTGTAACGAAATTAAAGCACGCAAGCAGCATTACCCTTAGCCCATTACAAGCATGTGGTCCATACATACTGTATTCAGTGGCAGAAGGTAGAGTGAAAGAGATTTCTTTCCCTCCAAACTCACAAGCTTTTGACAGCATACCTGAAGATGTTTTTATAGTGTACCTGATCAAAAGACGACCCCTAAACAGAAATGTTAGCAGAATTAGAAGCATCTTAGGTTACACTGGGAGTAATTCCAATATATGAACATAAAGCACAGACAGAGCTAGCAGACAAGATACTTTTCTCTGACTCTACAACATTTTCTTGTAGTTTATTTCTGAATTTAATAGGGTATTTCAAAAGAAGGATTTGTTCATTTCTTTAGCGGGCTTAATGGTCTTTTCCAACTTTTCTTGTTTCTGAAATTCTGATTATATTCTTAAGAGACAGACAGAATAAGTCTTTGGAGAGATTTTAAGAGAACTGTATTTCTTTATGTACAATGAAGTTCACCTTTGTCTTTCATGGCAAACAATACTCGAGATTATGTGCACAAGTAGGTTTAGTTGTTGACTTGAGGAGTTTGAATTTTTTAGGGTGCTTTCATTGTATATGTTGCAGTCTGCCTAATCAAATAGGAAGTCATGAAAAATAGAAGAACAACAAAGCCACATTACATGGTGAATGTTATGAGCCTCAGCTGATACTGCAGAAAAATATATAGCTGATAATCAGGCAGGCATGATATATTATTTTTATTCAATTTTTAAATTATGTCATTATGCTTCTTTCTATACTAGTTGGATATATGCATTCATATGTTGGACAAAGAGAAAAGAATAAGCTCATATATTTTATTTGTATCAATGTGAAGTTTATATTTTGCCTTTCTCAGAACAAATAGTGAATTCCTCATTTTTCCTTAGAGTTAGATTTGATTGAAACTTTTCTTAGAGGATGACTTTGCTATTTCTATTTAAAAAAACAGCACTTCTTTTTAGAGTAACATCCCTAATTGTGCATAGCAGCTAAGGCCAGTATCCGCCTGTGGATAAATGTATGTTTTCTTTCCCTGATGATTCAGCAGCTTAGAATATGATGGAGTCCTGCTGCCCTTCTATTCTTCACTATCAGAGGAAAAAAAGTATAGCATCTATCTGATTTTGTCCCCCTGATAGGATGGTATTTTTTTTCCACCAGCATAGAGAGCTCTGGCCCTTATTTTTTTGTTTATACACTTGAACACCTCTGAGGATGACCTTTGGGCAGAATCCAACCGACGCGTTGCCCATGGGCTCAGAGAAGAGATTCCTCGAGTTTCTCCAGGGACACACTTTCCCCTGGGCAGTCATTTTGAGACATCACACTAATAAAAGTGCCTGCCCCTTGTCACTAGGGGTTAAAGTTTGAGTAGCGTATATCAAGAAGGAGCATATTGATAACTCAGGTTCACAACTCCAAAATGCCATTCTGGAAAGGTTTTTCTAGAGACAACTCAGAGCTCCAGCCTAGAAGTGGTTCTTATCTGCAATTAGCATAAAAGCCATAAAAATCCTTGATATTGTTATAGGTTCCAACAAAATTTTGATGTCCGGGAAAGTCAACAGAGAAATCTAGATCAAAGTGGACAAAAGAGGCAATTTAGCAGCGTGAGCTTCAAAAGCATATGACCAGGGATTCATTTCTGACCACAGTGTTAAGAAAAATCTTGGGGAAAGGAAAAAGATGGGACACTGGAACAGAAACCCTAGAGTAAAATCCATTGATTGGCATGTAGTAACCATGTAGGTAGAAAAACTTGACTCATCCCACCCAGAGATAACAGTAGATATAGAATTTATTCTTAAACAATTGTTTTTTTTTTTTTTTGTAGTTGAACTGAATTTTAGTTACCAGATTGGGGGAGGGGAAGGGAGGGGAGCTAGATCTTTAAGTCTTCAAAACAGACCAGTCAGCTTGGCATCCAGGACCACAAAAGTATGTTTTGGCAATTCTGATATAGCATTACTATCAGTTTATACATATATGTATAGTTTTTCTTTTGTTTATGAAATAGCCAGATAGCCAGCAATTAAGGTGTTTTTCATCTCTGTGAAATTCATAGGCAAATTCTGACTCTAAAAGGCACACTCTCAATGAAATCTTTGATCTCAATCTGTATATATATATATTGTACATGACTGCTAGTAGGTATGAAATGCATTTTCAGAATTGAAAACTCATGCAACATAATCATGTGTTTGCATAAGGAATGTTACAATTCTTTCTACTGCAATTTAATAACAGGGGAAAAGACTTAAGCAGTGCCATCTAGACCTTTCCTCATTTCTTCAAAAGCAGTGCTAAGTGAAAAATAGTAATAATAAAAAATGGTTTAGGAACCAAAAGACTTTACATTCTAGTATTAGGAACACAAAAAAATCTGTCAGCTTACAAAAGCACAACGCATAGAGAAAGTTCAGTGGGATGTATAATGGAGAAATGAATCACATTTATTTTAAGCAAGACCTGCATTAAATTGTCTACTAAGACAATTTCCATTTTCTATAGGTAACTGTGTTCCAATTTTATGATTGAATTCATACAAAAACAGCCAACAAACAGGTCTTACCACATATTTACATGTATATATGTGTATATATAGATCCATATAAACATACATACATATATATGCATTCATATGTTGGAAATCAAAAGGAATAAGCTAATATGTTTTATTTCCTTCATTAAACCAATGTATGAATATTTTTAATTTGGCAGCCGACAAATCAACATATTGAAACAAGTAATACAGGGTACTGAGCATTTCTCTATCAGCGAATCAATGCCTACAGTTCTTATGAACCACTGCACAGTTTGACACTATAATAGTACTGTACCTCAGAACATGGAAATTAACTAGTTCTCACATTGCTTGTCTACTTATTCTCTTTTTCAAGAAAACAACTAGCATTGTTCAATGGTGATTTAAAAGCAAAAATGTCTTAAGAAAACAGAAAATGATAAATATATATATATATATATTCCTCCCAAGAGGAGGAAAAAAAATAACTAAACCCCACCATGTTGGTTAGGGCAGATACTCTCAACTGTAGCAATCATGCCATTTTGCTAAGTGTACAGAGTCCATGTAATGTGAGCAACCATAACTTTCACTGAGCGTGTGTAAATATTAAAACAGATTTCTTAAATATTTTTAACTTCTAATTTGTATTTTATGGTAAGGCAATGTGCTAATTCTGTTTATGGCTTAAGTTGCTGTGTTATTATGTAAATAATTAAACATGCTGTAAATGAATAGTCAATAGATACAATTCATTGTTTAGTTTTTTTTTTTTTTAATTTTTACTAAGTAAAAATAGTTACTGCAGCCCCAGCAGAGAAATTCAAACACCCTTTTGCATAAATGCTTTGGGATCCCAGACAGAAGGGTTTTAATTTGCTCTCTCTCTCTCTCTCTCTCTCTCTCTCTCACACACACACACACACACACACACACACACACACTTTTTCTTGTCACTCCCACTCATACCCCGTCTATGGGAAACACTGTAGTGTTTATAACAACCAAGAGATAGCCTTAGAAATGGCAACTGGGAAAAGCAGAAATGATCATTGATTACTTGATAGATCTTTTTATATGTAAGAGTTTAAGAAACCAAAGTTCATAACTTAAATCTCAATTTTCAAAGAGTAAAAGTTTATATTGATGGCACTACAGGAAAAACAAATGCTTATTATATACCTGCTCCAGATATATGTTTCACAATAGCACATAGAGAAGACTTTTCTTTTTAATAATAGCATTTGTCCTTAGATAGCATTTTTCCTTTTAACCAAAGACTCCATAATTATTTTAAAAAAAGAAAAATGGAAAAATGAGGGAAAATGGGAGAAAAAAAGACACTGCTTCACACCAAAGGTTTAAAAAATATTTTCCAAATACACCAGGGACATTATAAAAAAAAAGTAGTAAGGAGCCAACAGAATGCTAATTAAGATACTGCCCTAAGGAAATAATTTAAGGGAAAAAAATATTAAACATCTATTAGTTATTTGAAAGTTGAAGTAAAACATTTCTGTAGATATATAGATGTGTGCAAAATGCTAACATCAGATTTTAATTTGCTTTGAGAATTTGTTTCATGATAAAGTTAAATGTGATCCAAAATGAACAAAAACAAAAACTTATGTTTTTTTAACTTGAAAGCCAAATCTCTCTCTCTTGTCACATGTCATTATTCTGATGCCCATATCTGTGTCCTGGCACCATCTGAAGCAAGTTGACAGTTCCATCAGCTTGTATCTTTCTCTTTTTATTTCAATAATTTGTGTTCAGTGGTCATTTTAAGCATATTAATTCAAACAGTGTTGAAAATAATTTAAGTTCCATGACATTTTAAAGTTTTTATTTGCATGGGTGTTTAAATAGTTCCATTTTAAATATTGTCCCTGCACAGTTCTGAATTGTCCTTTTCTAACGAGTGATATTCTAGTTTCTTCACAATGTAGTGATTTTCAGCCTTACTAATTACCTTGTAGCCTTTCTTAATATGCACATAATGCACATTTTCCAATGGCTAGAAAATGCAAAACACAAGTGGATATCATTGCATCTATTTTCATGTCTTTCTAAAAACAGGACTACTACAATCTCTGGGATACATGAGATAGTAACAAATGAGGATTATAAATGAGTAGCACATAAGAATTATTTTCTTGAATTTAAACTTATTACAGCCAGTTTCAGCATGTAAATATATAATAATGTTGACTAGTGTGTAATTCTTGAACTAAGAAGTATAAATAAAACTTAAAAAGATGTGTGTATAAGTGGTCTCATTGAGTTCAGAAATTTTTTGAACTATGAATATGAGTTCTATTGTAGAAGTATAGCTTTTGCAAAAAGCAGTAAAAAATTTGGACACTTGGGATTGGCTATAGGGCAGACTTGAGTTTGCGCTATGACTTGTCACAGTCATATTACATGTATGATTGTATAGCTATTTAATCTGTCCTATTCTCAGTGTTCTTACCTGAAGTGAAGATTTAATTGTACCTCCTTCATAGAGCTATTTTATAGTTGAAAATCCATAAGAAGTCTTTTATGAAATTATGAAATATTATGACATTTCCCATGCAGAGTATTTCTCTAAACCATGAGATCCACCTCCCAGAATAATACCGGTTTAGTGAGAAAAATTTTCAGGGATATCATGAAACACAATTAATCCCCCAGTCTTGATTTCCTAAAGTGGATAGCCCCAAACACATTCATATCTCTTCAAGTTTCTGTATAAAAACATTAGTCAAATGTGCAGCCTTCTCCTATATTACCCTCTACAGCATCATCCCTCTACAGGAACTGAACAAGGAGTGGTCGTGGGATGACAACTTCCAGACAAGCCCCAGATGGTTAGGTTTCTTTGGCAGGTCTTCTAACCAATGTCTTCATTTGTGTCTGCCCTGATCTTTTCCTTTCAGGTAGCCAGCTAAGTTATTACTATTTATATACATATTTATCTTTCCCTTTGAGAGATTTGTATTGGATAGAATGGAAACACTGCTGGAAGAGACTCAGATGATGCTTAGCACCCCACAAGTACTGAGGAACATAAGTGTCTTTCAGGCTAAGGAGAGAGGGAGGGATGCCTTCTCTGAATCTGGGCAGGAGAAAAGCAGCATGTTTCATGGACTCAGAGACCTGCCCACGTTCAGTGGTGGTGACCTGGGGAAATGGCAGACCTCAGAGCAGATGGGACAGTGAGGCTTAGAAGGCCAGTCCCTGGCGCTGCCCCAGGCGTGCCTCTAGGGTGGCAAAGTCTTTGACTAGTGAAAGAATCAAACAGGCTGCAACATGGTGGAAGAAAAGAAATGTGGATTTTCCTCTACAGCTTCATTTAAGAAGTTAGGCTCATCACTAGAATCTCACCTGGGACCTAGTGGGTCCTTGGTCACTCCACATTGGTAAGTGCTATGAAATACAGTAGGATGAATTTGATATTGGATCAGTAATATACTGTTTCTAGTAGTAGATGTCCAAAGACGGGTGGGGAATAATTGAAAGTTCTGAAAGTTAAAGGGCTAATGAGATGCAAAATTTAGTTAAAGTATTGATACATCTTATATCTTATGCTATATCTTATATCTTATGGTGTATCTTATATCTTACAGTATATCTTATGTCTTGGGAACTCAAATGTGTACACAAACCTTAATGGAATTTTAGGCAAATAATATAGGCCTGGTGTAATACCACAGAGAGCAGTGGGGACCACGGGTAACTGGTGAGGAACAAGCTCTATCTGAAGAGGCAGTCACTATTGAACCCCATCTGGAAGTCATCTTGAAGAACTGCAACCCCAATAATGCCAGATTAATCTGAGAATGGAAGAAACTCTCACAGCACTGAACCTTGTACTTTATGGGCAAGTACAGTACGGCCAGAGAGACACACAAGCTTCCATCTTTCTTGGAACAAAATCCCCATGCTGATGTTCTGTAAACGTTGAGGAAGAAACATATGACAAGCTCCATGAAAGTGTGTGTAGACTGAACAAGCTTCGGTGCATTAGAATCCTGACAAGATCAATTTGCTTCCCTTTCCTGGAGCCCGAAAGAAAATGAAGTGTTAGTCACTCAGTCATGCCCAGCTCTTTGTGACCCCGTGGACTGTTCATGGGATTCTCCAGGCAAGAATACTTGGGTGGGTTGCCATTCCCTTCTCCAGGGGATCTTCCAGACCCAGAGATCAAACCAGGGTCTTGCTGCCTTGCAAGCAGATTCTTTATTATCTGAGCCACCAGGGAAGCACATCTAAGAAAGTAAGGTACTTTTGTATTCTCCCAGAACAAAAAATAGAGAAACTTCTATTAGAAACAGGTTCAGAAAGCTCAGCAGAAGCTTTCACAACATGAACAGTCTGGTTGGCTTTTAGATCACTCACTCAGCAGGCCTTTGATTCTCTCCTACCTGTGGAGCAGAAGCCCCTTACCCTCCCCCAACACCTCCTGAACCCACTCAGCAAGTAAGTGGACCTGACTGAGAATAAGGCAGAGCTGCTCGACAAGGATTTGAGAGAGGAACACATAATGCTGAAGGGGCAAGGAACTGCTGGGAAAACAACAGAGGGAGAAAAGTGAGGGAAGGGCACTTAATCACTGACGGGGTGGAGGGGGGTCGTGAGCTCTAAGATTCTGCACTAGTCAGGTCTAGGGGTGAAGCACGAACACAAAGTTAATGGGTTGTGGAAGCGACCCAAACATTTCCACCTCCCCTAGGACCCTGCGTAGATGGATTTAGTGAGTAAACCTGAAAGTGAAAAACTAATTTAAAAATTATCCAGAAATATTGGAGGTGACGTAGCAATGATCAGAGAAAGAAATTGTAAATGAAATTTCATCCTAATCACAATAACAAAATGTATATGGCTGAGAAACAAAGCAGTTTGAAAATCACTAATCCATGGTGCTGTGCAGGGAAACCTGACCCTGCCGTTTATGTCCTGGGCAAGGAGAGAAAGAGGAAGAAAGGGAAGAGGACGGGACGAAATAAAGAGAGGAAGGAAAAAAGAACTTGAGAAATGTTTTCAGGACCTGACACATCCTCCCCTCCTCGAATTCGATATGAATTTAATTCTCTGAACAACTGTGTGAGGTGTGAACTACCGCCACATCTATGTTGCAGAGGACATAAAATGGGTATTGCATCCCAGAGCTGGCCAACTCCAAGTCCCCTGCCCTTAATGCCTTTATTCTGCTGCTACCCTGTATTTCCCCAGCCTCAATTTAGCTTTTGGATATACAGCATCTTTGAGAGTAAAGTTAGAAACAAGGCCAAAATCTTTACGGGATTAAAAAGAGAGGTGTTTACTCCTGAGTTTCCATTTTATGTTTATAGTTTTATATTTCTAAAATGTTACTCTAAAAACTGAGAATTGCCAATTCCTAGACAGTTTGATGTTTCCCTTTATTTATTTGGGTGAAAGCAGAGAGTTGTTGAAATAAATCAAACAAGTAACTTAAACACATCTCTCAAAGGATTTTGAAAATCTACTTTCTTTCTCTTGTTCCCTAAATACCATTCCTTTTTCTCTGTCTTCCTTTTTTAAAATTATAAATTACAAAAGGAATACTTTATAATGTGGAAATTTTCAGTGTTGTTATTTAAATCTCAGCAGTAAAGTTTGTACCTTTCACTGTAGCTAAGACAATACAGAGAGAAGGAGCCCATCTCTCTTGTCAACTGGTTACCTGGACATGAGGAAGCCTGGCCATTAGCCTGAAGTTTCCCAAGAAATTGAGGGAGGTTCTAAATGTGCAGGTGTGCAGGTCAATAAATGCTCCTGAACTTACATGAGATCCATGCCAGGGAAGTATCAGGGTTCTTCAAACAATGATGCAGGTGTAGGCAAGGGGAGAATTCATATTTCTCATTCTCTGACTGGACCATGTCTGACAAAAAAATGGAAGGATTCTTTTTTTTTTTTGCTTTTATTTTTATTGGAGTATAACTGCTTTATAATGGTATATTAGTTTCTGCTGTACAACAAAGTAAATCAGCAATAGGTATACATATATCCCTTCCTGTTGAACCTCCCTCCAACCCCTTCCATCCCACCTTTCTAGGTCATCAGAGAAAAACAAATACCATATATTAATGCGTGTATATAGAGTGATTCTTTTTACACATAGTTTTCTCTCCATGCTTCAGAACACCCTTGGATGGATCAAAGATCCATTTGAGGTTGGCAGCGTTTCAGAAGTGCCTTGCCAACTCTTTATTTATTCATTCTTATTTCTCATTCTACTTGCCAGGAATTCATTTGAACATTTCAAGAATCCCTCTGGATAAGATAAAACTATGGATGCATACAAAGGACAATAAAATTAATAAATAAAAACTTTTAAATGTTTAAGAATCTTTATCTCAAAGTAAAATGCAGGGGGGATCTTGCCAGTTTGAAGAGAGCTTTCCCTGGCCCAGCTTTGGCAGATGATATGGACGCTGGCTCCTGGCTCTGGCTCTCATGCCAGGAGCAAGCTTGGAGCACTCAGGATGGCTTCTGTGAGATGGTGTGGAGTATGCAGGGAAAATCAAGTGCTCAGGGAGCTTTCTACACAGCATATGCAGAGCCTGGTGAGTCCTCTTGCTTCCAGTCTCCTCTTCTCAGCTATGTTAGTCAGGGGTTTCCAGAGAGGCAGAGCCAAAGGATGTGTGTATAGAGAATGAGAAATTTGTTTTAAGGATTTGGTCTTGTGATTATGGGGGCTGGTACATCCAAAGTTTGCAGGGTACACCAGCAGGCTGGAGACTCAGGGAGGAGCTGAAGTTACAATTCAAATAGAAAGGCCTTCAGGCTAGAGATTGGAAAGAACTGATATTATAGTTCAAGTCCACAGGCCATCTGCTGGCAGAATTTCTTACTCAAGGATGTCAATCTTTTATTTATAGTCAGACCTGAAACTAATTGGATGAGACTCACCTACTTAGAGAGGGCAATCTGCTTTACTCCAAGTCAGTAGTTTCAAGCAGTTTTTAACTTCATCCAAAATTCACCCTCTCAGAAACATCTGAAATAATGCTTGATTATATATCTGAGTATTATAGCCCTGCCAAGGTGACACATAAAATTAGCCATCATAATATCCTCTGCCCTATAGCTCAACCAAGGTCAAGTTTTTTTGTTTGTTTTCAGTAAAGAAGGAAATCTTTAATAACAAAGAGCAAAATACAAAAATAATTACCATAAAAATTAAAATAAAAGCATAGGGGCTTACTTTACCAGATATCAAGACATACTACCCCCCTAAACTCCAGGCATTTTCTTAACATTAATATAATATAATTGAGTGTCTAATAGACATCTCCAACTCCGAATGTTCAAAGCTCATTTTTCTTCCAAAGTTGGAAGACTCCTTCCATTGCCCCACCTCCACCTTGGGTTCCTCCCACTTCCACACACAATCCTTGTGATCTGCCAGGGCTCACAGTCCTGGAGACGCCAGAGTGAACACCTGATCAAGACCTGAACAATTACTCTATTTATCCCTCCTGTCCACAGTGATTCTTGAGAGGCAAATGAGTGACCACGTCAGCCCAATCAATGCTTTGCCACCATGGACTTCTGTGTGTAGCAGGCAGGATATCCTCTTTATTTCAGCAAGATTTGAGGATGGGATAGGGTGTAAGTGTGGCAACTTCTAGCAGCCATCCTTCCAGGACAAGGAGTCTGCCTGTGAATTAAGCCAAGTGAAGACAAGAAATGGGAAGATTGAGATAATGTCTAGATGGCATCATTATGTCATACAGAGACACCTGTGCCTCCACTTTCTAGAATCAGAAAGCCCCATGCTAGTTTGACTTGGGTTTTGACCACTTACATGCTGAAGATCACCAAGATAAAGGAGTTCCCTGGTGGATCAGATGGTAAAGAATCCACCTGCAATGCAAGAAACCTGAGTTTCATCCCTGGGTTGGGAAGATCCCATGGAGGAGGGCATGGCAACCCACTCCAGTAATCTTGCCTGGAGAATCCCCATGGACAGAGGAGCCTGGTGGGCTATAGTCCATGGAGTTCCAAAGAGTCAGACATAACTGAGCAACTAAGCACAACACAACAACCAAGGTAAAAGATGTTGTTGAAGGAGATTGATTTATAGTGGGAGGCACGTGAGTAGAAAGTTATTTCCTGTCAGAAGTTAAGCATCAGGTTATCACCCAGTCAAGGAAGTTACCTCAGTTTTACCACATACAAAGTGAGAAGGGGGAAAGTTGAAGAAATGATTGCTGGATAATTCAAGTTATCGTAGATGCAAAAGTTTTTAAGCATAGCTCAGACACACCCTGACATATGATGGCAATTTTGGAAGCTGGTCCAGATATGAAAATAGAACTTTGAATCACCTTCCAAAACATAAATTAGTCATATAAAACACTCTTTCTATAACACACTAAGACACTGGATTGATGACATGGAAAAGCTAAGGTGTGTATGACTTTAACATGACTTTAGCTTCCATGGCAGCTGAGTCATTTTTATTGCTTTTACAACTACATTTTGATGTCAAAGCACATGAGGTTTCTGTATGTACAGTTGTTCTGTTAATGCATTATAATTACAGATGTGATCAAAAAGTGAAGTTTGAATTTTTGCCTAAATGATACCTTTAATCACTTCTGAATAAGGCATGCCTCCAATTAGAGATATCTCAGAAAATCACACTGAATAGCATCATTTATTAGAATTCTAAATAGGAGCTCTTTATTTCAATGCTGTCTCCCTTTAATCTGCTTTCCTAGAGAAGGGCATAGTTTCCTGCACATTATGGCAGAGTAAAATTCTTTGCCTAGAGCTGAGCATAGCATATCCTCCACCAGAACAATCACTAAACAATTTTTTTTCTCTATTAAAATAAATTCAACAAACTGTTCTGAGTACCCATCAAATACCAAATAGTATTAAAAAATGTGGATTGGGAAGTCTTCAAATCTCTCCACACTAAATTTAGGGTATAATGGAGGCTGCAAGTATATTGAGTTAGGCCTTAAAGTAAGATATGACTAGCAGAGAAAGGAGTGTATACTTCATGCACAAGGAGTGGCCTGAGTGACTATGAAGTCTGGGAGGTGGAAAAAGACAACGTTTGGAAATGAAATTAAATCAAGATGATGTCATAGTGGGTAAAGATGGGCCCTAATTCAAGGACTATTCTTTTTTATAATTTATTTATTTTTAATTGGAAGATAATTGCTTTATAATATCGTGTTGGTTTCTGCCATACATCATCATGAATCAGTCATGGGTATACACTGAGACTCAGAAGAAGATGGTCATGTTAAGACATGGATAGAAGCTAAAGTTACAATACTGTAAGCTGTGGAATGCCAAGAATTGCTAGTGACCACTAGATGTTAGGAAGAAAAGAAGGGTCCTCTCCCAAAGCCTTCAGATAGAGCATGGCCTGCCATCTACCATGAGAATGGGGTGCTCCTAAAGTCATTGAACCCAAAAAGGAAAAGCAAAAGAAATAGGTCTGATTGCAATGAAAAGAATAAAATACTTAGGAATATATCTACCTAAAAAAACTAAAGACCTATATATAGAAAACTATAAAACACTGATGAAAGAAATCAAAGAGGACACTAATAGATGGAGAAATATACCATGTCCATGGATCGGAAGAATCAATATAGTGAACATGAGTATACTACCCAAAGCAATCTACAGATTCAATGCAATCCCTATTAAGCTACCAGTGGTATTTTTCACAGAGCTAGAACAAATAATTTCACAATTTGTATGGAAATACAAAAAACCTCGAATAGCCAAAGCAATCTTGAGAAAGAAGAATGGAACTGGAGGAATCAACCTGCCTGACTTCAGCCTCTACTACAAATCCACAGTCATCAAGACAGTATGGTACTGGCACAAAGACAGAAATATAGATCAATGGAACAAAATAGAAAGCCCAGAGATAAATCCACACACCTATGGACATCTTATCTTTGACAAAGGAGGCAAGAATATACAATGGATTAAAGACAATCTCTTTAACAAGTGGTGCTGGGAAAACTGGTCAACCACTTGTAAAAGAATGAAACTAGATCACTTTCTAACACCATACACAAAAATAAACTCAAAATGGATTAAAGATCTAAACGTAAGACCAGAAACTATAAAACTCCTAGAGGAGAACGTAAGCAAAACACTCTCCGACATAAATCACAGCAGGATCCTCTATGACCCACCTCCCAGAATACTGGAAATAAAAGCAAAAATAAACAAATAGGATCTAATTAAAATTAAAAGCTTCTGCACACCAAAGGAAACTATAAGCAAGGTGAAAAAGACAGCCTTCTGAATGGGAGAAAATAATAGCAAATGAAGCAACTGACAAACAACTAATCTCAAAAATATACAAGCAACTTATGCAGCTCAAGTCCAGAAAAAATAAACGACCTAATCAAAAAATGAGCCAAAGAACTAAATAGACATTTCTCCAAAGAAGACATACGGATGGCTAACAAACACATGGAAAGATGCTCAGCATCACTCATTATCAGAGAAATGCAAATCAAGACCACAATGAGGTACCATTTCACACTAGTCAGAATGGCTGTGATCCAAAAGTCTACAAGGAATAAATGCTGGAGAGGGTGTGGAGAAAAGGGAACCCTCTTACACTGTTGGTAGGAATGCAAACTAGTACAGCCACTATGGAGAACAGTGCAGAGATTCCTTAAAAAATTGCAAATAGAACTGCCTTATGACCCAGCAATCCCACTGCTGGGCATACACACCGAGGAAACCAGAATTGAAAGAGACACATGTACCCCAGTGTTCATAGCAGCACTGTTTATAATAGCCAGGACATGGAAGCAACCTAGATGTCCATCAACAGATGAATGGATAAGAAAGCTGTGGTACATATACATAATGGAGTATTACTCAGCCATTAAAAATAATACATTTGAATCGGTTCTAATGAGGTGGATGAAACTGGAGCCAATTATACAGAGTGAAGTAAACCAGAAAGAAAAACACCAATACAGTATACTAACACATATATATGGAATTTAGAAAGATGGTAATGATAACCCTGTATGTGAGACAGCAAAAGAGACACAGATGTATAGAACGGACTTTTGGACTCTGTGGGAGAGGGAGAGGGTGGGATGATTTGGGAGAATGACATTGAAACATTTATACTATCATGTAAGAAATGAATTGCCAGTCTATATTTGATACAGGATACAGGATGCTTGGGGCTGGTGCACGGGGATGATCCAGAGAGATGATATGGGGTGGGAGGTGGGAGGGGGGTTCAGGATTGGAAACTCATGTACACCCGTGGCAGATTCATGTCAATATATGGCAAAACCAATACAGTATGGTAAAGTAAAATAAAGTAAAAATAAAAATTTAAAAAAAAAGAAAGAAAGAAATAGGTCTGATATCAACACCCTTTCCCAGCAGAATGAACTCAGCAGATAAGCAAAGACTGAAACTATCATGGAGCTTTCTGATTCTAGAAAGTGGAGGTACAGGCGACTCTCTCCATGTGGTAAAATGATGCCATTTAGACATGATCTCAGTCTTCCTATTTCTTGTCTTCATTTGTATTGGCTCATGAGCAATAAACAAATGGTTGGCACTGAAATTTGGAAGTTTGCTATGTCACATTATCTCATTTGAAGAAAACAATAACTTGACCTAGTATTTCCTCTTGCTTTTTAGTTGCTTATGCCACACCAGCTTCTTTTTCTCTGACATTCCCAGAAGAAGTGGCTTTATTTGATAGCCAACTTTTGCTTCCCTAGTGGCTCAGATGGTAAAGACTCTGCCTGCAGTGTAGGAAACCCAGGTTTGATTCCTGGTTTAGGAAGATACACTGGAGAAGTGAATGGCTACCCACTCCAGTATTCTTTCCTGGGGAGAATTCCATGGACAGAGGAACCTGGTGAGCTACAATCCATGGGGTCACAAAAAGTCCGATACAATTGAGCAACTAATACTTTTTTCTCCTTACCCTGTGATTCAACATCCTATTATAGATACTTAATGGTTCATAACCTCTCACTTCCAGACCCTAGGATGAAAACAATTTTTCCTGAAGCTGTATATCAACATGGCTCATGAGACTATTTCTTGTAAGTTCCACTATGATTTTTCTTTCATAGAAAGGCATTTATCCCAAAGACTAAAATCTTTGGTATAAGTAACCAGAGCAACGATGGAAACGTGCTAATTCTCTGTGCATCCTCGGTGCCTAGTGTTATGTCCTTCACAGGCAGGAACCCAGCCAATGTTTTGTAGGGAAACATTGAATGAGCATGTTTACGTGGTTATTTAAGGCAAAAAATACTTGAAAATACCCAAGGTGTCCATTTAAAAAAAATTAAAAATAGAGGTCAGAAAGTTTGGCTACTCAAATGGAATGGGTGAAGTCTATGGAATTACCACAGCTTCAGTGGCAAAGGGAGGCATAAGCAGCTAAAAAGCAAGAGGAAATACTAGATCAATGTTATTGTTTTCTATTTTCAGTAGAAATAAATGTCATAGTTAAAAAGTCAAGGCTTAACATCACAGGTAGTAGAACTGAAACCTAGCCCTTGTCCCTGTTATATGAGTTTGGGGGCAAATTTCCTAACTACTCTTTGCTTTCTTATCCTCATTTGTGAACAAGGAATGATAAATAACATTTATCAGTCTCATGACTTTCTTTATGAGGATGACATGTTTAATTACCATAGAATATTCAGCACACAAAATAGGCATTAAGTAAATACTAGCTATGATTAACACTGTTATTTATTGCTACATCCCAGCCTAGATCACATTCCTGTTATCTTTTTTCTCCTCATTAGCACAGCCTTTGTGACACTTAGGCATTCTTTTCATAGCTTATTTTCTTAATCATTCTTTTAGAGCTTTTCATAATCTCTGTTGAAGTCTTCTCAAGGTCCAAGTAACAGAAACCCAACTCACATTATCTCAAGCCAGAAAGGAGAATCCATCTGCTTATATAAATAATAAGGAGAGATTCTTTTGCCCCCTTTAGCCTCTCTGGTGTCCAGCCTGATTTTAGCTTGCCTTCCATTTATTTAAGAGAAATAGAGGTACTAAAATAATGGCTCAAATTGTGAAACAGTAAAGGCCTGGCTTTCCTGATGGGCAAGATTACTGGGTGGCAACAATGTCTATATGGCTACTCCTCATACAATGAGACCTGTATTCTTGTAAGAGTTGTATTCAATTCAGTTCAGTTCAGTCGCTCAGTCTTGTCTGACTCTTTGCAACCCCATGAATCACAGCATGCCAGGCCTCCCTGCCCATCACTAACTCCCGGAGTTCACTCAAACTCATGCCCATCGAGTCGGTGATATATTCAGCATGTTACAAAGTATGTGGAAACAATGGAAAGGATTTTTAAAAAGACCAAAAGAGAAAGATAAAGCAGTGTGAAAGATGTCATAAATAATAAAGAATTAAGATTGGTTTGGAGAAGTAACATTTTGGCTCAGCTTCATAGTAAAATTTGTACAAGATGTAACTTATTACTAAGAGGATGTTGACCAATTATTTGCCAATTCAACAGAAACCAAACCAAATGCTGATAAATAAGTGAAAGAAAAAAGAGCTCAATTAGAAAATACTATACCATCTTTGCCTTTAAAAAAATCTGAGTTGATTGTAAAAAGTGAGTGTGGAATTTCTGACACAGGTAAATAATATTAACAAATGCCATTATCAGTCTCAACACCAGTATTCTTTGGCAGTAAACTGCTATGAACAATAAAGTGAAAGGTGAATAGCCGCTGTCCTTTACCGTGCCATTGAGAAACCTGTGGTCTAGAGGGAGAGCATTACTAGTTATATTTCTATCATCTTTCTCTACTGAATCTCAGAATATCATATTTTGTAGCTGTGTAATATAGCAACTGGGCTTCCCTGGAGCCTCAGCAGTAAAGACTCCACCTGTTAACGTGTCAGATGCAGGTTCAATCCCTGGGTCGGGAAGATCCTCTGGAGAAGGAAATGGCAACCCTCTCCAGTATTCTTGCCTGGGAAATCCCATGGACAGAGGAGCCTGGCAAGCTATAGTCCATGGGGTCTCAAAGAGTCAGACATGACTTAGGGACTAAACAAAAACAACAATGTAGCAACCAATAGGACAGAATTTGTCACATCAATGCTTGTGACTTGGGAAGCCCCTCTTCCCTATGGGCTTCGCTCCCAACTCAGCCAGTAAAGAATCTTCCTGCAATGTAGGAGACATTGGTTCGATTCCTGGGTCAGGAAGATCCCCTGGAGAAGGAAATGGCAACCCACTCCAGTATTCTTGCCTGGAGAACCCCATGGACAGAGGAGCCTGGCAGGCTACAGTCCATGGAGTTGCAAGAGTCAGACATGACTTAGTGACTAAACCACCACCACCACCTCCCTGTGGCATGATCAAGGGCCTGGGCTCCAGCTTTTGGTCACCCAGGACTGATTTCTTTCAATGCTTCACCAGGGTCAGTTTCCGTGAAGCCTTTCCATAAAGTTTTCTGTAGTGACGAGCTTCTTAACTAGTCACACCACAGCCTTTGGAAGATCCTGGACAAGTTCATGCTTACTCTTATGTGTTATACTCTAAAGGGAATTGCTAAGTCAAATTATATGGACTCTTGAGAATTTTATACATCTCATCACATTGTGTTTCTTATCAGAGCTAAATGAGAGTATCTGTTTTCCCAATTTTCCCCAACATTGTTATAATTTTTGCTCATCTTAAAGTATTTTCCAATTTCTTTTTCATGAAAAAAACATTTTCTTTTACATTTCTTCAGTGGTTAGTGAGATCAAGTATTTCCATATGTCTATTGGCCATTTTTACTCCTTTTATGAGCTGTGTGGAAATGGCAAGTTTGAAAATAGACACAATTCTGGGCTATCAGGTTAAATAGAATTGAATTCCGTGAAATGACAGGCAGCTTACAGTGGAAACAAGACTCACAAATAATCTTTACTGAAGAATGTAAGAAAACATTTTGTTTCTGATTACCTCTAGATCATTTATTTGCTTTTTTTCTCTTGCTAGTGAATGGCCTGAATGCAGTATGCCTATCTTTGTCAAGGAGTGTTCTTTGTTGTTGTTCCATCAATGATTATTATGTACATATTATAGGTATATAGATTTAGGACACTTAAATTCCCATCTAGGGTTTCTGAATAATAGAAGAAGCTGGGGAAATACATTTAGGTTACTGAAAATTCTTTCAGAAGAAATTCATATAAGCCTCAGAACTCTGTTTGATCCTTGAAGGAAATAAGTTGCAAGATTCACAAATGTTGTCTTAATGTAGAATAAAAGTCATATTCAGAGCCCCTTTGTCAGTTCTTCAACTCTAGAAGCTGCATCTCAGAAATCCTTCAAAAAAAACCTCTGCATTTGTATTGTTTAATTTTAACTTTTCCAAATTTGCTTATTGAATTTTTATCAAAGCAGAAAACTAAGACCAAGAGAGGATTCAAACCCAGGATTCCTGGCACTTAGTCCAGTCTTCTATCATTACAGTGTGTCCTTTCTAGTATCATTGTTGTTTAGCCACTAAGTCATGTCCAACTCTTTGAGACCCCATGAACTGCAGCATGACAGGGTTCCCTGTCTGTCACTATCTGAGGTCATAATCACTAGACTTTGATCTAGCAATGGGGCATGAGGGATGAGACCACATATAACAAGCATCAAGTTTGTTTTTGAGTTGCTGCACCAAGATTTTCCCAGTTGTGTGCCTGCAAGTAAAATTCTTGTATCTGGCTGGTCCTATTCTAGATTTACCAAAACATAGGCTCAGTGATTGAAACTTAAAGCAGTTCCATTTTTTAACAAGCTCCCAAAGGTTTTGCTATTGCAAACTCTTCCCTATGATAATTATTGCCTCTCTTCCTTTTCGGGGGAGGCATTAGGGTGGACTCAAATTTGATTTCACCTTCTTAAAGATTTTGTTGTGATATTTATGCACTGACCATTTGAACTCACTTACTAATCTGAGGAGAGTTAGCAAAAGGAAAAAAACTATGTGGGAGTCAGGATGTAGAAACAAATTAACTATTAATGATCCAGAAGGTTTGGATGAATGGTATTCCCCAGTCTCACCAAAAAACAGCATTCCTTATTTAAGAGGGCCTTCACTTAGCTGTTATGATAAGAGCTAGTCAACTGAAAGACATCTTTGAGCAAATGATAAAGAACATGGTGTCTCATGCATAAACAATATGACGTCCTGAGAGACGGGTGGATGGGCTTGGAGCCAGACAGGTCTGGCTGTGAATCTCAACTCCTCTCCTTATTAGCTTTGTAGCCTTGCTTGAACAATTTAAGTATTCTCATCTTCAGTCTCATTATCTACACATTCAGGCTAATATTTATTCTTCTTTATAAATTTGTAAATATTTTTAAAGTTCCTAGTATTTTGTAGATATATTCAATAAGGTCCAAGATAGGAAACGATGAATCAAAAATACGGACAATGACCAGTGCCAAAGAATGTGTCAGAACATGGAGTGGCTGGATTTTATAATTGGTAAATTTATTTAATATAGGACTATCTGAATATTCTGCTTATGGTTTTATTGACCTGAAAGATTAAAAAAAAACAATAGATATCAATTCTTTTTCCTCATCTCAAATAATGTGATAAGAAACAGGAGAAGCATACTTTCAGTCTCCAGTAGTTTTAGTTTTTTGTGTTTCTAAAACTTCCTTCCTTTCCCTGGGATAAATAAATCAGTTAATCCAATAAAAAAAGGAAGCCACTAATTCTAATGAGTAGGCCCTTGGAGGAGATGAACCAATAAGAGATATGCTCCCATTTCTGCTGTTAACAAGCACAGGAGAATGCAAGGGAAAACCTTGCTTTACATGACAAGAGAAAAATGAAAATATTCTAAGAAGATTGAACCCTGATACTGGATGGAAGACCTGAAGTGCTTGTCCTGTTCATACAAAGCTGTGAACCCCAACTCAACTCCTTGGCTTTCTTAATTTGAAGAAGCAACTGGATAGGCCCATCAGAAGCCCTATTCCTTGTGTCCATGTGGGACTATCAATCAAGGTGCCCACATTCCCCACTTCTGGATGGGGCTTTGTGAAGCGGTCAGCCAGTCCTCTTCACCTCAGTGATTTGCACTGGGGAAGGCATGTAACCCTCAGGCCATGTGAAGTCCTCTTGGAGAGACTCGTATGCACTTGTAGATGGGGAAAAAATGGAAAGAGTGGCAGACTTTATTTTCTTGGGCTCCAAAGTCACTGTGGACAGTGATTGCAGCCATGAAATTAAAGGGCACTTGCTCCTTGGAAGGAAAGCTATGACAAATCTAGACCATGTTTTAAAAAGCAGAAAAATCACTTTGCTAAAAAAAAAAAAGGTCCAGCTATGTCAAAGTCAAAGCTATGTCATAGTCAAAGCTATGGTTTTTCCAGTAGTCATGTACTGATGTGAGAGTTGGACTATAAAGAAGGCTGAGTGCCAGAGAATTGATGATCTCGAACTGTGGTGCTGGAGATTCTTGAGAGTCCCTTGGAAAGGAAGGAGAACAATACAAACCCAGTCAATCCTAAAGGAAATCAATCCTGAATATCTTTGGAAGGACTGGTGCTGAAGCTGAAGTTCAGTACTTTGGCCCCCTATTCGAAGAGCCAACTCATTGGAAAAGACCCTGATGCTGGAAAAGATTGAGGGCAGGAGAACTGGACTACAGACAATGAGATGGTTGCATGGCTTCACCAACTCAATGGATATGAGTTAGAACAAGCTCCGGAAGATGGAGAGGGACAAGGAAGCCTGACGTGCTGCAGTCCATGGGGTTGCAAAGAGTCAGACATGACTTTTAGCCACTGAAGAACAATAACATATACACTTGAAGAAAGATCTCTTCTATTTTTCTTTCCCTCAAGCTGAGAAAAGAGGGAGGGGGAAGAGGAAGAGTTTACCATTGAGACTGTTTACAAAACCCAGGATTTTTCAGTTACATGGGTCAAGATATTCCTCTCTTGTGATTGAGCTGATTTGACTTGGCCCATATAGAGTCTAATTTCATGGGTCTGAGAGGCTGGGTGAGAAAAAACTGGAAAGGACTGTGTCCTCCCACGTACTTTGATTCTGCCAGCTACCTAGGTAGTCTTCAGCAATGTTTTGCTGTTTTTAAGCCTTTTAAGTAAATGTTCTGAGATGCTGTTATTGCTGCTGCTATTGTCATCTTATGTGGATATGAAACAATGAATGTCACGAGTGTGCTTTTTATCTCACTAATTTTGACCTGACCCTGGTAGTCGCTTATCTCCAGGTATGGGTATTCTCCTGATTCTGCACCCTGGGTGAGCTTAGAGCATACAGTCACCTGGAAAGGCCAAAAACAAGACTGGCTTTCTGAGAAAGAGCCTGCCAGGAAATGCTGTTACAAACATATTGTGTGAGCATCTGGCCTCAGCAGCAGTGAGAAGCTACCAAAAAAAAAAAGAAAAAAACAAGATGGAGAAATGGGTTTACAAGCAACAGTTTGGGATCATGTGGGTCCAGAAGACACAGCTTTTACATGTATCCACTGCCTTTAGGATGGAATCCTCAAGAAAGAAGCCTCTACCCATTCATTGAATGGAATGAATTTAGGAATTTGCTGTAAAGCCCGTCTACAATCTGGATGAAATTTGTCTTATTCTAAACTCAAAAAATAATTCACTCTGTAGTTGGACCTCCTCCGCTGAACATACTGTGCAGTTTTTTTGGCTACCAGGCCAAGAGGCAAGCTTCCAGTCCACTTCTCTCCTCCTGTTTCCACCCCCTTTATTCTTGAAACTGCTCCAATCAGAAGTGACCCTGTAGGTCACTGGTATCTAGCCAATATTCCTCAGAGGGATTTGGATTGCAACAAAGAGCAACTTTTGAAATTAGATAGACCTGGATTTCAATCTTAATTTTCATTCTCCCCTTTCTATTTTCTTTCTTCATCATTTAAGGAGTGCATATATGCTACACACTGTATTAGATACTAGAGATGTAGGGATGAACTAAAAAGAAGTCTCTGCTTTCTTGAAATATAGACAGACATTTAATGAATAAACACTTTAAATAGGTTCTTGGCATCAAGTCATTTTCTCTGCTTGGCCTCAGTTTCCTCATCTGTAATATGGATAGGAAAATGCCCCCCTTGTTTGACTATTTTGGTTACTATAGCTTTATAATATAGGTTGCAATCAGAAAGTGAGATGCCTTCGCTGTTGTTCTTTCTCAAAATCGCTTTGGCCAGTTGGAGTCTTCTAGTTTCATACACATTTTAAATTGTTCTATTTTTGTGAAAAATGACATTGGAATTACATTTAAACTATAGATCACTTTGGTTAGTATGGATATTTTATAATTTAATTCATCCAATCCATAAACATGAAATATTTTTATTTGTCTCTTCTTCAGTTTATTTCATGAGCATATTATGGATTTCAGTGTACAGATCTTTCACCTCCTTGGTTAAATTCATTCCTAAGTGTTTTATTCTTTTTGATGTTATTGTAAGTAAGATTGTTTCCTTAATTCCTCATTCTAATAGTTCATTGTTGGATGTATGGAAATGCAACTGATTTTTGTATACTGAGTTTATATTCAACTTTATTGAAATCATCTATTAGTTCTAACATTTGTTGGTAAAGTCTTTAGTTTTCTATATGAAATATTATGTCATCTGCAAAAAGAGACAATTTTACTTCTTCATTTTTAATTCAGATGTCTTTTATTATTTTTCTTGACTAATTTCTCTGGCTACAACTTCCTGTAAAATGTTCAATGAAAGAAGGTGAGCATGGGCATCTTTGTCTCAGAGGAAAAGCTTTCAGCTATTTCACTGTTGAGTGTGATGTCAACTGTGGGCTTGTCACATATGGCTTTTATTATACTGAGGTATGCTTCCTTTACACCCAGTTTATTGAGAGACTTCCCTGATGGCTCAGATGGTAAAGCGTCTGTCTACAATGTGGGAGACCTGGGTTCGATCCCTGGGTTGGGAAGATCCCCTGGAGAAGGAAATGGCAATCCACTCCAGTACTATTGCCTGGAAAATCCCATGGAGAGAAGAGCCTGGTAGGCTATAGTCCATGGGGTCACAAAGAGTCGGACATGACTGAGCGACTTCAATCACTCAATCAATCACTTATCATAAAAGAATGCTGAATTTTGTCCATTTTTCTTACATCTGTTGAGATGATCATATGATCTTTGTTAGTGTGGTACATGAAATTAATTGATTTGAGGTTGTTGAACCATCTTTCTATCCCTGGAATATATCCCACTGGATCATGATGTATGATCCTTTTAATATATCGTGAAACTAATTTGCTAATATTTTGTTGAGGATTTTTGCATGTATGTTAATCAGGGATTGGCACAATTTTAAACATTGGCACAATTTTCTTTTCTTTTCTTGTTGTGTTCTTGTCTGACTTTGGGATCAGGATAATATTGACATTATATAATGAGTTTAGAAGGGTTTCCTCCTCTTCTATTTTTTGGAAGAATATGAAAAGTATTGGTATTATTTATTCTTTAAATCTTGGGTAGAATTCAACAAGGAAGCCTGAAGTTTTTAATTTGATTTGATTCTAGGTTTTTCTTTGTTTAGAGGATTTGATTACTGATTCAGTTTCCTTCCTAGTAATTGGTCTCTTCAGATTTTCTATTTCTTCATGGTTAAGTCATGATGGATTGCATGTTTCTAGAAACATATATTACTTCTAGGTTCTCTCCAGTTTGTTGGCTTATAATTATAATCTGAGCCTTTGTGTTTCTGTGGTATCAGTTATAATATCTCATCTTTCATTTCTAATTTTATATTTGAGTCATCTCTCTTTTTATCCTGGTAAGTCTAGTTAGCAGTTTGTCTATTTGTTAATTTTCAAACAACAAGTTTTTAGTTTTATTAATCTTTTCTATTATTTTTAAAATCTCTATTCCATTTATTCCCACTTTGATCATTGTTATTTTCTTCCTTCTGTTAGCTTTGGCCTTAGTTCTTCTATTTTTAGTTTCTTTAGGTTACAGTTAGGTTGTTTACATTTGACAGTTTCAAAGATGTTTTTTGGTTGTCATAACTGGTAGGGGAAGAGAGAAAGGTGTTACTTGCATCTAGGTGGTACAGGCCAGAGATGGTGCTAAACATTTTACAATGCACAGGATGCCTCCTACACACCCCCTCAACACACACTTCCCCCTATACACATGTATAAGAATAAATGATTGGGACAATATGTCATGTCAAGGTTGAGAATATGTGCTGTTAAATGCAGTGGAAATGAAAATTAAGATTATTTCCATTAGACCTGGGACTTCCCTGGGGATTCAGAAGTTAAGAGTCCACATCTCCATTGTGGGGGGCATGGGTTTAATCCCTGGTCAGGGAACTAAGATCCCACATGCCATGCAGCACAGTCAAAATGAATGCAACTAGGCCAGAATGTTTGTAGCTAAACATGGTTGGGGGCAAGATGGACTAAAAGGGGAGAACTGGCAAGGTCTAAGAGGCAATTGTGCCCTCAGAGATCTTAAAATCTCATTGAGGAAAGAAGACTCACACATGAAAATAATTTATGGAACAAAATTAAGACATCTTATACTTGAAGTCAGATGATAATTCTTCCAGATCTCCTGCTGACTTATCATATTGACAATGGGCAAGCCACTTACTTGTCCTCGTCTGCTAAACTTAGCATTAACAATGGAATAGATAGTTCTGAAGACAGATCTAACACTAGCATTTCATTTTTAACTATAGTCACTAGTATGGTACACATAGACTTTTGACACTAGTATCACAGGCAAGTTCTTTCACATATTAGGTGGGAGGATTTTGACAGGACTTTGAGCCTCAGTTTTATTGCCTGTAACTGGGGGAAATAATAAATAACTTGGAGCAGAGAACCTGGCCTATAGATGCTATCATTTTATGGTACATGGAGCATATTTTCATCTTTTTCATGACTGTGCATTTGGGTGAAGGCATGCTTCCATAGTACTAATCAGGAACAACAACAACAACAAAGGGTCATGTCCTTTCTGGGGTAAGTGCGTACAGTTTCCCAGCAAGCCTCTTGGTGTGCTCCAAACACTATTCTGACTGTGTATTGTGGGTAAGTCATTTCCTTTCTGAAAGCTTGGCCACCCCATCTGAGACACGGGAAAATCTATCACCTTAAAAGAACAGTAGTGTATTTCTAATATTTCTACTTAAATCTATTTTCTCTATTTCCTAGCGCCTCTGAAAGTCTTCCAGGATATTCTCACTTCTCCATCTGTAGGTCCAAATAGCAATAATAAATCTTGTCTTCAAGTCAGCTAAGAACTCTCCTTATTGGTACTATTCTAGGAAATAGGTAAAAAGATAATTAAATTTAAAACCTAGTGTTAAAAAAAATAAGCTGATTCAGGGATTAAAAATAGAGTTGGAGGGAGTTCCCTGGTGGCCTAGTGGGTAGGATCAGGCCCAATTCAGTCCTTGGTCAGGGAACTGAGATCCAGCAAACCACATAGCATGGCAAAAATAAATAAATTAAAAATTGGAGAATACAGTCTCTGTCTCAGTTGAGATAGGGAGTGCAGTTTAGGGAAGAATTGCGTGTAAAGAAAAAAACAAAAGAGTATGGGTGACAGTTATGGTTTTTGTGATGTACTGAAATTTAAAATTCAGTGGAGAAAAAGGAGCTTCAAGATATATTAGTCTGGAATAGGAATGGAAGTTTTTCTCAAAAACTTTTTCAGTTTTTAGCAGAATGCAATAAACCTTTAATTAGAATTTTTAAATCTCAAAGTAAAGGAATTTAGGAGGGATCAAAGAAAAGACTGAGTTTCTTGTCCAGATGGATGCAGAACAAACGAGACAGAGTATATGCACCATAAGAGTTCCAGACAGTTAGGACTATGAAGAAATAAGTCTTTGAGGAATTCTTGAAATTATAAAAAGGAACCTGTATCTTCAGAGGCCATAAATTGGCATTTAAGTCAGGTTTACTTAGATTTCTTAGGAAGGAGACCCACCTGACTAAAAGCCCTACATAAGTCATTCAGTTCAGTTCAGTTGCTCAGTCATGTCCAAATCTTTGTGACCCCATGAACCGCAGCAGGCCAGGCCTCCCTGTCCATCACCAACTCCCGGAGTTCACCCAAACCCATGTCCATTGAGTCAGTGATGCCAGCCAACTATCTCATCCTCTGTCGTCCCCTTCTCCTCCTGCCCTCAATCTTTCCCAGCATCAAGGTCTTTTCAAATGAGTTAGCTCTTCGCATCAGGTGGCCAAAGTATTGGAGTTTCAGCTTCAACATCAGTCCTTCCAATGAACACCCAGGACTGATCTCCTTCAGGATGGACTGGTTGGATCTCCTTGCAGTCCAAAGGACTCTCAGGATTGAGTCTTCTCCAACATCACAGTTCAAAAGCATCAATTCTTCAGCACTCGGCTTTCTTTGGAGTCCAACTTCTGCATCCATACATGACTACTGGAAAAACCATAGCCTTGACTAATAATTTCAGACCTAGATAGAGTGTTTGGATATATTACTGTTGGAAAAATTGGTACTACAAGAGATAAACTAGATATTGGAGAGATATTTTTATGTAAAGAAAGAAGTCTCAATTGAACTTTAACATGAACAATATGTACGAAATACCAGTGCTCTGGAGAAACGTATGTTTTACTAACATAAATGTAGGAGGAAAAAAAATCTGTTGCTTCCTCCATTTATCACCCATTAGGTCAAATTTCTTTTTAAACTTCCAGTTCCATAGGGGTACTGCTGATAGTAAGCTTGCACATTAAATCCATTTCTTATTAAATTGTGCCACAAATAATAAAGCTGTAATACAAATTCTTTATCAGTAAAACTTACTTGATGTGTATATGGCTGAAAAAGTTTTAATGATCACAGATACAGTTTCAGAAGCTCTGAATATTGACTTACTTATGAATAAAAGAGAGAGAAAAGTATTTTAAGTAAAATATTCACATATAAAAACTAATAATTGTTAAAAATTATCTACTAGAGCTCCTCAGTTGATTTGTCAGTCAGTTCAGTCACTCAATCAGTTCAGTCACTCAATCAGTTCAGTCACTCAGTCGAGTCCAACTGTGTGACCTCATGGGCTGTAGCAAACCAGGCTTCCCTGTCCATCACCAACTCCCAGAGCTTGCTCAAACTCATGTCCATTGAGTTGGTGATGCTATCCAACCATCTCATCCTCTGTCATCCCCTTCTCCTCCTGCCTTCAATATTTCCCAGCATCAGGGTCCTTTCCAATGAGTCACTTCTTCACAGCAAGTGGCCAAAGTATTGGAATTTCATATTCAGCATCAGTCCTTTCAATGAATATTCAGAACTGATTTCCTTTAGGATGGACTAGTTGGATCTCCTTGCAGTCCAAGGGACTCTCAGGTCTTCTCCAGCACCACAGTTCAAAAGCATCAGTTCTTCGGCACTCAGCTTTCTTTATGGTCCAATTCTCATATCCATACATGACTACTGGAAAAAACCATAGCTTTGACTAGATGGACCTTTGTCAGCAAAGTAATGTCTCTGCTTTTTATTACATGGTCTAGATTTGAGATAGTTTTTCTTCCAAGCAGCAAGCATCTTTTAATTTCATGGCTTCAATCACCATTTGAAGTGATTTTGGAGCCCAAGAAAACAAAGTCTGTCACTGTTTCCATTGATTCCCCATGTATTTGCCATGAAGTGATAGGCCCAGATGTCATGATCTTAGTTTTTTGAATATTGAGTTTTAAGCCAGCTTTTTCACTCTCTTCTTTCACTTTCTGCCATAAAAGCTGGTGTCATCTGCATATCTGAGGTTATTGATTCCCTCTGCAATCTTGATTCCAGCTCGTGCTTCATTCAGTCCAGCATTTTACATGATGTACTCTGCATATAAGTTAAATAAGCAAGGTGACAATATACAAACTTGACGTACTCCATTCCAATTTGGAAACAATCCATTGTTCCTTGTCTGTTCTTAAAGAGACAGAATAGTTCTAGTTTTTTTAAATATATTTTTCTAACATCTCTTGTTAAAATAAGTGGATTTTTTTAAACCTAAAATAAAAGTTGTACTAAATAATTGTGTAGAAATCCAAAATTATTAAGCAAGTGATTATTTCTTTGCAAAATGATTCTTCATTTTCAACACACAATATGTTAATTAAATAAGTATCCCTAATATACTCTTTTAAGTGTGCAGTTCAGTAGCAATAATTACATTCACATTGTTATACCCCTAATCTCCAGGGCACTTTTCATCTGGCAAAACTGAACCCTAATTGTTCCATGTCCAGTTCTAACTGTTGCTTCCAGACCTGCATTCAGATTTCTCAGGAGATAGGTAAGGTGGTCTGGTATTCCCATCTCTTGAAGAATTCATTTCCACATTTTGTTGTGATCCACACAGTCAAAGGCTTTGGCATAGTCAATAAAGCAGAAGAAGATGTTTTTTCTGGAACTCTCTTGCTTTTTCTATGATCCAACAGATGTTGGCAATTTGATATCTGGTTCCTCTGCCTTTTCTAAATCCAGCTTGAACATCTGGAAGTTCTTGGTTCATATACTGTTGAAGCCTAAGCTTGGAGAATTTTGAACATTACCTTGCTAGCATGTGAGATGAGTGTAACTGTGCAGTAGTTTGAGCATTCTTTGGCATTGCATTGGCATCCTTTCTTTGGGATTGGAATGAAAACTGACCTTTTCCAGTCCTATGGCCACTTCTGAGTTTTCCAAATTTATTGGCATATTGACTGCCATACTTTCACAACATCATCTTTTAGGATTTGAAATAGCTCAACTGGAATTCCACCACCTCCACTAGCTTTGTTCATAGTGATGCTCCCTAAGGCCCACTTGGCCTCCCATTCCAGGATGTCTGGCTCTAGGTGAGTGATCACACCATCATAGTTATCTGGGTCATTAAGATCTTTTCTTGTATAATTCTTCTGTGTATTCTTGCCATTTCTTAATATCTTCTGTTGGGTCTATACCATTTCTATCCATTATTGAGCCCATCTTTGCATGAAATGTTCCCTTGGTATCCCTAGTTTTCTTGAAGAGATCTCTGGTCTTTCCCATTCCATTGTTTTCCTCTATTTCTTTGCATTGATCACTGAGGAAGGCTTTCTTATCTTTCCTTGCTATTCTTTGGAACTCTGCATTCAGATGGGTATACCTTTCCTTTGCTTCTTTGCCTTTAGTTTCTCTTATTTTCTCAGCTATTTGTAAGGCCTCCTCTGACGACCATTTTGCTTTTTGCATTTCTTTTTCTTGGGGATGGTCTTGATCACTGCCTCCTGTACAATGTTACAAAGCTCCGTTCATAGTTCTTCAGACATTCTATCAGATCTAATCCCTTGAACCTATTTGTCACTTCCACTGTACAATCATAAGGGATTTGATTTAGGTCATACCTGAATGATCTAGTGGTTTTCCCTACTTTCTTCTATTTAAGTCTGAATTTTGCCTAAGTTGATTAGCATATAACATCTAGATTTATTTCCTGGATTTTTTGTTACATGTACATACTATTCAGTGATAACATGTGCTGTGTTGAATACTATGACATTAATGCACTGTCCCCTCTGAGATTTTAAGGAGCTAAATAAAATAGTTACAAGTGTAGGTTTCCTAGGAGACCCTCTGAGAATCCTCCAGGTCCCACCTGAGATAAAGTCTTAGTTTGCACAGAACATAGCTCAATTAACATAGAAAAGTTTTTCCTCCACTCAAGAATTCTTAGGAAAAAGTGACTATAGAGAACTTAGCTGTGATTACCCTATCAAACAGCTAAATCAATCTTTTTTTTTTTTTTTGGATAATCACTGGCGAAACTAAACCACCATCATATTAATGTCTTCTCCGAGGACCTCAGAAATATTTTTACAGGAAGACATAGAGGAATCAAGTTTCTTTTCCCCATATGCTACTTAATCCATTAGGCATTTCTCCCCTGCTCATGTTTGGTGCCCCATTCACCTCATGTCATTTTGGCCAAAGGAGCAGGAGGTTGCAGAGGATGAGATGGTTAGATAGCATCACTGAGTCAATGGACATGAGTCTGAGCAAAATCCGGGAGACACTGAAGGACAGGGAAACCTGGTGTTCTGTAATCCATGGGGTCGCAAAGGGTAGGACATGACAAAGCAACTGAACTTCAACAACGAATGTTGGATATTGACTGCAGGGAGACTAGATGTCATGAAATTATTTCATGAAGGGTTAAGCTGAGATCTTCTCCCTCAGGGTTCCAAAAACTGTCTCAGGAGCCTAGAGAAGTGTGGGACAAATTCCAGGTCAAACTGAGTTGTTATAAAAGGTTTTGCCTATAGCCTAAAAAAGATGATCTCATTTTAACATTCTAGTAAATCTTTATTGTGTCATCATCAGTGACATTTTCCATTATTTATGCCATTTTGTGAAGTTATTGCATTTATTTTTTAAAGCTGTATTGAAATATAATTCAATTACTCTAAAATTCACACTTTTGAAGTGTACAACTTAGAAATTTTTGCAAATTCAGAATTGAACAACAACCATCACCACTATCTAATTTTAAAACATTTTAATCAACTTCCTCCTCCTCCAAAAAAAAAAAATCCCTGGAAACAATAGCTTACCCCATTACACCATTCCTCCATTTTGGTATTGAGACCCTTTTGGTTTTTTATCTCTCTACCTGAGAACTGTCTAATTTTGCATGAGAACTACAACAGCCATTAATGTTCCTTCTATTTGTGATTTAGGAACAGTGGCTCCATCTTAATGGCTGCCCCAATGCACACTCTTAAGATACTGTGTATTCTCTTAATAAGTAGTGGATATGCCAGAAGATCTCCTTATACTTATTAAGGAAAATAAGCATTCGAGCAAAAGCAGTCACACTATGTGAACTGAATACCTTCCTGGGGTCATAGTTGCTTGGGTTGAGTGTAGGCTCTGTTTTGAGATAGTTTCTTTCATTCTAACTTGCAGTGGTTGCCGATGCCAAGGAAAAGTTCTGCTCTACTCAAGTATTGATTTCAAAAGAAATTTTTAAGTTGGTTTAAGAATGCTATCCACCCCCCTCCAAGTTAATATCTTGACTAAGATCATATCAGTAAAAGGAAACTCAAAGAATTATCTCATTTAACTTTCTGTCTTCTAAAAGGGGAATTTTTAAGCTTTGTCCATCACAACAAATAAATGTAAATACCCTGGTAGCTCAGTCAGTAAAGAATCTGCCTGCAGTGTAGGGGACCTGGGTTTGATCCCTGGGCCAGGAAGATCCTCTGGAGAAAGAAATGGCAACCCACTCCAGTATTTTTGCCTGGAAAATCCTATTGACAGAGGAGCCTGGCGGGCTATAGTCCATGGTGTCACAAGACATGACTTAGTGACTAAACCGCCATCAAAATCTTGAAATCTTGTGAGTCCTTTCAACAAACTCTCTAACTCTCTTTTTTATTTTCTTTCATTTTCACTGGCTTATACACTTGCTCTCCACCATCTTATCCAAAGTTACTTTGGTTAGAAGTAATAGAAACCTATTTAAACTAACTCACATGTAAATAGTTTCTCTTTCTGTATTTCTGTCTCCTTCTTGTCTCTCTCCACCTCACACTATCTGCTGTTCTATGAACATAATTTACAAGGACTACCCCATAGCTGCCAAATTTAAATATCCTCTGAGTTCAGATACTAAAAGAATCTAAATGATATCTTTGAATACTAATTCTGAACTCTTTCAAGACAGAGAACATGATGGCCCAGCTTGCCCTGGTTTTCTCTCCTGACCCAGACAGATTTGGTCAGAGGATCAGAACAACAGTTGTCAGAGAGAATGGGGTTGAGTTGTTGACCCAAAAGCTCATTCTTAGCTTTATTATTCAGAATGGTAGCCCAAACTTTATTTCTCTAAACAGTTTCAAAAAATCAGTCCATCAGTCTCAATACTTTCAAGTACATAAGAGTGTGGGCTTCTGCAAAAAAAAAAAAAAAAACAAAAAACTGGTGGGATGGGAAAGAGTTGTGAGTAGTTTTTTAGGTTTTTTTTTTTTTTTTTGGGTAGGGAGGGTGGTAGAGTAGGGGAACATTTCAAGAGCCTGCAGATTGTGATGAAGCTTATCCCAAGGCAATTGACTGAGGTCTGCTATCTCATAGAATTACTGATAGACACAAATTCAGTTCCATCCACTTCTGTAGATGGGCAGTTCACAAAAAAAGTCACTGCTATTAGTCTCTTTCAGAGAAGTGTCCAAATAATGTAATATCATTTCACAGTTATTAGCCTTTTCTAAGTTATTGCACTTTGCTCAGTCCTGGCAAGAAGCCCGTGTCCTGGAGCAGAACTCAACTTTTAAACACTGTAGTGATTGACCTATTTTAAATAATGGATTTGCCAATAAAGACAAAGGGATTTTATGACCCTTAAAGAATCATTCACTTATCTATTTTAAATGTTAAGGGTTTAATGCTCTGGGTTGATTAAATCAATGTCAGGGCAGTGATTTCCCTGCAGGTGTCAGAAGAAATAGTGAAACTACATTTTAGTCTTTTGAGCTCTATTGTTTATGAATCTCCAAAAATCCAAAAGAAAAATTTCAGTATAATAGAAGAGTATCACTGTGGAAATTACTTGAGGGGAGAGAGGATATGTTTGTGAAGCATGGAGGGAACCTATAATGTACAGTAAAAGGATAACATCTGTTATCCTAAAATCTTCTTGTGTCTTCTAATGATGTTAGGTCTCTTGTCAAGGGCCTAACTCATCTAACCCTAGATATAATTAGATCTAATTTTAATTAGATCTAAGCCTAATTAGATCTAATTATATCTGAGTAATATTGGGAAAAGTCACTAACACTTCCCTACTCTTTATTCTTGACTCTCAAAGGCTATTTGGCTATACAGAGGTATAGTGGATACTATAGCCAGAATACTGGAGTGGGTAGCTTTTCCCTTCTCCAGGGGATCTTCCCAACCCAGGGATTGAACCCAGGTCTCCTGCATTGCAGGCAGATTCTTTACCAGCTGAGCCACCAGGAAAGCCCATACAGAGATGCCAAATATTAAAAATCATATTGATATCTTTCAAGAAAAGCATGGTGAGCACCTAGAGATGGCAATCTTACTTCTTGTAAAAAATGTATCATCACAACCTAGAAAAGTCAGCCTAAGATACTTCTGACCCACAGCCTCTATCTACAGCTGACTGAGCACTGAGGTCCACCCCTGAACTAACCTGAGTCCATTACATGCTTTCTCTTGGGAAAGGGGAATTAACAACACAGGGATGGATGCAGTTTCTCTAGGACAGCCAAAATGGAAAGTCACATTGATCGCAAGGGTTTTTGGCAGTGCCTTCAGGGACAGCTATGTACATGTGGATGAATGGACAGAAAAGTTGTCTTCTTAGAGGAAAGAAATAAGCAGATGTCTAACAGGGGTCCCCAACCTCCTGTTAGATCTAACGCCTGATGATCTGAGGTGGGGCTGATGTAATAATAGGAATAAAGTGAACAGTAAATGTCACATGCTTGAATCATCCCAAAACCACCCCTGTTACCAGAGTCTGTGGAAAATTTGACTTCCACAAATTTGGTCCCTGGAGCCAAAACCAACCTTTTTGGTCTAGAAGATATGCAAATTGAAGGAAAGGAAAAAAGAGAGAGAAAATTCCTGGGTTCTTGACAGCTGTCCTCATGAGATGTGCATGTCTGTCTCTGCTCGGTCACTTCAGTTGTATCTGACTCTTTGCCACCCTATGGACTGTAGCCTGCCAGGCTCCTCTATCAGTGGGATTCTCCAAGCAAGCATACTGGAGTGGGTTGCCATGCCCTCCTCCAGGGGATCTTCCTGACCCAGGGATTGAACTTGGTCTTCTGCATTGCAGGCAAATTCCTTACTGCTGAGCTATTGGGGAAGCCCCACCTTAAATTTTCCAAGATACCCAGGATCATTCCTGTAGAGCTCACTATATTAAGTTAGCGTGAGTCAGTTTCTAGTTCTCACTACTGTTAGCTTGAACACTCTTATCTCTACGTCTTGATTGAGACACGTGTTAACTGGAGAACAAAAGGAGAACAAAGATGTACTACTATCGGCCAAGTCAAGTCCCACCATTCAGAATAACTACAAACAGAACTGGTAATCCGAGTCAAAGGATTTTTAGCAATACTGCAAAATTTAACCTTCATGCCATTCTAACTAAAACTCATTTTGCAGATAAGGAAAAGGAAGCTCAGAAAGGTTAAATAACTTCTCCAAAATTGCATAAATTATATGTGACAGAAACACAGCTTGACTGAATTCTTCTTTCACATTCCTGCATTTTCCATGGCATATTATCCCCAGGTAAATTCAGTAACCAAATGCCAGTTGCATAAAAGGAATTCCTGCTATCTTATTAGCTATAAGTGTTAACCGAGGCCTCCAGCAATCTCCTAATTGTTCCCAGCTGAACCAGTCACGAGCCTAGATGGATCCAGGTGGTTACTTGTTCTCTCTGTCTCAGTCCTCAGCTGTAAAACACAGGCAAGATGGCTGTGAAGATGAGAGATGAGTAAAAAGGGCCCAGTGCTGTATTTGAAATTTGCCCAGTATACTCGCATTACAGTGGAGAACAGCTTTTTCCCAATAAATGGAGCAAAGGGGAGGTGTATCCAGTAGCATCTGCCTTATGCTTTCAACCCTGAAATGCCTTGCAGTAGCAAGACCAGGTGAGTGCTTACAGACTTCAGAAAAATCTGCCTTTCTACCTGAGTGGGTTTTATGCCTCCCCAAATTCAGCAATTATTTATCTTACTTTAGAGGTCTTATCTTAGTAGTGTTTCTTTTTGAGTCCTGGCTGATGAATGACATAGATTCCCAGTTTCTGCTTTGGCTTATCGTACATGGCTTGGCTTTGGTGTGAGTCCCTGTCCCAGATGAATTTTTGTCCTGAAAGACCAACCAGGACTCTAATCTGACCTGTCCAAATTCTTCACTGGGTAATTTTACTGACCTGGCTTTTTGAAAGTCACTTTCATGTGCATATTTCATGTCCTACTCCATTAATACCTTTCTCGAAGCACCTTCTAATCTTTATTTTACTTTGTGAAGTCATATTCTGATCACTTTCAATCTCACCCAAGCCATGTAGGTATCATAGATATTTGTCTTGACATTTTTAGACATTTTCCCTTTTATCTCCCCTAAATACTGTTATGAGCAAATTTATACCAGGAAAGCATTCCAAACCTGCCTCTTGTTTAGTCTTTTTTTTTTTTCCTCTTCCTTTCTACAAATTGCTTTGTCATTTTTGTTTTCTTTTTTTTTTTTTTTGGCAGCAGAAACTATTCCCAATTTGTCAGTCACCTTCATTTAATTTCTTATGTCTCTCACTCTCAAACATTTGAAGTACTTTGTGTAAGAAACCCTAGATAAGTTGAATAGCGTGACCATCAGGGCACCACAGCGTTTGGCTGAGGCATGTGCATGTGGGAAGGTTCTCAATCTCTTTAAATCTTATTTCCCCAAACCCTGTGAAGTAACTAATGAACATCAAGAAAGAGTCAGTAAAATCTACTTAATGTAATCTCTTGATTTCTTATTAAGGTTGCATTATCCCCTCCCAAGAAGAAAAAAGTAGGGTTGTAGTGTCATATTTTTGGAAAAATAAATCAGAGATTTCCAGAGTTTTGTTCTGAAAGCAATAGAAAGATCTACTCAGTCCTCATCTCTGCTGCCTCTCGCCAACACAATGGACCTGAGAAAAACTTCCCACTGGTTGAGTTTGCATTAGAAATGCCAGTTACTTGGACCTTGAGCCCAGCTTGGGAACAAATCTCAGATGTCTTTTTAAAAAAGGAATTAAATGTCAACTTGTATTAAGTCTTTGTGTGAGTCTTAACCTTGATGTTAAAGGTCATACTTCTCTTGTTTGGGGAAAAAAACATGCCATTGAAGACATCTTTAAAAAAAAAAAAAAAAAGCCAAGCTGAGAGCCTGTACTAGAATGCAGAGGTGGGTGTATCAGGGACTGAAGATCTGTCTTTGGTGACTGAGTAGAACATAAAGTATTTAGATTTTTTAGATTTGTTTCTTTTGTCTTTCAGCCACCATGGGCAGGGCCAAAGGAAAAAAGGGGGCAGTATGTATACATCTGGAAAAATGTGGTAGGTCAAGGTAGAGAGAGGTCTAGCTCTGTACCCTTTCGACTGGGGTCAGTGGACCCCAGGATCAGTGATATTTAATAACCAATCAGAAAGGTTGAAGGTTCCCATTTCTGCATTTAAATTCCTACTTGTTATACCTGGGTCTTTAGTGAAGTTTCATTAATCACCGTATCCTGGTTTCAGCCATGCTTATGGGGAAAGGATGCTTGGGTGAAATGAAACATATTGGAGGTGGGGGGTCCAGCATGCAGAGAGAAGCAATCCCCAGGGGAGGAGAGCACAGAGCCATGGGACACAGGAGACAGGATGGATTTGAACAGCATGTATTATCATTCCTAGAGGATTTGTAGAACTGCTTGCAAGGAACTTGGGAGAAAAACTGCTAGACTTTCTATAGCTATATAGGATGGAGTCAGGCTGTTAGCCAACTCTTGAAAAATATACTTAATGCTGGAGACATGAGAGCTTTTAGATTGTACTCACTAAATCCTTTTTATTTGTACGGCAGTGGGTTTCTTTAGCTGATATGACTCTTTAGAGATCTGATATATGGAGATATATTACTCTTCCTTCTTTACTCTCTTGATAATTCTGCATATCTGCTGTACTTTCCTTGCAGTCTCACCTATAACAGGATCTTTATCTGTGTTTCCACTGTACATGTTTGGATTCGCAATTCAGCCAGGTAGATCCCTCAAGGAGAAATCCAAAGGAGAGACACAGAAGGGGTAGAAAAAAATAAAGGAAAGTAAAGGAGGAGAGAGATGGAGGATGGGAAGATGAAGCAAAGTAGTAGGTTAAACTGTTGCTGAGGCTGGTTTATGCAGCACTGAACACTCTTAGCATCTCTGGAGTTGAGACAAGCCATCAGCATCATCTAATTTAATTCACTGTAACCAACTGTCACGTGACAGTGATGTGGTCTTAAGAGACAACATTTCTGTTGGGTTGTTTCATTATTCAGAAACCAGTGGGGACTGATTCAAAATGTCACTCCAAAGAGTCATGTCACTCTTAGATAAAGGACACACACACAGATGGATCTGGTGACATGTGCCTTTACTTTCCACGTCTAAGCAGAGTCACTGGGTCATGCACAGCCACTTTGTCCCAACTCCATTGCTCCACCACCTAACAATTAGCTAACATGTACTGAGCACTTACTAAACACCCAGCCTTCGGCTCCCTGCTTCACCTATATCACTTCATCCCCCCTACAACCACTGAGGGAGGGTGTGCTATAATTATTCATATTTTAAATGAGAAAATCAAGGTTTAGAGAGATTCTGAAACGTGTTCATTGTCCCAAAACATGTGTTAAGGAATGAAGACTCACAGCCAACCTGTCCTGCTAACCCTGGGCTCCATGCTGTCTTCCTCCTGCCATCTTTTCTGCTTCCCCAGCTACAGTGACCTCTTACCTTCCTCTTCCTCTTAATTTCCTTGCATGTGCTTTGCTCACCTCAGCTGGGCTCTAATTTTTCAGATTGCTGCCTTGAGTGCCTGAAGCAGGGCACATTTTGCACATCTGAACTTCATCCTGCTGATTGATACGGGGTTGGCCAAAAGGATCATTTAAGTTTTTCCATATGATCTTACGGAACCATTTGGCCAACCCATTATTTTCTCTCCAAAGGGTTTCTGGGTGCCATCAGCAGGCGTCTGCCCACTTTCCATCTCTCATCAGTGTTGATGTGCTCAGGGAAGGAAAAACTTCATTAATAGATTCAAAATCTGGAAATCTAAGGATGTTTTCAGAACTCTTCCCCAGTACAGTGATTCTTCAGATGGAGCAGTTTATTTAAATCCTTTGGGCATCTATTTCTTCATCCGTAAAATGAAGCAGACATATTGCCTACCACAGTAAACTACCCTGTGGAACCAAGGAGATGGAGCAAGAAAAGCTGTTTGTAGACTTATGCCTGAGCTAAAAGTGTGTGCTCTAGAAATTTTAGCTGTTATTATTATTAATTACAGAAGGTTTTTAATCTCCATTTAGCAGAAGAAGAAACTAAGATCCAGAAATGAGGTTTCTTGCCTCAAATGGTACAGTCTCTTGGGCAGAAATATAAGCTGTCATTCATTGAGCATTCCCTGCACATCTATTGTGTGTCAGGCTCTCAGGTATATGCTAGGGATACTCAGATTAGTATGAACTTATATTGCATTCGCTTTTTCTAGTGTGGCACATTTCTCTTAAGTATGCATGAATACTCTCAAAGGGGAAAATGCTGAGGATCCTAGAGCAGAGTTGTCATCTCAAGGTCAAATGGTAGATGCTGTAGGCAGTGTGTACAGAGTACTAACTCAGACACCCTAACGTCTAAGCTGCTACCCATTCATCCCACTAAGCTGCCTTCATCTGAATGTAATTAGGAAAGTATATCTTTGGAAAACTAATACCCCTTATACAATGTATTCTAACATCAACTATAAATTATTCTCTCCATCAGTGCAGGAAATTGGGTGTTGACTGTGTTTAAGTTACACACAAGAATTGATTTAAATTCTACTTGAGAATATCATTTAGGCCTCCCTTAAAAATAAGTCTTAGGCCAAGAGTTTAGAAAACTTGGTTATAGTTTAGTTTTCTCCTAGTTACATTGCTGCCTGAGCTGAATGAACAGGTTTTTTTTTTTTTTTTTTCGGGTACAAGTGGGATGTATGTGCCTGTGGGGAGGGGCTGGTTGGGAAGGTGCGTGTTAGGTCGCTTCAGTCGTGTCTGACTCTTTGAGACCCTATGGACCCTCACCCACTTGGCTCCTCTGTCCATGGGATTCTCCAGGCAAGAAGACTGGAGTGGGTTGCTGTGCCCTCCTCCAGGGTATCTTCCTGACCCAGGGATCAAACCGGCGTCTCTTATGTCTCCTTCGTCGGCAGGCGGGTTCTTTACCACTAGCGCCACCTGGGAAGCCAGGTTGGAGAGATAGGGAGTGAAAATTAAGCCAGGATGTTTATATGCTGCCTTTCCTGCTAGCACTGTCTTTATACTTTATTATTTTATTTTATTCTTAGTTTTTGAGATATCACCACTTAATAGGGAATTTTCATACCCAAGGAACACAAGAGGACTCATCTATATCCACTGGGAATGTACTGCTTCTTAGGCTGCCCAGGTGTTACACATTGGGTCCCAGCTCTGAGGAAAGGGGCAGAGTGAGTGGCTTCAGGAGTAAGTCAACAGGGAGGGGCCTTTCTATCTCTTGTCACACTTCCTCTTCTGGCTCTGCAGCTCTCATCCTGGCGGGACTTGACATGAGACAACAAGCAGAGACAGAGCTGAGAAAGATGACCCTAGGTGATGTGAGGTTGAAAGAGAAAGGAGAAGTGGAAATGTGACAGTTCACTATCTCAGCGGTGAGAGATCCACAGTAATACTAAGAGTGGCTCCCACATGCGTGCCTACCCTCTGCCAAGCATTGTTCAGAAGTTATTTCTCATACTTGCAACAAGTAAAGTATGATATCTGCATTTTAATGATGAACTGGAGATTCAGAGAGGTTAAGTAACTTACCCAAGATTAAACAGTATATGTCAGGGCTTAGATTTAAATTCATATCTGTCTCTAAAATCTATACAATTCACACATGCTATGCTGGGAAATATTATGAAAGGATATAGAAAGTCAGTATTTTTATCAATTACTGCCTGTATTCAAAACTCAAAAATAAACTTATTTCCTCTTCTGTAAAACAAAGAGATTTAGGTTCCATCTAGAAGCATAATTTTAGACAAACTGAAGCTTAACACCCTTTGACATCTGCCTTGGCAAAGAATACATTATAATGTTCCAAAAGAAACCTCATCTAATTCTCAGTAAATAAAATCTTTGGATAAACAGAATAAATAAGATAAGCACAAGAGCCATGCAAGATTCTGCAAGTGCAGATAAATAAGTAGAAAAGTAAATTTCAATTTCTTGAGATTTATGAAGCCTAAGAACTAAAATAGAGATAGATCTTTGGATGTCGTGGCCTGACAATAAATCACAGAGAGGAATGGCTGGGAGAGATTTTTTTAAGGTCATTATTCTAATGCATCTACTTCACCTTCATGTCCCCAAGTCATCTTCCAGGCTAAGCTTAAACATGGTCAGCAATGTGGAACACACCATTTATGGAAAATTCTTGCATTGAGCTCAACTCACTGCCATGATAAATCATAGACAAGAGAGTGCCTAAATAATTCATTTTAGTTGAGCAGTGTTATTCATTTGGTAATATCTCTGGACTCCTAACAAACTGATATAACGAGAAAAGTCTCGAACATTTCAATGGAATGTTTTCAAGATAATGTATAATCAGAATAATTAATGCAAGTGCAAATATGATATTACTTTCTATATACATTTACCTTGTAAAATGAATTGTAATTGTAATGTCAAAGCTTGGCATCAAAAGAAAGGGACAAAAAGTCTCTTGACAATTTTTTTTTTCTCCAATAGGATCTAGGCAAAGTACTTAGGGTTAGTGTTTTCATAAGATTTAGAATCAAAAGTATTTTTTAGGCTCTAGCTTTTTCATAAAAAAGCCACCTTTTCTTGGATGTATTGGTTTGGCAGAAAGAGTGCATTCAGTTCAGTTCAGTCGCTCAGTCGTGTCCGACTCTTGGCAACCCCATGAACTGCAGCATGCCAGGCCTCCCTGTCCATCACCATCTCCCGGAGTTCACTCAGACTCATGTCCATCGAGTCCGTGATGCCATCCAGCCATCTCATCCTGGGTCGTCCCCTTTTCCTCCTGCCCCCAATCCCTCCCAGCATCAGAGTCTTTTCCAATGAGTCAGCTCTTCGCATGAGGTGGCCAAAGTACTGGAGTTTCAGCTTTAGCATCATTCCTTCCAAAGAAATCCCAGGGCTGATCTCCTTCAGAATGGACTGGTTGGATCTCCTTGCAGTGCAAGGGACTCTCAAGAGTCTTCTCCAACACCACAGTTCAAAAGCATCAATTCTTCGGTGCTCAGCCTTCTTCACAGTCCAACTCTCACATCCATACATGACCACAGGAAAAACCATAGCCTTGACTAGACAGACCTTAGTTGGCAAAGTAATGTCTCTGCTTTTTAATATGCTGTCTAGGTTGGTCATAACTTTCCTTCCAAGGAGTAAGCGTCTTTTAATTTTATGGCTGCAGTCACCATCTGCAGTGATTTTGGAGCCCCCCAAAATAAAGTCTGACACTGTTTCCACTGTTTCCCCATCTATTTCCCATGAAGTGATGGGACCGGATGCCATGATCTTCGTTTTCTGAATGTTGAGCTTTAAGCCAACTTTTTCACTCTCCTCTTTCACTTTCATCAAGAGACTTTTGAGTTCCTCTTCACTTTCTGCCATAAGGGTGGTGTCATCTGCATATCTGAGGTTCTTGATATTTCTCCTGGCAATCTTGATTCCAGCTTGTGTTTCTTCCAGTCCAGCATTTCTCATGATGTACTCCGCATAGAAGTTAAATAAGCAGGGTGACAATATACAGCCTTGACGTATTCCTTTTCCTATTTGGAACCAGTCTGTTGTTCCATGTTTAGTTCTAACTGTTGCTTCCTGACCTGCATACAGATTTCTTAAGAGGCAGGTCAGGTGGTCTGGTATTCCCATCTCTTTCAGAAGTTTCTACAGTTTATTGTGATCCACACAGTCAAAGGCTTTGGCATAGTCAGTGAAGCAGAAACAGATGCTTTTCTGGAACTCTCTTGCTTTTTCCATGATCCAGCAGATGTTGGCAATTTAATCTCTGGTTCCCTTGCCTTTTCTAAAACCAGCTTGAACATCAGGGAGTTCACAGTTCACGTATTGCTGAAGTCTGGCTTGGAGAATTTTGAGCATTACTTTACTAGCATGTGAGATGAGTGCAATTGTGTGGTAGTTTGAGCATTCTTTGGCATTTCCTTTCTTTGGAATTGGAATGAAAACTGACCTTTTCCAGTCCTGTGGCCACTGCTGAGTTTTCCAAATTTGCTGGCATATTGAGTGCAGCACTTTCACAGCATCATCTTTCAGGATTTGAAACAGCTCAACTGGAATTCCATCAACTCCACTAGCTTTGTTCATAGTGATGCTTTCTAAGGCCCACTTGACTTCACATTCCAAGATGTCTGGCTCTAGATGAGTGATCACATCATCATGATTATCTGGGTCATGAAGATCTTTTTTGTACAGTTCTTCTGTGTATTCTTGCCCCCTCTTCTTAATATCTTCTGCTTCTGTTAGGTCCATACCATTTCTGTCCTTTATCGAGCCCATCTTTGCATAAATATTCCCTTGGTGTCTCTAATTTTCTTGAAGAGATCTCTAGTCTTTCCCATTCTGTTGTTTTCCTCTATTTCTTTGCATCAATCGCTGAAGAAGGCTTTCTTATCTCTTCTTGCTAGTCTTTGGAACTCTGCATTCAGATGCTTATATCTTTCCTTTTCTCCTTTGCTTTTCGCCTCTCTTCTTTTCACAGCTATTTGTAAGGCCTCCCCAGACAGCCATTTTGCTTTTTTGCATTTCTTTTCCATGGGGATGGTCTTGATCCCTGTCTCCTGTACAATGTCACAAACCTCATTCCATAGTTCATCAGGCACTCTATCTATCAGATCTAGTCTCTTAAATCTATTTCTCACTTCCACTGTATAATCATAAGGGATTTGATTTAGGTCATACCTGAATGGTCTAGCAGTTTTCCCTGCTTTCTTCGATTTAAGTCTGAATTTGGCAATAAGGAGTTCATGATCTGAGCCACAGTCAGCTCCCGGTCTTGTTTTTGTTGACTGTATAGAGCTTCTCCATCTTTGGCTGCAAAGAATATAATCAATCTGATTTCAGTTTGATCATCGGTGATGTCCATGTGTAGAGTCTTCTCTTGTGTTGTTGGAAGAGGGTGTTTGCTATGACCAGTGTATTTTCTTGGCAAAACTCTATTAGTCTTTGCCCTGCTTCATTTTGTATTCCAAGGCCAAATTTGCCTGTTACTCCAGGTGTTTCTTGACTTCCTACTTTTGCATTCCAGTCCCCTATAATGAAAAGGACATCTTTTTTGCGTGTTAGTTCCAAAAGATCTTGTAGGTCTTCATAAAACCGTTCAACTTCAGTTTCTTCAGCGTTACTGCTTGGGGCATAGACTTGGATAACTGTGATATTGAATGGTTTGCCTTGGAGATGAACAGAGATCATTCTGTTATTTTTGAGACTGCATCCAAGTACTGCATTTCGGACTCTTTTGTTGACCATGATGGCTACTCCATTTCTTCCGAGGGATTCCTGCCTGCAGTAGTAGATGTAATGGTCATCTGAGTTAAATTCACCCATTCCAGTCCATTTTAGTTCGCTGATTCCTAGAATGTCAATGTTCACCCTTGCCATCTCTTGTTTGACCACTCGCAATGGGAAGAATGTAGGCAGGGATTAATCTTTTCAAAATGGAGACCAGAATAGTAGACAACATACAGGGTATCTTCTTAATCCATACCACCCGCTATGTGCCCTCTGTCCATGGAGTATAGAGGCAAGTGAAGGGTGCTGCTGTTTTCCTATTTATGTTATAAAAATTCCTTCTCCTGGGTGGAAGTGATCAGACCAAGAATGTGTTTGACCCATGTGTGTGTTAATTCCAGTACCTCTCCTTGAAGTTTGGCACTAACACTTTCAAATACTGGTCATCTTTCTTCTTGCTTGAGTTGAGGAGACGTAAGCCAAAAGACTACAAAATAGGCATTTTGCATCTAGCACTGGGAAGGAAGAGGAAGCGGGTCTGCCAAGAGGAAAGATTGAAAGAAAGACTTCTCAGCAGGGATGAAAAATGATGTGGCTGCAGAGAGGTGGGGATAACTACATTGATGGGGCTGAGATAGAGCTACCTCGGTCAATTACTGGAGATTTTAACGTTTGTTGGCATGTTTTCTTGTTTCCATCCTTTTTTAAGATTGGACTCCCCATGCTGCTTGTAATATGGGACACCCTCTTCCTTCTAAGTTGCTTCCTTGACTTCATATAGTTTGAGTGGATTTTCTTTACTTGAAGCCAAAAGTACTTGACCAAGGCACAGATTTTATAGCAATATTGAGTATCTAGTCACTGAAAAGTGACTTCAAAAAATGTAAACAAAATCCCAAATAGAACTAAGGAAATGAGACCTACAGAAAAATGAAGGGAAGTGGAAACTGGTCATGATCTTTGACTCACCTGAACTGCTATGGGAATTTTCTATCCTTCTTTAGGCAAGAAAGAAAATCAAAGTTAATAGACTGGCATGGTATTTGTTTCTCTACATTGTCATAGAAAAGTCAGCAAGTGACCAGAAACCAAGGCTCCAGAATGTGTAGAAAATCAAATTATTGATAACTTATTGGTTAAATTACTGAAAGAAGTACTTGTGTCCCAGACCCAAACACAGTTTGCCTACCCTACCTAATCCTCCCTATTTTTGAGTCACAAAGGATTTTTGTTTTTAGACTCCAAAGTCAATTGAGGATACAATGTTTTGCAATAAATGAGATGTGAACACACTTGTACCTTCAGAAATAAACTCCAATATCATGTGAATGTAAAAAGCATAACTGAAGTGTTAAGGCTGCCTCTTTCAACTGCTTTATTAGCTGGTTCTACAGCTTGATCTTGGGGCTTCCTTAGTGGCTCAGGGAGAAAGAATCCAGCTGCTGTGCAGATTCAAGAGATGTGGGTTCAGTCCCTGGGTGGGGAAGATCCACTGGAAGAGGGCATGGCAACTTACTCCGGTGTTCTTGCCTGAAGAATCCTATGGACAGAGGAGCCTGATGGGCTGTGGTTCATGGAGTCTCAAGAGTCAAAAACAACTGAAGCCACAGCACAGCGGCACAGGACAGCTTGATCTCAATGCTGTGCTGTAACATTTTGAGGACCAGTAGAATCATTACAAAAAATGTAGAACTAAGGCCTTGTTTTATGAAGAGTTATCCTTGAAATCTATCCACACTGTAAGTTTAAAGAAGATATAATGTAATTGCACTACTTTATAGTCAGCCTTGCAATGCAGATATTTTCCTGTGAGGATCTGTGTAGCCCCAGCTGTTACTAGTTAATGCTGGTAATGACACACAGCAACTACCATTTGTGGAGAGTCGACTGTGTGCTAGGCACGTACAAAGGGCTTCATGGATAGTTCATCCAGGACACTCAACAACCCTATGTTCCTAGGAGGAACATAATTTTTTTTTTTAAGAAAGCAGTGCATAAATAAGAGAAGAAAGGATATATTTAAGTGATTTATTTGTACATGTAGATTTAAACCAGCCTTCATTCTTAACAAATCATTACAATATATAAAATACAAGTAAGACCAGAAGTAAAACGGTACCTGGTCCTTTTTTTTTTTTTGAAGTCTAGTTGATTTACAGTGTTTTGTTAGTTTCAGGTGTACAGCGAAGTGATTAAAATAATATATCTATATAGTGAGTGAGTGAAAGTCACTCAGTTGTGTCCAACTGTTTGTGACTCTATGGACTATACAGTCCAGGGAATTCTCCAGGACAGAATACTAAAGTGGATAGCCATTCCCTTGTCCAGGGGATCTTCCCAACCCAAGGACTGAACCCACGTCTCCCACATTGCAGGCAGATTCTTTACCAGCTGAGCTACCAGGGGTGGGGTTTATTTATATACCCCAGTGTGTATGTGTATACTTTTAAGGATTCTTCACCCCTTTTGTACTCTGTGCTATACAAAGGTCCTTTTTGGTTATCTATTTTATATATAGTGGTATGTATATGTTAATCTCAAACTCCTAGTTTATCCCTCCCACTCCTTTCCTCTCTGGTAACCATAAGTTTGTTTTTTATGTCTGTGGATCTATTTCTGGTTTATACATAAGTTCATTTGTATCATTTTTTAAAATATTTCATACTTGAGTGATATATGATATTTGTCTTTCTCTGGTTTATTTCACTTAATATGATAATGTCTAGGTCTATTCATGCTGCTGCAAATGGCATTATTTCATTCTTTTTTATGGCTGAATAATATTCCCTGTGTGTGTGTGTGTGTGTGTGTGTGTGTGTGTGTGTATCTATTGATTATATCACATCTTTTTTATCCACTTTTCTGTTGATGGGTGTTTAGGTTGTTTCCATGTTTGGCTACTGCGATAGTGCTGCTAGAAACCTTGGTGGCATCTGACACACTTAAACAGATTTTGGTTATAAACCCTGATGGCAAATCTTAGAGCAACTGTATGCAAAAAAAGGATTTCAAAGCTTTAAATCCCATGTTTATTAGAAACCAGTGAATTCTCAGGGCCTCCTAGTACAATACTTAATCTTTCTTTCTTGAAAAAATCTACCACTGAGTATTTCATAGAGCCCTTCAAAGCTTATCTTACATTTCATTAAAAAAAAGAGAGAAGAATTTTGATCATGAATAATTCCCCTCAAATTACTCTGCTACACTTAAAAATTTCTACTTTGCCAATAAGCAAAAAATATTATGTATATGTAAATCTTCCATGGTGGCTCAGAAGGTAGAGAATCTGCCTGCAATGCATGAGACTTAGGTTTGATCCATGAGTCGAGAAGATCCCCTGGAGAAGGAAATGGCAACCCATTCCAGTATTCTTGCCTGAAAAATCCCATGGATGGAGGAGCCTGGTGGGCTACAGTCCATGTGGTCACAGAGTCGGACATGACTGAGCAGCTAACACTTTCACTTTCATATGTAAAGTGAAATTAAATTGTTTCTCTTTCTCAATGTTTGTAAGCGTCCTCGTGTGTGTGTGTGTGTGTACTCTTGATGAGAAAATAACACAAGAACAACTTAAGAGAACTAGTCATACTTTTGATTATATCCATGAACAGTCACTTAACTTCCATTTCCCCATTTTTCTCAGTTGTAAAGTTGAAATTTAAACATGCATGGTCCTGTTTGGAGAATGAAAATGCAAGATAATGGCATTACATGCTTCATCTTGTTGATATTTTCCCCCACAGGGAGTGATTATCATTCACAAACCATGGGAAACTTTCTATTAAGGGAGCTTTCCAGTTGTTTTCACTTTTTTTCTGCCTTTGCCTTAGACCTTTAGGAAACATTATTCGAAAGGGGGACTGTAATTTCTTTAGCAGGTTAATGGGAATTTTTGTAGCATAAAATCATGCAACTGTGATTGAAACAAATGGAGCATTTAAATCAATAACAACAAATCATTAGAACAGCTGGTAATTAACCTTTCATCTCTGTAAAGGGATTATTTAGACAGCAACACAGGGTAGCATCTTGTACACGTTTGGTGTTAGTGGAAAAACTTCTGGTCCAACACTGTTTTAATCATGAGTTAAAAATATGAAATGGAGACTATTTTGATTTTAAAACTTATTTTAAAAAGCAAAATTTGATTTTTCTTTTCAGATACAAAACTTCTAAAAGTAACTAAAGATAATAGTGCAGGGTTTTCTATTTACATAGCAGTTTTCATCTCTAGATGAGAGCATATTTTTGTAGACAAATTATTTATGCTCTGCATGATTGGGGTAAGAAGGCTTTTGAGAAAGAAGAAATATATCATATAAAAGACATAAATATTTGTCTAAGCAAGGGACAGGGGAGAGAATAACTTTTCAAGTCAAATAACCACCAAACCATTACACAGTTCTTGGTGTTTCAGACTAATTTATCTGTCATCTCTATGGAGATCTCAAAAGACATCAAGTTTTATTTGAAAAAAGCTAGACTTCAGCTACGGCAATGGGTCTGATGCATAGTGGAGTCTCAAGAAGACATTACAACTGAGATACCTACCAAGGCAAATGGGAGGGCAGACCTCATTCTTCATTCATTTATTTATTCAACAAGGTTATTAAGCTCTACTATGTACATAGCAATTTACAAGATATTGGGAGAACACAGTAGCAAGATAATGTATTCTCTAAACTCTAGGAGAATAAAACTTAACAACTGCATATAGGCAACTCATAACTACTATGATAACCACTGGATAAAGTGGGAACACATAAAAAGAACATAGAATGCACTCTTAGGAACTCAGAGAAAACCACTTATAGAAAGCATCAGTTCAGTTCAGTCGCGCAGTCTTGTCCGACTTTTTGTGATCCCATGAATTGCAGCACGCCAGGCCTCCCTGTCCATCACCAACTCCTGGAGTTCACTCAAACTCACATCCATCGAATCAATGATGCCATCCAGCCATCTCATCCTCTGTCGTCCCCTTCTCCTCCTGCCCACAATCCCTCCCAGCTTCAGAGTCTTTTCCAATGAGTCAACTTTTCACATGAGGTGGCCAAAGTACTGGAGTTTCAGCTTTAGCATGAGTCCTTCCAATGAACACCCAGGACTGATCTCTTTTAGAATGGACTGGTTGGATCTTCTTGCAGTCCAAGGGACTCTCAAGAGTCTTCTCCAACACTACAGTTCAAAAGCATCAATTCTTTGGTGCTCAGCCTTCTTCACAGTCCAACTCTCACATCCATACATGACTACTGGAAAAACCATAGCCTTGACTAGATGGACATTTGTTGGCAAAGTAATGTCTCTGCTTTTCAATATGCTGTAGAGTTTGGTCATAACTTTCCTTCTAAGGAGTAAGCATCTTTTAATCTCATGGCTGTAGTCACCATCTGCAGTGATTTTGGAGCCCCCCAAAATAAAGTCTGACACTGTTTCCACTGTTTCCCCATCTATTTCCCATGAAGTGATGGGACCGGATGCCATGATCTTCATTTTCTGAATGTTGAGCTTTAAGCCAACTTTTTCACTCTCCTCTTTCACTTTCATCAAGAGGCTTTTTAGTTCTTCACTTTCTGCCATAAGGGTGGTGTCATCTGCGTATCTGACATTATTGATATTTCTCCCGCAATCTTGATTCCAGTTTGTGCTTCTTCCAGCCCAGCATTTCTCATGATGTACTCTGCATAGAAGTTAAATAAGCAGGGTGACAATATACAACCTTGATGTACTCCTTTTCCTATTTGGAACCAGTCTGTTGTTCCATGTCTACTTCTAACTGTTGCTTCCTGACCTGCATATAGGTTTCTCAAGAGGTAGGTCAGGTGGTCGGGTATTCCCATCTCTTTCAGAATTTTCCACAGTTTATTGTGATCCACACAGTCAAAGGCTTTTGGTATAGTCAATAAAGCAGAAATAGATGTTTTTCTGGAACTCTCTTGCTTTTTCCATGATCCAAGAGATGTTGGCAATTTGATCTCTGGTTCCTCTGCCTTTTCTAAAACCAGCTTGAACATCTGGAATTTCACGGTTCATATGTTGCTGAAGGCTGGCTTGGAGAATTTTCAGCATTACTTTACTAGCAAGTGAGATGAGTGCAATTGTGTGGTAGTTTGAGCATTCTTTGGCATTTCCTTTCTTTGGGATTGGAATGAAAACTGACCTTTTCCAGTCCTGTGGCCACTGCTGAGTTTTCCAAATTTGCTGGCATATTGAGTGCAGCACTTTCACAGCATCATTTTTCAGGAGTTGAAATAGCTCTACTGGAATTCCAAAACTTCACTAGCTTTGTTTGTAGTGATGCTTCCTAAGGCGCACTTGACTTCACATTGCAGCATGTCTGGCTCTAGGTGAGTGATCACACCACTGTGATTATCTGGGTCATGAAGATCTTTTTTGTACAGTTCTTCTGTGTATTCTTGCCACCTCTTCTTAATATCTTCTGCTTCTGTTAGGTCCATACCATTTCTGTCCTTTATCGAGCCCATCTTTGCATGAAATGTTCCTTTGGTATCTCTAATTTTCTTGAAGAGATAGCTAGTCTTTCCCATTCTATTGTTTTCCTCTTTTTCTTTACATTGATCGCTGAAGAAGGCTTTCTTATCTCTTCTTGCTAGTCTTTGGAACTCTGCATTCAGATGCTTATATCTTTCCTTTTCTCTTTTGCTTTTTGCTTCTCTTCTTTTCACAGCTATTTGTAAGGCCTCCCCAGACAGCCATTTTGCTTTTTTGCATTTCTTTTCCATGGGGATGGTCTTGATCCCTGTCTCCTATACAATGTCACGAACCTCATTCCATAGTTCATCAGGCACTCTATCTATCAGATCTAGTCTCTTAAATCTATTTCTCACTTCCATTGTATAATCATAAGGGATTTGATTTAGGTCATACCTGAACGATCTAGTGGTTTTCCCTACTTTTTTCAATTTAAGTCTGAATTTGGCAATAAGGAATTCATGATCTGAGCCACAGTCAGCTCCCGGTCTTGTTTTTGTTGACTGTATAGAGCTTCTCCATCTTTGGCTGCAAAGAATATAATCAGTCTGATTTCAGTGTTGACCATCTGGTGATGTCCATGTGTAGAGTCTTCTCTTGTGTTGTTGGAAGAGGGTGTTTGCTATGACTGGTGCATTTTCCTGGCAAAACTCTATTAGACTTTAGCCTGCTTCATTCTGTATTCCAAGGCCAAATTTGCCTGTTACTCCAGGTGTTTCTTGACTTCCTACTTTTGCATTCCAGTCCCCTATAATGAAAAGGACATGTTTCTTGGGTGTTAGTTCTAAAAGGTCTTATAGGTCTTCATAGAACCATTCAACTTCAGCTTCTTCAGCGTTACTGGTTGGGGCATAGACCTGGATTACTGTGATATTGAATGGTTTGCCTTGGAGATGAACAGAGATCATTCTGTTATTTTTGAGCTTACATTCAAGTACTGCATTTTGGAATCTTTTGTTGACCATGATGGCTTCTCGATTTCTTCTGAGGGATTCCTGCCCGCAGCCGTAGATATAATGGTCATCTGAGTTAAATTCAGCCATTCCAGTCCATTTTAGTTTGCTGATTCCTAGAATGTCGACGTTTACTCTTGCCATCTCCTGTTTGACCACTTCCAATTTGCCTTGATTCATGGACCTAACATTCCAGGTTCCTATGCAATATTGCTCTTTACAGCATTGGACCTTGCTTCTATCACCAGTCACATCCACAGCTGGGTATTGTTTTTGCTTTGGCTCCATCCCTTCATTCTTTCTGGAGTTATTTCTCCACTGATCTCCAGTAGCATATTGGGCACCTACTGACCTGGGGAGTTCCTCTTTCAGTATCCTATCATTTTGCCTTTTCATACTGTTCATGGGGTTCTCAAGGCAAGAATACTGAAGTGGTTTGCCATTCCCTTCTCCAGTGGACCACATTCTGTCAGACCTCTCCACCATGACCCACCCGTCTTGGGTGGCCCCACACACCGTGGCTTAGTTTCATTGAGTTTGACACGGCTGTGGTCGTGATTAGATTGACTAGTTTTCGGTGGTTATGGTTTCAGTGTGTCTGCCCTCTGATGCTCTCTCCCAACACCTACCCTCTTACTTGGGTTTCTCTTACCTTGGATGTGGGATATCTCTTCAAGGCTGCTCCAGCAAAGCACAGCCGCTGCTCCTTACCCTTGGATGAGGGGTATCTCTTCAGCGATGCCCCTCCAGACCTTGAATGTGGATTCACTCCTCTCAGCCCTCCTGTGCCGTCGGAGCCTGGCACTCTCGGCCGCCGACCTCAGCGGTGGGAAGCTTCTCTCGGCTGCAGCCCCTGACCTCGGCGGTGGGGGAGCTCTTCTTGGCCATGCTTCTGCGAGGTCCGTCACAGCCGGTGCGCTCTTAGGTGCTCTTAGCGCACAGTCAAGGGTCTAATAGAAAGCATCAGCCAAAAAAAATTCTGTAGGATGACTAGAGTTAACCGGGTATTTGGGAATTTGTAATGTGATTCAGCGAGCTCAAACTCAGTGCTCTGTGACAACCTAGAGTGGGATGGGGTGAGTGGTGGGAGGCAGGTTCAAGAGGGAGGGGTTATATGTATCAGTTTAGTTCAGTTCAGTCACTCAGTCGTGTCTGACTGTTTGTGACCCCAGGCCTCGCAGCACGTCAGGCCTCCCTGTCCATCACCAACTCCTGGAGTTCACTCAGACTCACATCCATCAAGTCAGTCATGCCATCCAGCATACCTATGGCTAATTCATGGGGGCAGAAACCAACACAACATTCTCTAAAGCAATTATCTTCCACTTAAAAATAAATAAAAAATTTAAAAAGTTAACCAGGGGAGGAAGGAAGGTCTGGGTCTGTTTAGAGGAATATCAGTGCAATAGTGTAGAAAATGAGAAAACTGTTGGAGCTGCAAGTATTTCAGTTTTAACAGGAGTTTAGAGCTTAATGGAAGGAGAGGGAAATGATAAGACTGAAGAGATAATTATTAACTTTATCAGTGACTTGTCAGTGACCTACCAAGGCTTAAGGATGGGCTCAGTGACATGACTCTACACATTCAAGTCTCTGCCTCCTAGCCTCCTTATGGATTATTTGAGCTGAGTATTTAAGTTTCAGATATAATTTTCAATGTCGTCCTTGTGTTTTGCCCAGAGTTATACCATCTAACTTCCTTAGCAATAACAGTTTGTCTTAGCATCTCCCGAAGCAAGAACTTTTCTTCTGAAGTGTGTCAACATGGTCTTATTTCCAGTGTTTTCCATTTTTGAGACATTTTGGTAGCTATATCTTCCCTGTTGTGTTATGCTTACTTTAGATTGATAAAGTATTGCTAACTCATGGATCCATCAATCTTTCTGAGAGATTTTGTCCCAAGGGCCAGTGCAAATCATCCATAAAAACAAGCCAAGGATTAACTTTTTTTTGATCTAAGCTGAAAGAATTTATCCCCTAAAGAAAACATAACTTGTCCATATTCATCAGGGTGTACAATTCTTTCCTATTGGTGAAAAATATGCGGTCATAGCCCTTCATGATTTATAAGCCAGTCTCACCAGTAGCCGTTGTAGAATTTACTTTGAATTAAAAATATGATATTATGGAGCTATTTATAACTGATCAAAATTATGCCAATGGTTTGTGTGTGTTGACATAATATGAGGGGCTCAATTAACTCGTCTTCACCTGATGGCAATTTTGAAAAAAAAAAAAAGTCTAACATTTTAGTTTCTCTGCGTTCAGCAGCTAGGAATATCAATTTTTTAAAAATCTTTTCCAAAGGATATGAAGAAATTTAGAAGTGGTGGAAGAAATTCTGACAAAAGCATTATGATCTTCTTTACACAGAATCTTCGCAATGCCTATTGTAAGTAGGTGATAGAAATTTCCAGCAAAATTGTTCAAGCCTTTTTCATTCTTAGAATTATGAAAAGGGTATTCTACTTTAGTTGGTCTTAAGACCTTTTCCCCTTTTTCTGCATTTGATATGAATATGCATAAATTCTGTGCCCTTTGCTATTGAATCATTTTAAAATTTCTTGCTTTTCTTGAATCTAGCTAGGGTAAGGATGGAGGAGTCATTCATTCTTGTGGTTGAATTGTGAATAAATGTTTGATGCTGAATAATCAAAAAATGAAAAGTGATAAAACCATTCTCAATGTAGAGAAAATGTTCAGTGAAGTGTTATTGTATACATGTTATATGCGATAACATGTATATGTAATGTTATCTACAATAATCACTACTTCTATTTGCAGAACACTGTGATAATATTAGAACAATTTAGTGTCTACTGGCATTTTTAACTTCATTTGTGGATGAGGAAAATCATGTGAAGAGATGAGGTATTGTATAATACATACATCAGTCAGAGTGACAGAGCCTGGCTACCTCATAACTACTTCATCTTTTTCTCTGAAAACACTATCAGTGTAGATTTTCCAGCTTTCTTTTATTCTTGGCTGTGGCCATGATATTGAGTTCTAGCCAATGCACTTTTAGAAAAATGAAGAATACCACTTCTAGGTTGGACTTGTAATTAATATCCCAACACAATCTTCCAGGCTTCTTCCTCCTTCTACCATAAATTCTGGAAGCTATTTTTGAGAATGGCAAAAATCACAATATGAGTGAGCCTCGAAACTTGAATCACTGCTTGGAGGATAGCTGTTAACCAATCAGCAATTATAATTTTGGTCTTTTAATAAGAGAACAGTATACTTCTTTGTATTAAACCACTGAGATCTTGAGGGTTTGTTTATCACAGCAACTAGTGTTACCCTAACCAATACATGCAGATAGTAACTGAGGGAAATAAAATTTGAATCAAGGTATTCCTTGTCCCAAAGAAATGCTCTTAAATACTTCTCAAGCTGTCAGACAACACAGTGTCTCTAATATGTTGCCTCTGGGACTGTTGTAATGGGGATACTATGTGGAAACTAATTATCTGAACTCTTGGCAATATATTTTCCAACCCTCAAGCTCAATGCTGATTCCATCTAGGAGGTGCATTTTTTCCCCTCTCTAGGAATTCAGAATTGTAGAAAATATGATATGCCTAATGGATTACAAAATGGTGCAATGACAATGGCTGCTTGCCTATTTATGACAACTTGCTTACTGATTTAGTGGTTTCTTTGATTAAGGTCATTTTTAACAACTGCATTCAAAGAAACTTAAATTATCTGGGCTTCACTGACTAAACACAAGCTATTATTTGTCATCTGGCCCTATGGAGCCTAGGAACTTGTGCATTGGAATTTGGTGAGATAAAAGGAAACTAAATTCCTCTTTGAGGTGCATTCTTGGTGATGGAATAATAAAAATCATGATTAGATAATAAATAATATAAATCACCTAATCATCTGTTTAGATGGCACAAACCATTTATTCTAGAACTTTGGTCCAAAAGACTTTTTTTATGGAAATCCATCTCATCAGGATCAAAAAAAAAAAAAAATGAGTAGCAGTTGGGCTTACTGATATATTTCAACATCACAGATAATTCCTTTCTACCACTCAGTCCCTTGAACTCTGAATAAAATAGTTTGCCAAAGGTGTTCAAGAATAAATGCTGTATTTACAAGGCTACTGACAACTCTGTTCTGTTCATCTTTGATCTAATAAGATCAAATAAAGGTATAATATGGCAAGATAATATCTTGTCACTCTGGGGTAATGTATTGTTTTGAGCTGCCATATGAAAATTCTTTGGGATGTACCAACAGGACTAAAACTGGATGAAGTAAAAAGCCCTTTTTATTTAAATACCTTGGTTAGTAAGAAAATTGTTCTACCCAAAACTTCTCCATCTGCTTTTTGGTGCTGGAAGTAGTTTAATAAGCTACAAAATCAGAATCTGAAAGACATAAAATTCCCCCTTGGATAGGAAATGAAGGGACCAAAACTTAGACTTCCTGGAAATGAGTTATTTCAGAGCTTTTCCTGACAGCAAAAAGGAAGATGATAGCACAAGTCCACAGAGAAGGCAAAAAGTTTGAAAAGAAGAGATTGAGAGGTCACCAAACTTAATTTCCTCTACTTCGCTGCTCTTCCCTGGGCCAGTTTATTTGTAATCATATTTCATCTCCATGAATGTATGCAAAAAAGTAGAAATAAAATTCAATAGCATCTTTTGGTCATGGCTATGTTGCATGAACATATTTTTATATCCTTAATAGATCTTTTAAAGCCAAAAAATCTGAATATAAAAGCTTTTTAAAAGTTTCAAATTGATGGTAATAACTCATTTACAAACTTAGTTGGTGGTACTGTCTCATTTATAACTCATTTCCATGGTATATGTGTGGGCCTCACTTTTAATGTGCAGAACACTTGGTTTGAATTGAATTTCTCTGTGCTTATTAATCACATACAATATTGGGAATGGAACCTCAAAACAACATTGCCTCCCAGAGAGTGGCTTGTTCACAGCTGCCCAGAATACATTATTCAGTATTAAAATACAGCTTGAGAAACTATTCCTCCATGTTCATCCCGTTATGTCTGATATTTCAAAATTTATATCTTACTATTTGAGATATTATGTAATAGCTGTGTTCTTATTGACCTAATTCCTTCTTCACTGGTAGGAAAAATGACTGAAGAACAAGATGATGAGAATAAATTAAAATGGATTTATCTTAGGTCACACACGTGTTTCACATTCCTTTTTTAGTGAGGACTGTAGGAAGGGCAATAGCAGAGGTGACTATAGGGCTAAGAAGAGGGGACTCCTTTCTCACATCCTTCCTTTCAAAACCAAGAAGGTGGGGATAATTTGGTCAGATTATAAACCATTTGTTGGGTATCATTCACCAGGAAGGAATGGAGTCACCTTGTGCCTTCATAGAAGCCGGATGCTATGAGGAGTTTCTCCAGAAACCACCACTTCTAGGGTTTTAGCACCATCTCAAAGGGATACTTGGATTTATTTTTTGCCATTTGTAGTTCTACTAAGAACCTCATAAAAAGAAGACAAGCTATAATTGGGGGCAGAATTATGGCATTCTACAATCCCTTGACCAAAATGCCATCTAATACACCCTCCTCCACCAACAACTCAAATGTCATTTTTTGAGAATAACATATAAATAAATGAAAGTCATACTTATTGCACTGATGAGATGAAAATTTGACAAAGCAACAGATATAGAAGCTGTCATATTTTTAGCAGGTTAGGATGTTGAAGAAATAACAAATTCTGTGTATAGATTGCCTTTGTTTATACCAGCTGAATTTCTGGAATGCATTCTTAGATGCAAATGCAGTGTTGCCCCAGAGAAAATCAGTAACTTTTGTGCATTTTATTTAGCTTCATTTCTATATCCGGGTAACACCACCAAAGCTTTTAGTCAGAAGACTGAAGAGGGTAGACATGATTTAGGTAATTAGAAGAATTGTATTCCCTTTCCATGAGACACGTGTGGTTTAGCCTAGCTTTGTCATTGCGTTATTCGGATGTTTTAACAGAACATTGTATAGTATGTCAGGATATCAATGTCAGTCTTATAGGATGGATTACTCTGAAAACTATGCTGTCTCCTGCCAAATCATTACCACTTAAAGGGACTCAAAAGTTAATAAGATGCTACAAGTTCCTCTCCTTTTATCCTGAATCTTAAAAAATAAAGACTATCATAGAAAGTGCTTAGATGATATAAGGATATTAAAGGGAAAAAGCTATGCTCAACATTTGTTTTTTGAAGATTAAAGAAAAGGAAATAACCATAAAAAGAGATATACGGAAGCTAAGAAGTGGAAGCAAGGATTCTGAAGAAGAATCAACCAGGAGAAATATGATCTTCATAAGAAACCGGTGACCATGAGGAAGATTATGAGTTTCCCACCATACTTTGGATTCAAGCCACATTTTAAAAGCTAATGATAGAAACAAACTCTTAGATACAGCGAACAAGCTAGTGGTTGCTGGAGCAGGGAGCACAGATGAAATAGGTGAAGGGGATTAAGAGGCACAAACTCTAAGCTGCAAAACCAGTAAGTGATGGGAATGTAATGTACACCTAGGGAATATAGTCAATAATATCGCAACAATTTTGTGTGGTGATGGACTTACTGTGGTGATCACTCCACAATGTATAAAATTATCAAATCACTGTGTTAGACATCTGAAACTAATATAATATTGTAGGTTAATTATAACTAAATGGAAGTAAATAAAAGCCCAGTGATCATCCAGGATACTTGCAGCAGGCTAAAAGGCTTTGGTCCTTCAGACCCCTGATGTTAGTGTTACAGGTACTCCTTGCAGAGAGCCATCCTTGGGAGTGTTTAGCTAAAGATGCTGCCTAAAGTCAGGCTGATCTTCATGGCAAAGCTTAAAGGCAGTTCTGGAACAAGAAGTGACAGAGGAGAACAAGATCTCGATTCGTGTCAGTGATGCCACTCCAGAGGGTGAGAAAGTGGTCTAGCTTAAGGACTTGGCTCCTTATCTCTTCATTACGTAGCTTCAAACAAGTCATTTACCATCAGTGCCTCAGTTTCCTCCAAAAAGTGCATAAAATCATTACCTACCACGCTGGGTTGTGAAAAGAATCACATGGTAGTAGTAAGATAATTATGTGGTGTGTAGAGGTGTTAGCTAACACTATAGTGGCAATTGTGCTACAATATATAAATATATCAAATCAACATATACATCTTAAATGTATACAATGTTATATGCCAAACGTGGGGATAAAGCATAGGGAGCACTTTACTGAGTTGCTGGCACAGTTAGAGCTCCATGGCTGCCTTGCCACTCTGCCCTTGGCACTGTACTGCAGGTATGTGGAGGTTACCCAGTCCAACCAGTTACCCTTGAAGAGATGGGGAAACTGAGGACATTACAGGTGAGCTAGTGCCTAAACAAGATGTTTTAACCTTAGATGACAAAGATATAACAATAGCCACATAATGGAAATATGTGCAGTAAGGAACTCAGAAGCCCAGCTCCGAAGTGAGGTCTGTCACCTGTGCTTGAAACTACTGACAATTGTTTTCACAAAAACTATAGTGTAAGAGTGTCCACTGGAACCAGCAGGGATTTCAAAGGTGAAGCAGAATATTACCTTGAGCTGTTTGATAAATCCCCAGGCTCTTCCCAGAGTGGGAAGCTGAGGAGGCCTCCTATTTGATGCTCCAATTCTCTAGCAGAAAAAAGAGAAAATCTCGAGGCTTCGTCATTGCTCAAGGTGAGTGGAAATAGGACACACCACATACTACTCCCAGGCAACTGTATTTACTTGGTTGTGCTGTTTGCAGCTGCACAGGGTGATGTGGTGTGGTCTCTGCCAGGAGTCCAAAGAATGCTTAGTGAGACTCCCTCTGATTGCTAAAGTGTTTATAGTGTGGCAGGCAATAATTATTAGAGCCAGGAGTAAGACTGTCTCTTTCTGTTTAATACAACAGAGATAGACTCTCTCTCTCTCGTCCTGATCATCTCCAGGCATTGGCACTGAGAATGGGCGACTCTGGAGACATCCAAAGATAGCTTTGTACACTTGTTCTCTATCTTTGAAAAAGAAGTATTAGAGACATAATGAAATGTCTGAATCTATTAGGCCATATGCTGGCATCAGAGCCAGTCTTTTAGAACATCAAGTTCTCTAATTCACACTTGAAATTTAGGACTTTGGGGAGCTGTCCCTGAGTCTCCTGAAATTAGGTATAAAAGTATGTTTATATCTAAAGGATGTATAGGACAAAAATGTTAAGACCCTCTCATTTCAACTTGCCTCACATAATAATGAATCTCAGTTCCTGCTCCAACCCTGTAGTTATAATACAGCTACCCTTGAGTTTGCAAGTTCTTCAAACCTAGTTCACACTGACTTAGGACCTAAGGGAATACATGGTTTTTTGTTATTGAAAAAAAAGTCCAGAGACATCTTGCTTCAGAAATGGCTGGATACAGGCTTTTAAAGATTACCAAGACTAATTTTTTTTTTTCCTTTCTCTCTCCATCTCTTGACTCAGTCTTTTTTCAGTTTCAAGAAAGATTTTGCCACATCCTGGCAAGAAGTCCATTGTAGTTCCAATCTGGCAACCCCCCTAGCTTAGCAAACCCAGGGAAGGAGTGCATCTCCTATTTGGTATTCCAATGATTGACTCTGACTGGACCAAATTGAGTTACATTTCCTATCCCTGAGTCAATCACTATTGTCCAGTGGATTTCAGTTTTGCACATTTGGGAATACCTGAAGACAGTTTTGGTTATCACAGCTCAAGCTTGCTACTGGAATCCAATAGTTGGAAAGCAGGGTGGCTGCCAGACATACAATGCACAAGCCAGTCCCCCACAGTAAAGAATTATTCATTTCCATATTTAATAGTGCTGAATTGGGGAAACCCTGCTACATAATAGAAGATGAATGGATCAAGCCTGGAACTCATGCCTATCCCTGGAGAGGGATAAGAGGATCCAACAATAAAAAGTGTAGAAAGGGAGATTTCCAAAGGCAAATCAGGATACTGGCACCAGAGGAAGGAGGAATCTGTTCCATGCAGGCAAAATCTAAAGAGATGCCTGCTAAAGAAGTTATTTTTATGAGCGCTTTGTCATTGAAGGCTTATGATGTATCAGGTACTGAGCTTATTATTTAGCCCTTACAAAGCAATAAATTATTTTTTATTATACCCACTTTGTAGATAAAGCATTTAAGCCTTAGCCAACTCATAAGAGGCAGAGAAGAGTACAAACTCATGATTTCTAGCTCCATAGTCTGAGCTCTCTCTAACATTCTTCTGTGTCACAAATTTCTGTTTGATGGAGAGGGGGAAAAAAGAGAATTCTACTACTTAAAAACTAAGAAGAAATAAAATGGATCTTGTCAGCTGATTCCTCAGATCTGTCTTGACTCCAGTGAAAAGCATGCTTGCCTTACAAAGACATTGCCTGGGTCACACATGTTCCCTGTGTGCATGCGCACATTGCTTTTCACTTGTGTATTTTAGGTCATTGAATAATTCCTTTTTCCTTTTGCTTGTATGAATTGTGTTTATTTAGGGTAAAAAGAATTCTTTTAGGGCACATATTTTCTGACTTCTTGCCTCCTCTTTACCACAAATGTCAAATTTTAAATCGCTTGCCACAGGGCAGTGGTGATTTACTCTTCTCCTTAACTTTGGTGAGCTGGTAAAATTAGACACTGTGCTGGATTTATATATGTGTGTATATGTTTTAGGAATTGGATGTAAGGATTAATGGCTTCACTAGCAAAGTGTTGTGGACTGATTTTTACATGTCTCACCTATTTTAGTTGATTTGTAAATCACATCAGACAAATTTTGTATTTCAGTCATTTTTTAAACTGTTTCTTATGAAAATTTCTAAACATATCCCAAAATAAAAGATACAAAGTACCCTATGTACCAGTTATCCAACTCTAATAACCATCTTTATTTTTACATTCTCATTTAATTCTAAGTTTTTTTCTGGAATATTTTATAGCAAATGTCAGATGTCATTTAATATCAAGATATTTAAACATGCATATTTAAAGTTACAAACTCCAGTTCCTTTGGTCTAATACCAAATTTATATTCAAATCTCTCTAATATAATTTGTTTACCTTTGGTTTGTTCAAATGAGTGTTTAACTGGTATCCACTCATGGTATTAAGTTGTTAATACTTAAGTGCTAACTATTGATACTTAGGTTGTTAATAATGAAGTCCATTTGAGTCTTTCTTAAGATAGTGTCCTCTCTCTACTACTTTTTTTATGTCACCGGTTTGTTAAGGAATACAAGTAAGGTATGCTGCTCTATGTTCATGGTATAACTGAACTAGTTTATCATGACTATATCATCAACTGAAATGTGAACCTAAAAACTCTGATCAAGTTCAGGATGAATTTGTATTTTCATAAATTCATCACTGTGTTACATTGTATGAGGGAAGACATGTCTCACTTTAGTGACACTAATATTGATCAGTGATTAATAGATAATAACAATGAGATTCTGTCATTGCAAATTCCCTCAGGGAATTTCACTTAGTGGTTTACTGTTATTTGATGACCATTACTTGAATCAACTCTTTTACTATGGGTTGCAAAATGGTGGTTTTTCTAATTCTGTCATCTCTTTTGCATCTGTTAGCTAGAATTCTCGTGGCAGATTCATGTTGATGTATGGCAAAACCAATACAATATTGTAAAGTAATTAACCTCCAGTTAAAATAAATAAATTTATATTAAAAAAAAGAAATCCCTGAGGTAGGATTCATCAGGCAAAAGCAAGATAAATATTTACTTCTTTTTAGTTATCAATGTTCAGAGTAATTGTTACTATCCTAACATCTTTAGTTCTGCCCAATGACTTGTGTATATGTGTGTGTATGTATATATAAATTTTGGAGGTGGAAATGTATGTTTTCTTATGAACTCATGGTATTCTAAAATATATATAATGTCCTCTAGTGAATTACAGACATTATCTTTTTGTAACTCTTCCATATTGACAACTTCAACTGTATACAATTATTGAGAGAATAGGAAATAATAAATTCAATTATCCATTAAAAAAGACCCTGATGCTGGGAAAGATTGAGGGCAGGAGGAGAAGGGGATAACAGAGGATGAGATGGTTGGATGGCATCACCAACTCAATGGAGATGGGTTTGGGTGGACTCCGGGTGTTGGTGATGGACAGGGAGGCCTGGCGTGCTGCAGTTCATGGGGTTACAAAGAGTTGGACACAACTGAGCAACTGAACTGAATTGATCCATAATCCAACTTTAACAATTAGAAGTTTATGAGAAATCTTTTTATTAAGTCTATAGGTGCACACTGTGTGCTGTATGTCTAGTTGCTCAGTCAAATCTGACTCTTTGTGACCCCTTGGACTGTAGCCTGCCAGGCTCCTCTGTCCATGGGAATTCTCTAGGCAAGAATACCGGAGTAGGTTTCCATGCCCTCCTCCAAGGGACCTTCCCAACTCAGGGATCAAACCCAGGCCTCCTTCATTGCAGACAGATTCTTTAACATCTGAGTTATCAGGGAAGCCCCTAGGTGCATGCTCTATACCCAAAATTCATATTATTTAGAAGTAGAATCCTGATGTATATTTCATCTATAAATACTGACTATGTATCTCTGATGAAAAGAGATACATTCAGAAGTCAAATCATGTCCACAATAAGTTACTAAAACCATCATTGCAAAAAAAGCAGGGTGACAATATAGTCCTTGATATACTCCTTTCCCAGTTTTAAACTGGTCCATTGTTCCATGTCTGGTTCTACCTGTTGCTTCTTGACCTGCATACAAGTATCTCAGGAGGCAGGTAAGGTGATTTGATATATTCACCTCTTGAAGAATTTTCCAGTTTGATCCACACAGTCAAAGGTTTTAGCGTACTCAATGAAGCAGAAGTAGATATTTTTTCTGGAATTCTCTTGCGTTTCCTCTGACCCAGCAGATGTTGACAATTTGATCTCTGGTTCCTCTGCCTTTTCTAAATCCAGCTTGAACTGTTGAAGCCTGGCTTGAAAGATTTTGAGCATTACCTTGCTAGTATGTGAAATTAGCATAATTGTGTGGTGGATTGAACATTTTTGGCATTGCTCTTCTTTGGAAATGGTATGAAAACTGACCTTTTCCAGTCCTGTGGCCACTGTTGAGTTTTCCAAATTTGCAGACATATTGAGTGCAGCCCTTTCACAGCATCACTTTTTTCACTTTTCACAGCACCACAGTATTTAACTTTTAGGATCTGAAATACCTCAGCTGGAATTCCGTCACTTCCACTAGCTTTGTTCATAGAAATGCTTCCTAAGATCTATTTGACTCCACATTCCAAGATGTCTGGCTCTAGGTGAGTGATCATGCCATCATGATTATCTGGGTCATTAAGACATTTCTGGTAAGTTCTTTTGTATATTATTGCTGCCTCTTCTTAATATCTTCTATTTCTGTTAAGTCTGTACCCTTTATGTCCTTTCTTGTGCCTATATTTACATGAAATGTTCCCTTGCTATCTGTAATTTTCTTTTTTAAAAAAATTAATTTATTTTAATTGGAGGCTAATTACTTTACAATATTGTAGTGGGTTTTGCCATACATTGACATGAATCAGCCATGGATGTATATGTGTTCCCCATCCTGAACCCTCCTCCCACATCCCTCCCCACCCCATCCCTCAGGGTCATCCCAGTGCATCAGCCCTGAGCACCTTGTCATGCATCAAACCTGGACTGGCAATTTCACATGTATAATTTCACATTATTTCACATGTAATAATATATATGTTTCAATGCTGTTCTCTCAAATCATCCCACCCTCTCCCTCTCCCTCAGAGGCCAAATTACTGTTCTATACATCTGTGTCTCTTTTGCTGTCTTGTATATAGGGTCATCGTTACCATCTTTCTAAATTCCATATATATGCATTAGTATACTGTATTGATGTTTTTCATTCTGACTTACTTCACTCTGTATGATGATAGGCTCCAGTTGCATCCACCTCATTAGAACTGATTCAGATGTATTCTTTTTAATAACTGGGTAATATTCTGTTTGTATGTGTACCACAGCTTTCTTATCCATTCATCTGCCAGTGGACATCTAGGTTTCTTCCATGCCCTGGTTATTATAAACAGTGCTGTAATGAGCATTGGGGTACATGTGTCTCTTTCAATTCTGGTTTCCTCGGTGTGTATGCCCAGCAGTGGGATTGCTGGGTCATATGACAGTTCTATTTCTAGTTTTTAAAGGAATCTCCACAAGATTCTCCATAGTGGCTGTACTAGTTTGCATTCCCACCAACAGTGTAAGAGTGTTCCCTTTTCTCCACACCCTCTCCAGCATTTATTATTTGTAGACTTTTGGAAAGCAGCCATTCTGACCAACATGAGATGGTACCTTATTGTGGTTTGATTTGCATTTCTCTGATAATGAGTGATGCTGAGCATCATTTAATGTGTTTGTTAACCATCTGTATGTCTTCTTTGGAGAAATGTCTGTTCTTTGGCCCATTTTTTGATTGGGTCATTTATTTTTCTGGAATTGAGCTGCAGGAGTTGCTTGTACATTTTTGAGATTAATTCTTGTCAGTTGCTTTGTTTGCTATTATTTTCTCCCATTCTGAAGGCTGTCTTTTCACCTTGCTTATAGTTTACTTCATTGTACATAAGCTTTTCAGTTTAATTAGGTCCCATTTGTTTATTTTTGCTTTTATTTCCATTACTCTGGGAGGTGGGTCATAGAGGATCCTGATATGATTTATGTCAAAGTGTTTTGCCTATGTTTTCCTCTAGGAGTTTTATAGTTTCTGGTCTTAGACGTTTAGATCTTTAATCCATTTTATTTTTTTGTATGGTGTTATAAAGTGTTCTAGTTTCATTCTTTTACAAGTGGTTGACCAGTTTTCCCAGCACCACTTGTCAAAGAGATTTCCTTTTCTCCTTTGTATATTCTTGCCTCCTTTGTCAAACATAAGGTGTTCAGAGGTGTGTGGATTTATCTCTGGGCTTTCTATTTTGTTCCATTGATCTATATTTCTGTCTTTGTGCCAGTACCATACTGTCTTGATGACTGCAGCTTTGTAGTATAGCCTGAAGTCGGGCAGGTTGATTCCTCCAGTTCCATTCTTCTTTCTCAAGATTGCTTTGGCTATTCAAGGTTTTTTGTATTTCCATACAAATTGTGAAATTATTTGTTCTAGTTCTGTGAAAAATACTGTTGGTAGCTTGATAGGGGTTGCATTGAATCTATAGATTGCTTTAGGTAGTATACTCATCTTCACTATATTGATTCTTCCAATCCATGAATGTGGTATATTTCTCCATCTATTTGTGTCCTCTTTGATTTCTTTCATCAGTGTTTTATAGTTATATATATATATAGGTCTTTTGTTTCTTTCAGTTCAGTTCAGTTCAGTCGCTCAGTCGTGTCTGACTCTTTGCGACCGCATGAATCGCAGCATGCCAGGCCTCCCTCTAAATCACCAACTCCCGGAATTCACTCAGACTCACGTCCATCGAGTCAGTGATGCCGTCCAGCCATCTCATCCTCTGTCATCCCCTTCTCCTCCTGCCCACAATCCCTCCCAGCATCAGAGTCTTTTCCAATGAGTCAACTCTTTGCATGAGGTGGCCAAAGTACTGGAGTTTCAGCTTTAGCATCAGTCCTTCCAAAAACACCCAGGGCTGATCTCCTTCAGAATGGACTGGTTGGATCTCCTTGCAGTCCAAGGGACCCTCAAGAGTCTTCTCCAACACCACAGTTCAAAAGCATCAATTCTTCGGTGCTCAGCTTTCTTCACAGTCCAACTCTCACATCCATACATGACCACTGGAAAAACCACAGCCTTGACTAGATGGACCTTAGTCAGCAAAGTAATGTCTCTGCTTTTGAATATGCTATCTAGGTTGGTCATAACTTTTCTTCCAAGGAGTAAGCATCTTTTAATTTCATGGCTGCAGTCACCATCTGCAGTGATTTTGGAGCCCAGAAAAATAAAGTCTGACTCTGTTTCCACTGTTTCCCCATCTATTTCCCATGAAGTGATGGGACCAGATGCCATGATCTTCGTTTTCTGATGTTGAGCTCTAAGCCAACTTTTTCACTCTCCTCTTTCACTTTCATCAAGAGGCTTTTTAGTTCCTCTTCACTTTCTGCCATAAGGGTGGTGTCATCTGCATATCTGAGGTTATTGATATTTCTCCCAGCAATCTTGATTCCAACTTGTGTTTCTTCCAGTCCAGCATTTCTCATGATGTACTCTGCATATAAGTTAAGTAAGCAGGATGACAATATACAGCCTTGATGTACTGCTTTTCATATTTGGAACCAGTCTGTAGTTCCATGTCCAGTTCTAACTGTTGCTTCCTGACCTGCATACAGATTTCTCAAGAGGCAGGTAAGGTGGTCTGGTATTCCCATCTTTCTCAGAATCTTCCACAGTTTATTTAGGTAGATATATTCCTATGTATTTTATTCTTTTTGTTGCAATGGTGAATGGGATTGTTTCCTTAATTTTCTTTCTGTTTTCTCATTGTTAGTGTATAGGAATGCAAGGGATTTCTGTGTGTTAATTTTATATCCTGCAACTTTACTATATTCATTGATTAGCTCTAGTAATTTTCTGGTGGAGTTAGAGTTTTCTATGTAGACGATCATGTCATCTGCAAACAGTGAGAGTTTTACTACTTCTTTTCCAATTTGGATTCCTTTTATTTCTTTTTTTTTCTCTGATTGCTGTGGCTAAAACTTCCAAAACTATGTTGCATAGTAGTGGTGAGAGTGGGCACCCTTGTCTTGTTCCTGACTTTCAGGGAAATGCTTTCAATTTTTCACCACTAAAGATGTTTGCTGTGGGTTTGTCATATATAGCTTTTATTATGTTGAGGTATATTCCTTCTATTCCTGCTTTCTGGAGGGTTTTTATCATAAATGGATGTTGGATTTTGTCAATGGCTTTCTCTGCATCTATTGAGATAATCATAACTTTTATTTTTCAATTTGTTAATGTGGTGTATTACATTGATTGACTTGTGGATATTAAAGAATCCTTGCATCCTTGGGATAAAGCCCACTTGGTCATGGTATATGATTTTTTTAATATGTTGTTGGATTCTGTTTGCTAGGATTTTGTTAAGGATTTTGCATCTCTGTTCATCAGTGATATTGGCCTGTAGTTTTCTTTTTTGTGTGGCATCTTTGTCTGGTTTTGGTATTAGGGTGATGGTGGCCTCATAGAATGAGTTTGGAAGTTTACCTTCCTCTGCAATTTTCTGGAAGAGTTTGAGTAAGATAGGTGTTAGCTATTCTCTAAATTTTTGGTAGAATTAGGCTGTGAAGCAGTCTGGTCCTAGGCTTTTGTTTGCTGGAAGATTTCTGATTACAGTTTCTATTTCTGTGCTTGTGATGGATCTGTTAAGATTTTCTATTTCTTCCTGGTTCAGTTTTGGAAAGTTATACCTTTCTAAGAATTTGTCCATTTCTTCCAAGTTGTCCATTTTATTAGCATGTAGTTGCTGATAGTAGTCTCTTATGATCCTTTGTATTTCTGTGTTGTCTGTGGTGATTTCTCCATTTTCATTTCTATTTTTGTTGATTTGATTTTTCTCCCTTTGTTTCTTGATGAGTCTGGCTAAATGGTTTGTCAATTTTATTTATCTTCTCAAAGAACCAGCTTTTAGCTTTGTTGATTTTTGCTATGGTCTCTTGTTTCTTTTGCATTTATTTCTGCCCTAATTTTTATAATCTCTGATCATTCACATTCTATTTTTTTCTTCTGTTTTTGTTTTGTTTTGTTTGTTTTGTTTTTGCATTGTACACTCTCTTTGCTATGCTTTAGAACTCTGCATTCGGATGAGTGTATCTTTCGTTTTCTCCTTTACTTTCACTTCTCTTCTTTTCTCAGGTATTTGTAAGGCCTCTTCATGCAACCATTTTACCTTGTTGCATTTCTTTTCCTGGGGGATGGTTTTGGTCACCACCTCCTGTACACTGTTATGAATCTTTGTTCATAGTTCTTCAGGCACTCTATCAGATCTAAACCCTTAAATCTATTTGTCACTTCCACTGTATAACTACTAATCATTACAAAACAGAATTTCAACCATAGTGCTTTCTTTTTTTTAAAGTTTCATTTATTATTTATTTGTTTATTGTTTTTGGCTGGCTGGGTCCTTATTGCTTAGCATGGGCTTTCCCTAGTTGTTGCGAGCAGGGACTACTCTTCACTGCGGTATGCAGGCTTCTCATTGTGGTGGGTTCTCTTGTTGCAGAGCACACGCTGTAGGCCCTCTGGCTTCAGTAGTTTCAGCATACAGGCTTCAATCGTTGTGGCTTATGGGCTCTATAACACAGGCTCAGTGGTTGTGGCTCACAAGCTTAGTTGCTGTGAGGCATGTGGAATCGTGCCAGACCAGAGATCAAACCCATGTTCCCTGCCTTGGAAGGCAGATTCTTATCCATTGTGCCACCAGGGAAGTCCCATTGTTCTTCCTAATGCTCAAGTTATCCCATCTTTAGCCATTAGAAGAAAGAAATGGTTATTAATTAGTTTCATTATTTCTTGCTATAGTAAAGTATAGAAAGTATTAAAATTAAAGAGAAACTAAGGAAATAAAATAAATATGCAAACTTTTCAAACTATTAAAATGAAAAGGAAAATAGATCATAGAAAAAGACAATATACACACTCTAAATAAATCATTTTAAAAATGATATTCTTTATTGCTTAGTAGTATTTTGTTCCAAGAATGTATCATAATTTTTTAATTCACATAATTTATGTATTTTTAAAGTTTTCTTTCTCTTCAGTTTGGAACTTTACAAAGGCCAATGGATGTTTGCATACAAGTGTTTGTCTAGACATATTCTTTATTGCTCTTGGGTTAATGCTTTGGGTAAAAACTTTTTAAGACTCTATATCCTGTTCTTAGTATCCATCCATTTCAGCCATTATCTCTAGAAATACTGTTTTGTCCTGTTTTCGTCTCTCTGGGGACATTCATAGCACCTCTTTTGCTTCTTTTCAATTTTATTAATCTTATTTCTGTGTTTCTTTGTTTATTTAATTTTTTTATTTTTGCATATCTTCTGGCTTTTTTTAATATCTACTGATTTTTTGGTTGTCTTAACTCTGATTTTAAGCTCCCCTTCGAATCCTGCATTTCACATAATTACATATTTTAGTTGAATTTTTGTTTTATAGTTTCTAGTTCTCTGCAAAAACTGTCCATTTCTTTTCCTCTTTCTTTTCTTTCCCTGACTTCCTTTCTTTTTTCTTAATGAATAGAAAAAACTGATTGCTTAAATGTCTGTACTTCAAGACTTCTGTACCTGGAGAATATGTGTCTCTGTTTCTCTGTAATGTCATGAATGTTGTATGTCTATTAGTGTGCCTTGTTTTATAATGTGTGCTTGGCATTGTATTTGAGAAAGTATATGTATACGTGTGTTGAGTTCTAGAAATGTATCATCTTCCTCTAGGAAGGACTCACATTTGGTCTATGAGACTTTAGCACTCTGGGCTCACCTCAATCTAATTCCATGAATTGAGATCTTTCTGTTTTGAGCTGTAATATCAATGAAAGTGAAATTATTAGTTGCTCAGTCTTGCCCAGCTCTTTGTGACCCCATAAACTGTAGCCCACCAATCTCCTCTGTCCATGGAATTCTCTAGGCAAGAATAGTAGTAAGTAGCCATTCTCTTCTCTAGGGGATCTTCCCAACCCATGGATCAAGCCAAAGTCTCCTGCATTGCAGGTGGATTCTTTACCATCTAAGCCACCATAGAAGCCCCAAGAATACTGAGTATATCTATAAAAATATAAGAATAATTGAGCAATATCTATAAGCCTATGTAATTCTGCCAACTTCTTGAGACCCTACTCAAAATGAGGGGGTTTGACAGAGCTAGCTATTCTGAGAAGATCTTGAAATCCGAACCCTGTTCTCCTAGACTCTGCTACACTACTGGGAAGCATTTTTAAGGATCTCAGTGGCAGTTTTGGAATCAGAAAAACAAAACAAACCAAATTAGTAAACAACAACCTTTATTTTCAAATGCCAAATAAAATTAAAAAAAAAAAAAGCACAGGAAGAATGGTCCAAACACTAGACTGATTAATAGAGTGTAATATGGTTGAAATAGCAGTTTTTATGGGCTTTTAATTACTTAAACTATATATATTTCTGGTATCCAAAGTGAAGTGAAGTGAAGTCACTCAGTGGTGTCTGACTCTTTGCGACCCCATAGACTATAGCCTGTCAGGCTCCTCCGTCCATGGGATTTTCCAGGCAAGAGTGCTGGAGTGGATTGCCATTTCCTTCTCCAAAGTATATTTGTTTTTAGGATATGTTTTGATTAAGTGTGGCTTGAGTTTGTTTTTCTCTTTCCAGACGAGATGTTTGTAGACTATCAGGAATTTTCTTTCTTTCTTTCTTTGTTTTGTTTGCTGAGTGACTTACTTTGTTTGCTGTTTACTCATTCAGAAACCAAGAGGTCTCCATGGTCGCCTCTAATGGTAATGATGAGTTACCCACTGTGTATTGCTCCTCCAAGAGCTGTAAATTGAAGACTAGGGTTCCCTGAGGCAGCCACAAAAGGGATGTGCTAGGATCCAGAGGAGAATTTCGTAGGAAGTATAATTTGCCTAAATTTCAAAAATTACTGCTACAGGTTTTGTAAAACAGTATGTTTAACCATGCTCTTTTAACTTTTATAATAGTTAATTTAAAGTCATTTCCTATCAGTATTAGCTATGAAACAAAATTGTGCTCTTTGGTCTGCTGCCCCTGAATTCTGTCAAATGATAATACTCTTCATAAACTATGATTAATATTGAGAAGCCCCTTCCATGCCATCTGCTGTCACAGGAAAATAGTACAGGGCTCACACAGTATCCACAAATCTCTCTGCTGAGCATTTACAATATGGTCCTGAGGGAAACAGAGAGCAAAAAGCATCAGCCAGGCAATGGCACAAACAATAACAAGCAAGGTTCAAACCAGTGGTTCACTTCTGCTGTCATTCAGGGCCATCTATGGAAGTCATAGGTGTGTCTCATCTTCACTGTTTCAAATCCTCAACATCTTACTGGTCATTTTCTGTTTGGGAGCTGTCTCTAATTGGAAACTCTGTCCTGTATTGCAGGAAATTTTTCATCTTGTGAGCCTTAATGGGAGAAACAAGGTCTAGGTAAGGACTTTCCCAGGATCTTTAAAGCTTAAGCATAAATGTGTTCTAGGCTTTCTTTGTCAAAAAGCAGTTGTGGTTGTGGTTTTTCAGTCGCTCAGCCATGTCCAGTCCTTTGCAACCCCGTGAACTGCAGCACAGCAAGCTTCCCTGTCCTTCACTATCTCCTAGAGTTTGTTCAAACTCGTGTCCATTGAATCAGTGATGTTATCCAACCACCACACCCTCTGTAGTCCCCTTCTCCTCCTGCCTTCTGTCTTTCCCAGATCAGGATCTTTTCCAGTGAGTCGGCTCTGCATCAGGTGGCCAAAATTAGAGCTTCAGCATCAGTCTTTCCAATGAAATTCAGGGTTGATTTATTTTAGGATTGACTGGTTTCATCTCCTTGCTGTCCAAGGGACTCTCAAGAGTCTTCTCCACCATCACAGTTCAATTCTTCAGCATTCAGCCTTCTTTATGGTCCAGTTCTCACATTCATACGTGACTACTGGAATAGCCATAGCTTTGACTAGATGGATCTTTGTCGGCAAAGTGATATCTCTACTTTTTAATATGCTCTCTAGGTTGGTCATAGCTTTTCTTCCAAGGAGCAAGCATCTTTTAATTTTGTGGCTGCAGTCACTGTCCGCAGTAATTTTGGAGCCCAAGAAAATAAAATCTGCTACTGTTTCCACTTCTTCCCCATCTATTTACCATGAAATAATGGGACTGGATGCCATGGTCTTAGTTTTCTGAATGTTGAGTTTTAAGCCAGCTTTTTCACTCACCTCTTTCACCTTCATCAAGAGGCTCTTTATTTCCTCTTTGCTTTCTGTAATTAGGGTGGTGTCATCTGCATATCTGAGGTTTTGATATTTCTCCTAGCAGTATGATTCCAGCTTGAGCTTCATCCAATCCAGCATGCCACATGATGTATTCTGCACAGAAGCTAAATAAACAACGTGAGAATATATAGCCTTGATGTACTCCTTTCTCAATTTTGAACTAGTCCATTGTTCCTTGTCAGGTTATAATTGTTGCTTCTTGACTTGCATACAGATTTCTCAAGAGGCAGGTAAGGTGGTCTGGTATTCCTGTCTCTTGAAGAATTTTCCATAGTTTGTTATGATCCACACAGTCAAAACCTGTAGCCTAGTCAATGAAGCAGAAGTAGATATTTTTCTGGAATTCTCTTGCTTTTTCTATGACCCAACAGATGTTGACAATTGATCTCTGGTTCCTCTGCCTTTTCTAAATCCAGCTTGAACATCTGAAAATTCTTGATTCATGTACTCTTGAAGCCTAAGCTTGAAAGATTTTGAGCATTCCTTGCTAGCAGGTGAAATGAGTGCAATTGTGCAGTAAGTTGAACATTCTTTGACATTGCCCTTCTTTGGGACTGAAATGAAAACTGACATTTTCCAGTCCTGTGGCCACTGCTGAGTTTTCCAAATTTGCTGACATATTGAGTGCAGCACTTTCACAGCATCATTTTTTAGGATTTGAAATACCTCATCTGGAATTCCATCACCTCTACTAGCTTTGTTTGTAAGAATGCTTCCTAAGGCCTGTTTGCCTTCACACTCCAGGATGTCTGGCTCTAGGTGAGTGATCACACTATCGTGATTATCTGGGTCATTAAGACCTTTTATGTACAGGTCTTCTATGTATTCTTGCCACCTCTTCATAATATGTTTGTCTTCTGTTAGGTCCATACCATTTCTGTCCTGTATAGTGCCCATCTTTGCATGAAATATTCCCTTGGTATCTCTAGTTTCCTTGACAAGATCTCTAGTCTTTCCCATTTCTGTTGCTTTCCTCTATTTCTTTGCATTGTTCACTTAAGAGGGCTTTCTTATCTCTCCTGCTGTTCTCTGGAACTCTGCCTTCAGTTGTATATCTTTCCTTCTCTCCTATGCCTCCAGCTTCTCTTCTTTTCTCAGCTCTTTGTAAGACTCCCTCAGACAACCATTTTGTCAAATGGTTTTTTTCAAAAGCAATAACCTGATCCAGAAACTCATGAGTCAAAGAGGGACGAGGAAGCAGTAGCATAACAGGTTTCCACAGGCACTGGTGGCAGAATTGCCATTATCTCTCTTGTGTAGCTACGGGGTAAGGCATGACATTGTGTATTCAGTGCCGTCCCCACCACCTGATTCTGGAGCACCACCTGATTCTGAAGCACCACCTGATTCTGGAGCATGATTTTGCCTGTTGTGTTAGTTATCTGGATTCTGGTGGTTCTTGCCTGTTTTCAGAACCTGGTTTTCCAGTCATTCACCTTGAACCTTTATGGGACATAGTATAGTTTCAGTAATTTCCTTTCTAGCTTCAATCAGCCACCAGTGGTTACTGTTGTTTACAATTGTGGCTTATGAGCAGTGCAATCACCATTGTTATTATCATCTTTAAGATGATTAGATTACAGTTCATTTAAAGTGTGCCAGGCACTCTGCTAACCACTGCATGGGCATTATCCCAAACAACTCCTTCAGCAAAAATGGTCTTTCAACTGTACTGAGAGCTAAGTACCATAATTACCCTCATTTTACAAAGCTGTAGCTTGACGAAGTTAAAGAATTTGGCCCAAGTTAGTAAGTATAAAAGCTAATTGATCTCAACTCAAGCATTTTCAATACCCACCTTGAATTGTTTCCATTAATATTAGAGTAGTACTATCAGTGTTGTTATCACTCTACTTCCTCACTCCTTGACAGACTAAAATTTCTAATCATTTTACCTTATGCTATGCTACTGCTAGAACAGTGTTTCCAGTCCTTGTGAATTAATCATGGAAGGCATCATTAGCCTCAATTTACAAATAAGAAAACTTAGTAGATACCTCAGAGTTGTTCAGAGTCACAGTCAGTTAGAAGATGGAGAATGAGATTGAATCCAGATCTTTAGACTCAAATGTGATTCAAATTTTATTACACTAGAAAAATTCAAAAGTAAATTTTCTCCCGTTTCTAGTCAGGGATCCCTGTAATAATGATTATTGCTGCTGCTGTTTAGTTGCTGTCGTGTCCGACTCTTTGCAACCCTATGGACTGTAGCCCGCCAGACTGCACTGTCCATGGGATTTCTCAGGCAGAAATACTAGAGTGGGTTGCCATTTCCTTCTCCAGGAGATCTTCCTGACCCAAGGATCAAACCCACGTCTCCAACTTGGCAGGTGAATTCTTTATCACTGAGTCACCTGGGAAAACTTCCTTAATAATAATTGTTGTTCAGTTGATTAGTCATATCTAAATCTTTGCGACCTCATGGACTACAGCACAGCAGGCTTCCCTGTCCTTCACTATCTCCTGGAGTTTGCTCAGATTCATGTCTCTTGAGTCAGTGATGCCATCCAATCATCTTATCCTCTTCCACCCTCTTCTCCTTTTGCCTTCAGTTTTTGCCTTCAATCAAAGACCCCAGCATCAGGGTCTTTTCCAATGAGTTGTCTCTTTGCATCAGGTGGCCAAAGTATTGGAGCTTCAGTTTCAGCATCAGTCCTTCCAGTGAATATTCAGGGTTGATTTCCTTTAGGTTTAACTGGTTAAACCTCCTTGCTGTCTAAGGGACTCTCAAGAATTTTCTCCAGCACCACAATTCAAAAACACCCAGCCTTCTTTATGGTCCCAATTCTCACATCAGTACATGACTACTGGAAAAACCATAGCTTTGACTATATGGACCTTTGTCAGCAAAGTGATGTCTCTGCTTTTTAATATGCCATCTAGGTTTGTCATAGCTTTCCTTACAAGCAGCAAGTGTCTTTTAATTTCATGGCTGCATTGCTACCATGTAAAACACTGAGAAAGAACACTGTTTTTTGATCAAGTTCATATCCCCAAAGGATCTGTGAACCTAATAGACTTTCATTAAATATCTGTTGGGATAACAAATTGAATCAAGTGATAGCATATCTGTCAACTTTAAAGATGGTGTACTGTTGATATTTGTAGATTTTTGTTTCTTTTCAATATATAGAAGGTTGGCATCACTGAAAAATACCTCCTTTAATTTGTCTCCATTAGGAAGTAATACTTAAAGCTAACATGTAAACTCCTATGAAAGAAAAATGTAATATTAAGTTGTTAACAGGAAAAAGAAAATGGAATAGAGTCCTTACAAAGCTAGGTTCATGGAAGCATTAATTTATAACAGTGAAAGATTGCAAATAACTTAAAATATCTACATTAACCAGAATACTCTCACTTTAATTCATTTTTTTTATTATTCTGCATTTGCTATTGTTTGTAAAAGTATTACTGTGTTTAAACAGCATTTGGATGTCTTCCATTCCATTCATGTAATAACAGGACCAAATCCTTATAGTCAGCTTAAATACTCTCTCCACTGTCTCTTCTGTCTTATTTCCTACAACTCTCTACCTAGTTCACCCCATTCCAACCACACAGGCTTTCTCAATGTTCCTTGAATATGTCAGTCCAGCTTCTGTCTCAGGGTCTTTACCCTTTCTCATTCCTCTGCTTAAACAATTTTCTGCCCATCCTTAGGGCTAGTTCCCTCACTTCACTGATACTCCCATTCAGATGGCAGACTTTTGTTTTCCTTTAGAAAACAAATGTATTTTTTTATTGAAATGTAATTCATGTTCAATACTATGTTACTTTTAGGTGTATAACATAATAATTTGATATTTGCCTACTTTATGAAATGATCACAAAAGTCTATTTAACATCTGTCCCCATACAAAGTTATTATAATATTATTGACTATATTTTATGCTGTATATTGTAGCCCCTTAACTTATTCACTTGTTTATATATCTGGAAATTTTGACCTCGTAATTCCTTGCATCTATTTCACTCACCTTCTACAACTCCCTCCTGTCTGGCAAAGAGCAGTTTCTGTTTTCATTTAGTTGTGTTCATTTTACTTTTTTACATTGTACATATAAGTGAGATTGTGTGATATTTGTCTTTCTGTCTGACTTATTTCAATTACCATAATACACTCTAGATCCATCCATGTTGTCAAAAATGGCAAGACTTCATATTTATGGTTAAGTTCTATTCTTTATCCAGTCATCTGTCAATGCTTCTATATCTTGATTATTGTAAATTATACTGCGGTGAACATTGGAGTTCACGTATGTTTTAAAATTAGTGTTTTTGTTTTGTTTGGGTAAACATTTCAAAGTGAAATTGCTGGATCACGTGGCAGTTCTATTTTTAACTGTTTGAGGACCCTCCTGTACTGTTCTCCACAGTGGCTGCACCAATGTCTAACCCTACCAACGGTGCATGAGGATTCCCTTTTCTCCTCACCCTCACCAACACTTGTTATTTCCTGTCTTTTTGATGATGCCATTCTGACAGGGATATCTCATTATGGTTTTGATTTGCATTTCCCTAATTATTAGTGATGCTGAGCATCTTTTCATGTGTCTGCTGACCATCTGTATGTCTTCTTTGGAAAATGTCTGTTTAAGTCCTATGCCCATTGTTTAGTCAAGTTATTCATTGTTTTGTTTTTCTGATATTGAATTTTATAAGTTCCCTCTGTGTTTTGGATGTTAATTAATCTTTATTATACATATCATTTCCAAATATCTGCTCCCATTTAGTAGGCTACCTTTTTGTTTTGTTGATAGTTCCCTTTGCTGTATAAAAGCTTTCCAAGGTGTATTAGAGAGGCATTCACTGACATTTGTAAATGAACAGTATTCTACATTCACTCTCTACCCTTCATCCTGCTTTCTTCTTCTTTATTGTACTTATTTTTTATACCATGTGTGTGTGTGTGTGTGTGTGTATATATATATGCATACACCCACACACATGTGTATAAATGTGTTTGTGTTTAACTGCATATTGTTTGGTCACTGCCAAATTCTCAATGACTAAATCAGACCCCAAAAATAGTTATTGGTCAATAAATATTTGTTGAGTGAAAGAAATTTGTTTGATCTCATGTAAGTCTACTATTGAATTCCTAGTTGAGTGTTTACTCTTGTCTTTTTGAAAAATCATCCTCTTTTTTCTGAATAGGAGAGTTGAGCCTTGCTGGTCATTTTTAGTCTTTTTGCCATTCTTCCTTGAGCACTGCTTCTATTTCTTATCTGTATTTTGTTTGAATTCACTGCTTCTTTTTTATAAGCCTTGACACTCAGTCAGTTCAGTTCAGTTGCTCAGTCATTTCCGACTCTTTGTGACCCCATGGACTGCAGCACGCCAGGCCTCGTGGTCCATCACCAACTCCTGGAGTTTACTCAAACTCATGTCCGTTGAGTTGGTGATGCCATCCAACCATCTCATCCTCTGCTGTCCCCTTCTCTTGCCTTCAATATTTCCCAGCATCAGTTCTTTTCAAATGAGTTGGTTCTTCTCATCAGGTGGCCAAAGTATTGGTCTTCCCCCAAAATCACTTTGAATGTTAGCAAGTAGAATGCTGTGTATTTTTAAAATGTTATTTATGAACCATAAATGAAAATAGGTAGAAAAATACTCAAAAGGAAGAAGAAAAGAAACAAAATCTGTAATACTATTGGATCATTTAACCTGAAAGTAAAACATTTAAATTTATCTATTTATCTTTCAATCAATCTATCTACATATATATGTGTGTATGTTTGTGTGTATATATACACACAGACAGAATCAAATGTATTGGTATTCAAATATTCTTTGTTTTATTCATTTTTTGTGTGACTGTTCTGACAATTTTATTCAGTAAATATTTGCTGAGTCTTACTATTAGGCACAGTATTAAGCATTTTCGTGGGTCATTTTATTTGATACTTAATTCTGTGAAATTATACAAGGGAAGCAAAAGCTTTAAGAGTTAAGTAATTGCCCATAACCCTACAGCTCAGGGAATATGATGAAGTCAGTGATCCAAACAGCACTAGAATGCAATTCTGTATTGCTCCAAGTTCATACACCCATTCAGTTCAATTCAGTTGCTCTGTTGTTTCCAACTCTTTGCAACCCCATGAACTGCAGCATGCCAGGCTTCCCTGTCCATCACCAACTCCCAAACTCATGTCCATTGAGTCGGTGATGCCATCCAACCATCTCATCCTCTGTCATCCCCTTCTCCTCCTGCCCCCAATCCTTCCCAGCATCAGGGTCTTTTCCAATGAGTCAGCTCTTTGCATCAGGTGACCAAAGTATTGGAGCTTCAGCATCAGTCCTGCCAATGAACACCCAGGACCGATCTCCTTTAGGATAGACTGGTTGGACCTCCTTGCAGTCCAAGGGACTCTCAAGAGTCTTCTCCAACACCACAGTTCAAAAGCATCAATTCTTCTGTGCTCAGCTTTCTTTATAGTCCAACTCTCACATCCATAATGACCACTGGAAAAACCATAGCCTTGACTAGATCGACTTTTGTTGAGAAAGTAATGTCTCTGCTTTTGAATATGCTGTCTAAATACACTCATGACATTGCTTAAAATCTCTTTAGGTAATATTCTTTATCATGGATACAGCAACTATTTTTGTTTGTTTTTCCAATCTGTTGGGCACAACCCTGGCTTAATTCCTTCTTACCCAAGAATGGTTCCTGGTTGACCTTGCAACTTTTCCTGTAGATCTGCAGAACTAGTGACTGTGCTTTAATTCTCACATGGAAAGTTGATTTCCATGATTTATTGAAGAAAAAGATAATATCCAACTGGGAATATGAACTGAAAAGAGATCTCTGTTAATCTGGGAAAGAAAGAATTGAAGAGAGAATGAAGGAAAAATGGATAGATAGTGAAACTCATACTACTGTATAACACTCTTAATTGTTCTCCAGGACAGAAATACTTGAGCAGCCTTACTCTGGTGACTCCGTGAGAGGGACCTTACCTTATTTGTCCATTGCTGTGTCTCTGGCACTTAGGACAATGTAGGTTTTTGTAAATATTTGATAAATAAATTAATTGGTATATATCATGACAATTATACTAGTAAAGAAATTACTGACTTGTTTTTATATAAATGATATAAAGGTACCAAGAACAGATAAAGCCTTGAACTATAAGACTGGTACAACTACAAAATGGACTAACTGTGCTGTGCTTCAAACTTACTTTCAATCCCTGTTTCAAAGTTACAGTGAATGAGCTGACTTTATACTGTGATAACAAGGCTAAAAATCTCACCCACATCTGACATTTCCCGTTGGGGACTTACCTTCAGGATTTCCTCCATAACTTGCTATCCATAAATCACTCAAGTTATCCAGGTATTATGAATTTTAAATGATCTCCAGAGAAAACTATTTTAATACTCTTATTATACTTTATTTTTAGCAAACTGAAGCAATTACAATCATTTCATTATTGAACAATGTATGAGACAAGATAATAAGTAGTAGGGTTTGTACAACAAATCACTTTGACCAGGTATAGAAGTAATAAACATAGATCAAATAAAAGTGTGGGATATTGACTGATGGCACCATCATGGCCATTTCTATGAGGAACAGTCAATTCATCTTTTTGTTGAACGTGTGCCATTATAGAAAACAATCATTATGGCTTATTTTGCTGTTGTTGCTTTATTATTGCTGTTTTTTTTTTTTTTAAAGTTTGAGACTGGCTTAGTAATATGAGAAGCCCAAATCTGAAATATATATAAATACAAATCTTGTGCAGTGATGCTTTGATAACATTTTCCATTATTTTAATGATATTTGTAATGCTCCAATCATTCAAATAATAGCATATGAGAAATTAATAGACATTGTACAAATTTTTATATTGAAAGCTTTGGATCTAAATGTAAATTGGGATAGAACTTCATATAGGCATGACAACTGAAAATAAAATTGCAGAAATACATTTAACAACTTGAAATTCTTGGCAGATTTTACTCCTTATTTCAGTTGAGGGAAATACATTTAACTGAATGAAAAACCTCTAAGAGCAGCTGCCTTGTGGCTTCTGTAGGCAGCATTTATGGGATGTCATGAACATTTTGAGGTCCTCTGTTTTCATAGTGTCAGTCTTAATATTGATTTAGAAATTTTATGACTGACAAATGACAGAATCATTCAAAATGTGTAATATATGGAAAGATGAATTGATCCTTAAAAGAAACAGAGTTATTGAGGGAAATTGTATCCAATAAACTACATGTATTTGAAGTGTATGATTTCATAAGTTTTGACATATCTATGTACCCATGAAACCTTCACCACAATCAAATATTGAATATTTTCATCACCCATGGAAGCTGTCTCAATTTCCCTTGCAATGCCTTATGCCTACCCCTCTCTTTTCTCCTCATGTAGGCAATAACTAATCTGGTTTGGGTCATGGCACACTGACTTGCATTTCCAAATGCAATCATAAAATCATACAAAATGTATTTTTTTTTTGCCTGTTTTCTTTCATTCAGCATAATTGAGATTCATTCATGTTGCATGTAGTAATAGTTTATTCCCTTTTTTTGCTGAGTTGAATTCATTATATAGATATTCTATGGTTGTCAGCTCTTAATGGATATTTAAATGTTTCCAATTTTTGACTTCTATAAATTAAGCTGCTATGAACATCATTGTACAAGCCTTTATAGGCATATGTGCTTTCATTTCTGTTGGGTAAATAACTAGGAGTGGAATGGCTAAATCATGTGTTAGCAGCATGCTTAACTTTTTAAGAAACTGTAACCAGTTTTCCAAAGTGATTGTACCATTACTACCTCAGGAGGAGTGTGTGAGTTCCAGATCTTCTACATCCTTGTAGGCACTTGACATGGTCAGTCTTTTTAATTGTAGCTGTTCTGAAAGATGTATAGTGGTTTACCACTGTGCTTTTAATTTTCATTTCCTTAATGACCAATATTAAGAATGTATTTATGGATTGGTTGATTCAAATTTTCTGCCCAGTTGAAAAAAATTGGGTGATTCTTTTTTTATGGAGCTTTAGAGATCTACATATATTGTGGATACAAATTCTTTATCATATATATAATGCACAAGTATTTTCTCCCAGTGGCTTTTCTTATCATTCTCCTAACATATTATTTTGAAGAGCAAAGGTTTTTTTTTTTTTAACTTTGATGAAGTTCACTAAAAATTTTTTTTAATGGATTATACTTTTGATATTACCTAAAAATTTATTTGCCTAACTCAAGGTTACAAAAACTTTCTCCCATGTTGACTTCTGAAGTTTCATAATTTTTGGTTTTATATTTACTTCTATACTCCATTGAGATAAATTTATGTATATGGTATGAAGTACAAATAAAAATTGACTGTTTTGTATGTGACTATCCAGTGGTTAAAGCAAAATTTGTCAAAGAAACTATCTTTTCTTCCCTGAAATATCTTTGCATCATTGCCAGAAATCCCTTATTTATTTATGTCTGAGTTTATTTATGTATCTTTATTTATTTTTGTTTTATCTATCTTTGTGCCAAAAGCACACTGTCTTGATTACTATTGCTTTATAATAAGCCTTGAAATAAGATAGTGCTATTTCCTTAACGTCTAAATGGATAGTGCTATTTCTAGGACCCACAACAGATTTCCCAACCTGGGGATCTGGCAAAGGGACTGAGAACTCCTAGGGAATTTGACTTTGGAGGCAAGTGGGATTTGATTACAGAACTTCCACAGAACTGTGGAAACAGACTCTTGGAGGGCCCAAACAAAACCTTGTGTGCACCAGAGGTAGGAGAAAGGAGCAGTGACCCCACAAGAGACTGACCCAGACTGGCCTGTGAGTGAGTGTCCAGTAGTCTCTGGCAGAGGTGTGGGTTGATGGTGGCCTGCTGCAGGGTCAGAGATATTGAGTGTGGCAGTGCATATGCAGGACTTTTTGAAGACAGTCACCATTATCTTCCTTAACTCCACCATAGTTTGGTTTCCGGCCAAACAATAGGGAGTGAACAGAGCCCGGCCCATAAACAGAAAATTGGATTAAAGATTTACAGAGCATCAGAACAAGACCCAGTTTCCTAGACAGTTAGTCTCTCTCATCAGGAAGCTTCCATAAGCCTTTTATCCTTATCCTTCAGAGAATGGAGGAACTCCCCAGGTCGGTAGGTGCCCAATATGCGACTGGAGATCAGTGGAGAAATAACTCCAGAAAGAACAAAGAGACAGGCCTAAAGTGAAAACAACACCCAGCTGTGGATGTGACTGATGATGGAAGTCAGGTCCAATGCTGTAAAGAGCAATATTGCACAGGAACCTGGAATTTTAGGTCCAAGAATCAAGGTAAATTAGAGGTGGTCAAGCAGGAGATGGCAAGAGTGAACATTGACAGTTTAGGAATCAGTGAACTAAAATGGACTGAAATGGGTGAATTTAATTCAGATCATATAAGTCAGACCATTATATCTACTACTGTGGGCAAGAATCCCTTAGAAGAAATGGAGTAGCCCTCATAGTCAACAAAAGTGTTCAAAATGCAGTACTTGGGTGCTAGTTCAAAAAATGAGAATGATCTCTGTTCGTTTTCAAGGCAAACCATTCAATATCCTAGTAATCCAAGTCTATGCCCTGACCATTAATGCTGAAGAAGCTGAAGCTGAACAGTTCTATGAAGACCTATAAGACCTTCTAGAACTAACACACAAAAAGATGTCCTTTTCATCACAGGGGACTGGAATGCAAAAGTAGGAAGTCAAGAGATACCTGGAGTGATAGGCAAATTTGGACCTGGAGTACAAAATGAAACAGGGCAAAGGGTAACAGTTTTCCCAAGAGAGCACACTGGTCAAAGCAAACACCCTCTTCGAACAACACAAGGCATGAATCTACACATGGACATCACCAGATGGTCAGTACTGAAATCAGATTGATTATATTCTTTGCAACCAAAGATGGAGAAGCTCTATACAGTCAGCAAAAACAAGACCAGGAGCTGACTGTGGCTCAGATCATGAACTCCTTATTGTAAAATTCAGACTTAAATTGAAGAAAGTAGAGAAAACCACTAGACCATTCAGGTATGACCTAAATCAAATCCCTTATGATTATACAGTGGAAGTGACAAGTAGATTTAAGGGATTAGATCTGATAGAGTGCCTGAAGAACTATGAATAGAGGTTCGTGACATTGTATAGGAGGCAGGAATCAAGACCATCCCCAAGAAAAAGAAATGCAAAAAGACAAAATGGTTGTCTGAGGAGGCCCTATAAACAGCTATGAAAAGAAGAGAAGCAAAAGGCAAAGGAGAAAAAGAAAGATATATCCATTTGAATGCAGAGTTCCAAAGAATAACAAAGAGATAAGAAAGCCTTCCTCAGCGATCAATGCAAAGAAATAGAGGAAAACAACAGAATGGGAAAGACTAGAGATCTCTTCAAGAAAATTAGAGATACCAAGGGAATATTTCATGGAAAAATGGGCACAATAAAGGACAGAAATGGTATGGACCTAACAGAAGCAGAAGATATTAAGAAGAGGTGGCGAGAATACACAGAAGTACCATACAAAAAAGATCTTCATGACCAAGATAACCATGATGGTGTGATCACTGGACTACAGGCAGACATCCTGGAATGTGAAGTCAAGTGGGCCTTAGGAAGCATCGCTATGAACAAAGCTAGTGGAGGTGATGGAATTCCAGTTGAGCTATTTCAAATCCTGAAAGATGATGCTGTGAAAGTGCTGCACTCAATATGCCAGCAAATTTGGAAAACTCAGCAGTGGCCACAGGACTGGAAAAAGTCGATTTTCATTCCAATCCCAAAGAAAGGCAATGCCAAAGAATGCTCAAACTACCACACAATTGCACTCATCTCACATGCTAGTAAAGTAATGCTCAAAATTCTCTAAGCCAGGCTTCAGCAGCAATACGTGAACCGCGAACTTCCTGATGTTCAAGCTGGTTTTAGAAAAGGCAGAGGAACCAGAGATCAAATTGCCAATATCCGCTGGATCATGGAAAAAGCAAGAGAGTTCCAGAAAAACATCTATTTCTGCTTTATTGACTATGCCAAAGTCTTTGACTGTGTGGATCACAATAAACTGTGGACAATTCTGAAAGAAATGGGAATACCAGACCACTTGACCACCCTCTTGAGAAATCTGTATGCAGGTCAGGAAGCAACAGTTAGAACTAGACATCGAACAACAGACTGGTTCCAAATAGGAAAAGGAGTATGTCAAGGCTGTATATTGTCACCCTGCTTATTTAACTTCTATGCAGAGTACATCATGAGAAACGCTGGGCTGGAAGAAGCACAAGTTGGAATCAAGATTGCCGGGAGAAATATCAATAACCTCAGATATGCAGATGACACCACCCTTATGGCAGAAAGTGAAGAGGAACTAAAAAGCCTCTTGATGAAAGTGAAAGAGGAGAGTGAAAAAGTTGGCCTAAAGCTTAATATTCAGAAAACGAAGATCATGGCATCCGGTCCCATCACTTCATGGGAAATAGATGGGGAAACAGTGGAAACAGTGTCAGACTATTTTGGGGGGCTCCAAAATCACTGCAGATGGTGACTGCAGCCATGGAATTAAAAGACGCTTACTCCTTGGAAGGAAAGTTATGACCACCCTAGAAAGTATATTCAAAAGCAGAGACATTACTTTGCCGACTAAGGTCCATCTAGTCAAGGCTATGGTTTTTCCTGTGGTCATGTATGGAAGTGAGAGTTGGACTGTGAAGAAGGCTAAGCGCCGAAGAATTGATGCTTTTGAACTGTGGTGTTAGAGAAGACTCTTGAGAGTCCCTTGGACTGCAAGGAGATCCAACCAGTCCATTCTGAAGGAGATCAACCCTGAGATTTCTTTGGAAGGAATGATGCTAAAGCTGAAACTCCAGTACTTTGGCCACCTCATGTGAAGAGTTGACTCATTGGAAAAGACTCTGATGCTGGGAGAGATTGGGGGCAGGAGGAGAAGGGGACAACAGGATGAGATGGCTGGATGGCATCACTGACTCGATGGACATGAATCTGAGTGAACTCCAGGAGTTGGTGATGGACAGGGAGGCCTGGTGTGCTGCGATTCATGGGGTTGCAAAGAGTCGGACACAACTGAGTGACTGAACTGAACTGAACTGACTAATGAGGTTGAATATTTTGATGTACTTTTATATTATTTGTATGTATTCTTTTGATAATGTCTATTCAAATTATTCACTCCTTTTGAGGGTTATTTGTATTGCTGAGATGGAAGAATATTGGATGCTATCTGGGGTTAAAACCTACTTAGATAAAATTTGACAACTAGCTTTGGCAAGTCTCCCCCAAAGTGCCAGGTCCAGACTGTTTTCAACTTTATTCTCCTGAAATCTTCAGGAAATGAGATCTATTTTTGTCTACTGAAGTCCAGAAAGTCATCCCTCTTGTTACAAAATTCAAGTTTGGCTGCTTACCACTCAAAAGCAAATAATTGCAAGGCAAGTATCAGCAGAAAGGAAAGATGCTTTAATCAGAAAAGCCAGCTTTCTGTCTGGCTTTCAGGACAAGGTAGACTCATGTCCTGAGACCAATTCTGAGGATTCTACTTAGCCATGAAGATTTTCAAAGGTGTAAAGGGGTAAGAATCTCAGTGATCTATTGAGGCTGGAGGCTGGAGATTGGTCATCATTCTCCAGTGTGTACAGGCTGGCTGATTCTCTCTCCAGATGTTATCTTGCCTGAGTGATCTGCCCGCAGGATTGCTAAAGGGGCTGTTGTGGGTAGCACATGCTTGGTAAGTTGCCTCAATCATGTCTGATTGTGACCCTATAGACTGTAGCCCAGCAGGCTCCTCTGTCCATGGGATTCTCCAGGCAAAATACTGGAGTGGGTTGCCATGCCGTTCTCCAGGGGATCTTCCCAGCCCAGGGATCAAACCTGCATCTCTTATGTCTCCTGCATTGGCAAGTGGGTTCTTTACCACTATCAAGAGCTAGTCATTCTTTAACTACTTACTTCTTCACTCTTTTTATCTAGGAAAAGAATCAACAAGTTAGGCAAGGCATGATGTCCATTAAGGAGAACAGAAGTCAGGAGTTAGGTTAAATTGCCCAATGACCCCATTCCTATCATTACGTTCTTTTAACAGGAATGGGAAAACAGGAAAGCAGTAAAAGAATTGCTTTCATTCTAACTACTTCTGATTGGATTCTGTTGCACCAAAATGTTGGACTAAGGGATTGAGATCTTAATCATACAAGATGCCAATCTAAGGTTTAGAATTTGGGACTATTTCCAAGTTGGCATCCGTTCTCTGAATTGAGGCAGGCCTATACCCTATTACAGAAGAAAGTAGGTGGAGTGGACATTACCTTGTCCCCTAAAATATTTGGAGAAAGTTGAAATTGGACTGGGGACTGAAACCAAATCCCTATAAAACCAAATTCCTCTGCAGATTTTATGACTAATCTGTCTATCCAAAATTTTATTTCCTTTCTGTCCAACACCTGTTCTCCTCCAGATTGAGGAATATCAAAGAAAACTGAGGGATTAGAACTAAGAAGGAATTGGGGACCCTCCTGAATACAAAAGCCTTTCTGTGTCCCCCAGTTTCTTGCTTGGAAAAAAAGAAAAGGCTTCAGCTTCTTAGACCTCCTCTGAGTTCAAAAGGGTAGATTGTTTCTAATTAGAGAAGGGTAGGAATGCAGAAACAAAAGAGGACCGATCAAGAAACAATAGAGTTGTGATAAAGCAGGGTCCTGGCTCCTCCACGGGACTTCCCAGGTGGTTCTATGGCAAAGAACCTGCCTGTCAATGCAAGAGACATAGGAGATGCAGGTTCAGTCCCTGAGTTGGGAAGATCCCCTGGAGGAGGTCATGGCTACCCACTCCAGTGTTCTTGTCAGGAAAATCCCATGGACAGAGGAGCCTGGTGGGCTATAGACCTTAGGGTTGCACAGAGTTGGACACAACTGAAGTGACTGAGCAGCAGCAGCAGGCTGCTCCTCAACAAGTGTATGTTATTATATATCTTTGAGTTTGCAGAAACTAAGGTCCCCACCCAGGTAGAGGATGATAATTTCATGCTGCACACTAGATTCCTAAAACACTGTAAAAAAACAAACATAAAAGATTATCGAATGCTAGATCCTTATCAGATATGTAGATGTATGGTTTGCAAATATTTTCTCCCATTATTTGGGCTACCTTTTTTTTAATAGTACATCCTAAAGCATATACTTTTTAATCCTAATGAAGTCCATATTTATTCATTTTTTCTTTGATTTCTTGTGCTTTGAGTGTCATACCTAAGAAACCAGATGCTATACTAAGGTCATGAAGATTTATCCTGTATGTTTTCTTATAAGGCCTTCATAGTTTTAGCAGTTACTTTTTAGGTCTTTGTTTCATTTAGAGGTAATTTTAAAATGTAATGTGAAGTAGAGAGATCCATAATAACCTTTTGTCATGCCACCATCCATTTGTTTCAGCATCATTTGTTGAAAAGAATATTTTTTCCCCACTTGAATTGATTTGGAACTCTTTTCAAAAATCTATAAATGAATGGATTACTTCTGTACTTTTATTTCTCTTCCATTGGCCTGTATGTCTAGTGTTATGCCAGTATCCCCACAGTCTTGATTGCTGTAACTCTGTAGTAAGTTTTGAAAGTGTGAGTCATCCAACTTTGTTCTTCTTTTTCAAAATTGGTTAGCTATTCTAGGTCTCTTGAATTTCCATACAAAGTTTAGGATCAGTTTGTCACATTCTGCTAAAAAGATTTCTATAGGGATTTGTGGGGCAATATTGCAGATTAATTTGGGCAGTTTTGCCATTGTAATAATATTAGATCTTCTGATCTGTGAATAGGCTTGTTCAGTTTATTCAGTTTTTCTTTAGTATCTTTCAATGATGTTTTGTAATTTTCAGTGCACAAGTCAGGACATCTTTAGTTAAATTTATTCATAAATATTTTATTTTTTATTATAAGTGGAATATTATTTCATATTTTACTTTTAGAGCTTATTGCTAGTGCATAGATACACTATTATTACCCTGTATTAATCTTATATTCTGTATACTTGTTTTCAGTTTTTGTCCTTTAAGCATGATGCTATTAATCTTTCGGTTTTTTGTTTTCTGTTTTTTTTTAAATAGGATCCCTTTATCAGGTTGAGGAAGTTTACTCCTATTCCTATTTTGTTGAGTGTTTTATCAGGAAAGCAAATTGTATTTTTCCAAATGCTTATTCTGCATAAAGGGTATGATCATATCATTTTTGTCTTCTATCTTATTATGTTCCATTGCATTGATTGATTTACATGTATTGATCCAGTCTTGCATTTTTAGGATAAATCCCAGTGGCACATAGTCCTTTTTTTTTAATGTATTTGCTGAATTCTATTAATATTTTCTATTATTTCTGAGGGATATTTGTCTGTAGTTTTCTTGTAATGTTATTGTCTACTTTTGGTATCAAGATAGAATCTTTTTTTCATAGAAGAAAGTGGGAAGGAGGTTTCCTTCTCAAATTTTTTGGATGGGTTTGTGAAGGACTAGTGTTAATTCATTTTTCAATATTTGGCAGAATTTACCATTGAAGCCATCTGTTCATAGGCTCTGTGGAAATTTTTCTGATTACTAATTCAGTCTCTTACCTTATACATCTATTCAGATTTTTTCTTTGCTATATTGTAATACTTTGTGTCTTTCTAAGAATTTGTCCAGTCTCTCTGTTACTTAAATTATTGATATTCAATCATTCTTAGTATTATCCTATAATACCTTTTATGTCATCCTCATTTTTAACAGATAGTTTCATTGAGTATAAATTTATCAGCTGACACTTTTTACTGCCAGTACTTTAAAGATATTTTCACTTGCACAGCTGTATTGTTCCTGGTGAGAATTCTGTTATTACCTTCAATTTTGCTACCTTGTACATAAGATTTTTCCCTATTATTAAGTTTGAAGCAATTTGACTCTAATATGCCTCAGTACATGTGTGTTAGTTGGTCAGTGATGTCTGACTCTTTGCAACCTCCTACACTGGAGCTTGCCAGGCTCCTCTGTCCATGGAATTCTCTAGAGAAGAATACTGCAGTGGGTAGCCCTTTCCTTCTCCAGGAGACCTTCCTGACCTGGGGTCGAACCCTGGTCTCCCACATTGCAAGCAGATTCTTTACTGTCTGAGTCACCAGGGAAGTCCATGCATCAGTATAGTTCTCCTCATATTTCTTGTAATTGAGATCTCTTATAGTTTCTTAGATCCGTGGATTTATAGTTTCCATCAAATTTGGAAAGCTGTTAGTTGTTTCTTGATACAGCTTTTCTGTGCCTTCTCTCCTTTGGATACTCTAATTATATGTATGCTAGGCTGCTTGAAGTATTCCTGCTGCTCACTAATATTCTTTTTGTTTCTTTTATATATTTTTAAAAATTTTCACTGTGTTTTATTATAGATAGGTTCTGTTGATAAATCTTCAAGTTCTGTACCCTGTACTGATCTATTTGATATAACATGAAATCAGTTAAGTGTACTTTTTCATCCTAGTTATTGTTGTTTTCATTTCTAGATGTTCCATTCAATTGATTAGTGTATCTTATATGTCTACTTAACTTTTTGAAAGTATACATTATAATTGCTGTTCTAGTGATCTTGTCTGCTAATGTAAAAATCTGCGTCAATTCTGTGTGACTACTATCAGCCTTGCATGAGTGCCAGGCACTTTAATTTCTAATCCTTCTACGTGGTTCTTTCTCTCATGTCAGGTAATTTTCTCATGTTCAGCTCTGTACTTTATGAAGACCCTCTGCAACTCTCTGTGAGTATCTATTTGTAGGTTTTTTTCCTCTCCAGTACTCTGTCCTATGAATTCTGATTTCCTTGGTTTCCTTAGACTCTTAGCTCTGTGCCCTGAACTCAGGGAATCTATTGGGTTCTGTCTGTTTTACCCCACTGCACCATGGTCTAGAAACTCTTTAAAGGTAATAGGCTGAGGCAGTTGTATGGTTTACCTTGTTCGTTTCTTGTTTCTCAAAGATCACTGTTCCACGTTGCCTGTTTTTCAGTGTCTTGAACACTGTTGTTTCACATATTTCTGTGCCTGTTTTTATATGTTTCAGGGAGGAGAGCAGATATGATATCTACTATATATACTATATATTACTATATACTACTGTATATTCCTCCTATATCATATTGTCTGGAATCAGTTTATATCTGAAAAGAATTCCTTTCTGATATTATTTAAAGCATCCCCTGAGTCCATGGCCTCCACATTTCAGAAACTTGACAACAAGCTAAATGTAGTTTCATTCCTACAGTTTTATTGCCTTTTACTCATCTATGCAGTCATTTATTAATTATGCAGTAAATAGGGTTTATTAAATGTGAAGTTTTAGGCTGGGCACTATAACTATAGTGACAGGCAAAATCAAGTACATCTCTTCTTTAATGAGACTCATCGCCTAATGAAGGAGAAATATATTGCCAAGTTCTAAGATAAGTACTCTGAAAAAAAAGTAATATAGTCTGATGAGCCTATTTTAAAAAATAAACCCTCTGGGGTGACTGTGCAGTGTGTCAACTTGGCTAGGCTGAAATATATTTTCTAGTACTCACTTTCTGCTACGTTTCTGGTTAGGGGTGCTACAGGGAAGATTCTTGGGAGAACAGGAGGATGAAAGGAAAGCAACATCTATTATTTAGCTCATGTACATATTTGCTGATTTGCTGACACTTTGTTTTCATGAAGCAGGAGTTAGATCTGAAGTTGCTCTACTTTTCCTGTATCTGTTTAGATTCTCCAACTTCTGAGTGAGGTAGGTGTGTTTACTTTTGTGATGAAGGACCTTGATGTCTACAGGGCACTGTGGTCATCAGGGTCTGAGACAAGAATTGACAGGGTTTCAGTGGGGTTTCAGGTTGAGTTTGTGGTTTCCGGGTTGTTCTTGATCCTCCTACTTAAATCTATCTTCCCTTCTAGCCAAACACAGAGACAACAGCCTTCACAGTGACTGATTATCCAGCTGCCACAATTGCTGACAGTCAATTCCCTGTTAAAAATCCCTTTATCTGTTTGTATCTTGTTAAGCTCTCTTAGCAGCTATTTGACTTTAGGATGTGTGAAACTTAGTGTCTTTTATCCTCAACTTTGGGTCTAACTATAATTTCAGAATATTAGGAAAAATCCCTCTCTGGATCCTATTAAATTTTATCCTGAAGGAATTATGAAGCCATTAAAGGATTTTCAGATAGGTCATGACATGTGGTTTGCAGTTTTGAGGAACAGCTCTGTCTCCTATATGAAAATGGAGACAAGAAGTGAGATGGCTAAAATGTCTAATTAAGATGTTCTTGGAGCAGTCCAGCAGAAAAGTGATAAAGTCACCAAAAAAAGGACATAGAACATTAGGAGATGGCGATAAAGATATTTGGAAGTAGATGCAACAGAATTTGTTGAACTCTGATGTATTTCAGCTCATAAATTATTTGCATTTTGAAAGAGAAAACAAGAGGGGAAAACACACAGAAGAAAACCAGTCATCATGGGCATTCAGAGTTCCAAGACTCCTAAGTAAGAAAATCGATTTAGGACAAAGTTGTCTTACCAGTATCTCTCATCAGCTCTGCATCACTCTAATTTTAAAATAGATTTTATAGCTCCTTCCAAATTTTGGTTCATGGACCAAGTGCTTCCTGCATCTCCAGGAACTTGTTAGAAATGTAGAATGTCCGCCCCACCTGTAACTTCCCAAAGCAAAGTCTACATCTTAACAAGATCCCCAGATAAGTCACATGTACATTAAAGTTGGAAAAGTTTGCGAAGATTCTAGTAGGCTGACATTTGCAACACCATAGATAGACTTTGAGGGTACTATATTAAGTTAAATAAATCAGACATAAAAAGACAAATTTTGTGTGATCTCATTTATATGTAAAGTCTAAAAAATTAAAACAAGAATTCATAAAGGCAGGGGGCAGGGTGTGTGGGGTGGACAAAATGGGTAAAGGGCATCAAAGGTAAAAGTTTCCATTTATAAAATAAAGTTATGAGAATATAATGTATAACTATAACTATAATAATACTGTAGTGAATATTTGAAAGTTGTTTAAAAGAGTAAATCTTAAATGTTCTCATCACAAGAAAAATGTGGTAACTATGTTATGGAAGTTAACTAGAATTATCATAGTGATCATCTGTCAATATATACAATATCAAGTCATTACATTGTAGACCTGAACCTAATATAATGTTATATGTCAATTATACCTCAATTTTAAAACTAAAATAAGTGACATTTTAAAAGATGAAAGATTCTAGCAAGTTAGAGAAATCTAAATCATGTGGTGCCTTCCCAGTCATTTAAAGTACACCATCCTAGACAAATAGGAAATGGCTGGCTAAAGAAATGCTTAGAATTTTTCCTCCCACTCTCAGGGCATCAAAGTAAGGCTACATATTCTTCTTCACACTTAACATCCTCCACGTACTATTTTAGCCTCTTCTGACTCGGAACAGGTGGGACTCCTGACATCTTATCACGGCTTGTAATTTCCAACAGTCACAACAGCCATGGCTGTCAGTGGGATTTTCCAAAGCATTTGGCATACAGCAGACTTAGCACAACTCTGGCAATGCTAATAATAAAAGGCTTCCCTTTGGGATGCCTCAGAAGCAGATGTAAAACATTATCTAGTTATAACTAGATTAAAGAAGTTTCTTCTAATGAAGGCACTTTTCTCTTATAATTTCCTCTTACTAATGATGAGCAGAGACTAGATCAGGCTCTTCGTATCTCTGAATGCTTGTGATGAGACCAAGGTGAGGACTGGGCTTAGTAGTGAAGGCATTGTATTCTCAGCCAAGCCCTGGGTCTGTTTATCCATAGGTTGCAATAGTCCATTTCAGGGACACTCCCCTGACGTCTACTTAATGCAACCTGCCATGAAGCAGTGCCTAGCTCTGTGCCTAGTCAGCAATTACTAATTGGTTGAGATCTAAATAAAAAAGAAGTTGTGATATGCCTCGATAATTTTCTATCTTCCCTAAGTATACACACTCTACAACAGCCTGCAAAGCTTTGGCTGATCAGCCTACCTTTTCAAACTCATCTCAGGCTATTCAACTCTCTTTACTCTCTTTTCCATTCCTCTAACATGCCAAGTTGATGACCTTCCTAGGGAGTTCACACATGTACTTCCTCTGTCTACGTCCTGCCATTCCCTTCCTGACAATGTCTTTCCCTTTCTTTAGGTCTAAGCTTAAGTGTCATCTCCTCAGACAAGCTTTTCAAGATCCCTTCACCCATGCCTCCTGCTAAAAGTAGGTCCCCTAAGATATTTTTCTCATATTACCCTGTTAGTTTATTATCATGGTATTTATCAGAGTAGATAATTATTTATTTGTATATTTTCTTAGCCCTCTTCACTAAATAATAATCTCCCTGAGACTAATTCTGTCTCATCCACCTAGGAACTAGTACAAACTTGTTGGTCAAAGGCAAATATTAATTTCACAAATATGTGGGTTTTATCCTACAACCAAAAGTGAGCACTTGTGAATGTCTATAGTTCCCTTTAGGTTCTGTGTATGTTACGTACTTAACCTTGTATTCTTTTATAACTGTTTTTTGCTCATCCGGAATGGATGATTTGAGTATCAGCTCCTGAAGGAAAAAATATATGTATTTGTTCTTTTTTGTATATCCTATTTGGGATAGTTTTCTGAACATGGTGGCTCTCAAGAAAAAGTTAACTTGAATGAAGAATAAATTTGCCCTCTATGCTATAAATGGACTTCCCTCGTAGCTCAGTTGGTAAAGACTCTGCCTGCAGTGCAAGAGACCTGGGTTCAATTCCTGGGTCGGGAAGATCCCTTGGAGAAGGAAATGGCAACCCACTGCAGTATTCTTGCTTGGAGAATCCCATGGACAGAGGAGCCTGGCAGCCTACAGTCCATGGTGTCACAAAAGTTGGACACGACTTAGCAACTAACCCCACCACCCCCGTGCTGTAAGTAGGTAGTTTGTATCCTAAAAGAGAGTATATCTTTAAGCTCAAAGTGACTTGGTAAAAGGGGCCAAGTGTTCGCAAACTTTTATTTAATTGAAATGAATGATACCTTTTCTTCTCTGAACTTTTTTCCTTGTCCAGAATTGAAGAATTACAGCATGTTTCTTTTTGTCTATGAAATTTGGAAAGTAAAATGGCAGAAGGAGATACTTGTAGTCATTATATACTTGGTTTAAATTATTTCAGAAGTTGCTTCTTATAACCTTGAATATTATCTTTCAGTAAGAGAGTGAAGAAAAATGGGGATTATAATTTATGGGAAGAGTAGGGGAGAATGTCTTTGGAGGAATTTAATTTTTGACATTGTTAATTGGATTCTTCCTATGAGATCAAACAGAGTTATCCAAAATGGACAGTCTGGTCTGTAGCTTCTAACACTGGACAAAAAAAATCATGTCTGTGATCCTTTTCATTAACTCACTCAACATTTCAGTTTCTGTGTATGCCAGGTACTGTTCTAGGCTCCAAAGACACAGGAGTATAGGACATCCTGTCTGTAGTTATCACCAGAGAGGAAATACAGAGCAGGAAAATGCAAAAACAAGAACAAGGTCATTCCTCATATTAATAAGCAACACAAAGGAGGTAAAACAGGGCTATGTTATACAGAGTGGCTGAGGGGTGCTCCTTCAACTTGGTTGGTCAGGGAAGGCCTAAGGGACACATGAGCGGAGACCTGAAAATAAAGAGAAGCCATCGTGCTCTCCTTTCCTCCTCCCTTCCCTTCCTTCTCTCCTTCTCTTCACTTTGTGTGCTGTGCTCAGTTGTTTTAGTTGTGTCTGACTCTGCAACACCATAGACTGTAGCCCATGAGGCTCCTCTGTCCATGGGATTTTCCCCGCAATACTGGAGTGAGTTACCTTGCCCTTTTCCAGGGGTACTTCCTCATCCAGGGATTCAAACTGGCATCTCCTGAATTACAGGTGGATTCTTTACCTGCTCAGCCATCAGGAAAGCCCCACTTCACTTCAACCCAAATTCTGATAAGTGAGACTCTTCCTGGTCCTACTTGAGTGAAGTGTCCACTTCTGACCTAGGAATGATGGAGGCACTCTGTATAACACGGCCATCAGGGAAACGTGCCTAGATGAAGGGCCAGTTAAGGGGATCACTGTGGCTGGACAGACAACCTAGTGGCTGTTTCAAAGACTGCTGACTGTGTCCTCCTACCCACCACCAGGTATCTGATAATTTAAAAGATAGGAAAGAGGAAAAGATGGGACGAGTGAAAAATGCATGTGTGAGAAAGATGCATTCTTGCTTGAGAGTGAGGCAGTAGAGTTCGGGTCCCAACAAGGTTCATTCCTCCAGCTCCTGGTTTAAAACTCAGCATAGTGAATTTATTATCCAAGTACACATTATGTGCTTTAAACAGTCCAAAGTTAAAGAAACATCTTCCACACTGATTCTAATTGTATCTTTCTCATGATGCACAATTATACAGAAGGACCATAAGTTAATTGTTGCTCCTTTGTTGATATATTGGTTTAATATGCTTTCTTTTATTATTTAGACATTTAAATGTATGCCGTTTGGTGTACGTGTCCATGCAGTGAGAGTAGTTAAATGATGTTAACTGATTAAACCACTGTGTTCCTACCCTTTATGTTCTCCATTTAATACCAAACACGCAGAGTAGAAAAAGTTGGCTTAAAGCTCAACATTCAGAAAATGAAGATCATGGCATCTGGTCCCATCACTTCATGGCAAATAGATGGGGAAACAGTGGAAACAGTGTCAGACTATTTTGGGGGGCTCCAAAATCACTGCAGATGGTGACTGCAGCCATGAAATTAAAAGACGCTTACTCCTTGGAAGGAAAGTTATGACTAACCTAGATAGCATATTGAAAAGCAGAGACATTACTTTGCCAACAAAGGTCCGTCTAGTCAAGGCTATGGTTTTTCCTGTGGTCATGTATGGATGTGAGAGTTGGACTGTGAAGAAAGCTGAATGCCGAAGAATTGATGCTTTTGAACTGTGGTATTGGAGGAGACTCTTGAGATTCCCTTGGACTGCAAGGAGATCCAACCAGTCCATTCTGAAAGAGATCAGCCCTGGGATTTCTTTGAAAGGAATGATGCTAAAGCTGAAACTCCAGTACTTTGGCCACCTCATGTGAAGAGTTGACTTATTGGAAAAGGCTCTGATGCTGGGAGGGATTGGGGGCAGGAGGAGAAGGGGACGACCGAGGATGAGATGGCTGGATGACATCACTGACTCGATGGACGTGAGTCTGAGTGAACTCCGGGAGTTGGTGATGGACAGGGAGGCCTGGTGTGCTGCGATTCATGGGGTTGTGGAGAGTCAGACACGACTGAGCGACTCAACTGAACTGAATGGTGTCTTATGATGTATCATTACAAAATGGGCCTGTATTGTCCTGGCTTATATTATCTCTCCTAAATGTGAAACACCTCCTATCTCCTTTCTTTTTTACTTCAGTGGAATCTTTGATATCATCAAAGAAGTATCAATAAGAATTTTTCAATGCTAACAGAGAACAAATGTCTGTACAATTTCTAGTACTTTCCTCATAAGAATCTGAAAAAATGGTGAAGTTGTCAAGAACTCAGCTGACTAACAAATTAGGAAAATTCCTGAATATAGTGTTCTTCTTAACGTTCACTCATGTAATAAATTCATTAAATATTTGTGTATACAATAATAGTTTACATATAAGATTCAGGAACACCAAACCCTGTGCTGGGTATGGAGAAGAGATTAGAGGAATTCTCAATGTGCTAACAGTGTCTTTTCAGGCATCTTAGCTTCAAATTATTTTTTAATAATAAGAGAATCAATACCATTTGAAGAATGACAATGGCCTATAACATTTAGTGAGCATATGTTAATTGCTAGGATTGTACTTAGTTGCATTATATGCATCTTCACATCTGAACCTTGACAACAAGCCTACAGAGGATGACTCTTGTCCTATTATAGATTTGGACAGTTCTGGAAGGAAACAGCCATATTCTTGGCCTAGCAAACACATCTTTAGCATGGCCTCACTGAGAATCTAAAACCCCAGGCTAAACACACATAGCTGACTGATAACAGGAACTATAGCCTATGGAATATGCCAGTTGTCCATTATCAAACACAAAAACACTTAATGTTGTGCTAAAGATAGAGCTCAGCTGTAATCTCCATTATGCAGCCAGTTGGTAAGGCCACTCAGTACTTTCTTACTCCAGAAATCAGTTCTCAATCACAGGCTCTTCCACTGTCAAAAGAAAATTGCCACAGACAAATCAGAGGGGAACAAGAATATACACAGGGAGCCCATTTAGGTGGTTGTTGCAAGAACGCACAGAACCATGGCTTCATCCTTGATTCTGGCCTAGGAGAAGAGAGAGGGACAGATTGAAAAAACAAACAAACAAAAAAAAAACACAGAGTATAAAAGACTTATCTGCAGAAAATGGAAAAGTGAGGGAAAGTGGGTCCATTCAATCACAATCTCACATTCGAAGAGGCACTGAAAAAATTCACCATTGCCCAGCCAGTATCATTTGGTCCCATTACTGAGCTGATGAGTGCTACTGACGGAGAAACAGATGGATCTGGATTTTTCATTTCCTGATCTGTCTGTAAAGTTGGTATATGGTCCCTATTGATTCCATAAGATTATTATGAATAAAAAATGAATTATCCCTAGGAAGGATTTATAAAAATGTCAAATTTAATGGAAATGCTTGCTTCCAATTCTAGCATTGCCTTAGTAGTTTGTCATGACATCAATATCAAAAAGTTGTCAAGGGTAAACAGATAATATTGTACTGAATTTCACTATGTAAACTATTTACTTCTCAATAAGGATTGATGTCTTGGGCCTGGCTCTGTGATTTATTAGTTTAGTGACCTTGAAAATGTCAATAATATCAGGTCATGTACTATGTGCAAACATGCTTAGTAAGCACTTTGCACACCTTGCCGCGTTGATTCCTCACAACAATTGGGTGTGTAGGTCTTGTGTTATTTAATAGATATGGAAGCTGTAGCCACTGAAATTAACTTACTTGACCTCACTTATGAACTAGAAAAGGTCACTGACAGAGCCATAACATCAAGTTCAGCTTTCCACATTTCAATTTCTTCATCTCGACACAGATATAATCCTGCAAGCCTTACATGCTAGTTAGGAAGATCAAATTCAATAGCTTATGTAAAATATATCTGTAAACTGCAGTGCATTTTAGCATATATATGAGGTTTAAAACAGGCATAAGTTCTATGTACTTTATTCTACCAGCTGGCCATGAATTGGATGTATGGAGTCTTTCTGCTGAGTCCCGAAGATGTGCTATTTTTCTTTAGCATCTTTGTATACTTTTGTATTTGTCATTTATTTTTTAATCTGTATTTCCTCTCCTGGGACCTGGCTGGGGTGATCTGCTTAGGATAACACAGGTTGGTCTGTTATTTCAGAGCTGTCATTGTTGAACTGACAGCTCTTTAGGATGTTCTAAGACAATGCAATTTGAGATTAAGGTCTGTGCTGGTAGCTAAGAATTGTAACTTTACAATGTCTTAATAGATACAAAGTCCAGTTAAGGTCATATCCTATAAAAATTTGAGGGAATATCTTTTTCTCATTTTGACTGTGCTGAAAACAATTTAGAAAAATAGGAGATTACTTGGATAATCTGGGCATCTCCAATGGCTCAGTGGGTAAAGAATACAATGGCAATGTAGGAAACACAGGAGACATGGGTTCAATCCCTGGGTCAGGAAGATCCCCTGGAGAAGGAAATGGCAACCCACTCCAGTATTCTTGCCTGGAGAATTCCATAGACAGTCTATGGTGGGCTACAGTCCTTGGGGTTGCAAAGAATCAGACACAACTGAGTGAGAAAGCATACACTTGAATAATCTAAGACCGAAGAACTCCATACTCTTATTGAAAATATTCAAGGGAGAATGCCATGCTGTGCTAAGTAGCTTCAGTCATGTCTGACTCTGTGCAACCAAGGGAAAATACATTGATTTAAATGAAACAAATAATTTAAAAACTTAATAAATAATACCTTTCTTTATGGATTTAGATGTGCAAGTGACATCCCTGGGCATTTCAAATATGCTTTGATTGATTGAAAAAGTGTATAGAATGTTTAATCCCATCAAGTTTGTAAAAACTCAGCAGCACATGTAGATACAACATATTTTATCCAAGTTTTCACTGGGCATGTGGGCCCCTAGGAGAAGACTTAGATGTTGATGGTAATTCTTACAGAGTAAGGTCATGCTGGACTTGAGAAAGACTCTATTTGTGGTAAGTTATATTACCATTCAGCAAGAACTTAAAATTAGCTGTACATGAACTTCTATATAAGGAAATATTGACATATTCTAGTTTGACAACTCTGACTCTTGAGTTGTGACTAGTTAAGTGAGGCCAAGTCCTCATCCAGGGATTTATATCCACATTTCTCTGGGCAAAATCTCTGCCTACATATGTTCTCTACTTCAAAGACACTAACCAATCACTTATGAAGTGCTCAGGTACTTTGGGAAGCCTACCAAAAACTAAACTCAAGTTTTCATCAGAAATCAAAATCTGAAGTGAATAAAACCTCTTACATCTAAACCTTCTAATTAGGAAACATACTCTGGCTGTGAGTTTTCTAGTCCATAAGGATCAACACAATGGAGTTTAAGCTAAGCACAGTAATGTCAGGGACATTGTGCCCTTTGCCAAGACTCTGACCATATTGACCAATCAGTCACCATATTGGTCAATAAATCTAATCCCTAGCAAAGGGTTAGTGCCTAACAATAGTCTCTGCACTGTGTGCAGTATGAAGCAGGAAAGGACACAGACCAGACACAGACCCTGTCCTCAAGCTTCTTGAGATCTGAGTAAAGAGAGGAAACATATGCAGAAATGAAATTCAAGGCAGTATGCAGTGAGCAAATGAATAATAAATAAATTCTTAATTTGAGCTACTCAGTTTACTCAATTCATATAAATAACTGCTGCTTATTCAGCAGCTTTATGATAAACTTAGCCAAACAATTACTAAGTTCAACTGGAAGAGAGAGCTAACCTCTCACCAAGGCAATCAAGCTTGTATAGGCATGATCCTTTTTGAGTTGGATCATTGAGGATGGGAAGGATTCGGGTGGAGAAGTAGCCTTACAGGTGAGGGATTAATAGAAGCAATGATAGTTTTGAGGCCTCACCCAAATTTAAAAGAACTGGAAAGATGATGAGTATGATTTGGAATTGCTAAATCTGTTTTCTCTAATAATTTTGAATATTTAATTTTTCAAAACATTCAGCTCCATATCAACTTCTCAGTTTCCCTCATAGAATGAGTGTGACACCATCCTCCCTGGAGCCTGGTCCACACTTTATGCTGAGATTTAAGCAAGAGTCCACCTGATTGATGAGTTGGGTCTGACAAAGGTCTCTGCCTGAGACCAAGGCATCTTTGGGAGGTTTTGAGTGAGGATTTCAGTATCAGATAAGCTAATTTTCAAATCCTAGTCCTGCCAAATCCTTGAGCAAGTTGCTTTACCTTGCTAAACCTCAGCTTTCTCATGAATAAAATGAAATTTCATTCATCTAACAAATATCTATTGGACCATTACTCCACTTCAAACTCTGTTCTAGGTGTTGAAAATATAGCAGGAAACAAAACAGGCATATTTCTCTGCCTTCCTAGAAATAATGACAGAAATCTACCTTAAAGGGTTTAGCTGAGATTAAGACAAGAATCACACACCAAGCACATGACTAGCACTCCTAAATGTTAGTAGCTGTTATTGAGTCAGGCAGTTAGGCACAGTTCAGTAAAGAAGAATTAGTCATCAGAGGAGGAACAAAGCTAATACATAAAATCAACTCTGAATATTCATTGAAAGGACTGATGCTGAAGCTCCAGTACTTTTTGCCACCTGATGCAAACAGTGAACTCGTTAGAAAAGACCCCGATGCTAGGAAAGATTGACGGCAGGAGGAGAAGGGGCAACAGAGGAGGAGATGGTTGGATGGCATCACTGACTCAATGGACATGAGTCTGAGCAAACTCCAGGAGATGCTGAGGACAGGGATGCCTGGTATGCTGCAGTCCATGAGGTCATGAGCCCAACATGACTTAGCAACTGAACAACAACAGCAAATTGTTACTTGCTTATAGATTCCACTATGTGTTATGTTCATGGGGTTCTCAAGGCAAGAATACTGAAGTGGTTTGCCATTCCCTTCTCCAGTGGACCACATTATGTCAGACCTCTCCACCATGACCCGTCTGTCTTGGGTGGCCCCACATGGCATGGCTTAGTTTCATTGAGTTAGACAAGGCTGTGGTCCATGTGATCATATTGCCTAGTTTTCTGTGATTGTAGTTTCAGTCTGTCTGCCCTCTGATGCTCTCTGTCAGCGCCTACTGTCTTACTTGGGTTTCTGTTACCTTCGACGTGGGATATCTTCATGGCCACCGCTCCTGACCTTGGACGTAGGGTAGCTCCTCTCGGCTGCTCCTGCGCCATGCAGTTGCTGCTCTTGCCTCTTGAGAAACCTGTATTCAGGTCAGGAAGCAACAGTTACAACTGGACATAGATCAAAAGACTGGTTCCAAATAGGAAAAGGAGTATGTCAAGGCTGTATATTGTCACCTTGCTTATTTAACTTCTATGCAGAGTACATCATGAGAAACATTGGGCTAGAGGAAGCACAAGCTGGAATCAAGATTGCCGGGAGAAATATCAATAACCTCAGATATGCAGATGACATCACCCTTATGGCAGAAGTGAAGAACAACTAAAGAGCTACTTGAAGAAAATGAAAGAGAGTGAATAAGTTGGCTTAAAGCTCAACATTCAGAAAACTAAGATCATGGCATCCGGTCCCATTACTTCATGGCAAATAGATGGAGAAATGGTGGAAACAGTGGCTGACTTTATTTAGGGGAGCTCCAAAATCACTGCAGATGGTGACTGTAGCCATAAAATTAAAAGACGCTTACTCCTTGGAAGGGAAGTTATGACCAATCTAGACAGCATATTAAAAAGCAGAGACAATACTTTGTCAACAAAGGTCCATCTAGTCAAGGCTATGGTTTTTCCAGTGGTCATGTATGGATGTAAGGGTTGAACTATAAACAAAGCTGAGCACCGAAGAAGAATTGATGCTTTTGAAGTGTGGTGTTTTGAGAAGACTCTTAAGAGTCCCTTGGACTGCAAGGAGATCCCACCAGTCCATCCTAAAGGAGATCAGTCCTGGGTGTTCATTGGAAGGACTGATGTTGAAGCTGAAACTCCAATACTTTGGTCACCTGATGTGAGGAGCTGACTCATTGGAAAAGACCCTGATGCTGGAAAAGTTTGAGGGCAGGAGGAGAAGGGGATGACAGACGATGAGGTGGTTGGATGGCATCATCGACTCAATGGACACGAGTTTGGGTAAACTCTGGGAGTTGGTGATGGACAGGGAGGCCTGGTGTGCTTCTGTTCATGGGATCATAAAGAGTCAGACATGGCTGAGCAACTGAACTGAAGTGTTAGTTGCTCAGTCATGTCCAACTCTTTGCAACCCCAAGGACTGTAGCCCACCAGATTCCTCTGTCTGTGGGATTCTTCAGGCAAAAATCCTGGAGTGGGTTGCCATTTCCTTCTCCAGACTCCACTATGGTTTTTCCACTATTGGGCAAAAATACGAGTAAAGCTGAGGCTCAAGAATGGTTGAAATCGGAAGCAACTAACTCACTAGAAAACTTAGGAAAACACCAGCCCCTCTCTCTCTCTCTCTCTCTCTCTCTCTCTCTTTTTTTTTTTTTTTTCAATAACTAGCCTCTTATTTGGAGGCCATATGACAAAGTGGATGACAGAAAAAAAGGGAGTAAACAGTTTTCTGTCTTCCTGAAATATGGTGGCTGTCGCCTTAGGGGCTGTGGTGAGTAGCAGCACTGCTTGACAAAGGCAGTAGCAAGAGCTTGTAGTACTGCACAGGAGAAGCAAAGAGTAGGGCTTAGAGCAACACCTGTGGTGCTCAAAAGACATAAAGATGCAGATAGGACTTGCCCAGAAGGAGGCTAGAGTGAGTGGAGGAAGCCCAGTGCTTGTTTTGTGATAATGGACCAAACATGTTCATTCGTCATTTCTGTGGATGTAGTATCCATAAGAAGGGGAATATCTCTACAAAACTGGAAGTTCTGCAGAGCAGGTAGGAGAAAGAGTGAACTATGCCTGTCTGGATTCCTCCATAACACTGCTAAAGACTTGCTAATGTATGCCATCTCCATACACAATTGTGTGATAAGTAGCATAAATGTTCAAACAGTGCTAATACATGGACTATCATGTTTACAAATAAATATGCTGAGAAGAGATCTTCATCAGAAAAATTGGCTGTTTTTATAGGGAAAACTACCAAATGTACTCATGTATGTGTCTGGAGCAACAGCATTGAAAAATGAACAATAAAAAGGATCACACAGAATACAGAGGCCAATCCTTGCTCCTAAATGAATATCTAGCAAATAGTAAATACCCAAAATGAATGAGATCAATTGTGGAGAAAAATCTATATGGCCAGTCTGTGATACACCATTAACTTTAATTGTTCTCATTTTTTATGTATAAATTCTACTTCAAGGAGAGAGAGCAATAAAATAACTTAGGCTGGCCCCCCCCTTTTTTTTTTAACATGACAGCTATATATCTGCTTTCAACCTAATTTCTGGCCATGCAGGAGCTGAGTAACAATAGTTTTACCTCATGATTCCAATTAGCTAGTTTGATTTCTTTTTATGGTGAATTGACTATTTATAAAGCAGATTATTTACAATCACCTTTAGTTTGTTTGTTATGATTAAATTCATTTGCTTATCAAGTATTTATTGAATTCTTTCTAGGCACCCAGCAAGCACTGTTCTAGGCACTGAAGATATAGGAATGAGCAAGGCAGGTAAGTTTCCTGCTCCCATGGAGATTCCATTTTGATATGAGACAGACCATACAGAAAACAGATAAATAATCAAGATGATTTCATAAAGTAATGCTTTAAATAATAAAAATAAAGTAATGCACTAAACTGTGTTTGAGCTCCCCTGGTAGCTCAGCTGGTAAAAAATCCACCTGCAGTGTGGGAGACCTGGGTTTGATCACTGGGTTAGGAGGATCCTCTGGAGAAAGGAACAGCTTTCTGCCCTGGAGAATTCCATGGACTGTATAGTCCTTGGTGTCGCAAAGAGTTGGACATGACTGAGCAATGTTCACTTTTAATTTCAAACTGTGTTTGATAGGTGGTACTCACATACATACGGAGATGTGGGAAAAGGTCTCTGAAAAGGTGAGATTTTGAGATCTGAATGATGAGGAACCAGCTGAAAAGTTGTGGAAAGAACATTCTAGATGGAGTTAACAGCAAGTGAAGAAAACTCTGGGTCAGAAATAAGCTTAGAGAGAAACAATTGAAGACGAGTAAGCTGGAGCATAATGAAAAAAATGAGAGAGTAGTAACAACTAGAGAGAAAAGGGCCAGGACATGGTACCCATTCTAAACCCTGGAAGCAAAATTATGCTTTGTCTTGAGTGCATTGGGAAACTGTTGGTTAGTACTAAGTAGTCTCTGAAATTACTTACTTTAATTTATTTTCTTTTTTTTTTTTTTTAAATTTTTGGCTGTGCTGGGTCTTCGTTGCTGGACAGCTTTTCTCTAGTTGTGGTGAGCGGGGGCTGCTCTCCAGTTCTGGTGCAAGAGCTTCTCACTGCGGTAGCTTCTCTTTGTTGCAGAGCACAGGCTCTGGGGCGCAACGGCTTCACTGGGGCTTACCGCCTCAAGATCTCAGGCTCAGTAGTTGTGGTGCTGCGGGCTTAAATGCCCCGAAGCCTGTGAGATCTTCTCGGACTGGAGGTGGAACCAGGATCTTCCGTATTGCAAGGCAGATTCTTAACCCCTGGACCAAGAGGGAAACCCTTACTTTAATTCTTGGATAGATTATTTTGGCTTAGGTGTAGAGGATAGGTTGATCAATCAATCCCTGACTTAGTAACTGCTTGGTTAAATAATAACTTGCAATTCAATTGCCAAATTCAAATGTCAAAATTCATTTGCTAACAAACATTTGTTGAGCACTCCATGCTATGCCCTGGAAATACAGAGACAAATAAGATAGCCATCAAGAATCTCAGTCTAGCAAAAAGTGCATAAATTAAACACATTGTTGTTTACAGTTTTGACTTTACCCAAGTGAAGGTACAGATATTTCTTCCTTGTCTGAATTTGACATGAACTGAGGGGTTGGAATCTATGACTCCCCACTGAAAAAGCTCCATTGTTTCCAGAAGTTCTACTAATAGCAAAAGCCTTTATATTAGTTAGATTTTATTCACTTTCAACAAGTGGAAAATCAAATCAAACTAAGTTTAGACAAAAAGAGCTGTATGGAGGATTTATTATTTCATGTAGTGGAAAACTCCAAATCTGAAGAGTCATGGCTAAGCTCAATCTTACTAGCTCAATGAGTCAGATAATGAAAATCAGTGCAGTCAGACTCTAAAATAAATGTGAAATTTTGGAAAGGAAGGTGCCACAGAAATCTCCAAATACTGCCCAAATCCCTTCAGTTCAGTTAGGTCATGTCCGACTCTTTGCAACCCCATGAATCGCAGCACGCCAGGCCTCCCTGTCCATCACCAACTCCCGGAGTTCACTCAGACTCACATCCATCGAGTCAGTAATGCCATCCAGCCTTCTCATCTTCTGTCGTCCCCTTCTCCTCCTGCCCACAATCCCTCCCAGCATCAAAGTCTTTTCTAACGAGTCAACTCTTCGCATGAGGTGGCCAAAGTACTGGAGTTTCAGCTTTAGCATCAGTCCTTCCAAAGAAATCAGGGCTGATCTCCTTCAGAATGGACTGGTTGGATCTCCTTACAGTCCAAGGGACCCTCAAGGGTCTTCTCCAACACCACAGTTCAAAAGCATCAATTCTTCAGCGCTCAGCCTTCTTCACAGTCCAACTCTCACATCCATACATGACTACTGGAAAAACCATAGCCTTGACTAGACGGACCTTTGTTGGCAAAGTAATGTCTCTGCTTTTCAATATGCTATCTAGGTTGGTCATAACTTTCCTTCCAAGGAGTAAGCGTCTTTTAATTTCATGGCTGCAGTCACCATCTCCAGTGATTTTGGAGCCCCCAAAATAAAGTGTGACACTGTTTCCACTGTTTCCCCATCTATTTCCCATGAAGAGATGGAACCGGATGCCATGATCTTTGTTTTCTGAATGTTGAGCTTTAAGCCAACTTTTTCACTCTCTTCTTTTACTTTCATCAAGAGGCTTTTGAGTTCCTCTTCACTTTCTGCCATAAGGGTGGTATCATCTGCATATCTGAGGTTATTGATATTTCTCCCGGCAATCTTGGTTCCAGCTTCTGTTTATTCCAGTCCAGCATTTCTCCCAGTTCAGCATTTCTCATGATGTACTCTGCATATAAGTTAGATAAGCAGGGTGACAATATACAGCCTTGACATACTCCTTTTCCTATTTGGAACCCGTCTGTTGTTCCATGTCCAGTTCTAACTGTTGCTTCCTGACCTGCATACAGATTTCTCAAGAGACAGGTCAGGTGGTCTGGTATGCCCATCTCTCTCAGAATCTTCCACAGTTTATTGTGATCCACAATCCCTTGGTGATCCCTGAACTGTTCATGAATCAAGGAAGCACCAAATTTCTCTGTGTAAAGCAACAGGTAAAAGACTAAAAATGTTGAAAGTTTTAGTTGCTGCTCACCATAGGAAAGGCAGAGTTTGGATTTTAATTCCAATTCCAAACACGTCCAAAGACTCAAAGGAAAATATGCTTATAATGAGAGAAAGTGAAAGTGAAAATGAAAGTCACTCAGTCGTGTCTGACTCTGAGACCCCATGGGATAGTCCATGGAATTCTCCAGGCCAGAATATTGGAGTGGGTAGTGTTCCCTTCTCCAGGGGATCTTCCCAACCCAAAGGATCAAACCCAGGTCTCCCACATTGAAGGTGGATTCTTTACCAGCTGAGCCACCATGGAAGCATAATAAGAGAAGTTATGTGAAACCCAAAGTAGAAATGGAGACTATAAAAACCAAATGGAAATTTTAGAATTATAAAATAAAATATCTGAAATGAAAAATTTGCTGTATACATAGCTGATAGATTGGCTGGCAAATGAAAGAATCAGTAAATAAAAAATAATTTATGTATTGCCATCTGACCCACACTGCAAGAAATACTAAAGAAAACTCTTTAGGCTAGAGTGACACCAGAAATATACTGTATTAAAATTTGTATCTATAAGAAGAATGAAAGAACACTGAAAATGATAAATGTATGATTTTTTCTATTAATTTCTTTAAACAATATATGACTTTGAAAAAATATAACATGCATTATGTAATTTGTTATAATATGCCTCTATAGTATATAAAGTAACAATGGCAAAAGGCCAGAGTGTAATTGAAACTGTTCTATCACAGCTTTCTTATATTTGCTACTTGTGGTACAAATTAATTCTAAAAATTCTATGGTAAGTTAAGGATAGATATTGTCACTCTGGAGCAGCCACTAAACTAATGCTAACAAGTTTAGCTAAAAAATTAATAGAGGCATTAAAATATTACATTAGAAAAGGATTATTAGATCCCTAAGAAAGAAAGAAAGGAAGAAATGAACAAAAACTTACAGAAAAATAGAAAACAAATGACAAAATGGTAGTTAAGTTCAACCATGCATGCATGCATGCTAAATTGCTTCAGTTGTGTCTGACTCTTTGCAAGTCTGAACTGTAGCTGCCAGGCTCTTCTGCCCATGAGGATTCTCCAGGCAAGAATACCAGAGTGGGTTGCCATCCCTCCTCCAAATTCAACCATATTGATAATTAAATTTTAATGGACTAAACTTCCCAGTTACAAGTCAATGATTGTCTTGTTGGATTTAATCAGACCCAACTATATGTTTTCTACAAAACCCCATTTTAAGTTTAATGACATAGGAAAAACTAAAAGGATAGAAAAAGAAATGTCATATGAATAGTAGGTACAAAAAAGTGGAGTGCTATATTAACATAAAAATGAATTTAAAATATTATCAGAAATAAAGAGGAACATTTAATAATGAGAAAAAGATTAATTCATCCAAAAATAAGACAATAATAAATGTATACATGCACATGCAGGCCTCATTTTATTTTGTTTCAATTTGCTGCTCTAGGCAGGTAAGCTATTTTTTTTTTTTAATACAAATTGAACGTTAAAGGCAACCCTGTATTAAGCAGTTTTATCAGTACCATTTTTCTAACAGCACATACTCACTTCAAATCTGTGTCACATTTGTTAATTCTCACTATATTTCTGTTTCATTATTATATATGTTATGGTGATCTGTGATGTTACTACTGTAAAAAGATTATGACTCACTGAAGGCTTAGATGATGGTAGTCATTTTTTAACAATAAAGTATTTTTAAATTCAGGTGTGTATTGATACATTTTTTAAGACCCAATCCTATTGCACACTTAATAGACTATAGTATAGTATATATGTAACTTTTATATGTGCTAGGAAACCAAAAAAATATATAAGGACTTGCATTATTACACTATTCACCTTATTGTTGTTGTCTGGAACCAAACCCACAGTATCTCTGAGGTATGCCTTTATAGGCCTAATAACAGAGCTTTAAATATGTAAAGGAAGTGAGCGAAGTCGTTCAGTTGTGTCTGACTCTTTGCGACCCCATGTACTGTAGCCTACCAGGTTCCTCTGTCCATGGGATTTTCCAGGAAGAATACTACAGTAGGTTGCCATTTCCTTCTCCAGGAGATCTTCCTGACCCAGGGATTGAACCTGGATCTCCCACATTCTAGGCAGATGCTTTACCATCTGAGCCACCAGGGAAGTCCAACTTACATAATTAAACGAAGAAAGATAAATCCCCAACCATAGAGATTTAACACCCTGAGCTAATTGACATTTGCAAACTTCACCCTACCTGTAGAATGCACATACTTTCTGAACCCATAGCTAAGCTAAAAAGGTTTCAATAGATTTCAAAATAAAGTCTTACAAAGTATTTCCTCTGAGTAAAATGCAATAAATTAGAAATTAAAAAAAATAAGATATTCAGAAATCCCCAAACTTAAAAATAAAACAAAGCATACTTTAAATATTCTATTGGTTAAAGAAGAAATGGCAAAGAATATCAGAAAATATTTCCATCTGAAAGAATAAATGTACAGTATATCAAATAAAGTGAATGAGGTTAAAATAAAATAAGACATAATGATATGAAGCCCAGGATATGTTTTACAAAAAACGTACCAAATATCATTTCTGTAACATTCTTGCAAAAAGAGATGTATAACTTTAACCTGATTATAAAAAATTATCAGACAAATCCAGGTTGAGAAACGTTCTCAACCATAATGGGGCTTCCCAGGTGATGTAGTTAAAGAATCTGCCAGCCAGGGTAGGAGATGCATGACGTAGGTTTGATCCTTGGGTCAGGAAGACCCCCTGGAGGAGGGCATGGCAACTCATCCAGTACTCTTGCCTGGAGAATCCCATGGACAGAGGAGCCTGGCAGGGTACAGTCCACAGGGAAGCAAAGAGCTTGACATGACTGAGCACTCACACTCTCAATCATAACTGACTAGTATCCTTCAAAATGTTAAAGCACAAAAGACAAGGAAAGACTGAAGAACTGTCAATAATTGTAGAAAAATAAGGAGAAATAACATAAAAACAAAAAAAAAAATTGGAAAAATTGGTGAAATTCAGATAACGTCAGTAGTTTAATTAATGGCATTGTGCCAACATTAATTTACTCATTTTGATAGCTGTCCAATAGTTATCTAAAATGGTAATGATAGGAGAAGTTGGGAAGGGTATACATGAACTCTACATTCTTTTAAAAAATACTTTCTTAACTCTAAAATTATTCAAAGTAAATTTTAAAAAATTTAATGCAGTTTGTTTGTGTCATATAGCAATTTATAGCTTCAAATATTTATATTAGAAAACAAAAAGTGTTTAAAATCAATGATTGAAAATTTTACCTAATGAAATCAGAAGAAACAAATTCAATTCAAAGTAAATAAAAACAAGGAAAACTTAAATTTAAAGATGAAAATTAATAAAATGGAAAATAATATAGAAAACTAATAGAGCAAGCCAACTTTCTAAATTTCTACTTTTTATATACATATTAAAACAAAGGAAGTAAAAATGATAATAAAAATACATATATTTATTTACTTTTGCTAGAAACCTGAAAGTATTTAAGGACTTTTTTTTTTTTTTTAAATTTACAACTAGAAGCTTTGTGGACTACCAAGTAATATTAATTTCTGTTTCAAAGCCCCTTTAAGGAAGGTATATTGTTAAACAGTTCAGGGATTCCTGTACTATTGCTTAGCATCAAGGTAGCATTCATTGTGGTTCCTAGGGGTTGGAGGAACCATTTATTTCTGATTCATAGCTTACAGTAAAGATACTGACCTTTGGTCTGCCGGATTTAGACAGTTGAAAATCTCTATTAGAACCTCCTTTTTTCAGTTTGCCAGCAAGACCCTACACTGAAGCTCAAATTCACCAGTTTCAAAACAACTTTCAGAAGCAGTCACAGTGTTTTGCCTACTGCATTAGATTTTAGCCTTCACTTAGACTAGAGATCAACAAACACTTTTTTGTAAAGGATAAGATAGTGTATATTTTAGGCACTGTTTACAGTCATAACATCTCCATCAGGATGACTCACCCCTGACATTTTAGTGCAAAAGCGTCAGTGAACAATAAGTCAATGAGTGGGAAAGCTGTGTTTCAATAAAAGCTTCAGTTTTAAAGATTGAAATGTGAGTTTCATTTAATTTTCATGTAAAACTTCTTTTTGCAATTATTTAAAACCATAGAAAACATTCTTAGCTTAGGGGCATTACAAAAGAGAAACAGCCCAGACTTGTCTCACTGCTGAAGTTTCCCACTGTCTGACTTAGATATTTGCCTGATAAATTTTTGCTTCTTTGTTAGTGTCCACTAGTATATGTTTGTGTGTGTGTGTATGTGTGCATATAGCAGAAAACTATAATCAGATATCTGGCCAATCATATTAACAAAAATAGAAGTAAATACAGAAAAACTTACATTTAGAAATACAGTATCCTTAATATTCCTACATTTTCCCACACTACTTGTAGATTATAAATTCTCATGGATTTAGAGCCATTTATTCACCAGATTTAGAATTAAAAAGAGAATCTGTAGACTTTATTTCAGAAAATGTCAATTATATACACATTTATTTGTGTTAGTATGAGACTTTAAGTTGAGAATTATTCATTTTATTTCAACATACTGGAATGGAGTAGAAATGAGCATATGAATTGTAATCAAAAGACATAAATTTCAGTATAACATTATAAGCTGATAATAAAGAAAATACAACGTAGTCAAAATGTTCAATATTAAAGGTGTTTCCTAGAGCCATCTTAATAACTTTTATAGTAGACTTACATTCATGGTAGATTTTAAGTACTTCCTTTAACATTTGACAAAATTTAAGAGCCAAAATAAGAAATGTGAACTCAAGCCTATCAATAACTTTGGTTTCTGTGGGAAAGCCACGGTTGTATAATGAGAGTAATAAATGGTGGAACAAAAGAACAGGGTAGTAAATTATAGTACAGAATGTCGATGTTTAATAAGTAGAATGCAGAGCTTGTATTGATTTCTAAAAAGTATGCAAATTAAAAAAATATGTCTTGTTTGTATTATCTAAGAGCACAGTAATGTTTATGAGTGTTAAAACATTGGTGAACAAGAATGCATTAATCTTTTACATTTATGGTCAATTGATTGTTGGCAAATGTGCCAAAACCTGTCAGTGTTGCAAGAATATTTTCTTTTTAACAAATTTTGCTTCAATAAAGGCATATCTACAAGTAAAAAGATAAAGCTAGACCCACACCTTACTTCATATACAAATATTAACTCAAAATATATCAAAACTCAGAAATGTATGGGCTAAACCTATTAAACTCTTAGAAGAAAAAAATAAGAGTAGGTCTTCATGTACTTTATTTTGGCAAGGGATTCTTAGATATGACACCAGAAGTACAAGCACAAAAGAAAAATAGATGAATTGGACTTTATAAAAAGTTCCATATATATATATGAGAAGGAAATGGCAACCCACTCCAGTGTTCTTGCCTGGAGAATCCCAGGGATGGCGGAGCCTGGTGGGCTGCCGTCTATGTGGTCGCACTGAGTCGGACACTGAGCAGCTGCTCAGTCGCTTCAGTTGTCTCTGACTCTGTGCAACCCCATAGACAGAAGCCCACCAGGCTCCCCCGTCCCTGGGATTCTCCAGGCAAGAACACTGGAGTGGATTGCCATTTCCTTCTCCAATGCATGAAAGTGAAAAGTGAAAGTGAACTCACTCAGTCATGTCTGACTCTTAGCGACCCCATGGACTGCAGCCTACCAGGCTCTTCTGTCCATGGGATTTTCCAGGCAAGAGTACTGGAGTGGGGTGCCATTGCCTTCTCCAATATATATATATAAAGGTCAAATATACAAATAACTCTCACAACTCAACAACAGAAAAATAACCCATTTTTTAAATGGGAAAGTAACTGAATAGACATTTTTTCAAAGAAGATATATGAATGGCCAAGAAGCACATGAAATGTTGTTGCTCAATGTCATTAGTCATTAAGGAAATGAAATAAAATCATGAAGAAATACCACTTCACACCCAGTAGGCTATATTTTGTTTTTAAAAATACAATGGAAAATAAATTTGGTGAAGATGTGGAGATGAAAGAGCCTTCATACATTGCTGCTAGGAATGTAAAATGGTGCAGTCACTGTCAAAAAGAGCTTGGTGTCTCATCAAAATATTAAACATCGAATTATCATCTGATCAGCAATTCTGTTCTTAGGAATACACCAAAACTCATTGAAAAATTTGTACACAAGTGCTTCTAATAGTATAATTCACAACAATCTCAAAGTATAAACAGACAAATGGGTAAACAAATTATGGTGTATATATATATTGGAATATTTTTCAGCCATAAAAGGAAATAAAATATTGATGCATGCCACAGTGAAAGAATGCAGACACAAAAGTTCACTTATATGCTATATGCTAAATAGGTATATTCGTAGACATAGATACTCTGAATCAAGCAGGCAAGAATACTGGAGTGATTATCCATTCCCTTCTCCAGGGGATCTTCCTGACCCAGGGATCAAACCTGGTTCTCCTGTATTACAGGCAGATTCTTTGCCATGTGATCCAACAAGGAAGCCTTAGCAACTAAACAACCACAAAATTCATAGAGATAGAAAGCCAATCACGATTTGAGAGGAGAGGTGGAAATAAATACAATTGAGTGACAGCTTAATGACTATGAGTTTTCCTCTTGTGGTAATGGAAAGTTTTCAGAAGTTAATAGAGGTGATAGTTGCATAACGTGAATGTCCTAAATTTTACTGAATTATGTGTCTTAAAATGGTTACTTTTACATTATGTGAATTTTACCTCAATTAAAAAAAGGTGATATTACTATACAGAGTTTTAAATCCTTATGCTGACATATTTACAGCACACCTTTCCTCTTTTTTCTTTGTATCCTATAAAAAGTACAGACAAAAGAGAATAAGAATGCATTGTGCCTAATTTTAATATACTTCCTATTTTCATGTATTAACTAAATCCACCAAAAAATCCAAAAATATCAGATTCCTTCAGTCCTCCTAGTGACAATGAAAACTGGAATCAAAGGCATTTTTAGGGTAGCTAATTAAATTTTTTGGTTCGCTCTTTTTTCCTAACTATGAAAAAGGTATATAGCTTCAAATCCAATTCCCTCATCTCACTATATTTCCAGAGGGCTTTTATTCTTTCTGTTTATGAATCCACACCTCCAGTTTTGAAACCCTGAGGTCTTTTCAAACTAAAGTTGTCTGAATCCCAAAATGCTTTAACTTCTTTTCAAAAATAAATACATAAAATAAACATAATTTGGCCCTGAACCTGAATCACATAAAAAGACTCAGAATCATCAAAACTCGAATGATGATCATAGTTGAAAGCTGGCAAGAATGGTTACAAAAGAACAGGTCTAAATTTCCAAAAGTACAGCACTGATAGTCAATGCTTTTATTATGTCCTGAGTACCAATATAATGTTCAATTCTCTGCTTACTATAATGTGTGATTCCTTCAATGCTTTAGTAAGACTGCAGCCCATGAAAGACAGCTTCAATATACTGAAACTGTAAACGTTGCCAGAATCTATTAAGAAAGAACTTTGGCTCAAAATCTTAAACACAAAATCAAATAGTGTACTATCAGAAAATGGTAGTTCAAATGAAAAGGAAAAGTGAAAGTGAAACTTGCTCAGTGCTGTCTGACTCTTTGCGACCCCATGTTCAGTTCAGTTCAGTCGCTCAGTCGTGTCCGACTCTTTGCGACCCAATGAATCGCAGCATGCCAGGCCTTCCTGTCCATCACCATCTCCCGGAGTTCACTCAGACTCACGTCCATCGAGTCTGGGATGCCATCCAGCCTTCTCATCCTTGGTCGTCCCCTTCTCCTCCTGCCTCCAATCCCTCCCAGCATCAGAGTCTTTTCCAATGAGTCAACTCTTTGCATGAGGTGGCCAAAGTACTGGAGTTTCAGCTTTAGCATCATTCCTTCCAAAGAAATCCCAGGGCTGATCTCCTTCAGAATGGACTGGTTGGATCTCCTTGCAGTGCAAGGGACTCTCAAGAGTCTTCTCCAACACCACAGTTCAAAAGCATCAATTCTTCGGCCCTCAGCCTTCTTCACAGTCCAACTCTCACATCCATACATGACCACAGGAAAAAACATAGCCTTGACTAGACAGACCTTAGTCGGCAAATTAATGTCTCTGCTTTTGAATATGCTATCTAGGTTGGTCATAACTTTCCTTCCAAGGAGTAAGCGTCTTTTAATTTCATGGCTGCAGTCACCATCTGCAGTGATTTTGGAGCCCCCCAAAATAAAGTCTGACACTGTTTCCACTGTTTCCCCATCTATTTCCCATGAAGTGATGGGACTAGATGCCATGATCTTCGTTTTCTGAATGTTGAGCTTCAAGCCAACTTTTTCACTCTCCTCTTTCACTTTCATCCAGAGGCTTTTTAGCTCCTCTTCACTTGCATATCTGAGATTATTGATATTTCTCCCATCAATCTTGATTCCAGCTTGTGTTTCTTCCAGTCCAGAGTTTCTCATGATGTACTCTGCATATAAGTTAAATAAGCAAGGTGACAATATACAGCCTTGATGTACTCCTTTTCCTATTTGGAACCAGTCTGTTGTTCCATGTCCAGTTCTAACTATTGCTTCCTGACCTGCATACAGATTTCTCAAGAGGCAGGTTAGGTGGTCTGGTATTCCCATCTCTTTCAGAAGTTTCAACAGTTTATTGTGATCCACACAGTCAAAGACTTTGGCATAGTCAATAAAGCAGAAATAGATGTTTTTCTGGAACTCTCTTGCTTTTTCCATGATCCAAGAGATGTTGGCAATTTGATCTCTGGTTCCTCTGCCTTTATTAAAACCAGCTTGAACATCAGGGAGTTCACAGTTCACGTATTGCTGCTGAAGCCTGGCTTGGAGAATTTTGAGCATTACTTTACTAGCATGTGAGATGAGAGCAATGTGCGGTAGTTTGAGCATTCTTTTGCATTGCCTTTCTTTGGGATTGGAATGAAAAGTGACCTTTTCCAGTCCTGTGGCCACTGCTGAGTTTTCCAAATTTGCTGGCATATTGAGGTCAGCACTTTCACAGCATCATCTTTCAGGATTTGAAACAGCTCCACTGGAATTCCATCACCTCCACTAGCTTTGTTCGTAGTGATGCTTTCTAAGGCCCACTTGACTTCACATTCCAAGATGTCTGGCTCTAGATTAGTGATCACATCATTATGATTATCCGGGTTGTGAAGATCTTTTTTGTACAGTTCTTCCATGTATTCTTGCCACCTCTTCTTAATATCTTCTGCTTCTGTTAGGTCCATACCATTTCTGTCCTTTATCGAGCCCATCTTTGCATGAAATGTTCCCTTGGTATCTCTAATTTTCTTAAAGAGATCTCTAGTCTTTCCCATTCTGTTGTTTTCCTCTATTTCTTTGCATTGATCGCTGAAGAAGGCTTTCTTATCTCTTCTTGCTATTCTTTGAAACTCTGCATTCAGATGTTTATATCTTTCCTTTTCTCCTTTGCTTTTTGCCTCTCTTCTTTTCACAACTTTTGTAAGGCCTCCCCAGACAGCCATTTTGCTTTTTGGCATTTCTTTTCATGGGGATGGTCTTGATCCCTGTCTCCTGTACAATGTGATGAACCTCATTCTATAGTTCATCAGGCACTCTGTCTATCAGATCTAGGCCTTTAAATCTATTTCTCACTTCCACTGTATAATCATAAGGGATTTGATTTAGGTCATACCTGAATGGTCTAGCAGTTTTCCCTATTTTCTTCAATTTGAGTCTGAATCTGGTAATAAGGAGTTCATGATCTGAGCCACAGACAGCTCTGGGTCTCGTTTTTGTTGACTGTATAGAGCTTCTCCATCTTTGGCTGCAAAGAATATAATCAATCTGATTTTGGTGTTGACCATCTGGTGATGTCCATGTGTAGAGTCTTCTCTTGTGTTGTTGGAAGAGGGTGTTTGCTATGACCAGTGCATTTTTTTGGCAAAACTCTATTAGTCTTTGCCCTGCTTCATTCTGTATTCCAAGGCCAAATTTGCCTGTTACTCCAGGTGTTGACTTCCTACTTTTGCATTCCAGTCCCCTATAATGAAAAGGACATCTTTTTTGGGTGTTAGTTCTAAAAGATCTTGTAGGTCTTCATAAAACCGTTCAACTTCAGTTTCTTCAGCGTTACTGGTTGGGACATAGACTTAGATAACAGTGATATTGAATGGTTTGCCTTGGAGATGAACAGAGATCATTCTGTTGTTTTTGAGATTGCATCCAAGTACTGCATTTCGGACTCTTTTGTTGACCATGATGGCTATTCCATTTCTTCTGAGGGATTCCTGCCCACAGTAGTAGATATAATGGTCATCTGAGTTAAATTCACCCATTCCAGTCCATTTTAGTTTGCTGATTCCTAGAATGTTGATGTTCACCCTTGCCATCTCTTGTTTGACCACTTCCAATTTGCCTTGATTCATGGACCTGACATTCCAGGTTCCTATGGAATATTGCTCTTTACAGCATCGGATCTTGCTTCTATCACCAGTCACATCCACAACTGGGTATTGTTTTTGCTTTGGCTCCATCCCTTCATTCTTTTTGGAGTTATTTCTCCACTGATCTCCAGTAGCATATTGGGCACCTACTGACCTGGGGAGTTCCTCTTTTGGTATCCTATCATTTTGCCTTTTCATACTGTTTATGGGGTTCTCAAGGCAAGAATATTGAAGTGGTTTGCCATTCCCTTCTCCACTGGACCACATTCTTTCAGACCTCTCCACCATGACCCACCCATCTTAGGCTGCCCTGCAGGCGTGGCTTGGTTTCATTGAGTTAGACAAGGCTGTGGTCCTAGTGTGATTAGATCGACTAGTTTTCTGTGAGTATGGTTTCAGTGTGTCTGCCCTCTGATGCCCTCTTGCAACACCTACCATCTTACTTGGGTTTCTCTTACCTTGGGCTTGGGGTATCTCTTCCCAGGCTGTTCCAGCAAAGCACAGCTGCTGCTCCTTACCTTGGACGAAGGGTATCTCCTTATCACCGCCATTCCTGACTTTTAACGTGGGATAGCTCCTCTAGGCCCTCCTGTGCCTGCTCAGCCACCGCTCTGCGACCCCATGTAGTCCTTGGAATTCTCCAGGCCAGAATACTGGAGTGGGTAGCCTTTCCCTTCTCCAAGGGATCTTCCCAACCCAGGGATCAAACCCAAGTATCCCGCATTGCAGATGGATTCTTTACCAGCTGAGCCACAAGGGAGGCCCCCAAAAGCTGAAGATAATACAGTGGTGCTCAAAGAACCATGTGCTGCGAGGTCTATCACAAAGCACCCTAGCCTAATCTGAATGACTAAGGGTCTTCCCTGGGGAAGCTAATTTTGAGGAGAGAACTCAAGGACAAAGTGAAGTTATTGAGCAAAGAACAGTAGAAGAGACTTCCTATCCAAAAATAAGTATCCCCTGTATATAGACAATGACCATGAAAATCAATATCACTGAAAGTAAAGAAAAAAGGCCATGTGGCTGGAGCTCCCCCTAGAAAGAGCGATCACATCCCTTTTTCTAGATAAATAAGCAAGGGCTGTTTTATGCAGTATCTTATTTATCTATGGATTTGTAATTTTACTCTAAAATTATTAGAGATACACTTGAAGCTTTTAAATGAGAGAGAGACCTATTTAGATTTGTACTGTTGGGATATCTCTGACAATTGTGTGGAGAACAGAAGAGTAAATTCAAAGAAACTAGTTGAACAGGACATAAGTAATAATAACCAATGAGGTGGTCAACAGCCTGGAGAGAGATAATCACATTTCAGAGTTGTTCAGGAAGCAAACTTAAGAAGTCACATGTAATTGAATTATGGCTAAGATGTTTTTCACAAACTTTTGGTTAGCAGCTTCTTGTAATGGCAGACACTACCAGATGACTCCCCTGCAGAAGACAGTTATAAAACCTGGACATAATAAAAAATAACAGCTTGCTTGAGGCAATGGAGATGGACTAGAAGAAAGCATATTGGAGGCAGTGCTCTTTTTGGGCACAGGAGGAGTGGAGCTGGACAAAGTTCTGTTTTCACAGCTTTTAGTATTATACTAAGGGCAATTGCTATGGCTCGTATGCACTTTTTTCTGACAAGGGGAACTATAGCTATGGAGATATTGATGAACTGAGGGATCTTGGAACGACAGAAGAGGGGATCTTAAAATTCTTTCTACCCATGTCTCTGGTTGATCTCTGACCACACATTGATGGCCAGACTAGAGCAGCTTATCCAAAGACAATGAGGTGGATGAAACTGGAGCCAATTATACAGAGTGAAGTAAGCCAGAAAGAAAAACACAAAAAGAGTATACTAACACATATATATGGAATTTAGAAAGATGGTAACAATAACCCTGTATGAGAGACAGCAAAAGAGACACAGATGTATAGAACAGTCTTTTGGACTCTGTGGGAGAGGGAGAGGGTGAGATGATTTGGGAGAATGGCATTGAAACATGTATAATATCATATAAAAAACGAATTGCCAGTCTAGGTTCGATGCAGGATACAGGATGCTTGGGGCTGGTGCACTGGGACGACCCAGAGGGATGGTATGGGGAGGGAGGTGGGAGGGGGGTTCAGGATTGGGAACACATGTACACCCGTGGCAGATGCATGTTGATGTATGGCTAAACCAATACAGTATTGTAAAGTAAAATAAAGTAAAATTTTTAAAAAAATCTGGAAAGGACAGAAGCAAGTTAATTTGAAAGTTCAGTTCAGTTCAGACGCTCAGTCGTGTCCAACTCTTTGAAACCCCATGAATCGCAGCACGCCAGGCCTCCCTGTCCATCACCAACTCCCGGAGTTCACTCAGAGTCATGTCCATCGAGTCAGTAATGCCATCCAGCCATCTCATCCTCTGTCGTCCCCTTCTCTTCCCGCCCCCAGTTTGAAAGTTAGGTCCTAGTAATTATCTAATATGAATGAGAGTGAAAAATAAAAATAAGAAAATAAGAAAAATAAAATAAAATTAAATAGAGCTCTGAAGACCTGTTGTAACAAATGGTTCAACATATTGGATAATTAGAATCCCAAAAGGGAAGGGAAGAAAAAATTATGGCAGTAAAAATATTTAATAAATAAGGGCCTCAAATTCCCCATATTTGATTGAAGAAATCAGCAGATACAAGATGCTTAATAAACACAAAGCAGCATAAACATGAAGCTCATACTGTCAAACTATTATAAGCCAAAATCAGCCTATTATAAGCTAAAGATGAAAAGCACATCTTGAAAGCAGCAAGGGAAAAATGACACATTACCTACAGGGAAAGATTGATTAAATTAATATCTAATTTCCTACCAGAAACCATGGAGGCCAGAGAAGAGTGAAACAACATTTTTGAAGTGCTGAAAGAAATAGAAAAACCATGCCAGAGTCTATATAGACTTTTTAATCCTGAATTAGAAAATTCAGAAAAAAATAATCTTCAAGAATAAAGACCAATTCAACATGAGGAAAACTAAGAGAAATCTTACCATAAATATCTTAAAATCTCCAGGTTAAAAAAAAATGATATCAGATGTAAATTCAGATCCTCAGATAACACATAAGTCACTGTAAATGGTATGTATCTGAATAAATTCAAAAACCTATTTTATTCTTTATTTTTTCTCCAATCTTGTGTAAGTTATATGACTATTGAAAGCAAAATTAATAGGATATCTTGTGGGATCTATAACACATATAGATAAATATATGTAACAACAAGAACATAAAGGGTTAGGTGTATCAGTTCAGTTAAGGTTGGTTGCTCAGTCATGTCCGACTCTGCGATACCATGATACAGCACGCCAGGCCTCACTGTCCATCACCAACCCCTACAGTTTACACAAACTCATGTCCATCGAGTCAGTGATGCCATCCAGCCATCTCATCCTGTGCTGTACCCTTCTCCTCCTGCCCTCAATCTTTCCCAGCATCAGGGTCTTTTCAAATGAGTCAGCACTTCGCATCAGGTGGCCAAAATATTGGAGTTTCAGCTTCAACATCAGTCCTTCCAATGAACACCCAGGACTGATCTCCTTTAGGATGGACTGGTTGGATCTCCTTGCAGTCCAAGGGATTCTCAAGAGTCTTCTCCAACAACACAGTTCAAAAGCATCAATTCTTTGGTGCTCAGCTTTGTTTATAGCTCAACCCTCACATCCATACCTGAGCACTGGAAAAACCATAGCCTTGACTAGATGGACCTTTGTTGACAAAGGTATGTCTCTGCTTCTTAAGAGGCTGTCGAGGTCGGCCATAACTTTCCTTCAAAGGGGTAAGCGTCTTTTAATTTCATGGCACCATCTGAAGTGATTTTGGAGCCCCCCAAAATAAAGTCTGACACTGTTTCCACTGTTTCCCCATCTATTTCCCATGAAGTGATGGGACCGGATGCCATGATTTTCGTTTTCTGAATGTTGAGCTTTCATCAAGAGGCTTTTTAGTTCCTCTTCACTTTCTGCCATAAGGGTGGTGTCATCTGCATATCTGAGGTTATTGATATTTCTCCCATCAATCTTGATTCCAGCTTGTGCTTCCTCCAGCCCAGCGTTTCTCATGATGTACTCTGCATAGAAGTTAAATAAGCAGGGTGACAATATACAGCCTTGACATACTCCTTTTCCTATTTGGAACCAGTCTGTTGTTCCATGTCCAGTTCTAACTGTTGCTTCCTGACCTGCATATAGGTTTCTCAAGAGGCAGGTCAGGTAGTATAGTATTCCCATCTCTTTCAGAATTTTCCACAGTTTATTGTGATCCACACAGTCAAAGGCTTTGGCATAGTCAATAAAGTAGAAATACATGTTTTTCTGGAATTCTCCTGCTTTTCGATGATCCAGCAGATGTTAGCAATTTGATCTCTGGTTCCTCTGCCTTTTATAAAACCAGCTTGAACATCTGGAAGTTCACAATTCATATACTGCTGAAGCCTGGCTTGGAGAATTTTGAGCATTACTTTACTAGCGTGTGAGATGAGTGCAATTGTGCGGTAGTTTGAGCATTCTTTTGCATTGCCTTTCTTTGGGTTTGGAATGAAAACTGACCTTTTCCAGTCCTGTGGCCACTGCTGAGTTTTCCAAATTTGCTGGCATATTGAGTGTAGCACTTTCACAGCATCATCGTTCAGGATTTGAAACAGCTCAACTGGAATGCCATCACCTCCACTAGCTTTGTTCATAGTGATGCTTCCTAAGGCCCACTTGACTTCACATTCCAATATGTCTGGCTCTAGGTGAGTGATCACACTATCGTGATCATCTGGGTTGTGAGGATCTTTTTTGTATAAATCTTCTGTGTATTCTTGCCCCCTCTTCTTAGTATCTTCTGCTTCTGTTAGGTACAGACCATTTCTGTCTTTTATTGAGCCCCTCTTTGCATGAAATTTTCCCCTGGTATCTCTAATTTTCTTGATGAGATCTCTAGTCTTTCCTACGCTATTGTTTTCCTCTATCTTTGCATTGATCACTGAGGAAGACTTTCTTATCGCTTCTTGCTATTCTTTGGAACTCTGCATTCAGATGCTTATATCTTTCCTTTTGTCCTTTGCTTTTAGCTTCCCTTCTTTTCACAGCTAATTTTAAGGCCTCCTCAGACAGCCATTTTGCTTTTTTGCATTTCTTTTTCTTGGGAATGGTCTTGATCGCTTTCTCCTGTACAATGTCACGAACCTCTGTGCATAGTTTATCAGGCACTGTCTATCAGATCTAGTCCCTTAAATCTATTTCTCACTTCCACTGTATAATTGTAAGGGATTTTATTTAGGTCATACCTGAATGGTTTAGTGGTTTTCCCTACTTTCTTCAATTTATGTCTGAATTTGGCCATAAGGAGCTCATGATCTGAGCCACAGTCAGCTCCCAGTCTTGTTTTTACTGACTGTATAGAGCTTCTCCTTCTTTGGCTGCAAAGAATATAATCAATATGATATCGGTGTTGGCCATCTGGTGATGTTCATGTGTAGAGTCTTCTCTTGAGTTGTTGAAAGAGGGTGTTTGCTATGACCAGTGTGTTCTCTTGACAAAACTCTATGAGACTTTGCCTTTCTTCATTCTGTACTCCAAGGCCAAATTTGACTGTTACTCCAGGTGTTTCTTGACATCTTACTTTTGCATTCTAGTAGTCCCCTATAATGAAAAGGACATCTATTTTGGGTGTTAGTTCTAAAAGGTCTTATAGGTTTTCATAGAACCATTCTACTTCAGCTTCTTCAGTGTTACTGTTTGGGGCATAGACTTGGATTACCGTGATATTGAATGATTTGTCTTGGAAACGAACAGAGATCATTATGTCATTTTTGAGATTGCATCCAAGTACTGCATTTCAGATTCTTTTGTTGACTATGATGGCTGCTCCATTTCTTCTAAGGGATTCCTGCCCACAATAATAGATATAATAGTCATCTGAGTTAAATTCACCCATTCCAGTCCATTTTAGTTTGCTGATTTCTAGAATGTTGACGTTCACTCTTGCCATCTCCTGTTTGAACACTTCCAATTTGCCTTGATTCATGCGCCTAACATTCCAGGTTCTATGCAATATTGCTCTTTACAGCATCAGACTTTGCTTCTATCACCAGTCCCATCCACAGCTGGGTTTTTGTTTTGTTTTGTTTTGTTTTGCTTTGGCTCCATCCCTTCATTCTTTCTGGAGTTGTTTCTCCACTAATCTCCAGTAGCATATTGGGCACCTACTCACTTGGGTAGTTCATCTTTCAGTGTCCTATCTTTTTGCATTTTCATACTGTTCATGCGGTTACCAATGCATTTTACTGCAAAGTTCTTACCTTTGTGTGAAGAGGTATTACATTATCTCTAAGTGACCATAAAAAATAAGTCCCTTAAAACAACTTCAAAAACATGCAGTGAAGTATAAAAAAAACATGTTCAAAGAGGCTGCAGGATGCTGAAGAATTCTTTAGGAAATTTTAGGACTCGACAGTAACTTGTGAGAATGGGATTAGAAGACCTCTAAAATACCTCTAATGATCTATCGTAGCATCACCGAGGTGTCCAATTAAATCTCCTTTCAAGAAAATACTTGACTTTGCACTTCAAGGAGTGAAATAAGCCAACAGCTTCTATATATGAACATCTTCAGAACCTGCTTCAGCTTTCAAACTGAAGTCGTGCTCTTCCTGGACAGTGGTAGACAAAGACTGAGCATAGTGTGGTCCTGAACATTTCTGTCCAATATGGGACTCATCTAATGGAACATGTGTGTTCCAGAGATCCTCCACTGGGTTGACCAAGACTTTTGTTATATCTAACACCATGCCTGTAAACCTTCTGTCTTCAACACTGTTTTCTCTCCTTTTATGTAATAAGCTTCTTGTAATCCTAATTACATCTCAGTATCTACTCTCTGAGGACCTAATTAATACAGCTCCCATTTCAAAGCTGAGGCCATGCCTACCTTCTTTCATAGCTTTCCAGAAAACTTTGAATTTTCTGAAGCAGGGAGATGACAGAAAATAAAGCATTCCTTTTGTATGAAGATTATGAGGAAAAATATTTTGCCATGTTCTCATACCCATCTCGTCCCCCAAGAAGTTCAACAGTGGTGTAGGGACATAGAATATCTACATGCTGTAAGTGCCAATGTAAAGATCACAGTTTTCATCCTGGCTTTCCCTGCTCCATAGAGAGGTCACATTAGTATTCAAACACATATAATAAGCATTCACATCACATATTTGCTGAAATAGATAAAGGGGCACATGGAATAAATTTAAGCTATTTATATACTTATTGTTGCAACACATCATTCAAGGTAGAGAGGAGAATTCTATGTTATTTTTTTATTCTTGGATTAAAGGAAGTATGCAGCTATTATGCAAGAGTAAGAGTAATATGAATAAAATTGTAAGAAGCAAAGCTCTTAGGTGTTACTGGTCTAGAGATAACACTGAAATCAAGAAGTGGCTTTTTTCCCTATTTTAATAAAAAAGAGAAGGTTAACTTTGAGACTAGAAACAGATAAGTAGCAATTTTGCATCCATTCAAAAGAATAATCTTGATCTCCAAAAAGTGTTAATGATCCATTTAACACTTTCTTGATTAGAAGGTTGAAACGTAGAGAATAGGAAGTTGCTTCATATAAAACAAAGAGCCCAGGCCTGGACTTGTAACCTGATTGCACTATGTGAAAACTGTGGTCATGGGCTCTGAACTTGATGTTTTCATCGGTAAAATGGACAGAATAACATCTAAGCAGGATAATTATGCAGATAAAATAAAAATGTAAAAAAACCCATCACAATTTCTAGCTTCCAAAAGATTCTCAGATGATTACATTATCAATTATATGATAATGATATATAATTATATTAACCAAATGATTATCTGTAGCCCCTCTGCTATTCCTAACCAGATGATCAGAGATGAACAAGAAAGCAGGAGTGATTTGTAGTACCTGAACCAAACTGATTTGGATTGAATGGCCTGAAGTTGTAATGGCAGCAGATAGTGACTTTCCTATAAGGAGAAAGGACGTTGAAGGTGGTAGTCCATCTTTAAAGCAAAGGCAAAGAATAAGTAAAAATGAGCAAGAGAACAGGAATGCTGGAATAAAACAGATTTTGCTTAGAAAGCTGAAAATCACTCTGGAATAACCACATTTTCTTTGAAGTTTTCAGGAACTGTCCATTGATAGATCCATCCATTTTTTGCTCAATACTTATTTTTAAGTCTAAACGAACAGCTTGGTTATAGAACTTGGATGAGAAAACCTGAAAAGTGCCAATTTCCCTTGAGTAGCTCAAGTCTTATAAATACGGTGACCAGGAGCCCAGAACACCAAGCAGTTAAGAATATAGACGCCAGTGTCGGATGACGTGGGCTCAAGTTCCAGCTCCAGCACCATGACGCTGGTCAAGTTGTTTAACCTCTCTGTGTCTCATTTTCCTCATAAAAACACTACCTAATTCAGAGCAGAGAGGATTAAATGGGATATTCTTCCTAAGTGCTTAGATCCTAATTCCACAGTTAGTGCTAATTGTTATCTGCTATTGTTATTATCTCATTGACTGTTATCCCCATTAAAGTAACTACTGCCTTGCCAGAGAAGAAAAATGCTAAGTGCATAAGAATTGTTATTGAGGGGAAAAACACTGCCATAGTTTCCCTTCCACCCACAATAACTTTGATGTTGCTTCCTTGGTTGTCTTCAGAGACAAAGTGAAAGAGTAAAAGAAAGAAAGCAGAACAAGAGGAAAGAAGAGAAATAATAAATTAACCTTTTATCAAGAGCACATTTGCTGCTGAACCAGAGTAAGGGTGTATGTACATTATTAGCTTTTCTTTAATCCTTGCAATTGTATGTGTTCAATTATAATAGCTACTTTCTAATTAGGAAATAAAGCCTCATAAAATGTCATGAAAACACCCAAGGCCACACAATGGTGTGCAGAGTGGGTTCTTACCACCTTATGGCTTGTCATCAAAGCTTAAGAGAAAAGGGACAAAACAGAACACATTGTATAACACTTTAAAAAGAGCTTCCCATGTTTAACTTTATTTCAACTTCACAGAATTTTTGTGAGATAAGATAATGTGGCAGGTTGGATTTGCCAGATGAGGGAAATGGAGTCTCAGAAAGGTTATGTGACATGCCCAAGGTCACACAACAAAGTAGAGAACATGGAACCACAAGGCAGACATTGGGTGTCCCACCTCCCTTCTTTCCCTTGTTCCATTCTCAAGCGAATAGAGGACGGGCAACTCTGGAATGATGTCTGCCACCATAGCAAAGAAGAAGAGTATATTCATATTATCAGAAAAGGTGCTTGACTATTTCTCTTCCATTCAGTTCAGTTCAGTTCAGTTGCTCAGTCGTGTCCGACTCTTTGCAACCCCATGAATTGCAGCACGCCAGGCCTCCCTGTCCATCACCAACTCCCAGAGTTCACTCACACTCATGTCCATCGAGTCAGTAATGCCATCCAGCCATCTCATCCTTGGTCGTCTCCTTCTCCTCCGGCCCCCAATCCCTCCCAGCATCAGAGTCTTTTCCAATGAGTCAACACTTCGCATGAGGTGGCCAAAGTACTGGAGTTTCAGCTTTAGCATCATTCCTTCCAAAGAAATCCCAGGGCTGATCTCCTTCAGAATGAATTATAAGCTCCATGAGGGCAAGAAAAAAAAAATATGTCTTTTACACAACTGAGTATAACCCCAATAATTATAATGCTGGCATGGAGTGAGCAGTTGATACATATTTATTGAATAAATAAAATAATTAATTCGATGCAGAGAAAGTACAAAGCCCTCAATACCTTATAAGAATGAATTTATAGCCTTGGCAGAGGAAGGCTCATCTATGAGAATTTTTAATTATCCTTAAGTAAATTCTGGCTACGTGCATTAATGTTTCATGTATAAGTTCCAGGTATATTTCAGTTTCTTTGTATGTCCAATGGACAATGGGCTTCCCTGGTTGCTCAACTGGTAAAGAACCCACCTGCAGGGCAGGAGATCTGGGTTCAGTCCCTGGGTCAGGAAGAACCCCTGGAGAAGGGAATGGCAACCCACTCCAGTATTCTTGCCTGAAGAATCCCATGGACAGAGGAACCTGGTAGACTACAGTCCATAGGGTCTCAAGCACTGGACACGACTTAACGACTAAACCACTTACCACCATGGATAGTATTTTTCACCACTAGAACTGTAAATCTCTAGATTTGCAGTAGCCCCTTAACTTCTCCCATTTCTTTCCAGGAAGAAATAAAACATCTCATGAAGCATGTGACCCTTTGGCCCTCTGAGTAACCCCAGTCCTGAAGCATGTGGCCTGCATCCCAGGTGCCATGGTTTGGAAGTCCGGTGGACCTCTTTGTCCACCTGCCAGGTGAGATGACTGTAAAAGAGGATTTGCTTTTCAGAGTTTAATTACACAAAGAGTTAAGTTATTCTTCTTCTTCAACAGTCAGCTTAAAATCAAATGAGTGTGACTCCTGAGGCTAGAATAACAGCATGACATAACCAATAAAACTGAATAAATAGTGGAAAACATGCATTTTTCTTATTAGAAGAAGAATGTTTGAAAGAGTGCAAACCCATGGCAGACTTGTTCCATTAGCTTGCCAGATGGGGATTCAAGGTCCCCGGGGTAGGGGCTGAGCTGTAGGGTGCCCCTCACACTAATGAGGTTTGCCCTAGAATCCGAAGAGACAGATGGATCTGCAGGTTGGAAGCCCTCAGCAATCTCCCTGGGAGTTGGCGCCATTTCATTGGGCCAATTCCCACCTCTGGCCACCCCCCTTTCTCTGCCCTCCCTGCCTCTTCCACCTCCTCTCCTACTTGTTTTGGTAGCTTGTGTAATAGTCTATGCCCCAGTAAACATTCTCCCCTGCACACTGCCTTCTGCATCTTGTTGACTGACTCCTTTTCTGGAATCACATCATTCTCTCTCTCCCTCCTGCCTTTTTCCCCACCCTTGTGTCCCACTATTTTGGTCTATGACAGCTCCATCTTAATCCCTTCTGACCCCATTAAATTTCTGTTTATTCACAAGTGTTCCAGAAAGAGGTCATGCATGAAGTAATAGAAAGGAAAGGAAGATACTATTCAAAATTCTCATTTATATGTCTGATACTCAATTTAAGGACTTCTTCAATCTTAGTTGACTTACAATCTTCTGTTAATTTCTGCTGTATAGCAAAATGATTCAGTTATATATATATATATATATATATATATATATGTACATTTTTTTAAAAATATTTCCTTATTTTTATTTGGCTGTTCCAGGTCTTAATTGAGCATGCAGGATCTTCAGTATTTGTCACAGCATTTGGGAGCTTTACTTCAGAATCTTTAGGTGAGCAGGTGACCTCTTAGTTGAGGCATGTGGGATCTAGTTCCCTGACTGGGGATTGAATGAGGCCCCCTGCTTTGGGAACATGGACCTCCCACAGGACCACCAGGGAAGTCCCTGTACAGTCTTTTTAAATCTCTTTTTCCGTTATGGTTTATTACAGGATATTCAATATAATTCCCTGTGTTATACAGTAAGATCTAATATTAAGGTTTTTTCTGTTGGGGAAAAAAAATGGGAGAAAATGCATTGGTCATTTGAGGATAGCAGGGGTCTTCATGCCCACCACTAGCCTTTAAAACTGCAGATCTCAACTGATGTGGATGATCTAATCTCACACAGTAAGAAATGAGATTTTCATGACTCATGGCAGACTCACCAAGGAGAGGATAATCCTCAGTCACCAAACTTCATGCCCAAGGCATGTGATACCCTAGCTTCAGAACTCTGTAATTGCCTTTGTATGTGGAAATGCCTGGAATACAACTAATTCCATTAGTGCAATGTGAACATCATAGCCATGTAGGGACTATTTCATCTCCCTCCAAACTCCACCAGTAGCAGCCCGAGTGCTCTTGCCAAAATAAAGTATACCTTTTAAAAATACATATAAATACATATGATATGTATATATACATTTTTTTTCAGTAGAATAGTATTCAGTCATAAAGAGAAAGAAAATTCTGTCGCATGCTATATCATGGATAAACCTTGACAATATTATGCTAAATGAGATAAACTAGTCATAAAAAAGACAAACACTGTATGATTCCTCTTATACGAGGTATCTAAACAGTCAAAATTATAAAAACAGAAAGTAGAATGATTGTTGACAGGGACAGGAGGAAACAGAAGGTTGATAACAGATGTATATAGTTTCCATTTTGCAAGATAAAAATAATTCTGCAGATTTCACAACAATGTGAATAAATATGAATGTGAACTTTTAACCATAATTTATAATGTTAAAAAAAAGCAAATTTTTTTTAAGGATTGCAAAACTTCAAACATAAGAAGAATAAACTCAGAATTTAGGGTAATGGTTACCTTGAATTGAGAAGGACAGGGGTATGGGACAGGGGTTAGAGGAAAGAGATGCAGACTATTGTCAAAGCCTTCTAATTTTCATAATGGGTAGTGGAAATAATTTGGAAATAATTCCAAATCATTGGAAGTAACTAAATAATCAATAAAAGAGGACCATACATGGATCAATGAGGGAAGTAGGGTAATGAGCCAAAAATTATTGAGACCAATTTTGTACCAAAAAAAAAAAAAAAGGATAAAATTTAGTTACATCAGTTTCCAGTGTAAAACCCTTTATAACTTTTTTTTCTTAAAGAAAAAATTCTTAAAACAGCGTTTAAGACCCCTGTAATATCTCCCAGCATCTTTCTCCCTCATTATGCTCATTATGTACCTTTTTCTCCTAAATGCTATTCAGGCTAAACGTGCTTCAGTTTCCAATGTGCTCTGTGTCATCTTGCCTCCAGGATTTCCAACGTGCCACCCCATCACCCAGAGCACTGTTCCCCTTGCTCATTTTCTGGCTCACTTCTACTTCTTGATATCTTGGTAGAATATTCATTCTGTCCTCAGGGAGGCCTTCTTTGAAGTTAGTCCTCCTACATCCCCATCAGATACCAACTACAGTGATTGCCGTTGCCTGTAGACTAACTCTCTTCTCTTCCCTCTTGGCAGCAAGGACGTGCCTGTCTTATTTACCAGTTTTATCTTTAGCCCCTTGCACAATACTGGTAACTTTACAAATATTAAACCATGCACAAAAAAATCAGTGGGCCTTAGAGTAAAATCCTAATCACCTTCCCCATAAAGACCTTCACTTTGTTGAATGACCCTGGGCATGATGAATATCCAGGAACAGCAGATCTACTAGTTTTCTTGTTGTTCCTCTAATGCAACAGGCATAGTCCCACCATCAGGTCTATTCCACATGTTCCCTCTGCCTGAAATGCTTGCCTTTCTCTTCACCCCCGCCACTAGTTTTCTGTTTAGCTAACCACTCACTTGTGTCAAGCTTTTGCTCAAATATCACCTTTAATGAGGTTTTATATGTTTTTTATTTAATACTGAACTTCCTTCTGCAAGTGGCCCTTCAAATCCTCCCCTATCTTATCTTGATTGAGTGCTCACCTTCTACAATACCATATGATTTCATTATGTTTAGTATGTATTGTCCCTTTCTGTTTTTCTCTAACTTACTTCACTTAGTATGATAACCTCTAAGTTCATCTATGTTGCTGCAAATGGCATTATTTCATTCTTTTTATGGCTGAGTAGTATTCCATTGCATATATATACATATACATATACATATACATATACATAATTTCACATCGTCCTTATTCATCCCTCTGTTGATAGACATTTAGGTTGTATCCATGTCTTGGCTATTGGAAATAGTGCTGCTATGAATATTGGGATGCATGTGTGTTTTAGAAGTGTGGTTTTCTCCAGATATAAGCCCAGGAGTGGGATTGCTGGATCACACGGTATTTTTCTTTCCTATTAAGACTATATATTAATAGTATTTATTTTTATGTGTATACCACTTTCTGTTTATCCTTTTACCCACTGATGAACATTTAGGTTGTTTTTGCATCTTGCTATTAAGAATAAGAGGCATAGATTTTTGTCTGTTTAGTTCAATGATGAGTCTGAAGTATCTAGAACAGTGCCTGTTACATAGTAGATCCTCAATAAAAGTTTATTAGCTAAATGAAATACAGAGAGTAAAACAGAAGCTATTTGATAATTCTAGAACTTTCTGGATGACTTTTTCATTCTTTAGACACTACAGTCTATCACTATCTTGTCTTTGAGGTATCTCTATGGCATTTTCTTTAAAAATAACTGAAGTCCATGAGTAAATAGGGTAGTTAAGGAACCATCGGGCCTGAATATCCAGACATTTCTTACCCACAGATCTATTCTAGCATCTGAGTCTTTGGGGTATGTCTTGTCCCTCTAAAATTATTGGTAAAATGTCATTGCCCTAGCTAGGGTGATTATATATGATCTGAGATGTATAGGGAAATAATTAGAGTTGTCCTTGGCTTCCAAAAAGGAAAAGACCTCATGTAGATATGTTCTAAGAGGAGAAAAAAAGGCATGGATGGGTACAAAGGGTGTATAATGGGGTGGTACTCTCTCCACCTTAGGAAAGACTATGTGAGTTTCATTGATTCCTCCAAACACCTCCAACCCCACAATGGTTACAGACTGGTATTCTACTATTTCCCTTGAAAAGTCAGAAAATAATTTTTTCTACCCAGTGAGTTCACTCTTGTTGGCCTACCAACAAGGTAGAGGCCTATCTCTAAGTCAGACCTCACCCCAATATCCCATTCTTCCCTTTAAAAAGAAAATCCCCCCAATATTTTGATGGTTCCAAGATCTCGGTGCCAGATTTGACAGTGATTACAAAAGTTTGCATGACTTAACTTATTTAATTTCATCATGGAGTCTATGGCTATGGAATTCTGGAATCAAATTTGGGTTTTCATCTGTCATTATAAAGAAATGAGATTGATAGAACAAAGTCTGGCAGTCTGATTGAAAGGGCCTGGTGATGGCTATTCCTAAATCTTCATTTATAGATAAACTCCAGACCCTTGACATTTAAAAGAGTAGATTCACAGATATTAAAAAAATCCCCAATTTGCACATATTTCCATAGCATATAAATTCTTTGAAAAAAGCAGTAAAGTTTGAAAAATGTGAGTGTTCTCTTCACATTCTTACTTCAATATGTCAGAAAATATTGTTCCTGGATTCACAGTTCCCTGGAGGATCATATGTTTCTTATGCTCAACCTCTAGAGAGGCACTCCATGAGAGTTACTGCATATTCTTGGCTGAAGAACAACTCACTCTTAAAGTGCCTCCCTGATACACACCATCCTTATAGTGCACAGAAGTGGGTGCTTCCATAAAAGTTAATACATCATGGGACATTGGGATTTCTTAAAATTAATCAAAACCTTGATCATTAAGTTTATAAAGGTCAAGGGTTTATGACGCAGCACGATGCAATAAATATTTAAACACAAAGGCTTTGGAGTTATTTGGATGTTCAATCTCAGCTCAACCACTTAATAACTATGATATTGGGGAAGTCCCCAACTGGTTCTTCATTTATAAAATACAAAAATAACTGATGCCTCTCTGGGCTCTAAACAGATCCAGGAAAAACAGAAGTGGAACACTCAGCATGTAAGCAGAGAGTCAAGCACATAATACAAACGTGATAGTGAAGCAGCTGTATGCTACCACACTTGTCTCCTGCGCCGCCCCCTCCCTCCTCTGCCACCCCGGTTCATTCTCCGCTTAGCAACAAGAGTGATCTTTCCAAAGCTTAATTCAGATTCTGTTACATGATGATATAAAAGCCTTCCAATGACCTTCCACTGTGGTCAGAAGAAAATCCAAAGAAGGGATGAATCCTGGACCTCTTCTAAAGCCATCCCCTGGCTCGGTCATTTTGCTCCAGCTACACAGAGCTTCCTTCTGTTTCTCAAATTCACAGGCCTCATTTCTGTATGAAGGCCTTTGTTCTAACTGCTTTCTTCTTCCTGGAAAATGCCCATTTCTGCATCGTTGGTTGGCTAACTCTTCCTTATCTGAGTTTTCATGTCACCTCCTTAGAGAAGCTTTCTGTAACTACTCAATACTCCCTTCACCCTGCATAACATTATTTGATTTACTCTAAGTAGTTCCCATCATGATACATAATTATCTTGCTAATTTGTTTTCTTATCTATTATCCTTCTTTCCCAACTAGTATATAACTGAGCTCACTTTCTGTTAGGTTCTCTGAATCCCCACTTCCTTGACATAGAGTAGGCGTTCAGTAAATGCTGATTGACTGGATGAATGGATGAGGGTAAGATCATATAGTTGTATTGTATGTGGTGACAGCATGGTAGGAAAATTATATACAAATTTACATAAGAAAGAAAATATTTTAAGAGATTAATGTAGTCTCTTAAGGCTGCTCAGAAACAATGGGACATGAGCTGACCATAAAAGGATAAGTGAAATTCAGATAGAGGGAGGAACTTTTAGAAAGTTGTTTCACCTCCAAATATCTGAGACTTTATTCTTGTCCTTTGGGGGCGGAGACAAGCCTGCTCCTCATTTATGGGGATGTTCTGGAGCCAGAGATAATGCATAAAAGCTGCTGAGTGCTAATTAGTTCTATCTGTCAGGGCACAGGAAGCCAGCAGGTCTGAGTGGCTGATTGCAAGGTCTGTAGCTGAAAATACTTCTTGCCAACTGCCTGGAGGGGCTGATAAGGGAAAAGTCTACATTCTGTAAATTAACATATTCTAAGCAGGTCACAAGGCCTTAGTTGTAGAAAACAGTGGTGAGGATGGAAAGAAAGGTGAAACCACCCCTTTTTTAATGAAGCTGTGAGTTCTTTGACAAGGATCATTGCCTTGGAGTCACAAGTGGTGGCCGCTGAGTTTAATTTCTAGGGGTAGCTACTGGCAAAATTAGGAAAGAAATGTACTTGTCTTCATTGTGCTCACTTCCTAAGAAGAACTAATTCTCTTCTAACATCCTCAAAGAACCAGTCCTCTTCATTTTGCCCTTTCCTATGTGAGCCATGAGTTTCATACTTATTCTTCTTCATTTTAGAAGCAGAGTGTTTTCAATTCTGCTACCCTAGCTGATATACCTTTTCTGGATAATTTTGCAAGCTCCAGGTTTCCTTGGACTTCATAGTCTAGGAGAAAGAGCACTGGAATTGACATCAGAAAAGCTAGAATTCTGGTTCTGGTTTCTGTTGTGTGGTGTATTAATCATGACTTCTTAGGTTGAAAGTTACAAAAACAGAGATCAAAACAAGCTTAAGAAATAAATCATTGGCTTACGTAATTGAAGACTTCAGGATTTGCTAGATCCAAGCATTTATCAACAACAGCATCTTCTCTCAACCCCCCTCTTTCAACCTTTCAATCTAATACAAACTCTAACCATTTTTCAATTAGACTTGTTCTCAAGCTTTTTGCCTGGACTCACTATCCAAAAGGAAGAAGGATCTTTTCATTTCTCCCTGGTCCATGCATTAAAACTCAAGGAACCAGAGAAAAGTGATCATCTGAGAAGTCAGGCTGGTAGTGTGCTCGAATTTGTGTGTTGGCAGGATGGTAGAGTAGAGCAGCTGCTGATGAGCCCATGACTGACATTTCTAAGACCACTGAGAAGGGAAAGGAGATATTCACAATGGAAAGGCTGCTTACCAGAAAGACAACCAATGTGCCTACTAGTTTTTTCATCTGTAAAATAATTGTGTTCATAAGATTATAGATGTGGATATACTTTGAAAACCATAAATCTTAGTCCAAATGAAAGCTAATATTGTTTCATAAACTTTTTCTCTGTGTCCTGATTCCAGAACCCTTGCAATGCAAGGTGTCAATTGGCTTGTAAGGTTGGAGGAAAGATTAATTGGGACAATGAGTATAAAAACTTTTCACAGAATAATGGGCAGGAAGTCTGCCCAATGTTAGTATTTCTCCCTCATTCCAGGTAATATACAATTTGCCAAAAGTTTTACCTGAAGAGAAGAATCTAACAGCCAGAATTACTCATTATTTCTGCCAAGTGGCAAAGATATGTGGGGATGGGAGAAGAAAATTGCCAGTATTCTTAACATTTTTCTCTGTGTATTTCTTCTGCCTCTCTCACTCCACCTACACAAATGTCGGGGGCATGGGAGAGGGGTGGGGAGAATAGTGCAGAGTTGAAATCATGCGTAAGTAAGAATATATGAATATGCCATTACCATTTGAATTTGTTACCACTTGAAGTGTCTGGTACATGTTAATCTGAATTGTATGGGCAAGGCTGATGATTTCAGTACAAAAATGGGTACGATAATAGGTGTCAGTTTTATGGCACAAGCATTTGAGTGGAGGCTTTCTTGGTGTGAGCTGCAACCCCGATTCAGAGTGTCTTGCTCTGTGCAGGGCCTCCTCACCATGGAAGAGGACAGTTGAATGATGCTCTGGTTCCTGAGGTCATGGGGCATCTGGTATGGGTCTTTCACCTGCAGGTGACATAGTCAGTGAAAAATGGGTTCTTTGTCAGTAGCTTCTAGAATGATATGAATGGCCTCTCAGCCTTCTAAAGTTTCAGTTCATGGAGGTATTGAGATATGGTCGGTCAAGAGAATGCTAGGCTAAAAATTGAGAGACCTGTGCTGTCCCCTTGACTCTCTTGCTAATGTCCTTTGTGACTTTGGTGAAGCCACTTCCCTCTTTTGAACATGACTGCTTGGTGATCTTGAAGGTGATATTTGCCAGCTTTATGTACCCCAGTGCTTGCAGGCATCAGCCCTTAAATAGAACCAAGGCAAATTTATGGGTGCTGTTTCTTCTCATCTAGTTCCCCTGACTTTCATTCTGGGCTGTTTGTCACTGTAGCTTCAGAAAAGAACGATCAACCCCGGTTCATGGACCACTTTATTTCAACACATACATTAGCACCAAATACCTTTACCTTTGAGGGGTCAGCCACCACTTTGTTGATGTATCAAAACTGCCTGAGTGGGAGAAATTTTGGATATGACCGTAAGTAGTGCCATGCTAATTCCACAAGAGGTGATCAATTTAGAGCTAGGAAACAGAGAAAAAGCCCTAAAAGTTATCACCATTACTCTCATGAAAATGTAAGCCTCTCTTTCCAGTATTTTTCCCTGACCAATCCTTTTTCCATCTCCTGTAGATCTACATAATGATTCAAGTTTAATTTCTACCTGCAGATGAAACTGACTTGCTGGAATATCACTAATCTTGATTCTGAAGTGTTTGTTTTGTCTTTCTGTCCACTCCCACACTAGACTACAAACTCTGGGCGAGAAGGCATTATAATTCACTTATTCATTGCCAAAACCCCAGTCCCAACATGCTATATGAAACAGAAAATCAATCAGTGGGTAAATAAATTAATAAGTGACTGAATGACTCTGAATGATGTTCTGATGATGAAATTTGTATAGGAAGCATTTCTGGAATTTCATTCATATTGGGTGTGAATTCCCATTGGTTTTTCAAATGCAATCTAATAAGGAATTTTACATCAGTTGCTACTTCATTGTTTCGTGCATCTCTATAGAAACAACTCCTGTTCTACATTTTTCAAAATTCAACTTTTTGGACACCACTGGATTGTTAGCTCCTAACATGCAGGGACATGAACAGACAATTCTCCATACGCAACACAAATTTGAATGTAAAAGAGAGTTTTGAGCTACTTGGGATAGATAAATGGAGAGGAATTCAATGGAAAGAATATACAACACACAGATCTAGCCTGGTTCGGGAGTAGGAGATAGCTGAGGATCATCCACAGCATAATTCAGTAGTAAGAAAGCTACAGAAACAAAAGGAATATAATATCAATGTGTTTCAAAACATGCTGAGAGTTATATGGTATAATCTTTACCATTTTGCAGTTAAAGAATCTAAAGATCAGAGAAGTTAGGTGATTTACCTGTGATCATCCAAGTAATCTGGGATCCTTTTTCCAAATGCAAAGATAGTCTTGGATGCAGGCTATTGAAGTGAAAGTTAAATGATCATAGGCCAGAAAAGGTCATAAAATGTAAATAAATGGACAGCCATGATGGTCTGAGAATTCTCAGAGAGCGTTGATCACACCCTCTCTCAATCCTGGCTCTTACCCACGGAGGTTAGAGGTTTGCAAGAAAGTCAGCTCCTGCAAACGTCCCTTCAAGGTCTTGCGTATTCTAGTCACACTTCTTTAGATCATCAGCTCTTTGCATTTGAGACTAATAAATACCTTTGAATGAATGACTGTACTTAATTCTGTTCTCTGAATGCTTTTAAGAAGAATTCTTATGAAACAGATTTGGTCCAGATTGGTACTTCTTAATCTCTAATGGATTAAATTTATCTTTAGAATTAAAAAAGACTCCTGCCAGTAATTGTAATAAAGTAGGTAGGTAGATGGGTGCCTGGAGTACATGTTTTTAATAAAATGCCCGGGAAATTCTGTGGCAAGTGATTCACAGACTGCACTTAGGAAAATACAGTGGACTAGGAACAAAAGAAAAGAAAGCACCCAAAGAGAATCCACAGCAGCAGCTGTGTATTTCTGAACTGACACACGCTCAGTGTAGGTGCTCAACAAATACTCATTAGATCAGTAGGTGGCTGGATACATGGATAGATGAGTAAATGGATGGATGGATAAATGGACAGGTGGGTGCATGCATGGATAGAATGAAATAATGGATAGATGTTTGGACGTATAGATGGAGGAAACTGCTTTCCTTTTCCTTGTAGATGAACTAAATACTGACCTTGCCAATGTCACTGTAACAGCTTTCCACAGATAAGATGAAATTCATTGTCCATGTGAAACCATTATGCAGTAAGTAGATATTTGCTCTTCCAGACTGATTTGTATTATTGTTGTTACACGTTGAGTAGAACTAATATTACTTATGTTGTTCTTTTTGAGGTGGTAATGGGGTAATACAAAATATCAGGGAGTCATTTTGCTTGACCTGAATATTTAGTGCCTGGCTTCTAGGCAATGCATTTTATTTCTATTATTCATAAACCACATAACCACTATACAACTGTTGCCCTTTTTGGATAGGATTACCTAAAAAGAAATTTATTATGTAAGATTGCTAATTATGAAGCTAAAGCATGCCCATTAAAGGCATTTACCTTGTAATTTTGTGATGAGGGACTGTGTGAAACAAAGCATGGAATATGATTATTGTGGCTGAGGATATAAGGATATAAAGCTGCTCATTTATTCTAGAACTGGGAATTAATTTCGCATGATATGTTAACATCAGAAACAGGACTGCTGCAGAGCAAAGCTCTTTCCTCCCCCTCATCTGAATCTGAGGTCTTTGTCTAATTTCCTAGCTGCTTTTTCCCACCTCCTTCCTCCTCTCCCCTATCTTAGACCTCCAAATTCAAATGCTCTGGACCTCTGTTTTTCACTAGATTCAGCTATTCAAAAAAAACAGCTTGTTAGAGGAGTTCAGTGCATGGTCTCTGGAGAAAGATTGCCTGACTTTATATCCTGATTGTGCCATATACTAACTAGCTTTAAACCTCTCAGGAATACAGTTTTCTTATCTGTAAAATAACAGTGTAAAATGATAGTAATTAACTCACAAGAGTGTTAGGAGGATTATTTGAGTTATCTATGCATTAAGTATTTAAATCTTAATAGTAAGTTTTCAATAAATGTTATTGCAAATTTTTTATCATGAAGGCAATTAATAACATTATAGAAATTATGAAAAATTTTTAAGAAACATACAATCATAATCCTAACATTCTAACCCACATCTGATATTTTTCATTCTAATGTGCTAACCTTTGAAAGTGGAATTTTGTCTTCTGGATACTCTTCATGGTTTGAAGAAACCACAAACATGACCAAAGAACTTTTAATACTTTTCTCCTACAGAAGAGTTTTCTTACACAAATAACTAAAAAGGCCAAGAACTTACTTCCCATTTTGAAAAGATCTCTATATCTAAATGGTATTTATTAAAATTTAAGAATATTGCCAGTAAAGAGCACTTTAGTAAGCAAATAGTTAATCTTTGAGTCTGGGTTTGTTTATCAGATTGGTTCAATATTCTGTAAAGTTTCATCTGGTCCGTAGGATACTTTAGATGAATTTATTGTATAAGCATCACTGGTTTGAGCCTTGAGGTCAACCAAACCTGAGTTCAAGTCCTGAATCTGGATTCATGATCTTGAGCAAATGACTGTGCTTCTCAGATGCTTTACCGGGAAGAATGAGGTTAATAACCCTACATGGTGTTGTCAGAATTACAATAATGATAAGAAACAATCCTTGTTCTAGCCATCACAGAGCACAGTGATGAACTAACCCTGGCCAAAAGGTGGTGCAAAGAAATGGACTTTCCTGGAGGTGAAAAAGCTGGAGGCAGAGTTATTCTTTGGGGATTCTGGTTTTCTCTCCTCATACCTTCCAGGCTTACCACAATCAAGTGTTGCAATGACGCTAGACAACAAGGAGTACTATATATTTGTAAATTTGCCTTAAATCAGAAGTGCCAATTGATGGAATCCTAAGTATAAAGGGTTGGTGATGTGGCAAGACTGGAGCTTTCCACTCCAGCAAGATCCCTTAGGCATGGATAGTGTCCAGGTCAACTACGTCTCCATTGGAGACCTTCTGGGCAGTATTCATCTACTTGGGCTCCTATAACAAAGTACCACAGACTAAGAAGCTTAAACAATAGAAATGTATGTCTCAGAGATCTGGAAGCTGGTTAGCCCAAGATCAAGGTATTAGCCAATTGTTTCTGATGAGAAGCCACTTCCTGGCCTGACCTTTCATAGGTGTGAGGGTGCAGGGTCGGGAGAGGGTGGTAGAAGGGAAGAGGGAGGAGAGAGTAAAGTCTCTGATGTTTCTTCTTCTAAAGACACTAATCCCATTGGATCAGGGAGCCACCTTCATTACTCTGTTTACCTTACTTACCTCATTAGTACTATCTCCAAATAGTCACATGGCGGCAGGGTTAGGACTTTGACTATGAATTTGGAGGGGACACAATTCAGTCCACAGCAGGGGCCAACAGAAGTGATGTTATATTAATCTGCTCTTCTTACATTATGAAAGTTGTATCAAGGTCAGCTCAATCAGTGTGTGTGTGCAAGTGTGTGTGTGTGTGTCCTCTTCCTACCAAATTATAAGCCCTGAGACTTGCTGCAGGTACCCATTATTGGAAATCTCAAAGTATAAGATGCCTCTCAGTAAACCAATATCCTGATTATTATAGTTTTCCAGAGGCCTATTTAACAGAAAACAAACAGGAAGTGTGGCTTCCTCCTCCTGAGTACGGCACATGAGAATCATCTTGGTGATTAAAATGAAAAAGTGAGACTATCACTTCTCTTTCCATTAGTTTGTTTCAGATTTCCAATCACAGTTATCATGATTCCTTGCAAGAGTTTACAAGGTAGTTTTCCTGCTTCTGTCTCCTTGACTTATCTTTTCAAGCTCACTCCTTACTAATGTACGACACCGAGCTTGGCTTCTTGGAGAGACGTGATCAAGGAGCACAGGCCCCTTGCTGAGATACACATTAGCACAATTTCTAAATATGCTCTTTAGACTCATTTGATCTATGATATGTGTTATCATTTGATAAATATTGGGCTAGCTGAGGTTATATCTATATGTATGAGAAACATCTGTTGTCATGCTCCTTTAAGCAAGACAAAATAGATATTCTGATAATTGCTTCCAAGTATTTTGTTTTTTTAAAAATAAAGTTGTAATTCAAGAAACTTAAGTGAGATAATTATAAAGTGTGCATTGAGAGAGAATTTATCCCTCCTTAAAAGTATTAATTAGGCCCTTCTTAATCTCTATTGCAGATCTTCTGATGAACTTGTTTTTCTTTCAACTGCCTCTTTTGATTATGCATAAATAGGATGTAATTACATATGGATGGAAGGTTATTATACACAAATATATTCAGAAATTATGTGGATAAAATTCACAATAGGCTTTTGTAGTCCAATGATCAAGTGATACAAATTAGGGCCAAAATAAGCAATTTGCTCTCTTTTAGTATCTACCTTCTCTATTGCTTTTTTCATATTAGCACCATGGAGCATATTAGAAAATAGAAAGAAAATAATTAGTCATTTTGACCTGTAGCTAGAAGGAAATTTGGTTTCTTAACATATTTCCTTAACAGGTGAGTTCACTGTTAGTGATGCTACTGAAAGTGAAAGTGTTAGTTGCTCACTTATGTCCAACTCTTTGCGACCCCATGGACTATAGTCTGCCAGACTCTTCTGTGCTTGGGTTTCTTCAGGCAAGAATACTAGAGTAAGTTGCCATTCCCTTCTCCAGGGAATCTTCTTCACCCAGGGATTGAACTCAGGTCTCCCCCATCACAGGCAGATTCTTTACCATCTGAGCCACCAGTGCTATTATTATCTCTTTTTCTTTGCTTTGCCATCTTTTCTGTCAATTTCTCAACTCAAAATTTAAGATGGGGATCTAAACCTAAATTCTCTTTTTCAGAGAGGAGTGAGAAGAAGAATGTAAAAGGGAACAGTTGAAAATATAATCAGTTTTAGTGATGCTTGTCCATATCATAAATATTTTGTTTCCCCAGAATGCTCACAGTGGGAAGGCTTTCTGAAAATAATTTTAAGAATAGTCTGCAATGGATTGCATTTCCTTATGCTTACAGGCTATTGCAGTCTCCAGCTTGAAATTGTATGTGCATATGTGTATGTGGGATAAACAGCTAATTACCTGTCAGTTACCATAGTGATGTTTATAGGAAGAATAAGAAGCTCACAAAGCTCTGTTACCCATCTTAATAGTGGAAAGCCCACATAATTTCTTCCTTTCAATCCACACTGGAGATTCTGGCAGAAATTTTGGGATGCTCTCTAGTAAGTGCTTCTGTGACATTTGAGCCTCTTTCTTTTGAGTAGAGACTGTGTTTATTTGAGTGAGAAGTGGAAAGAATTCGCTTGAAAGAAGCTCTGGGATGCTAACACAGTTGACTCATGACTTAGTTCTGTTAGCAGTAGTTGATACAACACTGGTTCAGCATGAGGCCTTCTTCCAATAGTTTTACCTAGCCCTGTGAATTCTCAAAAAACAAAAGAATCCTCTATAGATAAATATACTTTTCTTTCAACAAATATTTTTGAACACCTACTATGGCTCAGCACTGTACTAATCTTAAGGGAAGCCATAGTGAGGTGAATGTAAGTCCCTAATTTGGGAGAGACATCCATTTATTCAACAAATATTTCTTGACCACTTCTCATGTGCTTACTGTGTTATCTGAAAATGATAAAAGAGTGGCACAAACCCAGATTTGGAGGAGACATCAGTAGTCAGGAAAAACATACAGGAGGAAGTTAGCCAGGAAGGGTGGGGAGGATGCGAGGATGTGATGGGAAGGTATTTCAGAAGAGGGATAATCTTGTGAACAAGATCAAAAACAAGTAAATATGGTACATTTAGGGGAAAGAGGTTAGTATGTCTAGACAGAAGGATTCAAGAGAGGTGAGGGCAACGCTATAGAGATATAAGTAGGGATCACATCATAAAAGGCTATAAGTAAATTGTGGTGGATTCTATTTTCAAAAGATCATTACAACAATATCTCTGACTCCACATGCTCTTCTAAAATGTGAACTTCCCACATTTCTGCCTTCAAACATTTCTTCTTTCTTCTCTCCCCTAGAACCTGGATGGACATTTTAATCTCTGAAACAAATTATATAATGCTATTACTTATGTTTTATTCTCTGAAGACTTTTGTTCTTGAAACTCAATCATGATGCAGTGAGGATACCTTAGGTAGTCCATGCAAAAAGAACCAAAGAGAAGCCACATAAATGTATTTGGGGGTAATGGCTGGCTGTTGTCCAACCAACAGGTAATATTTATTAGCCACCAGACATGTGAGTGAATTCTCTTCTAGATGACACCAGAACCCAGCTGTCAGGTTATTTCCAAATGAGTATTCCCAATCTGCTAGTATTCCCAAATGAACTCCCATACCCAGTAGAGCAGAGAAGAGATAAGCTGTCTCCACTGTGATGTGTCTGAAATTCTAACCTTGTGTGGTTTGTTTTGCATCAATAGCAACTAAAACATTTCTTAAGGAGTTTGTCCATTTTTTTTGGAGCCAGTGGGGAGCCAGTGAAGTCTTAAGCAGCTAACTAGCAGGATCAGATTAGCGTAGAAGTTTCATTTTGTCACTGTTGAGTGATGAGAGTTAGTGAGAGTCAACTCTGGAGGCAGGGAGACTGGCTGGGAAGAGATTGCCCCCAGTGAAGCAATGTGTAAAAATAACCTGGACTTGGGTGATATTAAGAGAGCTGAAGATATTAATTCAAGAGTTATAAGGAAGCTTGGATCTACAGGGTGTGGTGCTAGATTAAATGCAGTGACTGGAAGAGAGGAACATAGGAAACAAAGATTATGTTGGGGTTACTCTCTTGATAACAGTGGGGCTGATATGCCTTTTACTTTGACAGCAAGCACTGGACAAACAGCACACTTTGGAGAGTCAGGAAGTGGGAGATGATGAATTCTTTGGGTGCCCGATGGATCCATCACATTCTATAACAATTGAAATGTTCAGGTGGGATTAGGCTACGTGTGACATTCTCAGATGTCCTATTCTGTTCTCCTTAGGCAAAAAGCTTAAAAAGTACAATATCTTCTCTCAAAATTTCTGAAAAATGATTAGAGGTGATGAATTGGCAAGTTCTTGTGCAAAGCCAGTCTAGTTTCAAGGCCTTGCACTAAAAACTATGGAGGCTGCAATGATCAGTTAGATAGACTTTCAAAAATCTAGTAGGAAGGTAAAATTGCAACAATTAATAATAAGAAAATTCATTGTCCAGATGCATATTACAAGAAGTCTTAAAGTTATTCAAGAACAAGGATAGAATGCCATAAAGAAACTTGGATCTACACATAAAAAATAAGATCTAGAAATAGTAAAAATGAAGGTGAATATAAAATACTTTTTTCCTTATTTTGAATCACTCTAAAAGATAATTGCCTGTTTGAAGCAAAAATATAAATATATTTTATTTTATGACATGTAAAGTAAAAATAAAATGAAAACACAAAGGATAGGATATTAAAACAGGAAGTAGTCTTCTGTAATCTATGCATGAAGTCATATAATACTATTTGAATGCATGCCATGTAAAGATGCATTTTGTAAGTCCTAAGACAGCCACTAACTAGACATGGAACAACAGACTGGTTCCAAATAGGAAAAGGAGTACGTCAAGGCTGTATATTGTCACCCTGCTTATTTAACTTCTATGCAGAGTACATCATGAGAAACACTGGACTGGAAGAAACACAAGCTGGAATCAAGATTGCCGGGAGAAATATCAGTAACCTCAGATATGCAGATAACACCACCATTATGGCAGAAAGTGAAGAGGAACTAAAAAGCCTCTTGATAAAAGTAAAAGAGGATAGGGAAAAAGTTGGCTTAAAGCTCAACATTCAGAAAACGAAGATCATGGCATCCGGTCCCATCACTTCATGGGAAATAGATGGGGGAACAGTGGAAAGAGTGTCAGACTTTATTTTGGGGGGTTCCAAAATAACTGCAGATGGTGATTGCAGCCATGAAATTAAAAGACTCTTACTCCTTGGAAGAAAAGTTATGACCAACCTAGATAGCATATTCAAAAGCAGAGACATTACTTTGCCGACTAAGGTCTGTCTAGTCAAGGCTATGGTTTTTCTAGTAGTCATGTATGGATGTGAGAGTTGGACTGTGAAGAAGGCTGAGCACCGAAGAATTGATGCTTTTGAACTGTGTTGTTGGAGAAGACTCTTGAGTGTCCCTTGGACTTCAAGGAGATCCAACCAGTCCATTCTGAAGGAGATCAACCCTGGGTGTTTTTGGAAGGACTCATGCTAAAGCTGAAACTCCAGTACTTTGGCCATCTCATGTGAAGAGTTGACTCATTGGAAAAGACTTTGATGCTGGGAGGGATTGGGGGCAGGAGGAGAAGGGGACGACTGAGGATGAGATGGCTGGATGGCATCACTGACTCGATGGACGCGAGTCTGAGTGAACTCCAGGAGTTGGTGATGGACAGGGAGGCCTGGCATGCTGCAATTCATGGGGTCTCAGAGAGTCGGACACAACTCAGCGACTGAACTGAACTGAAGACAGCCACTAAAAATATCAGAAATAGTGGTATAACTAACAAGTCAGTAGTGGAGATAAAATAATAAAAAATTTTAATTCAAAAGCCACCAAAAAAGATAGAAGGAACAAATAGAAAGTGACTAGGAAGGTGATAGATTTAAATCTAATAATATCAATAATTAGCAGTTCTATTTTTTTTAATTTTTCAATATTCAATTTTATTATTGCATACATTACTGAGAAATATCCATGATTTAGACATATTGCCACTTTGTTAATAGTTTTTTATTTATTTATTTATTTTTTATTTTACTTTACAATTCTGTATTGGTTTTGCCATACATTGACATGAATCCACCACGGGTGTACATGCGTTCTTGAAAAAATATTGTTAATTGGTTAAAAAAAATACCCAAATATGTGTCATTTGCAAGAATTGTAAGTACTTCTGATTAAAAATAAAAGGATGGAAAAATATACCATAAAAACACTAATCAAAACAAATATGACATAACTATCTTGATATCAGAAAAGGAGACTTCAAAACAAAAATAGACCAGAAAAAACGAGGGCAGGAAGCAAAGACATAATTACATACAGAAGTCAATTCATCAAGAAGTCAGAACCATCTGACATGTTATATACCTAACAACAGAGCTTCAAAACAATGAAACAAAAACTGATAAAGGTGAAAGGAGAAATGGGCAAACCATAAGTGTAGTTGGAGGCTTCAGTGCTCCTTTCTCAATAATTGGTAGAGTAAGTAGAAAAATCAACGATTTTCTCCTAGAAAAATCATTTTTGTACTAGAAAAAGATTTTTCTACTTACTCAAAGATGTAGAAGTCCTGAAAACACTATGAACCACTGTGACTGCGATGACATTTATGGAACATTCTACCTAATACGCATACACAAGCTTTTCAAGTGCACATAGACTATATGCTGGACCAAAGAACAAATCTCAGCAAATGTTTAACAATTAAAATCATACAAAGCATGTTCTCTGACAATAATGAAGTTAAATGGAAATCCACACATTCTAATAACTAAGGACTGCATCTTCAATTAGAATTCATCATCTGGTAATAGCAGAGAAACTGGCTCAAGTATAAACTAAATATAAATTAATATTATGCTTAACCTAAGTGTTCAAAATTTCAGCACTAGATGCTCTTTTCTTTTTAGAGAATAAAATAGAAAATCTGCATTATTTCCATCATTGTTGAAAAATGAACAGGAGAGTAACATTCCAGAATCATGTGAGAGGAAAAGGGTAGGGTAGGGCAATTTATGACTAAACCTATAAATTTGATCACTTGATTCAAAAATATGACAATATTTATATACTTGTATTGATATATAAATAAATATAAAGTATTTTGTATTTAGATACTTTATGAAGGAGGGATAATCTCAATTGTTTATAAGAGATGTATTATACAAATATCATATATTCACTATATGAAGTTTTTAAGAACTTGAGTTCTGAATGTTAATAGTCCTGTGTCCAAATTCCCATTTCTGTTATACGGAGCCAGGTAACCTCACTGGTGTGCATGATGGGGATAATACCATGCCGTAGCTTTATTGTATGAATTCTTAAATAGATACAGGAAAAAACAAGTTAGCATAGCACCTGGTACAAAGTAGATCTTGGTGTAGATGTATGCCCCTCCATTCTGTTACCCACCATGTTTGACTGGTTGTCTTTGCCTTCCGTATAACATCATTCTGTGACTGTCAAAGTTTTTGCCTTCGTATCAACCAGTAGGTGTTTTTTGAACACCTAACATATGCACAGATTTTCATTAGATATTGGATAAAAATGGCAAAAATAGATTATTCCCTTGGTAAATATAAAAGTTCTTATATTAAATCATCTAGGGAAGACTTGGAAGGTTTCCCTTATTTTTAACAATAGGAAACTTTTCAATAAAATTGTATCCTCCTCTTTGTGCTCTATTACATTTTTTCAGTAAGTATCCCACTCACTGAAAATAAAGATAATCATTCTTTCTATAGGAAATATGATGTTTAAGTATTTAATCTAAATAATTCAGAAAAGAAGGCAGGGACAATGAGTACAGAGCCAAGTGGTAAGAATTCTGAAAACTCTGAATAAGGATAAGGATAACTCGGCAAACAAAAGAGGAATGCAAAATAAAATCATGTGACCTGTTCAAAGCCCATTGATCACCCCAATCTGTTGCTTCACATTTACAGCTCCCTAGGGGCTTACCCATGCCAAATGGGCCGGTTCATTACCTGACAGAAAGAATCAGAGAATGTTATTTTTCTTTTAAAATATCCAAGATTTTGACTCACAGCCTACCTGTGTTTCTGCCACACAGTCTGGCTATGGAAAATATGCCTGGATTCTGTGCTGTGCAGCTGTTCCTGCAGTTTCTGGCCCCTGGGTGAGCCCTCTCAGTCACACTCACCAGCTCAGACTTTGTCTCTAATCTCATCATAAGCAATAGAACTACCTATTCTTTGCCCAAGCCAGCTTTCCCACCAGGACTGCCTTATTCCTTACCACATTACATTTACCATTCTTCAGGCTGCATTCTGTTTCGATTAGTAGAAAACCCTTTTCAGAACCCTTTTAATTTATTAGTGAATTTCTAATTGTCTGAAAGGAAAGTGGTTGTTTTCCTTCCAAAAATATCATTTGAAGCCAAAGAAGTCAACCAGTTTCTTTCCCAATTCAGCTCATTGCCACACAGTTCTCATAAGTACTGTGGACCTCTCTATCCATCTATCCCTAACCTCCAAGGAGCCATCAGATTCTCCCCAGGGCAAGGAAAACTGCTCCAAGAAGATCTGCCTTCTTCAAGGAAAGTAGCCAGAAACTTTGAAATGAGAGCTTTTCTTGTAGACCAAATAAATATTGTATAACAAGACCTGAGAGAAAGTCATGAAGCTTAAAAATAGTAGGTTTTCTTTTTTACTTTTAATACAATTTTTAAAGATCACTTTCCATTTACAGTTATAATAAAATATTGGCTATGCTCCTCATACTGTACAGCACTTCCTTGAATCCATCTTGCATCCAGCAGTTTGTCCCTCGAGCTCACCAACTCCTGTACTACTCCTTTCCCCCTCCCCGCTGGTAACCATGTGTTTGTTCTCTGTATCTGTGAGTCTGAAAAACAGTAGGTTTTAAACATGTATAGAACCTGGGAATAGACTACGTGGAATAGGATATATGGAATTTTCTTGAAGCTGAACCTCTAAATAAGTTCAGAATATGTTCTAGAAGATAGATTCCAAATGGGGATCAGCTAGTGAAACTGAAATGGACAGTCCACATCACTGACAGGCAGAATGTTAGACTAAATGTGATTCAAATTGAGTTAATATTTTTGAGGCCAGTTTGGCATGGATTCTGTACCAGGCACTGTGCCCGGATAAAGACAGCATAAAAGCCATGCTGGAGAGCCTTGTGGAGCCCGAGTTGGACAATTCTAGTAATTAAGTAATTGAAACAGTAGAGCCTCTATAAAAAAGAGACTGTATTGCAGATGGTAATAATATGAGCAAACTAATTTGAGAAACTTTTAATTCAACAGAAGGAAATAGGTTTTTTACTATGAGGCTTTGGGATATGTTTTATACATCACCAAGACAAGTATAGAGTATGCAGTTTTCCCCACGAAATAACCAAGAAACTGTTTTGTCTTTGGAGCAGCTTTCAATACTAGGGAGAGGTCTGCAGAACCCTCCTTGGGAATTGGTAGTTGTCATTTCTTTTTCCCATCTATAATATTTTGAAACAGATGATACTAATGCCGACCCTAAGATTGCCACTCGTGCCAGCAAAGGAGAAAGTACAGTGTTATTCTAATCCTCCTCAACATCTTGGCTTCATTATACAGTTGCTGCAAGGCTTTGATTAATGGAACCCTTATTGGAGACAACAGTACTTGGTTCTTTTTCAGGCAGGTAGCACGTTATTCCTAAAGGTGGGAGCATTAATCTTCCTTACTTGTTTACTTTCACCCTCCTTCTTTATAAATAGGTTCTTACACCATTGCTGGGATGTTTTGCATTTGAGTGAATTTGACCACAAGAGAAGACTCTTCAATTGAGAGGGATCTACAGTAAGAAATACATACGACTCTCTCATTTGTAAACATGTTCTTCTAACATACTTCTCCAGCTGTGACACTCAGTGTGAAAAAAAAAACACAGACTATATTGAGTCTGTGTTTTAAAGAGATGAACTTAAGTAGCTGGAAAAGATAGGAAATTAATGCAGAAGAACTATTTTTTTAGTCTGTTACCTGGCAAAGGCAAGAAAATGCAAAATAATTTTGTTAAAGAGAGGGGGACAAGAAATAGAAGACCCAGGTCTGAATTTGGGAACAAGGGCTTCTCTTCTTGTGGGAAAACAGGCCTGGGAGTGTTCGACTGTAGAAAAGCAAGTGTTGCTGTACATCAGAGAAAGGAAAAGTGGGGAGGAAATTTAGAAACAATCTAGACCATTCACATAGAGAATGAAAAATCTAAGACTTTGTTGGGCATGTTTTGGGAGAATGCCTGGGATCACTCATATGATCAACAACAGACCAAGGGTTAGAAAGCTATTCTTCTGGTGCCCTGTATATTGCTCTTTTGCCTTTACTACAACCATCTTAAATTATTTTCTATCCCATCTTACACTAGAGACTCAGGTTCTTTTCCAATCACTTTCACCCCCTGCTTTCTCATCTTGGTCAATGTCATCAGCATATATCTCGTCGCAAACATCTTTAACCACAAACTCATTTTTTGTTTCTCTGTTCTCCCCAGTACTTCCATTCAATTCATCCTCAAATTCTTTTGGCTCGGTTTTCAAAATATACCCTTGAAAATATAGCTATCTCTACTGATGACACCATGCTATGTCTCTTTTCTGGACCATTTCTAATTGGTCTTCCTGTTTCCATGCTTGATCCTGACAATCTATACTCCATCCAGAATTCAGAGAGAGAGAGTTTTAAATATAAACTATATCATGTTATTCTACTACTTAAACTACCCAGGGGCTTCTCATAACTCTAAGAACATAGTACAGTTTTATTATTGTTCACAAAGCTTATGATCTGGTCCCCAACTTCATTTGTGGCATCACTTTGTACCTTGGGGCCACACTGACCTTCTCTCTTTGCCTCAGAAAATTCAACCTCATTCCTGCTCAGGGCTTTCATCATCATTGTTTCCTCTGCTCTGAGTGTTCTCTCCTTGCAGGACTCTGCATGCCTGTCTACTTATCATTTCTAAAGCCTCAGTTCAAAAGTCTAAGACCTTTTCCATGACCAAACAATCACTTCCCCCATGGAGCCATCCCTACCACATAATACTGTTTTCTTTTTTATAAACAGCTTACCACTATCCACAGTTCTTCTTCACTGTCTGCTTAATCCCTACATATCATTAGCAATTAAGCTCCATGAGATCAGAGACTTGTTCATCTTGTTCACCCTGGTACCATCAGAGCTCAGAAGATTGTGTGTCATAAAATATCCTCAGTAAAGATGTGCTGATTGAATGAGCACCTAGAAAAGGACAAAATAAAAATCAATGATGTTTTTTGTTAAACACCGTAAGTCTTAATAGGAAAAATGAGAAAAAAGTGTACAAAAGATTATTGGGCTGATAGAATAACACTATCTAGAGTTGGCAATGGGGCAAATAAGACCAAGAGTAAAGATGCTAATTAGTTATTCATCTAGTGTCCGAATGGGATCTAACAGATGGTAAATACTAATTAACATAAAGAAATCACCATTTTAAGAAAAAATGGTATTTCTTAAGAGATGAATCTAGGAGTTAACAGTAAAAAAGAAGGCTGAGATCTGAGTTGGAAGATCTTACTTTGCTAATATCAGTGATCAAGTCTTCTAACAATTTAGACTCAGTTCCTTTGTATGCTGTGAAAAGTATTTGACATAAACTATGAGGAGAACTATCATGAAAGATGTCTGCCTTAATCTTGCTGAAATTAAATAAGGGAGAAATATGTCTTGACTTCAGAATGTGTTTATACATAGAAGTTCTGAATATATATCAATGCTGACATTTTAAAAAAATTTATAATCAAGATAATTTGTCTTCCAGAATGCTTGATAAATTCACATTAAGTATCAGTTGAGTTCCTACCATGTATAAAATATTTCAGTGTATATTAAAAATAACAATTTTCTTTAAAACAGGGAGTTGGCCAGAAAAAGAGGGAAAGGAATAGATTTTAGGGCATTTAGCCTGGAAATACATAGAGATGAACAGTAAGAGAGAGGATGATGTACAAAGAGTTTTATTCAAATATTGGGGGTTAATTATATAGAAGAATGACTAGACTAGCTCTGTGTTGCCGCAGAAAGCAGAATGGGAGTTAAAAAGAGAAATGCCACACATTTTAGAAACTACATAATCACTGAGTACTTGTAATGGTGACAGCTGTCCCACATCCGATTAGGATGTTTTAGTGATCACAGCTTGATAACTTACTTGGTAAAGAATCCGCCTGCAATGCAGGAGACCCCAGTTGATTCCTGGGTTGGGCAGATCCGCTGGAGAAGGGATAGGCTAACCACTCCAGTATTCATGGGCTTCCCTGGTGGCTCAGCTGGTAAAGAATCCGCCTGCAGTGTGGGAGACCTGGGTTCGATCTCTGGGTTGGGAAGATCCCCTGGAGAAGAGAAAGGCTACCCACTCCAGTATTCTGCCCTAGAGAATTCCATGGACTGTATATAGTCATGGGGTTGCAAAGAATCAGACACGACTGAGTGATTTGCACTTCACTTCACTTCAGTGATCAGGGAGAGCCCCTTCCCTGAAACTTGATAAGGAATGGCAAGAGACATACAGTGGTATGCTGGCAAATGTTAACTCAAACTCTCCATAGAAGGTAAAAAGGAAAACATAGATCCCTGACTTGTTGAGTTTGCTGATTTCCATAGTGGGACTACTCCCAGTGTGCCTGACTCGAAACTAACACCATTAAAAGCAGAGTGGGAGGGAAATGAGCACATTCCATTCTCAGAAACCTGAGTAAGACAGCTCCAGCACAGCACTGCCTGGAGTCAAAAGTCTTTCAGCCACCAGTTTGAGGAAGCTGAACTGAGGTATCAAAGAGAGAGAGAGAGAAATAAGACTTTTGATTCTTGTACTGTAAAGTTGGAGGAGAAGACCAGACCCTGCATTGCTGGGTTCATGGCTCAAACGTGATGGGAATTTTGCTGCTGTCATTCATTCACTTATTTATTGATTTGTTCACATATATTTAGATTCCTGGGTGGCTCATATGGTAAAGAATCCGCCTAAAATGCAGGAGACTCGGCTTCGATCCCTAGGTCAGGAAGATTTCTTGGAGAAGGGAATGGCTACCTACTCCAATATTCTTGCCTGGAGAATCCTATGGACAGAGGAGCCTGGCCGGCTACATTCCATGGGTTGCACAGATTCAGACATGACTGAACAGCTAACACTTTCACTTTTTTTCTTTTTTCATCTATTTATTGGATACCCACTCTGTGTCAGGCGCTATTCTGTGTGCTGAGTGTACAGGTGGTAGAATAGACATAGTTCTGCCTTCATGAAGTTCTAGGTCTAGAGACAGTCGGTGTATAAAACTGTATGGACTCATAAGTGCAATGAAGAAAAACAAGCCTACCTAAAGAGTAAGAAACTATGATGGGCTTAAGGAGGGACTATAACAGACTGGTTGGTCAGGGAGGTGATGATAGTTGGGCAGTAAGCTATATGAATAACCAGGGGAGAGCATTTCAGGTACAGTGAACAGCAAATTCACAGGTGCTAATATTGAAGCATGCTTTCGTATTTGAGTTGCAAGTTGCAAAGTGTTAAAAAGTTCTGGTTGGTTGGATGCAAGTGAGTGAGAGGAAAGTATGAAAGGAGTTTGGGAGGGAAATGAACCAGGGCATATATGACCTTGAAACCCAAGCAAGACTGATGCAAAACCACTGAAGGTTTTGAGCAGTGATGTGCTATGATCTGATTTCTATATTAAAATAACTTGTCTACCTGCTGAATACAGTGTCATCTAAAGGGACAAGACACTCTAAGAAGCAGGTAATAAGTTAGAGGGCTATGGTTCTAATCCAAGTGAGAGACAGATGGAAGTGGCTTGAACTGAGGTAAAGCTACAAAAAGATCAAGAGAGGTGGTCAGGTTTGTGACTGACAGGACTTAATGATGGACTAGATGTGTGGTGTAAGAGTGTAAGAGAAATAGAGATGTGAGGATTGACTGTGATATTTTGGATCTAAGCAGAAAAATATTCATGCATGTGTGTGTGTAAAGATTCACAGAGATGCATATCATGATAGACCATCTCAAGGGTAAAGGGCTAAAGATAGACACATGGGAACTATCCACGAGTGAGAAGATGGCATTTAAAGCCATGGATAGTAAATATAAATAGGGGAGAGAAGAGAATCTGGGGTTGAGCTCTATTCTAAAAGAGAAAGAAGATCCAGTTACAACAATGAGAAAGGAACAGCAAATAACAGGAAGAAAACAAATGTTCTCAAAGTCAACTCAAATCAATACATCAAGAGGTAACAGTGAAACATTGATTAAAGTGAAAACATGACAAGAGTGAGTTCAGGGAGATACTGGGATCATAATTCTGATTGCTGAGGGCTGAAATTAGATGGGAGGAGAAAGAGGAGACCAGGAGCACAGAGAGATACTTTGAAGAAGGTTCACTGTAAAGGACAATAGAGAAATAGGCAGAAGTTGAAGGATTTGTGAGTTAAGAGAGGGAATGTTTTTAGTTTTCTAAGTTGGCAAAAGTCACAGAAAGTTCATAAACTGATGGGAATAACATAGTAAAGAGAACTTTGATCATGACAGAGAGCAAGGTGTAAGTGAAAAAGCAAACTCCTTGAGTGGTGGTACTAATATTTGGAACCCAGTACACATCTATGTGTTATGTACACATCTGTGTACAAAGGTCCATATAGTCAAAGCACTGGTTTTTCCAGTAGTCATGTATGGATGTGAGAGTTGGACCATAAAGAAGGCTGAGCACTGCAGAATTTATACTTTCAAACTGTGGTGCCGGAGAAGACTCTTGAGAGTCCCTTGGACTGCAAGGAGATCAAAGCAGTCAGTCCTAAAGGAAATCAACCATGAATATTCATTGGAAGAACTGATGCTGAAGCTGAAGCTGAATCTCCAATACTTTGGCCACCTGATGTGAAGAGCTGACTCACTGGAAAAGACCCTGATGCTGGGCAAGACTGAAGCCAAAAGGAGAAGGGAGTAACAAAGGATGAGATGGTTAGATAGCATCACCAACTCAATGGACATGAATTTGAGCAGACTCTGGGAGATAGTGAGACAGGGAAACGTAGCATCCTGCAGTCTATGGGGTTGCAAAGAGTCGAACACTGTTGCTCAGATTTAGTGACTGAATAGCAACACTACCACATCAGCGAGGATTTATAGTAGATCAGAGACAGATGACCACTGTAATAAAGGGACAACAATATTTATAATATTACTAAGAAGATGGACATTTGATAGCTTTGCTAATGGAAACATAGGGTGTCCTCTTCTAACCACTTTTATTTTCTCACTGAAATAAAAAGTGGTATCATCAGATGCAAGTGGAAGGTGAGGGGAACATACTGGAAGCTTGAAGAGCAAGGGGAAGATTTAAAGTGGACCTCTCAGAGAATGAGAGAGTAGATTGCCCAGAAAAATATATTAGAATTGCCAGGCAATGCCAAGGGACCACTTGAGGTTTGCAGTCATATTTCTGAATTTTGCCATTCTCTGGCAGGCTTAACCTTGTTTGTGCCAAGATGGATACATGCTTCTCTTTGTTTCCAGTCTAATGCCTTAGCAAGTCCAGTGGAAAGACAGAGCCTCTTTCTCAGGAGTTCCAATAAAAATATAAAGATGTCCCTGCCTGTTGGATTTCAGCCTTGATCAAGTTTTATCTCATTGCTGTGTGTGGGAGGACGTTGTACTCGGACTACAGCTGACCTGTGTGTCCCTCCCTCCCCCACAAGGAGCTTTGGGTTGCTGTGGATTCAGCCCCAGCAAATGCAATGATGTGATGGGGATGAGTGGCTTCCCAAAGAAAATCATAAAATGTATTACCATGTGGAAGAGAAATAGCAACTGGACAAAAGAGCAAGTATCCACCACTGTATATTATTGGCATATTGTTTAGTACAAAATTGGCAGGGGAGAGTCAAACATCATAAATGACCTCTAAGAACTTTTTCATTCTAATAATCTTTAATTCCCTAGCTTTGGAACTCCCAAATTGGGCACCTTTGGTGGGGAACAAGAACAATCCCACAGTTATATTATTGATAATTTTCATCAATCCTTTGAAATATGTACCAGCTATGGGCTTCCCAAGTGGCTCAGTGGTAAAGGACCCACCTGCCAGTGCAGGAGACACAGGAGATAAGAATTCGATCCCTGGGTCGGAAAGATACCCTTGAGGAATAAATGGCATCCCACTCCAGGCTTCTTGCCTGAAAAATTCCATGAACAGAGGAGCCTGGTGGGCTAAAGTCCATAGGACCACAAAGAGTCAAATACGACTGAGTGACTGAGAAACCAACACCACCACCCCCACCCCCGCAACACACATACAGCCTGCATATCTACTTAATACAGATTCTCCCTGCAGCCCTCTGTCCGGCATTGCTACACAAGCACTTTCTTCAGGACTCTTTTTTACAGCTGTCTTATTGCATTGAATTTTCCTTACTGAGTTTCTCATATTTAAAAAGGTAAAATAAGATTCACTTAAAAAAAAAAATTTCTGCACCATCACTCCACAAAACTACAATTTGATTTTTATTTAATTCTGACTGTATATGTGTTTAAAAAAATTCCTTCCTAACAATTCTGTTGTGGATTTCTATTCTCAGTATCTGCGCAATCACATGAGTTGCTATGGTAATATTATAAAATTATTCCAAATCACGAGGCCTTCTTGAAACCATGCGTGCTGGATTTGGAAATGACATTGCTGAAAACCTTGCATTTAAGATAAGAAAGTCCCAGATAAGCAGAGACTCTTAACTAGGTTTACTGTCCTAGTTTTTTTCCTTAACTTACCATTAAGTTCTTGGCTTTGAGTGATAATGGACAGCGTAAAAAAAAAAAAGAAAGAAATCTTCTGCTCACTAAAAAAAAAATAATAATAATTTTGAAAAGAGATACATCAATATTCAGAAAGAATACTGTTAACCAAATATAAAATAAGTTTTATTTCCTCTTCTGCCCAGGACAAATAACTTGAAGAAAAATAGTAATACCTTTTTAGTCCTATTAGAATGTGTTTATTTTTTATTATAGTAAAAAAACACTTAATATGAGATCTATCCTCTTAACAAAATTTTAATTATTCTGTATGGTACTATTAACAGGCACAATGCTGCATAGTAAATCTCTAGAACCAATTCATCTAGTAAAGCTGAAACTTTATAGCCATTGAATATCAACTCTCATTTCCCCTCCCCACTGCCCTTGGCAACCACCATTCTACTCTGTGCTTCTCTGAGTCTGACTATTAGAGATACATTTCATAAGTAAAAATATGTAACACTTTTTCTACTGCGATTATTTCACTCAGCATAAGGTCCTCCAGGTTCATCCAGCATTAATCACAATAGCCAAGGAAAGCAGACAATATGCTGTTGTTCAGTCAGTGTCTGATTCCTTGTAACCCCATGGAATGAAGCACGCCAGCCTTCCCTGTCCCTCACCATCTCTTGGAGTTTGCCCAAGTTCATGTCCGTTGCATCAGTGATGCCATCCAGCCATCTCATCCTCTGACAATTTACATGTCAATTTAAATTGGACAATTTGCATGTCCACTAATGGATGAATAAAGAGAATGTGGTATGTACAGACAATGCAATATTATTAGCCTTGAGAAAGAAGGAAATCCTGTCACGTGAAACAGCGTGAATGAACCTGGAGGACATTGTGCTGGGTTTATTAGAATTTAAATAAGATGAGTTATCCATATGTTTGAACACAGCGTCTGCTACTGAATGATGATTTATTCTCTCCCTCACTGTCCCTGAGCCTCACAGCAATGAGACTTCACAGGTCTGCTACATACACTTAGCTCAGGTATGTGTTCCTGACAATTTGTTTCCCCATCTGCCAGGCAAAAGCCAAGAAAAATGGTTGATTCTGGAGGACCCCTCTAAGCTAAAAGGCAGGACATAATGGGAGGGGAATTCCTCCATAAATTTTTTTGCGAAAGGCTGTTAGATTAGATTCCTTGGGAGCAGAGCCTGAGATAGAGGTTTTTACACAAGGGGATTTTAAGAGAGGGCTCTCAAGCGAAATCAGTTTGGGAGTGAGGAGACAGATAAGGGAAGACCCTATGCATACTCAGCCTGAGCCCACTGGGGGGTCTATAGCAAGAATGCTGCTAAGTCACTTCAGTTGTTTCCGACTCTGTGCGACCCCATAGACCGCAGCCCCACCAGGCGAATGGTAGAATCAAAATGTCCCACTGTGGGGCAAGATAGCAGGCTTTCATTCCTATCAATCAGTCATTAACTGAGAGCTGCAGGGTGGTTGGGGAGTGGGGCGTGGTGTATCCTCCCAGGCATCTCTGAGCAGGGTGGCTTCTTCTTGTTACAGCTTACTCTCTCAGCCGTGTCCGACTCTTTGTGACCCCATGGGCTGCAGCATGCCTGACTCCACTGCCCTCTACTATCTCTCAGAGTTGGCTCATATCTATGTCAGTTGAGTCAGTGATGCCATCAACCATCTCATTCTCTGTTGCTCCCTTCTCCTCGTGCCTTCAATCTTCCCCAGCATCAGGGTCTTTTCCAATGAGTTGGCTTCTCGCATCAGGTGGCCAAAGTATTGGAGCTTCAGCTTTAGCTTCGGTCCTTCTAATGAATATTCAGGGTTGATTTCCTTTAGGACTGACTGGTTCCATCTTCTTGCTGTCCAAGGGACTTTTAAGAGTCTTCTCCTGCATCACAATTTAAAAGCATCAGTTCTTCAGCTCTCAGCCTTCTTTGTAATCCAACTCTGACATCTGTACATGACTACTGGAAAATACGTATCTTTGACTATATGGATCTTTGTTGGCAAAGTAATGTCTCTGCTTTTTAATGTGCTATCTAGGTTTGTCATAGTTTTCTTTCCAAGGAGCACGCATCTTTTAATTTCATGGCTGCAGTCACCATCTGCAATGATTTTGGAGCCCAGGAAAATAAAATCTGCCACATCTTCCACTTTTCCTCCTATTTGCCATGAAATGATGGGAACAGATGCCATGATCTTAGTATTTTTAAATGTTTCAAGCCAGCTTTTTCACTCTCCTCTTTCAACCTTATCAGTAGGCTCTTTAGCTCCTCTTCACTTTCAGCCATTAGACTAGTATTATCTGCATATAGGAGGTGATTGATATTTATCCCAGAAATCTTGATTCCAGCTTGTGATTCTTCCAGTCTGGCATTTTTCATGATGTACTCTGCATAGAAGTAAGCAAGGTGACAGTGTACAACCTTGACATACTCCTTTCCCAATTCTGAACTAGTCCATTGTTATGTGTATGGTTCTAATTCTAGCTTCTTTACCCACAGACAGATTTCTCAGGAACTTCCACTGATCCAGGGCAAATTGTCACAGAAGAGTATGCCACTGTGAACCATTAGTAGCCAATATACATGGCAGCTGAGCTCAGCAAAAGGGATTGGTGCTCACCCTTTAACTTTCTTCTCTTTCACATTCTTTGTAAAGGATTTGTTGCCTCTCCTAAGAACCACTCTTCACCTCCCCTGCTACATACAGGTACAATTTTCTGTCTCCACAAGGGAAAGGAGACTGTCCTTAGGTATAAATTACTTTTGAACAGAAGGTAATTGGAAAATAAAGGATGGTGATATTACAGTGCCCAAGGACCAATGTAATGAATTTTTTCTAGAAAGAATGCAATCTAAACTTTGATGGAAATCATCATTAGGACCACCATTTACTCGTGAGCAACAATGCATCAGAGACTGCTTATTTTATATATTATCATATATAAAATGTACAATTTTATATACAGTATTATATATAAACCAATATATCATCTGATGTTCACATTAAAACTATGGGGTGGATATTACTGTGTCACTTGTCCATGGCCACATAGCTATTAAGAGACAGAAAGAAAAGAAAAGAAAGAAAGTGAAGTTGCTCAGTCTTTGCAACCCCATGGACTGTAGCCTGCCAGGCTCCTCTGTCCATGGGATTCTCCAGGCAAGAATAATGGAGTGGGTTGCCATTTCCTTCTCCAGGGAATCTTCCCAAACCAGGGATCGAACCCAGGTCTCCCGCATTGCAGGCAGACACTTTACCCTCTGAGCCACCAGGGAAACCCTTAAGAGACAGAACCAGAGCCCAAACCCTAGTCTAGATGATGACACTGTAGTTGAAACTCCTCATTGTTGCCCGCTATGGCTCCCTGCTCCTTGAGGACAGGAGGGCATTTGCCCTGGCTGGCACTGTACCAGGCACTCTTATGTTTGTGCATTGGAGAAGACAGAGAAAGAGCATAATATTATAAAAAACAAAAGGACCATGACAAACAAACAACAAACAAATGCTGCCTTACTAAGACTAGAGATTGCATACAGTGGTGAAGAGCGTTGGCTTAGAGGATCATACCTAAATGATTTTCAGCTGGGACTACAATGCTTCTATTTGATGACCGTCTCATGCACCTTAGATTTGCAAAGTACCTTGCTGCTTATTCCTGAACCCTAGCTCTGTGCAGAGAATATATTTTTAAGCAAAAAACAAAAAGGCTGCTCCAGGCTGTCCAACTTTGCCACAGGACATGGGGGAGAAGAGCTGCCTTTACTCAAGCTTATTTGTCAAGAAGCAAAGTTTTAAAGTTGACCTCAAGAGCCAGAGTAGACAGACAGAAGCACTTTCCATCCCTGGGAGGCTCTGCTCAAGTTCTGCATCAAACACCTCTCTGCTCTCTTTTTTCCTCCTGAACAGGACAAGAGCCCTAATCAGTCTCCTTAGAAACTCCCCCTCACAGTCACCTCTCTTCAATCTTATCTCCAGGCCTTTCATAAAACATGGAAATTACTTTCAACTTGAGGATTTAAAAGGAAAAAAAAAATTGACTAAAAGTTTTCTCCACTGAGGCAGCCAAGGCAATGAGCTCCCTTCCCTCACCCCATCCTTAAACTACAATTTCTGCCTGATGGCTGGCAAAAACTAGGGAAGAAAATCTTCACGGGTGAGTTTAGAGCCCCTGGTTCATGTTGCAGCATGCCAATATTTGAAAAATGAGTTTTAAATATGGAACATGAGGATGGAGGGATGAGAAAATACTTCTCTGAAAAGAGTCAAGGATATTTATAGACCATTATCAAAAGCTCTAATAAACTATACATTGATAAGTAGTTCCTGGCAACTACTGCCTGTTGCTTTTCAGGAGTATGTAGCTAGGAAAGCTTTCTCTGCTTTATTTTTCCTCTGTTTTTTGGTCGTGAATTATTAATGTGACTCTGATACAGCAGGGAGATTTTGTGATATTCTTCCTGTCTGTGTGCCAGGGACATAACTGCTAAGATGAGCTTGCCTAATAAATCCTAATTTGATCATGCGTGCATTTACTGAGCACCTACTCTCTGTCAGGCTGTAAGGGAATGCAGCCGTAGGAATTAGTCCCTGCCTCAAGGAGCAAGAGACAGAGGATCAGTTACCTTGTCATGTGTTAACAGAGGAAGAGGGTGTTCAGTGAGCACAGAGTTGCGGCAAGGGCCTAAGCATCTCACCTGGACTGGCTGGAGACAGGTGACCAGGAGTCTGGGAAAAGGCCTTGGAGGAGAGAAGGAACTTGAGATGGGCTTAAAGATTTCGAGAGGGCTTTAAGAACCTGAGAAACAGTCTTAGGGATGGGAGTGAAAGCAAAAGGTGCTGAAAACCATAGAGAGAAACTTCTGATTAGAATAATGTTGGATACATGTTACTGAACGCTTGATAAGTACCAGGTATTAGGCATAGCTGTATGTACACACTGACTCATTTATTTGACATGCAAACTATGTCAGCTAGGAACAGTTAGGTGGCAAGTAGTAGAAAACCCAGCTCCAACAGACTTCCTTACAGTAGAGAATTTATGGGCTTATGTAACTCAATACTTTAAAGGTAACAACAGTTTAAAGGTGTATGTTGAGAGGGTTGACTCACTTTTGCAAGTGAATGGGGAAGCCAGATATACCCTCCATGGAGAATAAATACCTTGTTTTTCCTGTCATCTTTAAACACTTTTCCTGGTTTCACGTCCTCTTTCACTAACTCACTGTCTGACGTTGAGGAAGTTACTTAACTTCTCTGTGCCTCAATTTCTTTACCTACAAAATGAAAATGATAATAATGGAACCTACCCTACAAGGTAGCCATGAGAAGTTCATGAATTAATTCACATAGAGCACTTTGAAAAGTGTCTAGCATGATGTAAGTGCAAGATAAGTATTAGCAGTAATTAACTCTGTTAACTCAGAAAGTCTGGCTACATCTCCCACCAGAGGCGGCTTTTGCTGACTCAAAGAAACAAATCAAGCCGCCTATCACGTGACACTCTAAAACCTCAGTGATCTCTGTTGACTGGCACATATCTTCATGAGAATTATTCTAACTCTCAAGGACCCAGAAAAACTGTAAGAACTTGCAGGGCTGGATAATTACTGAAAAAAGATCCTATTATATTTACTGTAATTGTTTTGTCAAATATGTTCTCTTAAGTTTTGGTGGTTTTGAACAGAAAACCAGCACTGCAGGCCAAATCAATCACTTCCTGGATATGAGACAATTGTTCTATATGTTTAGTTCACTATACATCAGTTTCTTCCTGTGTAGCATATAGTTAAGGAGTTCAACTAGAAAATTTCAAGAAATTCTTTCCAATGGTAATGTGCTATGGCTCGATTAATTGATTTTTATGTGTACTTGCTATGGGGACTAAGAGATCTATGTAATCAGATATTTCAACAATTCAACAAATATTTACTGATTTCTTCCTATATGTCAGTCACTATAATAGGCGGCAGGAATATATTAGTGAAGAACAAAAAAAGGCTGATGCCTGCCTTTATGGAGCTCACAGGCTAGTGATGAGGGGGAGTAAACTGGCTGCTTTAACACACTGTGCAGGAGAGGTTGGGACAATCAAGACATCTTGACTCTGACTTGAACAGAAAGTTCATAGAAATGTTAGTACAATCAGAGAATGTCTGGTTCCACCACAATTTAGAAACAGAGGCACAGGGAAAGAAAGTTTTTGGAGAGTTTAAATAACAAAAAGATACGGATCTATCAGAATTGAGGTGTTATAATGGGCTCCCTTTTAAAGTGGAACAAATCAACCTCAATGAAAATTCTCTCATCTTTATTCTTCAGGACCAAGACATTGCTCTAATTTATGCTTCAGTCTTCTGTCTTGTCTCATCTATTAGACTTGTCAGAGATATCTGGGAGAGTCTGCAGTCCATTATTATTTTAGAATGCTTTCAAATTTACCCTTGGCTGATATGTATAATCTATACAATTTTGGTATTTAGATGGCATGTTCAAGCTAATCATGAAGAAAGATCCATGCTATGATGTAGGCATCAAGATTTCTGGACAAGCCCAATGCTTCAGTGTTTATCAATATGCGCTAAAAATCAAGGCAAAATGGAAAATTAGAAAGAGACACTGAAAGATAAATATTTCTGAATTAGTAGCAAAGATTTCTGACTCCTTCCGAAAATGCTTTGACAACATTGCTTCACCTTATTCTTATGAGATTTGGGTGGTTAGGATCATGTGTTGAGACTGGACTGAAATAGGTATGTTGGAAAACTACAACTGTTTCATTCACACGTGCATTTAACAAATGGCAACAGAGTATGAGCTAGAGACCATTCCCTGTGCTATATCAGGGGGCATAACATAACACATGAAAGATAAGGTCCTTGCCCCCAAGGAGTTTCCAATCCAGTGAGAAAATAGACAATGAAAGAGGAAACAATAAACAAATCAGTTACATATTGAGGTTTATGATTTACAGGATATTTATAGGCTTTTGTAATAGAAAGTAACACAGAATACCTGCTTAGGTCACAAGGTCACTTATGAGTCAGTTCTGGATTGTGCTTTGCTTGCCTTCTTTAGACTTCTTTAATGTCCTAAAATAAATAACAGACTGAAATCCATCCCTTTGGCGATGGATTGTCCCTGCTAAAAGAGCATCCTAGATTCAGTAACAAAGGTACTTGCCCAAGCCCATTAACAGCAGAGGAGAGATGAGAATCCAGGCCTCTGTTCTTGCACCCCTTGGTGTAATGGCAGAGGGCTGGCCTTTGCAATTAGAATCCAGAATATACCTCACCTTCTCTCATCTCACAGATTTCTTCTAGAAGTGAATTCCTGAGTTGTCTACCTTTTGATAAGTTTCTGTTCATTTCATGCATTATTCTGCAAAAGGATTTAATTGGAAGGTTACCCTTAAAATTAAAACCCGACATGCTGGGCAGGCAAAGAAGCCTGTGTATGTCTTGGCTTCTGGTTATGAAAGTCTTGTCATCTATTTGCAGGGACATTAGCCCACTAAAATGACAGAACAAAATGCTTTTGCAAGGGGAATCCAGCATGACTTTAAGTGGTAATTAGGAGGAAGGATCGGTCCCTAAGTGCATAACAAAAAGGGCCTCAGGGAGCAGGAACAGGGAGAGGAAAGTGAGGATGAGGAGGAAGAAGAGAAGCAGAGGAGAGAGGTGAAGAAAACAGTAAGAGGAAGCCTTTGAAGAAACGGTAGAATTTAGGCACAATTAGTAACTTCTCTGAGCCTTAATTACCTCACCTGTAAAATAGCAGGGTTGAGTACTTGGTCTTGTAGATCCCTTTGAGCAACAATCTGAATCATAATCAAAGCTACAATGAAATTTTATTTGAAATATTGCAAGATATTCTTTTAGACTCTCTTTTTTATAAATAAGGGGTTTACTTATTATTTTTATAAATAAAGGGTTTGTTTATTATATATTTTTAATTTTATATTGGGATATAGCCAATTAACAATGTTGTGATAGTTTCAGGTGAACAGGGAGGGGATTCAGCCATACATATACATCATATACATGTATCCATTCTCCCCCAACTCCCCACCCATCCAGGATGCCACATAACATTGAGCAGAGTTCCATGCAGTACAGTAGGCCCTTGTCAGTTATCCATTTAAAATACATCAGTGGTTCATGCCCTTCCCAAACTCCCTAACTATCCCTTTCCCTTATCCTTCCCCCTGGCAACCATAAGCTCGATCTCTAAGTCTGTGAATCTGTTTCTGTTTTGTAAGTAAGTTCATTTGGATCATTTATTTTTAGATCCCATATATAGTTCAGTTCAGTCACTCAGTCATGTCCGACTCTTTGCGACCCCATGAATCACAGCACACCAGGCCTCCCTGTCCATCACCAACTCCCGGAGTTCACTCAGACTCACGTCCATCGAATCAGTGATGCCATCCAGCCATCTCATCCTCTGTCATCCCCTTCTCCTCCTGCCCCCAATCCCTTCCACCATTGGAGTCTTTTCCAATGAGTCAACTCTTTGCATGAGGTGGCCAAAGTACTGGAGTTTCAGCTTTAGCATCATTCCTTCCAAAGAACACCCAGGGCTGATCTCCTTCAGAAGGGACTGGGTGGATCTCCTTGCAGTCCAAGGGATTCTCAAAAGTCTTCTCCAACACCACAGTTCAAAAGTATCAATTCTTCAGCGCTCAGCCTTCTTCACAGTCCAACTCTCACATCCATACATGACCACAGGAAAAACCATAGCCTTGACTAGACGGACCTTAGTCGGCAAAGTAATGTCTCTGCTTTTGAATATGCTATCTAGGTTGGTCATAACTTTTCTTCCAAGGAGTAAGCGTCTTTTAATTTCATGGCTGCAGTCACCATCTGCAGTGATTTTGGAGCCCCCAAAAATAAAGTGTGACACTGTTTCCACTGTTTCCCCATCTATTTCCCATGAAGTGATGGGACTAGATGCCATGATCTTCGTTTCAGATTCCATATATAAGGTGTACTATATTCCTCCTTCTCTGTCTGACTTACTTCACTCAGAATGACACTCTCTAGGTCCATTTATGTTGTTGCAATTAAAATTTTTTTTAAATTTATTTTTGCCTTTGTTGGGACTTCATTGCTTTGTGGGAGCTTTCTCTAATTGCAGCAAGCAGGAGCTACTCGTTAGCTACTGTAGTTGTGGAATTCTCATTGTGGTGGCTTCTCTGATTGGGGGATCACAGGCTCTAGACAGGCAGTCTCACTAGCTGTGGCTCATGGGCTCTAGAACCTAAGCTCAATAGTTGTGGTGCATGGGTTTAGTTGCTCTTAGTTGCTCCTTGGCATGTGAAATCTTCCCAGGCCATGGCTCAAACCCATGTCCTTTGCATATTGACAGGCAGATTCCTATCCAGTGTGCCACCAAGGGAGTCCCCTGTCCTTCCTACTTCTATATATTCTCTCACGTCAGTTGGTTTGATTATTCAAAAAAGAGAAATTTGTTCATGCCACTTAGCCTGTCTAGAATCCCAGTATGATTTCCCATTGCTCTAGAGCAATAGTCAGAAACTTAATGTGACATAGAAAACTTCATAGGGTCTGGGCTCTGCCTTCCTCCTCAACCTTCTCAAGCACTTCTCCACCTTTTGTTTCTCATGTATAAACCACGTTGTTCTCCTTTTACTTCCTCAAACAGGCTATTTCCAATTTCATCTCTTTCATAAATCCCGATAATTTCTCTTAAACCACACCAGTTGCAGTTTGTCAATTTTCATTTGTTTGATTATTTGATTAATATTTTCCTCACCCCATGAAGAATAAATTTGGTTTTTGTGTTTGTGTTTTGTTCATCATTGTGTTTCCATGGTAGATACTTAATAAGTATCTATCAAACCAGAAAGAAACTAATCTCTGACTCTAAGATTTACTATAAATCTACAGTAATCAGGACAGTGTAGTATTGACAAAAGGCTAGACAAATAGATCAATGAAACAGGCCAGAGAACGCAGAAACAGATCCACATAAATAGAATCAACTGATCTTTGACAAATGAGTAAAGGCAATATGATGGAGTTATTACATTTTATGTTTTTTATATTGCTTTTTATTATGATAAAATTCATATAATATTGAACATACTATTTTAACCATATTTAATAATTGTACAGTTCAGGGGCATTCACACTGTTGCTCAACTTTCTCACCATCATCCATCTCCTGAATTTTTCACCTTCCTAAACTGAAACTCTGTCCACATTAAACACTAAGTCCCCACCCCCCTCTTCCTACCACCCCAGTCCCTGGACCCTGGCATCTACTCTATGTACTTGCTGACTCCATTTGACTGTTTTAGGTAGCTCATATAAGTGGAATCAAACAGTAGTTGTCTCTGTCTAATTTATATTGGAATGCATTTTTAAGGTTAATATATGCCCCTCAAACATACTATACCTTCATTTTTCCCCCTGTGCTATATAGTAGGTCCTCATTAGTTATTTATTTGATTTTGGAACAAGTGGATATCCACATGCATAAAAATGAATCAACATAGATATCACACCATTCACAAAGATTACCTCAGAATATATAAACCTAAAGATAAAACCCCAAACTATAAAATTCCTGGAAGATAACTTAGGAGAAAATCTAGATGCCCTTCAGTATGTCAAGGACTTTTAAAATACAATACCAAAGACACAGTCTGTGGAAGAAATAACTGAAAAGCTGAACTTCATAAAAACTGAAAACTTCTGCTTTGTAAAAGATAATGCCAAGAGATTGAGAAGACAAGACACAGACTTGGAGAAAATATTTGTAAAATATACATCTGATAAAGTGCTATTCAAAATATGCGAAGAATTTTTAAAACTTAACATTATGGGAACTAGTAACATGATTAGAAAATGGACCAAAGACCTTAACAGACATCTCTCTGAAAAGATATACACATGGCATATACGTAAGCATTTGAAAAGATGTTCCATATGTCATCTGGGAAATGCAAATTAAAACAATGATGAGGTATCACTATGAATCTATTTTAATGGCCAAAATCTGAAACACTAATGACACCAAATGCTGATGAGGATGTAAAAATACAGGAACTCTCTGCTGATGGGAATGCATAGTGATATGGTCACTTTGCAAGACAAGTTGGTAATTTCTTTCAAAACTAAATATATTCTAGCCATATAATCCATCAGTCACACTCTTTGGTATTTACCAAATGAATTGAAAACATGTCCGCATGAAGACTGTGCATAGATGCTTATATCTGCTTTATTTATAAGAACCAAAATGTCCATCAATAGGTGAGTAGATAAACTCTGGTATATGTAAACAATGAACTACCATGAATATTATTAGACCTTTTGATTTCTTTTGGAATTCCTCTATCTGATGAATAACTGGTTAACTCATGGCAATTGAAAAGACTGAGATTTTACACCTTAATGAAGAGTAGTCCTAGGAGCTGATAAGTGATTGAACAAAGAAAAAGCAAATAGAAGGGTAAAAGAAATAAAAATCGAACTTCATCTACCTCAAAAATGTACTTAGAGGTGGTCTTGTTGTTCAATCGCTAAGTCATGTCCAACTCTTTGTGACCCCATGGACTGTAGGACACCAGGCTTCCCTGTCCTTCACTGTCTCCCAGAGTTTCCTCAAACTCATGCCCATTGAATCAATGATGCCATGCAACCATTTCATCCTCTGTTGCCTTTGTCTCCTTTTGCCCTCAATCTTTCCAGTATCAGAGACTTTTCCAGTGAGTCAGCATTAGGTGGCCAAAGTACTGGAGCTTCAACATCAGTCCTTGCAATGACTATTCAGGGTTGATTTCCTTTGGGACAGACTGGATTGATCTCCTTGCTGTCCAGTGGACTTTCAAAGAGTCTTCTCCAGCACCACAGTTTGAAAGTATCAATTCTTCAGTGTTCAGCCTTCTTTATGGTCCAGGTCTTACATCCATAATGACTACTAGAAAAGCATAACTCTAACTATATGTGTGTAGGCACTCATTCCAGGAAACAAACTCACTCAGAAGGACAATGCAGATAGTGGAGTGCAGTTTATTACACCAGCGTGCCCAAGGCAGAGTCTCCTCTTACCCAAGGACCCCAACCAGTTTTTGTGAAAACTTTATATACCCTAAACATACATACCCAAACCCACTTCCCAAATTCCCTGAAACTAGTCTGAACAAAGGAAAAAGAAAGATACAGTCAAAGTCAACCCATGATTCATATGCCTTAAACCTAGGTAGTTAACAGTGGACAATTATCAATAGGCTTCTGGTGATTCCCCAATAAGCATAATAGAATGTATGATCCTATTCGGTTACATAGATAATTAGGGTATTCTTTTATGTGATGGAGAGCCCCCAGGGCTCTTTCTTCCGGGGGCCTGGTTTCCCAGTTGGTATGTTGTTTCCAAATACTGGGCAGATAGCTCAAAGTCCACAGTCTGGCCCAAGATGGAGTCTGCTTTCAAGATAGAGCCTGTTCTGTTTCCTCCTTCATATGGACCTTTGGCAAAGTGATATCTCTGCTCTTTAATACCCTGTGTAGTTTTGTCATTGCTTTTCTTCCAAGGACCAAGCATCTTTTAATTTCAAGGCTACAGTCACCATCTGCAGTGATTTTGGAGCCCAAGAAAATAAAATCTACCACAATTTCCACTTTTTCCCCATCTCTTTGTCATGAAGTCATAAGACTGGAGGCCATGATCTTAGTTTTTTTAATGTTGAGTTTTAAGCCAGCTTTTTCACTGTCCTCTTTCACCCTCATCAAGAGACTCTTAAGTTCCTCTTCATTTTCTGCCATTGGAGTGGTATTATCTGCATATCTGAGAAGTGCTCTTAGAAATATGTAAATTTAATTTGAAGCAATACTTCTTAGCCTCAATTTCTAAGCAAAATATCAGGGTCCAGCTTACACAAGCAAGCATTTTTTCTGAAAAGAATTTCAATACTTTTCCTTAGAGTCTCTTAAAGTTTGTTTACTTTACTTTTAAAGGTTTTGTGGCATCTACACTTTATAATTGAAGGGTCAGCTATCCCAGATTTCTTTAGGGAGGCTCTGAGACTGAAAACATTAGCTTTGAGTGATCATCTCAAGTTATTCAACTCTGCAGTTTACACAAAGGTAAATTAAGACCTAAAGTGAGAAAGGAACTAGCTGAAGTTTGTATAGCTACTTAATGGTAGACCCTGGAGCTATCTTGGAGTTGTAATTTCCTATTAAGTACCATTTTGTTACACAAGACAAATGTGTCTCCCCAGGCAAACCCTCCAGCAAACCAGCATTTCTCACTGTACCACACATAAAGCTGATGATCATGAAAAACTTATATAGATAGAAGAGTCATCATTCGCTTCAGTCACTCAGTCATGCCTGACTCTTTGTGACCCCATGAATTGCAGCACACTACGCCTCCCTGTCCATCACCAACTCCTGGATGTCACTCAAACTCACATCGATCGAGTCGGTGATGCCATACAGCCATCTCATCCTCTGTCATCCCCTTCTCCTCCTGCCCCCAATCCCTCTCAGCATCAGTCTTTTCCAGTGAGTCAGTTCTTTACATCAGGTGGCCAAAGTATTGGTGCTTCAGCTTCAGCATCAGTATTTCCAAAACCACCCAGAACTGATCTCCTTCAGAATAGACTAGTTGGATCTCCTTGCAGTCCAAGGGACTCTCAAGAGTCTTCTCCAACACCACAGTTCAAAAGCATCAATTCTTCAGCGCTCAGCTTTCTTCACAGGCCAAACTTCACATCCATACATGACTACTGGAAAAACCATAACCTTGACTAGACAGAACTTTGTTGGCAAAGTAATGTCTCTGCTTTTGAATATGCTATCTAGATTGGTCATAACTTTCCTTCCAAGGAGTAAGAGATTTTAATTTCAGGCTGCAATCACCATCTGCAGTGATTTTGGAGCCCCAAAAAATAAAGTCTGACACTGTTTCCACCATCTATTAGCCATGAAGTGATGGGACCAGAGGCCATGATCTTAGTTTGCTCAATGTTGAGCTTTAAGCCAACTTTTTCACTCTCCTCTTTCATTTTCATCAAGAGGCTTTTTAGTTCCTCTTCACTTTCTGCCATAAGGGTGGTGTCATCTGCATATCTGAGGTTATTGATATTTCTCCTGGCAATCTTGATTCCAGCTTGTGTTTCTTCTAGTCCAGCGTTTCTCATGATGTACTCTGCATAGAAGTTAAATAAGCAGAGTGACAATATACAGCCTTGACATAGTCCTTTTCCTCTTTGGAACCAGTCTGTTGTTCCATGTCCAGTTCTAACTTGCTTTCTGACCTGCATACAGCTTTCTCAAGAGGCAGGTCAGGTGGTCTGGTATTCCTATCTCTTTCAGAATTCTCCACACTTTATTGTGATCCACACAGTCAAAGGCTTTGGCATAGTCAATAAAGCAGAAATAGATGTTTTTCTGGAACTCTCTTGCTTTTTCCATGATCCAGCAGATGTTGGCAATTTGATCTCTGTTTCCTCTGCCTGTTCTAAAACCAGCTTGAACATCTGGATGTTCACGGTTCACTTATTGCTGAAGCCTGGCTTGGAGAATTTTGAGTATTCCTTTACTAGCATGTGAGATGAGTGCAATTGTGTGGTAGTTTGAGCATTCTTTGGCATTGCCTTTCTTTGGGATTGGAATGAAAACTGACCTTTTGCAGACCTGTGGCCACTGCTGAGTTTTCCAAATTTGCTGGCATATTGAGTGCAGCACTTTCACAGCATCATCTTTCAGCATTTGAAACAGCTCCACTGGAATTCCATCACCTCCACTAGCTTTGTTCATAGTGATGCTTCCTAAGGATGTCTGGCTCTAGGTGAGTGATCACACCATTGTGATTATCTTGATCATGAAGATCTTTTTTGTACAATTCTTCTGTGTATTCTTGCCATTTCTTCTTAATATCTTCTGCTTCTGTTAGGTACAGACCATTTCTGTCCTTTATTAAGCCCATCTTTGCATGAAATGTTCCCTTGGTATCTCTAAGTTTCTTGAAGAGATCTCTAGTCTTTCCCATCCTGTTGTTTTCCTCTATTTCTTGGCATTGATTGCTGAGGAAGGCTTTCTTGTCTCTCCTTGCTATTCTTTGGAACTCTGCATTCAGATGCTTATATCTTTCCTTTTCTCCTTTGCTTTTCACTTCCCTTCTTTTCACAGCTATTTGTAAGGCCTCTTCACACAGCCATTTTGCTTTTTTGCATTTCTTTTCCATGGGGATGGTCTTGATCCCTGTCTCCTGTACAATGTCACAAACCTCTGTCCGTAGTTCATCAGGCACTCTATCAATCAGATCTAGGCCCTTAAATCTATTTCTCACTTCCACTGTATAATCATAAGGGATTTGATTTAGGTCATACCTCAGTGGTCTAGTGGTTTTCCCTACTTTCTTCAATTTAAGTCTGAATATGGCAATAAGGAGTTCATGATCTGAGCCACAGTCAGCTCCCGGTCTTGTTTTTGCTGACTGTATAGAGCTTCTCCATCTTTGACTACAAAGAGTATAATCAATCTGATTTTGCTGTTAACCATCTGGTGATGTCCATGTGTGGAGTCTTCTCTGTGTTGTTGGAAGAGGGTTTTGCTATGATCAGTGCATTCTCTTGGCAAAACTCTATTAGCCTTTGCCCTGCTTCATTCTGTATTTCAAGGCCAAATTTGCCTGTTACCCCAGGTGTTTCTTGACTTTCTACTTTTGCATTCTAGTCCCCTATAATGAAAACGATATCTTTTTTGGGTGTTAGTTCTAAAAGGTCTTTGAAGTCTTCATAGAACCATTCAACTTCAGCTTCTTCAGCATTACTGGTTGGGACATAGACTTGGATTACTGTGATATTGAATGGTTTGCCATGGAAACGAACAGAGATCATTCTGTCGTTTTTGAGATTGCATCCAAGTACTGCATTTTGGACTCTTTTGTTGACCATAATGGCTACTCTATTTCTTCTAAGGGATTTCTGCCCACAATAGTAGATATTATGGTCATCTGAGTTAAATTCACTCTTTCTAGTCCATTTTAGTTCGCTGATTCCTAAAATGTCGACATTCACTCTTGCCATCTCCTGTTTGACCACTTCTAATCTGCCTTGATTCATGGACCTGACATTCCAGGTTCCTATGTAATATTGCTCTTTTTACAGCATCTGACCTTGCTTCTATCATCAGTCCCATCCCCAAATGAGTGTTGTTTTCTTTGACTCCATCCCTTCATTCTTTCTGGAGTTATTTCTCCACTGATCTCCAGTGGCATGTTGGGCACCTACTGACCTGGGGAGTTCCTATTTCAGTACCCTACCATTTTGCCTTTTCATACTGTTCATGGGGTTCTCAAGGCAAGAATACTGAAGTGGTTTGCCATTCCCTTCTCCAGTGGACCACATTCTGTCAGACCTCTCCACCATGACCCGCCCGTCCTGTGTGGCCCCACACGGCATGGCTCAGTTTCGTTGAGTTAGACAAGGCTGTGGTCCAAGTGTGATTAGATTGACTAGTTTTCTGTGATTATGGTTTCAGTGTGTCTGCTCTCTGATGCCCTCTCACAACACCTGCCATCTTACTTGGGTTTCTCTTACCTTGGACATAGGGTATCTCTTCACGGCTGCCCCAGCAAAGTGCAGCTGGTGCTCATTACCTTGGATGAGGGGTATCTCTCCAGCACTGCCCCTTCTGACCTTGAACGTGGCCTAGCTTCTCTCGCCCCTCCTGTGCCTGCTCAGCCACCGCTCCTTCGACATGGGGTTGCTCCTCTCAGACACCGCCTCTGACTTGGGGCGTGGGGTTGCTCCTCCCAGCCGCCACCCCTGACCTCGGGCATAGGGGTGCTCATAGGGTGATCAAACTGTGAGCTATTAAAGAAATAAAGAGGCATTGAAATGGTGAGAACATATACTTCATTTCCTTGATAAATAATTATTGAGCACCCCAAACCTGTCAGGCACTGTGCTAGACATTGATGTAGCAATGGTTTGTAAGGTACTCACAGACCCTGACTTCTTGGGAATAACAGTAGAATGAGGATTAATGATGTTAAACAAGAAATTATAATTACAGTGAATGGCATAAAGAAGAAATGTAATGTGTGAATGGAATCCTTACCAGAGTTCTAAGCTGATTTAAAGAGGCCAGATAAGGCCTACTGACAAAGTACTTTTTATAATGAAATTTGAAGGATGAGTAGTAATCAGCTCCTGAAAGAGGGTAGGACAGTGGAGTAAAGGACAGTGTTTTCAAGACATGAGGAGGAAAACCATATAACTTGAGTGTGGCTCAAGCATAATGTGAAATGGAATATTTCCTGCCATATCAACAAACAAGGGTATCGCAGCCATCCTTGATTCTGACCCTCCAAATGTGAATTTCTGCACCTGGAGGGAACCCAGGAAGAATAATGCCAATGATCCAGTGGTCATCAGCCACTCCTCACAGTGAGCTAGGAACTAAGGATAAGAAAAATCAAATCTCAGGATGCTGGCCCCAGATAGATGAGGTGCATATGAAAGGAATAATTTCAGTAAACCCAGCCTCTTGCATCTTCACATACATAGAAAAGCACTAAATTCCTTAACTTGAGATATCTGATTTTCCTTCCTTAACAATAGTCTTTCGATGTTCACACCACCTACCCCTTATTACAAGCTTCTGTATAACCTGACTCCCTCCCCACCCCACCCCCAAGAACAGTTCTCTTAGGGACACTTGAGATGCCGTTTCCTGAGCTTGAAATCCCACAAAATAAAACATAACTCTCAACTTCTAGGCTGTGACTGTTTTTCAAGTCTACAATAGAATATGAGAGGAGAGGAGCTGAAATGAACCTGGAGTAGTAAGTGGGGTCCAGATGAGCCAAGGCCTTTGAAGCCCTGTTAGAAACATAGTTCATTACTAATGAGAAAACACTGAAATATTTGAAGCAGGGGAGTCACATGGGCACATCTCTGCCCTTTGAATGGAAATGTGGGGCCCACCCTTTGCCCTGTGGCAATTTTCCAAGTGAGAGATGGTTTGTGGCCGCATGACAAAGAAATGGCCAGATTTCAGAGATGTTTTAGGATTATAGTCAATGGGATTTTGGTTTAAATTGAATGTGGAGGTGTAAGTGAAAGGAGAAAATTAAGGGTAATGTTTTGGTTTCCATCAAAGACTAGAGGAGGTGGCAGGTGGGAGTTAGGTGGATATAAGTGATAAGCAAAGATCTGAAGACATGCTGCTATTGATGCGTAGACTTTGAATTCACCTAGAAGACAGTAAAGACCAGAACTCCAGTTTCTACCATATAGATATTCTTGGATAACAGGAAGAAAAGTGATAGTGATTGGCCCTGGTTTTGCTCAGGATTTTGGCCACATGCCACTGGTCAGCTGTTGCCAGGTGATGCTGAGCAGCTGGTGACATTTCCTGGTGAGTTTTGACAGCTCCCTGCTGCTGCTGCTACTGCTAAGTCGCTTCAGTCATGTCGAATCTATGCAACCCCATAGACGGCAGCCCACCAGGCTCCACCGCCCCAGGGATTCTCCAGGCAAGAACACTGGAGTAGGTTGCCATTCCCTTCTCCAATGCATGAAAGTGAAAAGTGAAAGTGAAGTTGCTCAGTCATGTCCGACTCTATGCGACCCCATGGACTGTAGCCCACCAGGCTCCTCCATCCATGGGATTGTCCAGCTCCATAGGAGTTCCCTAATACCCTTCCAACTCAGACAGTCTCTTCTTAGACCCTACAGCCAGGCAGAAGTGACACTGAATAAGGATACCACCAATTCATTTACCCATTCATTCAACATATGTGTGCTGATCTCTGCCATGTTCCTGGCTCTGCACTGGATCTAAAATATATTTTTAGATATACGAGTTGTTTGGGTTATAGTCTGTTTGAAGTCAGTAGCTCTTGGAGCTGATTCAATACATCTAGACTGTAAAAATTGACAGGAAAGATGATGGTTTGTATCCATGTACCAATTATTAGCTGAATAATCATGTACGTCAGTTTGCCTGGAAGGTCTTTACATCTCTCTTTTTCTCTTTTTGAAGTGTAGAGATGGTAAACTCAATAAAAACTATCCACAGAATGGATGACAATTCCTCAAAGACTTAATTCCAATTAAAACTAAATTAAGGAAAAGAGGCTTGTATCTCTGGGTGGATAGAATAGTCCCTAGTGGTTATTAATTTACTGTGTTCCCTTAAGTCCTTCTTGCCTGAGAAAAGCCATTCATCAGACCTATTCAAAGATTATGTCATATCCCTTTTAGACCTCCAACAATGTGCATGGTGAATGCCTTTTGTATAACAATTGGGTTATTTCAAGAAACCATCACAATAAATACTCACTGAGCATCTTCTCTGTGCAAACCAATGTATGTATGGAAAATATTGGAAAGAATATTTCCCTATATCCCAGGATCTTATTACTTCTTCAATAAAAGTAGAATTAGAAATAATTAACTCTAAAATAAGGCAAAGTATAATATCCGGAGGTGGGTGTAGGAAAGAGTTCTTTCTTTCATGAGTGGAAGGAGATCTGATCCACTCTCTAGAAGGAAACAAAATATCTGATTGAAAAACTTTAGCCTGTATCTCCATTTTATTATGAATCTCTCCCTGGAGGAAAAAGAAGAAACTATCCATTAGTGATGTCAGAGAAATCTGGTTATATAGGGAGGAAAGGTCACTGCTTTTAAAAGGTAATATTGGATCAATATAATTCCCTGGTTTTGTTATTATACTATAATTTTTAAAAGCATCCACGTTAACCCTGTATGCGAGACAGCAAAAGAGACACAGATGTATAGAACAGTCTTTTGGACTCTGTGGGAGAGGGAGATGGTGGGATGATTTGGGAGAATGGCATTGAAACATGTATAATATCATATATGAAATGAATCACCAGTTCAGGTTCGATGCATGATACTGGATTCTTGGGGCTGGTGCACTAGGATGACCCAGGGGGATGGTACGGGGAGGAAGGAGGGAGGGGGGTTCAGGATGGCGAACATGTGTACACCTGTGGTGGATGCATGTTGATGTATGGCAAAACCAATACAGTATTGTAAAGTAATTAACCTCCAATTAAAATAAATAAATTTATATTAAAAATTGAGGGGAAAAAAAAGCATCCACATTAGGGGACATAGGCTGAAGAGTTCATGGAACCCTATTCTTCATTCTTTGCAACTTCTTCTGAGTCTGTAGCTTAGGTGGTAAAGCGTCTGCCTACAATGTGGGAGACCCGGGTTCGATCCCTGGGTTGGGAAGATCCCCTGGAGAAGGAAATGGCAACCCACTCCAGTACTCTTGCCTGGAAAATCCCATGGACTGAGGAGCCTGGTAGGCTACAGTCCATGGGGTCACAAAGAGTTGGACATGACTGAGCGACTTCACTTCTTCACTTCTTCTGAATCTGTAGTTGCGTGCATGCTTAGTTATTCAGTTTTGTCCAACTCTTTGTGACCCCATAGACTGTAGCCTGTTAGGTTACTTTGTTCGTGGGATTCCCCAGGCAAGAATACTGAAGTGGGAAGTGATTCCCTTCTCCAAAGGATCTTCTGACCCATAAATCAAACCTGGGTCTCTTGTATTGCATGTGGATTCTTTAACATCTGAGCCATCAGTTTAAAATAAAAATTTATTTTTAAAAAGAAATAGTAGTTTCTGTGTTACCTTAAGGCTTTGCTGTCTGATAGAATAGCTACTCAAAGAAGGCAATGACAACCCACTCCAGTACTCCTGCCTGGAAAATCCCATGGACAGAGGGGCCTGGTAGGCTACAGTCCATGGGGTCGCAAAGAGTTGGACATGACTGAGTGACTTCACTTTCACTTTTCACTTTCTTGCATTGGAGAAGGAAATGGCAACCCACTCCAGTGTTCTTGCCTGGAGAATCCCAGGGACGGGGGAGCCTGGTGGGCTGCCGTCTATAGGGTCGCACAGAGTCAGATGCGATTGAAGTGATTTAGCAGCAGCAGCAGAATAGCTACTAATCACATGTGGCTACTAAACACTAGAGATGTCTTTTAAGTATAAAATACATACCAGAGATAGTATGACCAAAAAAGAAGGCAAAACATCTCGTGTTGAAATGATAATGCTTTGAATAATTATTGTATAATAATTAAATAAATAATTAATATTAAATAAATATTTTAAATTAATATATTAATGCTATAATATTAAATTGATTTTACACTTTAAAAAAATTTATGTGGCTAATACAAGTATTTTAAACTGTGTATGTGTCTCACACCATCTCTCTTACACAATATTGCTAAGTCATTTTTTGGTATAAGTGTGTGAAGGAGGTTGTGCTGTGCTTAGTTGCTCAGTCGTGTCTGACTCTTTGTGACCCCATGAACGGCAGCCCACCAGGCTCCTCAGTCCTTGAGGATTCTCTAGGCAAGAATACTGGAGTGGTTTGCCATGCCCTCCTCCAGGGGATCTTCCCAACCCAGGGATCAAACTCAGGTCTCCTGCATTGCGGGCAGATTCTTTACAGACTGAGCCACCAGGGAAGCCCCGGTGAAGGAAGCTATACTTTTGTAATTAGCTGCAGCTGCTGCCAACTCTGTGCGACCCCACAGATAGCAGCCCACCAGGCTCCCCTGTCCCTGGGATTCTCCAGGCAAGAACACTGGAGTGGGTTGCCATTTCCTTCTCCAATGCATGAGAGTGAAAAGTGAAAGGGAAGTCGCTCAGTCGAGTCCAACTCTTCGCAACCCCATGGACTGCAGCCTACCAGACTCCTCCATCCATGGGATTTTCCAGGCAAGAGTACTGGAGTGGGGTGCCATTGATAAATATTTTCTCAATATACTCAATTTTTCCCACATGGATTGTAGACTTGGGAATGGTAGAGAAATGGGGAAGCCCTTAAGTCCAAGCCATGTTTAACAATCCAGGAAGATTTGTCGTTTGTGAGTTTTAGGCCTCATTTATTAATTACTGCTTTTGGCTTCTTGTGTCTGTTTCAATGGCTAGAACAGGAACAGGAGGACAAGCGTGATTAGGGTCCTTTGAACCTCCAGCATGAAGGGACAGAAGAACTACTAAGAGAATATAGAGGAAGAAGAGATTATTTTTAATCCATGATATGTAAAATGACCAGAGAAGGAAATGGCAACCCACTCCAGTATTCTTGCCTGAAAAATCCCTTGGACGGAGGAGCCTGGTAGGCTACAGTCCACAGGGTCCCAAAGAGTCGGACATGACTGAGTAACTTCACTTTCACTTTTCACTTTTCATATAAAATGACTAATAACAAAATGACATTTATATTGAGCTATAGAAATATTCTATGAAAAAGACACAGTAGCAACAAAATCATGGTACCTAGAAATGTGAGATGTTTGTGTGTATGCATGCTTTGTTGCTCAGTCATGTCCGACTCTTTGCGACCCAATGGACTGTAGCCTGCCAGGCTTCTCTGTCCATGGGGATTCTCCAGGCAAGAATACTGAAGTGGTTTGCCATGCCCTCCTCCAGGGGATCTTCCCAACCCAGGGATCAAACCTAGGTCTTCTGCATTGCAGGTAGATTCTTTACCATCTGAGTCACCAGGGAAGCCCAACAGAGGCTTGGGAAACAGCTTATAATCCCATTTGGCTGGATATTATAATATTTGCCTGGGCAGTGTGTGGTGTCCCCAAGATTTCTTGGGATAGATTATGGAGCAACTTGAATGAAGCCCATGACTGTGTTATTACTCCATAGGCAGCAAGGAGCCATAAAATAATTTTTGAGCAGAGGAGCAAGATGATTGGGGCTCTGGTTTGAAATAAATGCCAGCAGTGTGAAGAAAGATTGACATAAAGAGAAATTAATGGCAGAGAAACCACAAGAGTTATTCAATGGTCTATAAAACCTAGACATTAAAAGTGAGGAAAGCAAAGTTATCTATAATTTTTCCACTTGACTTCTGTTAGTAATGATTAAAAATGTTCTCAAGTCCAACCCTGTGTGAGGTATCTGGGTTACCTGTCCTCATCAAGCATACAGCCCACTGCCATTTTAAAGTATGTCACTGAGTATTATGATGATCAAGTGCAAAGTACTTCTAGCACATTTAATCTCAGAGTCATAAATTAAGCATGGGAATTAAGAAGTGACATTTCGACTGAGCCAAGCAAAATAAGTCACCAGTGACTTGGGGGGGGGGGGGGGGGGACTATGCTGAAGGAACAACAGGTGTGAAGAAGCTGAGACGAGAAAGAGCATGGTGTTTTTGCAGAACTTAAAGGAGTCCAGTAGGACTAGAATATGAGAGCAAGAAGGGGAAAGGAGCGTGGACAAGTGTGACATCATACTAAGCCTATGTCATAACAGAGCCCACAGGTCACATCCTTTAAACGTGGGAAGTCCCTGAAGGATTTCACACAGGGCCGAAGACAATTAGGGATTAATTCAGTATTGGAACAGGAAGGTAGGTGGCGCCCACCTAACCACAGGGCTGCGAGGACAGGAGGAGAGGTGTGCTACAATGTATAGGGAACACTCTGCCTAGAGGACAGGAAAAGTGGCTAAGCAGACTTTTAAAGACACCCATTTGCTGAATAAATGAATGGAAAAATGGGTTGGGAAGAGGAATAGAAGGGTGGAAACTTTTTAAGAGGCTGGTATAATATGGTCAAGAGGAAGATGATGATTGCTTGAATTTTATTTGTACCAGTGGAAGTAGAAACGCACAAACAGAAGAGTCTGGAATTATTTAGGAAGGAACTGGATGAGACTTGATGAATCACTGAATACAGGGAGGTGTTGAGGAGAGAAGAGACAAGGAGAATATTCAAGTTGCTGGAACGGCAGATGACATGAAGAAAAGGAACAAGGGGCAATGTACAGGGAAGGTCTTAAAGCACCATGCAAAACATATAGAGGTTCTTTTTCCTATTGGGTTAGGTTTGTCAGGGATTTCTGAGATGACTGAGCCCAACCTGGGACTTCCTCAGTGGCTTCCCAGCTGGCTTAGTGGTAAAGAATCTGTCTGTGAATGCAGGAGATGGAGTTCGATCTCTGGATTGGGAATGTCCCCTGGAAGAGGAAATGGCAACCCTCTCCAGTATTCTTGCCTGGGAAATCCCATGGACAAAGGATCCTGGCAGACTACAGTCCATGGGGTCACAAAAGAGTTGGACCCAACTTAGCAACTAAACAGCAACAGCAAAAAAGACCAATACATCATTTTATAAATGTGAAACATTTAAAGTGGAAGTGACATGAAAAAGGTGTTGTGATTGTTTAATGATACAGGTGAAATTAGGCAGACTTCTTGACTCCTGCATAGCCCAGCTCTTTGCTCTACATCCTTGCCTCTCAAAATATCACTGTCACTGGGGATCGTGTGAAAAGTGCAGTTCTAAGGCCCACCCTGGATATCTGGATCTGAATCTGCATTTCAGTAAGATTCCTGTGTGATTTGTACACACATTAGAGTTTGAGTCTTAACTTTTCTACATCAAACCCCCATTTTGTATGTAGAAGTCCAAAGCTAATCCACAGGCAATCATTCTTTATAGCTGGAAGACAAATGCATTTATTTTCCCTTTTCTTTTACATAACCCAGCACAATAAATTTCCATTCTATGTTAAGTAAAAAGAGCCATTCCTAGTCATGCTGGTGCGCTACTTTTATTCCTTTGTAAAAGAGACTCAGCCCGTTTTCCTGTGACAGAGGATGTAATTGAATGTAGCTATGAACTCAAAGCACAATCAATCTATTTTTAACAACTTAAACTGTTCTTAAGGACAAAGATAACACAGATGATCTCTTAGATATTGCTTGCTTTGTAAATCATCCTTGACACTAATGTGATTAATTCTGGACAGACATCTTGTTCCTGGTTATTTGTAGGAGGAAGGAACATGCTCTTTGCTCTTAAAAGCTTTGATTCTCTCAAGAGTTCCTCTGTTGTGCACAATAATCTTTCAGAATATTTCAGTGAACTGATTTGAGTGGCATTGAAATCAGACTTTGCAGACTTTCAGGTGATCTTTTGGTTCATTTCTTCCTTTGGGGTTTTTTGGGGTTTTTTTAATATCCTTTTTAAAAACTCTAATTCAATAATTTTTTTTCTATGCTCCAGTCTCTGGCCTGAAAGTAGCCATCAACTTATAACTGAGAGTTATATTTTCATGACATAGAAAAGCCTCCTGAAAGCAAAAGATCATATTATTTGTCTTGGTTCCACAGAACCTGACAAAATGTGCAATTACTTTGTGAAGATTCTTGAAAATAAATGACAGAAGGAAACCCAAACCAAACAGACTTGAGGAATAAGGAGAGTTCATTAACTCACAAAACCACAGAGTCCAGAATATGTTCTGACTTTATGAAAGGCTTGATTCAGTGGTTCAACCCACTCAATCACCAAGGCCCAGGAGGCTTCTAGCAGCTTGAAGCCTTCAGTGGTTTCAGGCTCACCATCTTCCTATCACACCATCAGAGGGAGAAAGAGAGAATCTGTTTCAGTTACTTCCGTGGAAGACAGAGGAAGCTCAGTAGCTTCTTGCTTTAAATTATCTATGATGTGGCCAACCTTGGAGTCAAGGGAGGTGGACTAAATTGATCGGCTTAAACTGACCCAGGACCCTCTGAGTGTCAAGGGATGGTGGTGGGGCCCACTCATGCCACTTGGGTAGTGGTTTAGTTGCTAAGTCGTGTCCACCTATTGTGACCCCATGGACTATATCCCGCCAGGCTCCTCTATCCATGGATTCTCCAGACAAGAAAACTGGAGTAGGTTGCCATTTCCTTCTCCAGGGCATCTTCCTAACCCACAGATAGAACTTGGGTCTCCTGCATTGCAGGCAGATTCTTTACTGACTGAGCCACCAGGGAAACCCCTGGGAATGTGAATCAAAGAGTGTGTGTGTGCTGAAGGAAAATTGCAAAGTTATGTCAAGGAGAAGGGCAGCCAACTAAAGATTTCTATTTGTTGAATAGAAATTATATTTGTTGACTAAATGAACAATTGGGTTCATATTGATTTTAGATGCCTTACCAAGAACCAAATCTTCAAATGCTGTGTTGGGATGTTAGAGATTATTTATTGGATAATTTCTGAGAGGGCATAGTAATATCAATGTCTTCTTGCCATTCAAAGAAAACTTATCCATAAATTTCTATATTTCTTCAGATCAGTTTATTCTCTCCTGCTCTCTGTTCCCTTCTACATATGTATCTTCATTTTCAAGAAAATATTTAACCCCTGTTTTTCTGTTCTGTTTTCAATGTGACTGAATCCTTCTCTGCACTAATTTTGCTGCTATTCTGAAATATGGAGTTTTTTCAAACTCTCAGTTCAAATCTAGCCTCAATACCATTTAACTGTTAGTCTCTTTCAAAGACCAAGGGTTAAATGTCAAAATATCATTTGCTTTGCTCCTCATTTGCCTTTAGACTTTCCATCCCATAGCTAGATTCAATGTTTTCTAGAATGAGCTATGGGCTCCCAACCCAGCTGTGTATCTGGTCTGGCAGGACATCAGTTCCACACGGGCTGAAAGCACAGTCCAATAGCAATTGAATAACCATGGCTTGTCAGATTAGATTTGCCGTCCCTTCCCTTTTTCACTGTCTTCCTTTTAGTCAGATGATGGTTAGAACCTGCTATTACTTAGTGTTCAAAAATAGCTTTTTTGTTTTGTACCTGGAAAATATATAATTTATACCATTTTGAAGAATGTGTATATTACAACTTGTATATGAAACTGATTCCTCTTAAATTATATAGCAGAGTTCTGACTTGTTCTTGTTTTTTCCCCTTATAATTAGCTGCTGTTCCAGTGACAGTTGTCAATCACTGTAAATATATTCTTAATATGGATATTAATTTTCTAATTGTCAATATATGAAGTTTCATGCTCTGCTTCCTTCTTTGACCAATCCTAATGAACTAACTATGAAAATCTGGTTTTAAAAATTACTATAGCATAACTAATACCATGTTCTACATGACAGCACCAGCAGATTTTAGAGATTTCTAAAGCTGTGGAATTGGTTATTTACTCCAAAGACATGTTAAAGTATTTTGACTAAGAGTGGTATACACACCCTCCTAACACAACCACACTAGTTTTTCTCTACTACTGGTTTCAGTTCAGTTCAGTTCAGTCGCTCAGTTGTGTCCGACTCTTTGTGACCCCATGAATCACAGCACGCCAGGCCTCCTTGTCCGACACCATCTCCCAGAGTTCACTCAAACTCACGTCCATTGAGTTGGTGATGCCATCCAGCCATCTCATCCTCTGTCATCCCCTTCTTCTCCTGCCCCCAATCCCTCCCAGAATCAGAGTCTTTTCCAATGAGTCAACTCTTCACATGAGGTGGCCAAAGTACTGGAGTTTCAGCTTTAGCATCTTTCCTTCCATAGAACACCCAGGGCTGATCTTTAGAATGGACTGGTTGGGTCTCCCTGCAGTCCAAGGGACTCTCAAGAGTCTTCTCCAACACCACAGTTGAAAAGCATCAATTCTTCAGCGCTTAATTTTATTCACAGTCCAACTCTTGCATCCATACATGACCACTGGAAAAAACACAGCCTTGACTAGACAGACCTTTGTTGGCAAAGTAATGTCTCTGCTCTTCAATATTCTATCTAGGTTGGTCATAACTTTTCTTCCAAGGAGTAAGCATCTTTTAATTTCATGGCTGTAGTCACCATCTGTGGTGATTTTGGAGCCCCCCAAAAATAAAGTGTGACACTGTTTCCACTGTTTCCCCATCTATTTCCCATGAAGGCATGGGACCAGATGCCATGATCTTCGTTTTCTGAATGTTGAGCTTTAAGCCAACTTTTTCACTCTTGTCTTTCACTCTCATCAAGAGGCTTTTTAGTTCCTCTTCACTTTCTGCCATAAGGGTGATGTCATCTGCACTACTGGTTTAAGCTCCATATATTGAAATATAACTTGCTATGCTGTGGAAGAGAATCATCAGTTAAAAATATACTACAGAGCATGGTATGGTCCTAAGAGGGTAAATTAAGGAGATGAATTAGGTTTATATCTCACTTCTAGGGCTTTGCTTGTGGCTCAGATGGTAAAGTGTCTGCTTGCAATGCAGGAGACCTGGGTTTGATCCTTGGGTCAGGAAGATCCCCTGGAGAAGGAAATGGCAACCCACTCCAGTACTCCTGCCTGGAAAACTCCATGGATGGAGGAGCCTGGTGGGCTACAGTCCATGGGGTCACAAAGAGTCGGACATGACTGAATAATTACTCTTTCTTTCTTTCTTCCCATGGCTTACTCGATATGAGCAGGTTATGTAGCATCTCTAACCTCACTTTCTCTCTGAAATAAATGAGCTGATGCAGAAGAGCACTTAGTACATGCCCGGGATAGTGTAGGCACTTGGTGAATGCTGACTAACCCATTAATCCTCAGAAACTCATCTCAAGCCCTCCTAGAGTTACCATAGTTCATCTGCATGAAGAGTGGGGGAAGAACATATGGAGAAATAATTGGTTCTTATAAAGTAAATGTTTTAAGAAAAAAATATCCTGAGAGTACAAAACTAGAACTAATAACTTTTTAAAACATATCTGCCTGAAAAATGTCTGATTTATATATCATATCTATACTGCAAACCTAGACTTGCCACATGTAAATGCTTTTAGAAACAGAGCCACACCCATTCATTTGCTTATTATCTTTGACCACTTTCATGCTGCAGCAGTAGTGAAGTAGTTGCATCAGAGATCACCTGACATGCAAGTTCAGTTGAGTTCAGTCGCTCAGTCAAGTCCGTCTCTTTGTGACCCCATGGATTGCAGCACACCAGGCTTCCCTGTCCATCACCAACTCCTGGAGCTTCCTCAAATTCATGTCCATTGGATTGGTGTTGCCATCCAACCATTTCATCCTCTGACATCCCCTTCTCTTCCCACCTTCAATCTTTCCCAGCATCAGGGTCTTTTCAAATGAGTCAGTTATTCACATCAGGTGGCCAAATTACTGGAGCTTCAGCATCAGTCCTTCCAATGAATATTCAGGATTGATTTCCTTTAAGGTGGACTGGTTGGATCTCCTTACAGTCCAAGGAACTCTTGAGAGTCTTCTCCAACACCACAGTTCAAAAGCATCAATTCTTCAGTGCTTAGCTTTCTTTATAGTACAACTCACATCCGTACATGACTACTGGTAAAACCGTAGCTTTGACCAAATGGACCTTTGTTGGTAAAGTAATGTCTCTGCTTTTTAGTATACTGTCTAGGTTTCTCATAGCTTTTCTTCCAAGGAGCAAGAATCTTTTAATTTCATGGCTGCAATGTCACCATCTACAGTGATTTTGAAGCCCCCCCAAATAAAGTCTCTTACTGTTTCCATTGTTTCCCCATCTATTTGCCATGAAGTGATAGGACCAGATGCCATGATCTTAGTTTCCTGAATGTTGAGATTTAAGCCAACTTTTTCACTCTCATCTTTCATTTTCATCAAGAGGCTCTTTAGTTCTTCTTCACTTTCTGCTATAAGGGTGGTGTCATCTGCATATCTGAGGTTATTGATATTTCTCCCAGCAATCTTCATTCCAGCTTGTGCTTCCTCCAGCCTGGCATTTCTCATAATGTACTCTGCATATAAGTTAAATAACCAGGGTGACAATAGACAGACTTGACGTACTCCTTTCCCAATTTGGAACCAGTCTGTGGTTCCATGTCCAGTTCTAACCGTTGCTTGTTGACCTGCATACACATTTCTCAGGAGGCAAGTCAAGTGGTCTGGTATTCCCATCTCTTTCAGAATTTTCACAGTTTGTTGTGATCCACACAGTCAGAGGCTTTGGCATAGTCAATAAAGCAGAAATAGATGTTTTTGGGTAACTCTCTTGCTTTTTAAATGATTCAATAGATGTTGGCAATTTGATCTCTGGTTCCTCTACCTTTTCTAAGTCCAGCTTGAACACCTGGAAGTTCACAGTTCAAGTATTGCTGAAGCCTGGCTTGCAGAATTTTGAGTATAACTTTACTAATGTGTGAGATGAGTGTAATTGTGCAGTAGTTTGAACATTCTTTGGCATTGCCTTTCTTTGGTATTGGAATGAAAAGTGACCTTTTCCAGTCCTGTGGCCACTGCTGAGTTTTCCAAATTTTCTGGCGTACTGAGTGCAGCACTTTCACAGTATCATCTTATAGGATTTGAAATAGCTCCACTGGAATTCCGTCACCTCCACTAGCTTTGTTTGTAGTGATGCTTTCTAAGGCCCAATTGATTTTGCATTCCAGGATGTCCAGCTCTAGTTGAATGATCACACCGTCATGATTATCTGGGTCGTGAAGATCTTTTTTGTATAGTTCTGTGTATTCTTGCCACCTCTTAATATCTTCTGCTTCTGTTAGGTCGATAACATTTCTGTCCTTTAATGTGTCCATCTTTGCATGAAATATTCCCTTGGTATCTCTAATTTTCTTGAAGAGATCTCTACTCTTTCCCATTCTATTGTTTTCCTCTATTTCTTTGCATTGATCACCGAGGAAGGCTTTCTTATCTCTTCTTGCTATTCTTTGGAACTCTGTATTCAAATGGATATATCTTTCCTTTTCTCCTTTGCCTTTCACATCTCTTCTTTGCTCAGCTGTTTGTAAGGCCTCCTCAGACAACCATTTTCCCTTTTTGCAGTTCTCTTTCTTGAGGATGTTCTTGATCCTTGCCTCCTGTACAATGTCACGAACCTCATTCCATAGTTCATCAGGCACTCTGTCTATCAGATCTAATCCCTTGAATCTATTTCTTACTGCCATTGTATAATCATAAGGGATTTGATTTAGGTCATACCTGAGTGGTCTAGTGGTTTTCCCTACTTTCTTCAATTTAAGTCTGAATTTGGCAATAAAGTGTTCATGATCTGAGCCACAGTCAGCTCCTGGTCTTGTTTTTGTTGACTGTATAGAGCTTCTCCATCTTTGGCTGCAAAGAATATAATCAATCTGATTTCGCTGTTGACTATCTAGTGATGTCCATGTGTAGAGTCTTCTCTTGTGTTGTTGGAAGAGGGTGTTTGCTATGACCAGTGCATTCTCTTGGCAAAACTTGGTTAGCCTTTGCCCTGCTTTGTTTTGTACTCCAAGGTCAAATTTACCTGTTACTCCAGCAATCTCTTGACTTCCTACTTTTGCATTCCAGTCCCCTATAATGAAAAGGACATTTTTTTTTTGGTGTTAGTTCTATGAGGTCCTGTAGGTCTTCATAGAACCATTCAACTTCAGTTTCTTCAGCGTTACTGGTTGGGGCATAGACTTGGATGGATTACTGTAATAATGGTTTGCCTTGGAAATGAACAGAGATCATTCTGTCATTTTTGAGATTGCATCCAACTATTGCATTTCAGACTCTCTTGTTGACCGTGATGGCTACTCCATTTCTTCTAAGGGATTCTTGCCCACAGTAGTAGATATTAATGGTCATCTGAGTTAAATTCATCCATTCCAGTCCATTTTAGTTTGCTGATTCCTAGAATGTTGATGTGTGAGGTTAATGTCTACGGTGGGGTTAATGGCGACCTCCTCCAAAGGGGCTTATACCATACCCAGGTCTGCTGCACCCAGAGCCCCTGCCCCTGCAGCAGGCCACAGCTGACCCTTACCTCCGCAGGAGACACGCAAACACAGTTCTGGCTCAGTCTCTGTGGGGTCTCTGGCTTCTGGTACACACAAGGTTTGTTTGAGCCCTCTGAGCATCTCTGGCAGGTATGGGGTTTGATTCTAAATGTGATTTCACCCCTCCTACCTTCTTACTGGGGCTTCTCCTTTGCCCTTGGACATGGGGTATCTTTTTTGGTTGAATTCAACATTCTCCCGTCAACGGTTGTTCAGCAGTAAGTTGTAATTTTAGAGTTCTCATAGGAAAAGATGAGTGCATGTCCTTCTACTCCGCCATCTTGGACTCCAAGATGGCATGCAAAGCCTAGAATATTTAGTGTCAGTTCATTGGCAGAAAAAGTTTGCCAGCCCCTGGACTAGAATGTCACTTAAGAAAACTAAAGGAAGACTTGAAGTATTCAGTGAATTGGTATAGATTAACCTTTAGATGCATTTTAGCAGTCTTCTTCCAATACTATAAAAAATGTGTCAATATAATTCTTACAAGATAGAACCTAAAAGACAAAATATATTTATTTCATGGAGGCTTACAGCCACATATTATAGCATTGAGTCCCCCTGAAAGCAGAATTGGAGAGAAGAACTTTATGCAGGTAGTTTATCTGGGAAGTAAACCCAACATATAGCAGCGGGGGATTGAAATGATTGAAATAGGTATGAGAAAAAGGATGTGTTATCCAGCTGATCATTGCTGTGGGAAACTGGGGCTTAATCCTTTAAAACAAATAAACAAATCACTGAGTCACTGAGTAAATGCAACTGCACTGTTCACCTGAGGGATGGAAAAAGAGAGCATTCATCTACCAGCTTCAGTCTTTCATTGGAAAACTCCTCCACGAGGTGTTAATTCTCTTAAATGTCTGAATTTGCACCTGCACCAATGCTAAATAATTCCCTCACGTATTCTTCAACTCAGCCACGTAGAAAATGCAGGCTCAGAAAGTGAGAAACAGTGTAGGTGTGGTGAGGTGGGTGAGGTGCTATCAGACTACTCAGACGTGAAGTGACTTGCCTAGCTGTGTCTCGCAACCAGGAGGATCTGAGAGAGGGCATGAGAGGTGTCCGCATGAGTACATGCTCAGTCTCTAAGTCATATCCAACCCTTTGCTCCTCTGTCCATGGGATTTTCCAAACAAGAATGATGGAGCAGGTTGCCATTTCCTTCTCCAGGGGAACTTTACTACCCAGGGATCGAACCCACAACTGCATTGCAGGCAGATTCTGTACCACCAAGCCACCTGGGAAGCCCATTCAATAGAGTACATGATGTTTGTTGATGTTTATTGAGCTTAGGCTGTGCATGTCACTGAATGAGAAATGCTTTCTCTACATTATCCCATTAACTTTGATACCAGTACAATGAGCTGAATAGATTTCTTTAACTAGTTTTTGTGGTTAAATAAATTAATAAGGGGATTTAAATTAGAGACACTAAATAGATAATAATAACTGTAATAGAAGTTAACATTTACTTCCGGATTTTTTTTTTTTTTTTTTGCTAGCCAATGCGACAGTCCCTTTACTTGAATTGATTCATTTAACTTACACAGTAGACTTCTGAGATAGGGGAACTTGTTTGTATTTTATGGATGAGAACACAGAGGTTTAGAGGAATTAAGCAACCTGCCTAAAGACACACAGCTGGTAAATGGCACAGCTTAGTTGGAACTCAAGCCCAGGTATCCCTAACTCAAGTTCCTGCTCTTAAACATTCCCTTAAAGCTACTTTCCAAAATTTTTATAATTTCCTCTTGGCCAAACACAAATCTCTCATTGCCTACATTTTCTGTTAGAACTTTAGTGAGCATTACTTATTGATGCACTTTGACTAGACCTAACGCTCAGCCTAGATCTGTCAATAAAAAGGTTGAAAACCCCAACATGGTTATCATTTAATCAGTTATTTTAATCACTTGTTATTGATTACCTCACTGGAGAACAGTGTACATCCCAACTAAATTACAATCAACAAGTATGCTAGAGTCTTAACCAAGTGCTTATGAGCTTTTAAATTTAATTCATTACTTAGCTTCTAGGTGATAGAAAAGTGATCGGAGACTAAATAGTATTTAAAAGCACATCAATACATTTTCAAGTGATTTTCACAGCACAGTGTACTGTAGCTTTACACATGGATGACAGGGAAAAGGCGGTGTCCCAGAATGAAAAGATAAATTATGTCTTACTGCAACTTGTGGCAATGAGAATAGTCCTGAATCTAGAGTCAGAAGTCATGTGTTCTTGATCCAGCTCTGCTACACAGGTGGTTCAATGCAAGTCCTTTAGCCCCTCAAAGTCAATTTCCTGATGTTCACAAGGAGGCACAGTATACCTGCTGGACTATAATAAGGCTTGGATGAGGTCATATACTAGAGAACACTCAGTCAACCCTAAATATGAGGATAAACAGAAAGGATAGCTACCAGGATAGGAGTGTGTTTCAGCTAGGGGGTGTAGCAACAGTTGAGCTGATGTGAAATATGCCTTTTGTTACCTGTGAATACAATCAACTGATTATTTTCTATCAAAAATGATGGACCTACAGTTATACATTCAAGAAAGTAATACATGAAAGAATAAAATTTACAAACTGCCAGGGAATGTCTTCAGACCCTGGGTAATCATAATGACCACTTATATTTCAGTAAGATCTTTGTCAATAGTCTTGCTGCTTGTGAACATTAACATTTTAGGCCAAAGAAATAATTTATGTTTTAAACAAGACCTTTATTCAGTCAAATATGCAGGAAACTTTGGGATAACTTTTGAAGTTTTAATTTTAAAAAAAGTGTTTCAGTTAAATTAATGAACAAAAATACACTATAATTATAAGAAAGGACAAAATATTTATTGAATTGAGTAATAATGATAAATTGCTAACCTTTATTGGATGTTTGCTGTGTACCAAACATTTAGCTAAACATTTTTATTATTTCCTCTATTATTGAAGAAACTACCCTCTACCAGAAACAAAAATGCCACAAAATTGGTTTCTTAGTTTTCCTCCATACCTACAAAGTTTTTCAAAGTCATGTGAATAATATTTTTCCTTCTATTGATGAGTAAAGTGTCCTGCTTAACAATTCTAGAACATGAGTGTGTTACATTTGAATTCAAATTCATCCATGACTGTGTAAGTGGAAATTGAGATGAAACACACCTAGAGATTGGTAATGACATGGATGAGCCTGGAGGACATGATGTAAGAGAGGTAAGAGCACCACAGAAGGACAAATCTCTTGGTTCCACTCAAGGGTGGTGGTTACCAGGGGTGGAGGGCAAGAGGACTGGGGAGTTGTTCAACTGGAATAAAGCCTCAGTTATATAAGATGAACTTTTTCTAGAGACCTGCTTACAGCATAGTACCCATAGTCACCAATACTGTACAATGCACTTGAAGATTTGTTCAGAGAATAGATCTCATGCTAGGTGTTCTTATCACAATAAAGAAGCAAGCGAACAAATCCATCTTGCTAGAGAACAGCAATGCACCAACTTTGCAAGACCAGATGAGTGAGGTAAAAGTTCATCTCCCTCACAAAAAAGTCCTCTGGGACACTAGACTTTCTTTCTTCCCTGCCTCTGAAGCTTCAAAAGAAAAGCTTCTTCCTACCAAAGCTCCGGGACAAAGAAGAAATGACCTGTCTGTTCTCCATCTCAGAGCAAGTCAGTGAGCTGCCAAGAGCCTGCAGGGAAGCGAGGTTGGTTGAAATAAACTTTCTGTGATGTTTTTGCAGGAAGGTACATGGTGACATTGCTCCTGATTCTTTTATCAAACTCCCGTTGCACCTCCCTCAGTTTGTGATTCAATTCCTCCTTTCCTTTCCAGGATCCTTTGCAACATCCCTGGTCTCCTTCATTCTATATCCTACTAGATCTGGAGTTGAGGTCTCTGGTGATATGATCCTCCAGTGGAATCAGTATGCTAACTGCTGAAATGTTTCTAACTGTCCCACCTCAGTGTACACATGCACACACATACCCAGGGGAAGATACACTTGATAGCACATGGATATACTCTGACAGATGTGCTGTTTTCTTTTTAACTGTGATGAGAATGCTTACTATGAGATCTACACTTTTAACAAAATTTTAAAAGCATTTGTTATAGAGGCCGTACCGTGCAATAGATCTGTAGAGCGTCGTCTTCTTGCATAATGGAAACTTTATGCCTGCTGAATAATCATCTCTCATTTCTCCTTCTCCTTTGCCCCGGCATCTAATTCTATGTGTTTGACTAGTTTAGATACGTCTTAGAAGTGGAATCATACATTTTTGTGGGAAATATTATTCAAGCTTAAAGTAGGTATTTTTTAATTGGCACAAAGTTTGGGGCTTTCTATTTTGTTGTTTTTTACTTTGAATTAATTTTCCAAAATTTACAAAATTGAATATTTTGTCAAAAACTATGATTTCTGCCTTCTCTTAAAGTATTGATAGCTTCACAAAACTAGGTCACATTCCAATCTGGGAACAGCCCATGAAAGCTGAGAGGGCTCTGCCTTTATAGATTGGCAACATTGCTTTAATATACCATTGTCAACTCATTACCTACTTTCTGTTACATTTACTGGGTGGATACTATAACATGAGGTGGTGCTAGTGGTAAGGAACCTGCCTGCCATGCAGGAGGCTTGAGATGCAGATTCAGTATCTGGATGATCCCCTGGAAGAGGAAATGGCAACCCACTCCACTATTCTTGCCTGAAGAATCCCATGGACAGAGGAGCCTGGTGGGCTGCAGCTCATGAGGTCACAAAAAGTCAGACACGACTGAAGTAACTTAGCATGCACGCACACACACACATACAAGAGGTGTGCTCTGAATTCTGGATACTATAATATGAAATTTTAATCTTGGTTGATAAGCTTGAAACTATATGTCCTTTTTGGCTGAGTGATCACTCTCCAAGAGAAAAGCAAAGCAAATTACATGCTTGCACGTCCCTTGCCAGGGACAAACACTTCCTTGTATCATCCAGACTGCCTTGTATCATCCAGACTGACTTAAGTCCCTTTTGAGAAAATAGGAGGAACTAGAATGTGCTAGAATATAAGTTCCACGAGGACGAAGATTTCCATTTGTTTTCTTCACTGCTGTATTTGCAGAGCCTGAAACGGTTGATACATAGAAAGTACTCAATAAACACCACTGAATGACTAGATGAACCAAATGCATAAGCTATCTGCATGTCTTCCAGCTTCTTGAGATAGCAAAAGAGTGTTCTACTCATTTTGGTATTGTGACCCTATACCTTGGCTGAAGGATAAAACTAAAGATCTGAATTGTTTTATTTCTATGACAGAGACTTAGTGGTTAAAGCAATGTGGAATTAAACTGCTTACATTCCAACTCTAGCTTTCTATCAACGCTTGTATAATCTTGGATACATTTCTTATCTTTTTTTGTACCTCAGTATCTCTATAAAATGGCATTTACGTCATAAAAGTGAGTAAACTCGCTCAGTCGTGTCCAACTCTTTGCCACCCCAAGGACTGTAGCCTGCCGGGCTCCTTCATCCATGGAATTTTCCAGGCAAGGATTCTGGAGTGGGTTGCCATTTCCTTCTCCAGGAGATCTTCCCAACCCAGGGATAGAAATTGGGTCTCCCACACTACAGGCAGACTGTTTACCATCTGAGCCACCAGGGAACCCCTCATTTCCCTCATAGAGTCATGAAATTTAATAAAATAATTTACATAAAGCATTTAGCAGAATATTTAGCACAAAACCCATGCTTGATAAATGCTAGATGTTAATGTTGTTACTGGAAGCTCCATTTTAGAATAGAGGCTAATAAATCACTCTATCTGGAGCAGAGAATTCACCTAGGACAGTTGTGGAAGGTAACAGCAAAGCTAAGCAGAGGGCTCAGTGCTAAGGAATCTAGGCAGTGAGAGCAATCAATGGTGCATAAACAAGGAAATGGTTTAATATTCTCCAAAATATGCATGAGAAAATTAATCTGAATGTACCAGGGGGTGGTCTGGACTAAAGGAAAGGCAGGTACTCGCTATGGTATCTATATGGACTAACACAGACGCTAGGCTTTCTTTTGCTTCTTTTCCTATCACATATGTAGAAATTATTCTTACTTCCTTCAATCTGAGAAGTTTGATAGAGTTCTAAAACACTGATTTTTCTCTGGATTTGTAAATTAGGCAAAGCCAGGACCTTAGGCTGCCCCTCTCTGAGGAAGAACACTGCATCAGCACTTCCAGAACAATGTACCAATCAAGGGAGGAAATGGCATCACTCCGGTTGCTCTCCATGGTACTTATGCCTTTCAAAATATTGATAGCAGGCCCTTGTGAACAAGAGGTCATCTGGAAAGCTATCTTGGGAGCTCTTTAAAGCCAGCCCTCTCCATGAGTTTCCTTATGATCCAGTGACAGCAGGAAGCAAAGAAGGACGTGTTGTTTGGGGTTGTTACAAGCTCTGCTCCACCTGAACTCTCTCCATCTATGGGTGGAAAATTCAGCTAGTCTCCATTTTAGAGCTATTTCTCTAGGACTAATAAATGGTATTTCCTAAATTGTTAAGATTAGTAAATAGGGGGCATCTTAGAGGTCTGCCCAGCCAGATAGCCAGAGAAGGAAATTGCTAAATAGCATCCTGAGAGAGGAAGATGGCTTTATGAAGAAAAAAAATAAAAAGATTTGATTCTATTTCCATTCAGATTATTAGCCTCTTACTCATGTATATATTTATTCACCCTTTCAACAAATATATACTGAGTATCTATTCTTGGTGCTGCTGCTGCTGCTGCTAAGTCACTTCAATTGTGTCCAAATAGTATTGAATAACACAATGTACCTGTCAACATGGGATATATATATATATCTCACATGCAAGTTCATGTCTAATGCCTTTAAAAACCTGTACAGAATAATAATCAGCGGTTTGAATTTCAGGATCACACAAACCTGGGATAGAATCCCATACTATTTATATAGTCTTAGGGAAAATACTTAGTCTCTCTAAGCAGCAGCTACTTCATCAGTAAAATGAAGAAAATAGTAGAATCTATTTCATATCTTGTTTTAAAGATTAAATGAAATAAAGCCTGTAAAGAGGTTATCATCATGCCAGGGACATAGTAAGTGTTCAATAAAAGATACTGAATTGTAACAGACCTGATATCTCTTGTAAAGACACAGTATTCATTCCTCCTCAACTTTTCAGTAAAGCTCACTCTAGTAACAGGTTTCATTCTCCTCCCATGTTGTTATTCCTGCACAACTCTTGGTATGCCTCTTAAACTTATCTGGTTGTGAACAAAAAAATAATGAGAAAAAAAGCACTCAGCTTTTGGAATCATTAGAAAAGCAGTAGATCAAGTTTATAAACTTGGCTTCATCAGTGTTATCAAACAGCTGTCAATGTGTGAGTTAAAGTATTAAAATGATTGATTGCTTTAAGAGTTTTTTATTTTGGATATGAATTGATAATAAAGCACATAACATTTAATAAGGTAGGCACTAGCAGTCATTAGAAAGGCAGAATAAAATTATCTCTTCTTAAATAATACTTGAAGTTCTCAAAATTTTATCTCAGTGAAAATGATATTACTCTTCCTCAAAAGCTGAACAGTCTAGAAGCCCTAGAATAAAAGAGTAATTTAAGGTAATCCTTACCATAACAATCTCTAAATTATCCTTGTAGATTCATTCAAAATTAAAGCTTCATACATAAGGTTTTTGTTATTTAGGAATCTTTTTTTCTGAAGCTCTTCTACCCATTTACTACCAACTATGCACTGGGGAAAAACTAGTTTTAGAAATAACTAAAAATTAGCCACCTATACAAATAATTTTCAAGGCCAAAGAAGTTATATGTATTATGTTTCTCCCTTGTCTACCTGGAATTTCAGTTAATTCCTTCAATTACTATTTGAAACTCAAATTCTCATGAGGAAGGTAAACATTTAAGCTGTTATCAAGTGTTTATATTTTGACATGAATAAATTTATCAGCATGTTAATGTGTAATTGTATGCCATTGACCAAGATTCAAACAGTACTGAGGACTGGAAGAATGCAGAATCTCTCATTCTTATTCCATGCAAAAAATGAACAATTGTCAAAGTTCCACATACATGCTTACATCTACACATATGGGGGCATATTATAAATACTGTTTTCAAATGTGTTTTTTAAGCCAGCAACAAATTTTGATGATCCTTCTGTGGTTTTGTGTGTAGGGCCACTATTTTAATAGCTACATGGTGCTCATGTTTTATGTAACCATTCTTCTTAATAGTGAACATCTAGGTTATTTCCAGTTATTTGCTATTGTAAAAAAATGATGAAATTAATGTTCCTGTATACACATATATGTCTTTGGCATATTGCTATATATAGCTTTAGGATAAATTCATACATCCCAGACGTAAAATTACAATAATAATGCTTAATGTATTTAAAATGTGGTAAATTATGCCAAATTCCCTTCCAAAAACATTTCATCAATCCAGAATTCCACTGTGTATTTTAGGAATTATACAAGTAACAGAAAATCCTATTAAAAGTAACAAATAGATGGAGGTTTATTTTTCTCACAGACTAGTAAGTGTGGAGGCAGACAGCTACTGGCATTTGTTCAGTTATATTATAGCTGCACATCTGTGACGTCCTTGGCCTTCCTCTTATGATGAAAAGAGGACAGCCATTGCTCCAAGTATCATGTTTACATTCAAAACATAATAAAGCTAAGACAAGGTATCTCCTACAAATTTACTTCTTATCAGCAAACCTACAGTTTGAGAGTTTTCTATATATTTATTGATAAAACTCTGTTATATGACCTGCACAGGTGCAAAGAAGTCTGAGAAATGACTGTTGACATTTTTGGTCTCTAACGTTAAGGTAGACAAGGGAGAACGTGGCAGAAAATGGGTATGGGCTAGCAAAATATCAGTGTTTATTAAGCCCACAGAAGTGTTTGAGAAATCCCATTTTATTACATCCTTGACAATACTAGAAAACTCAAGCTTTTTACCCACCTATTGGGTTACTGAAAAATATATATGATTAAAAAATTTTTCATTTACATAATAATCTATGAGGTTGGTCATCTTTTTATTTTTTAAATATTTGGCCATTTATAATTCTCTTCTATGAATTTTAAGTTTATATCAATTGTTCATGAATTGCTCATCTTACAACAATACATTCCAGGAGTAGGTTAACATAGATAGATATTTCATTGCAATAAATCATGAAAAATGATTACCAAATAAGAACTATGAACTGAAAAGTAGGGCACTGAATATAAACCTCAAGAACTTCCTTTGTTTTTAAGTTCATCATTACATTAAAGAATGACAACTGTCCACTGCAACTCCACAAACTCAGAGGGTCACAGGGGTTGTATAGTTAAGGTGTTATTCTAAGATTCTTTGATAAAACTAGTTCAGATGTTCAGAATAGCTAATCAGAATTACATATGAATTATGCCCACTTATTTAATGTTTCTAATCCTCAATCCAAAGATAATGAATCAGTATTTTCTTTTTTCCTTTTCCCTGACAAGGGGCATGGTTAATTCCAATGTTTAGCATGTTGGCATAGGCAAATCATGTCTCAAGGGGGATTATTTCTCTCCATGGTGCTGAAAGTAAATATCTTGGTAGGAAAAAAAGAAAAGAAAAATCAGGGGAACAAAATTTCAACGAAACTCACACTTCACAGTAGAAATTAGTACTTGTTTTCAAATCAAAAGAACCAACAGATTACAGTGAAAATAAACTGTTAGTTTTATAGGTTTACTAAGTATTAGCTAACAAAATAAATTATTCTCTATGTAGAGCAAAAATTTAATTAATTTGATCTCTAGTATAACAATATCTGGTGTTTCTCATTTTAATGTCTTAAATTTGCTTTATTTATTACCTTAGTTTTAAAAGCTAAAAATCCCTATATTCATCTTTGGGAAAATTCGATGGGGATATTAAGAGACCTACTGACCTAATCTCCCTTACCTTTTATCTCATATCTCATAATAGAAAAGAACTTCCCCCAAATTACCTAAGGACTTTGGGTGGGAAAATTTCTATGTAGCTACAACAGTTGTCTACTAACTGTAACTACAGTTAGTTCAACAGTGTGCAAAACTTTGGGTGCAGACTCTGGAATTAGACTTCCTGAGTAGAAACTCCAATTCTAGTACTTATTATCTATGTGATTTTAGGTAAAACTGTTATCTTCTCTTTGTCTCATGTTCTTTTTATGCTAACTGGGAATAGTAACAGTATATATTACATAGAGCTATTATGCATGTTTAATAACATTTAATGTATATAAATGTCTCTATGCCTGTTCTGTAGCAAGCATTAAGAAATTTATCATTAACTACATGTTTCCTACTAAGCACCACAGATAACCATTAGCAAATTATTAAACACATGCCTCTACATGCCATCCCTCTATGTAAATAAAAAATACATATGTCTCAATTATAATACAATTTTATAATCTTTGAAACTAGACTATAGATCTAGGAAGTAAGGATCTTCTCTGTTGCTCACCACAATAATTAAATCAGTTATCTGTTGCTGCAAAAAAAAAACCAAAAAACAAAAAAAGAAACCTATAAGTGGGTGAAATGGAAAACAGGATGTTCTTTGGTCTGTTCATTTGATGCATTATTTTTACAAGTCTTATTTATTTTGATCTTATGATTTTTCTGTAAATAGACTAAGTATGGGTTTATAGATGAGGAAACTAAGACAGAGAGAGGTTAACCTATTACCTCTCCATTCACTTAGTAGAAAACTCCCCTTCACAGAATTCTGTTCTATACAGGTGAGCATCACATTAAAAGATTCTTAGTTGTTTAGAAGTGACAACAAAATGTACTGGAGATATTAGAGAGAGCAAGCAGATAGGTTGTTAAGGAAATAGTCTGCCTGTTTCATGATTTGACTTGAGCCCACTCTGCCTTTTAGCTTAAAGGATTACTGATTGGGAAAAAAAATGATATCAGCTATAACACAGAGCCTAGGTTTTTGCAGACAGATTAATGAGTCAGTGTAACCCAGCCAAATTTATAAAGTAACTAGTTCAATACAAGTGATCAACAAAGACTTGTCTGCAAGTGTCCTGGCTCTTAAGGGATAGTGCACAAAACAGCAGATATTGTAAACAAAATTACAGTGTTTAGATTATTTTCAGGTAAGTCAGAGGAGTATGTTTGGAATTAGAAACCTCAGTAACACAGGGATGTAGGTGTGAGAAGGATTGCTTTGCTTTGCTTTACAAAATTCACCTTCACTAGATATTACCTAAGGTCCTTTCTCTTTACCTGCTATTCATTTCCTCACCCCATCCCACTGCCATCATAATTTAACTTCCTTACCAGTCTGTTTGCTCTCAGTCTGCTACCACCTAACTTACCAAACTAGAGAAGTATGTAAGCAAAGGGTTTCTCCTCAGAGACACAAAAAAGACAAAACAATATATTAGAAATCTGGGTTATAAAAACTCCTGGAATTAGCCTCAAAGATCTGAAGGCTTAACATTTGTAAGGAATTCAGAAAGATTGGACTTCTGTTGATAAAAAGTTCATTGTCCTAAACAAGAATTGGCTTTACTTAGAACAAGTTAGCCCTCATGAACTTAGATTTGAGACCAGTCAGGATGGAGGAAGGGGTTGGAGAGATTTTAGCAGCTTATAAATGCTAATGACACATATTGTGGCCAGAGGATCTTTGCTGTGGAGTTGAGTGAATATGCTACTGAAAGAAGAAAAAAGAGCACTGGTTTCAATTATTAAAACGATTTGTTGGCAATAACAGAAACAGTGTTTAAGATATGGTCCTCTGTATCATACAGGCAGGTTGAAATAAAAATTATGTGCTAAGTCAAAGAGGAAAATTAATGATCAAAACGCTTGGTCCTGGCAGGGAGGCAAAATTGGTGTTTCTAAAAGGCAGGAGTGAGGGGGTAGAGTTCATAGAGTCTCCTATTCTAATTTTGGGGGGAAGCACAGTCACATTGAACATATAGACATTCCAATGCCACAGGGACCCAACTGTTCCAATTATTATGCAGTATGTTAAATTAATGGAAACCACATTGGGAAAAATTTATATAATTTATTTTCAGTACATGGAAATGTCTAGTGTCTCTTGGGAATGAAATTACTCAGGAAAACAAGTGAAACTGAATATGATAGCTCTATGAGATGTTTAATTTCTGCCTATAATTTAATTGAGTTGACTGATAGCCAAGCTTATTCAGCTACATGGGAACACAACAGCTTCAATGTCCAACTGGCCAATTTTTCCACATCACTCTTGTTCAAAATAGGATCCTATTTGGGGTCTCTGAGTCTCCCTTTCACAACTCACCAAACTCATTTGGTGCTATATTTTGTGGATGCAATTAACTAGCATTAGAAAACCCTGATTAAAGCATTATGATTAATTCAAGCATATTCATTTCCACTTCATCAGCCCTGTTCAACTGAATCTGCTCAGTGCCTTGTTTTAGACACTGCTCCTTTATTGAAATAAAAAAATGAAAATATCTTCTTTGTACCAATAGCAGAGAGGGGGAAATGGGTGCCATGGGGTTGTGTTTTGATCTATTTGCAGGTTCTTCCAGAGCTGGGAGCCTATAAATTTATTATGCTAAGAACATTTTTAGACTTGAGTCTTAGATCAGATGTAAATTTCAAAGGAAGTTTAAGCAGCACGTTTCTCCCTCATTGAAGTATCAAGTATCAAAATGGTATTTGATGTCCAAGAAACTTTTAAAGTTTTCCATTTCGTTTGAGCACAGAAGGGCATAATTTTCTACCATCAAATAAGATTTAAAGTCCCAATTTCTATATTTTTCTCAGAAGTTCTTTTTCCTCCACTTAGACTATTTTCTCCCTTAGCTTTTCCTCTGTTTCTTAATGGTTTGTCTATCCCCAGGATCCTTAGATTACTTTACAAAGTTACTCTGTACTTGTACATTGCCATCTATCATCTGTGAGGAAGAGAAACTGGTTCACAGCATAAGGCACCAAGGATTTAGCTGAAAATGGGTCTGGTGAAATGACTTTTTGAGAGAGAGAAAGAATCCAGAGAGTGAACTCAGTTCAGTTCAGTTCACTTCAGTCGCTCAGTCATGTCCGACTCTTTGAGACCCAATCAGTCGCAGCACACAGGCCTCCCTGTCCATCACCAACTCCCAGAGTTCACTCAGACTCACGTCCATCGAGTCAGTGATGCCATCCAGCCATCTCATCCTCTGTCGTCCCCTTCTCCTCCTGCCCCCAATCCCTCCCAGCGTCAGAGTCTTTTCCAATGAACTCACCCACTAATAAGTGTGTGGAGTAGGGAGATTCCAGCCCTGCTCCCAGGTATTCTAACTCCTTAATGATTTTCCTACTCCACAGTACAAGATGAGCCACACTTAGGTTGGCACATGTTTCATTCTCTGCCAACCTAAGTGTGAGGAAATTTCACCAGAGAAGTGGCAAAGTTGAAACTGCTCCAATCATGACCACATGCCCTGGTGTGTGTTACTAACCATCTACAACATTTTAGTAAATAAAACACAGAATATTGCATCATGTTATCACTGTGTTAGGTCCTACCAGTCCCAGAAATTGAAACAACCCAGGAAAGGAAGCAGGTTGACACAATCAAAAACATAAAACTCATTAGGATAAGCCATCTGAAAGTGATTTCAAGACAGGAAGTTTAGAGGTATGCTTCAACAAAAGGCATGAGCATGAATGTGGTATGTGTAGACCTAGGGGAGGGGATGTCTCAAAAGACTTTAATAATTTCGAGGTCTGTTCTTAAAAAAAAATTCTTAGTTTCCATAATTCATCCAATTTTTTCATGGAAAAGTATATTATTTTAAATATAGCAGTGTGTGCATGTCAATCCAAGACTCCCAGTCTGCCCCTCCCCTGCACCCTTCCCCTGCATAACCATAAATTCACTCTCTAAACCTGTGAGTCTGTTCCTGTTTTGTAAATAAGTCCATTTGTATCATTGTTTTAGATTCTGCATATAACAGTTTCATTTAATGATATCTGTCTTTCTCTGTCTGACATACTTTACTTAGTATGATAATCTCCAGGTTCATCCATGTTGCTGCAAACGCCATTGTGTCATTCCTTTTTAATGGCTGAGTAGTATTCCATTGTATACCTGTACCACTTCTTCTTTATCCACTCATCTGTCAATGGACATTTAGGTTGCTTCCATGTCTTGGCTGTTGTAACAGTGTTACAATGAACATTGGGGTACGTTTGTCTTTACAAAACCTATTTTTCTCCAGATATATGCTCAGGAGTGGGATTGCTGGATCATATGATAGCTCTATTTTTAGTTTGTTAAGGAACCTCCCTGCTGTTTTCTATCATGGCTGTACCAATTTACATTCCCACCAGCAGTGTGGAAGGGTTCTCTTTTCTCCACATTTTCTCCAGCATTCATTGTTTGTAGGTTTTTTGACGATGGCCATTGTGACTGGTGTGGTGATATCTCATTAAAGTTCCAATTTATGTTGCTCTAAGAATTAGTGATGTTGAACATCTTTTCATGTGTTTGTTGGCCATCTGTATGTCTTCTTTGGAGAAATGTTTATTCAGGTCTTCTGCCCATTTTTTTAATTGCATTCTCTCTCTCTCTTTTTTATGTTGATCTGCAAGAGCTATTTATAAATTTTGGTTGCACTGTGTGCAAATACATTCTCCCATTCTGTAGGTTGGCTTTTTTTTTTTTCCAGTTTCTTTTGGATATGCAAAAGCTTTTGAGTTTAATGAGTTCCCATTTGTTTATTTTTGTTTGTTTTTATTTCTATTACTCTGGGAGATGGATCCAAAAAAATATTGCTGTGATCTGTTACATTTCTATACACTAACAATGAAAGATCTGAAAGAAAAGTTAAGAAAAATCCCATTTACCACTACACCAGAAAGAATAAAATACCTAGGAATATACTTGCCTAAGGAGATAAAAGACCTGTACTCCAAAACTTATAAGATGCTGATGAGAAAAACTGAATATGACACAGATAGAAAGGTATACCATGTTCTTGGATTGGAAGAATCAGTATTGTCAAAATGACTGTACTACCCAAGACAATCTACAGTTTCAATGCAAGCCCTTTCAAATTACCCATGACATTTTTTTCCCCACAGAACTAGAACAGAAAAAAGATCTTAAAATTTGTATGGAAACCAAAGGACCCGAAATAGCTAAAGCAACTTTGAGAAAGGAAAACAGAGCTGGAGAAATCATGCTTTCTGACTTCAGACTATATATACTAAGCTTCAGTCATCAAAACAGTATGGTACTGGCACAAAAGCAGAAATATAAATCAGTGGAATAGGATAGAAAGCCCAGAAATAAATACATGCACCTACGGCGAATTACTCTGTGACAAAGGTGAGAAGACTATAAAACGGAGAAAAGACAATCTTTTCAGTAAATGATACTGGGAAAACTGGAAACTATATGTTGAAACTGAAATTAGAACATTCTTTAATACCATATGCAAAAATAAACCTGAAATAGATTAAAGACCTAAATTTAAGATCAGATAGTATAAAACTCTTACAGAAAAATGCACACACTTCTATTTTTTATGCCACTGAAAAATTTCAGTAGATAAAACGTTTCATATGGTGAAATGGTAAGGCAATCAAATAGGCCTGTTGAATCTCTCAATAAAAGGCTGTACTGTCCCAAATCAACTATACCATAGAATCTTGAAGAAAAGCAAACATTTTTTTATACAAGACACAGTGTTATCAAAGAGTTCAGTTCAGTTCATTTCAGTCACTCAGTCGTGTCCGACTCTTTGCGACCCCATGAATCGCAGCACGCCAGGCCTCCCTGTCCATCACCATCTCCCGGAGTTCACTCAGACTCATGTCCATTGAGTCCGTGATGCCATCCAGCCATCTCATCCTCTGTCATCCCCTTCTCCTCCTGCCCCCAATCCCTCACAGCATCAGAGTCTTTTCCAATGAGTCAACTCTTTTCATGAGGTGGCCAAAGTACTGGAGCTTCAGCTTTAGCATCATTCCTTCCAAAGAAATCCCAGGGTTGATCTCCTTCAGAATGGACTGGTTGGATCTCCTTGCAGTCCAAGGGACTCTCAAGAGTCTTCTCCAACACCACAGTTCAAAAGCATCAATACTTCGGCGCTCAGCCTTCTTCACAGTCCAACTCTCACATCCATACATGACCACAGGAAAAACCATGGCCTTGACTAGACGGACCTTAGTTGGCAAAGTAATGTCTTTGCTTTTGAATATACTATCTAGGTTGGTCATAACTTTTCTTCCAAGGAGTAAGCGTCTTTTAATTTCATGGCTGCAGTCACCATCTGCAGTGATTTTGGAGCCCCCCAAAATAAAGTCTGATACTGTTTCTACAGTTTCCCATCTATTTTCCATGAAGTGATGGGACCAGAGGCCATGATCTTCATTTTCTGAATGTTGAGCTTTAAGTGAACTTTTTCACTCCTCTTTCACTTTCATCAAGAGGCTTTTAGCTCCTCTTCACTTTCTGCCATAAGGGTGGTGTTATCTGCATATCTGAGGTTACTGATATTTTTCCTGGCAATCTTGATTCCAGCTTGTGTTTCTTCCAGTCCAGAGTTTCTCATGATGTACTCTGCATAGGAGTTAAATAAGCAGGGTGACAATATACAGCCTTGATGTACTCCTTTTCCTATTTGGAACCAGTCTGTTGTTCCATGTCTAGTTCTAACTGTTGCTTCCTGACCTGCATACAGATTTCTCAAGAGGCAGGTTAGGTGGTCTGGTATTCCCATCTCTTTCAGAAGTTTCCACAGTTTATTGTGATCCACACAGTTAGAGGCTTTGGCATAGTCAATAAAGCAGAAATAGATGTTTTTCTGGAACTCTCTTGCTTTTTCCGTGATCCAGCGGATGTTGGCAATTTGATTTCTGGTTCCTCTGCCTTTTCTAAAACCAGCTTGAACATCAGGGAGTTCACAGTTCACGTATTGCTGAAGCCTGGCTTGGAGAATTTTGAGTATTCCTTTACTAGCATGTGAGATGAGTGCAATTGTGCAGTAGTTTGAGCATTCTTTGGCATTGCCTTTCTTTGGAATTGGAATGAAAACTGACCTTTTCCAGTCCTGTGGCCACTGCTGAATTTTCCAAATTTTCTGGCATATTGAGTGCAGCACTTTCACAGCATCATCTTTCAGGATTTGAAACAGCTCAACTGGAATTCCATCACCTCCACTAGCTTTGTTCATAGTGATGCTTTCTAAGGCCCACTTGACTTCACATTACAAGATGTCTGGCTCTAGATGAGTGATCAGATCTTCATGATTATCTGGGTCATGATCCATTTTGTACAGTTCTTCCGTGTATTCTTGCCCCCTCGTCTTAATATCTTCTGCTTCTGTTAGGTACAGACCATTTCTGTCCTTTATTGAGCCCATCTTTGCATGAAATGTTCCCTTGGTATCTCTAATTTTCTTGAAGAGATCTCAAGTCTTTCCAATTCTGTTCTTTTCCTCTATTTCTTTGCATTGATCGCTGAAGAAGGCTTTCTTATCTCTTCTTGCTATTCTTTGGAACTCTGCATTCAGATGCTTATATCTTTCCTTTTCTCCTCTGCTTTTTGCTTCTCTTCTTTTCACAGCTATTTGTAAGGCCTCCCCAGACAGCCATTTTGCTTTTTTGCATTTCTTTTCCATGGGGATGGTCTTGATCCCTGTCTCCTGTACAATGTCACAAACCTCATTCCATAGTTCATCAGGCACTCTATCTATCAGATCTAGGCCCTTAAATCTATCTCTCACTTCCACTCTATAATCATAAGGGATTTGATTTAGGTCATACCTGAATCGTCTAGTGGTTTTCCCTACTTTCTTCAATTTAAGTCTCAATTTGGTAATAAGGTGTTCATGATCTGAGCCACAGTCAGCTCCCGGTCTTGTTTTTGTTGACTGTATAGAGCTTCTCCATCTTTGGCTACAAAGAATATAATCAATCTGATTTCGGTGTTGACCATCTGGTGATGTCCATGTGTAGAGTCTTCTCTTGTGTTGTTGGAAAAGGGTGTTTGCTATGACCAGTGCATTTTCTTGGCAAAACTCTATTAGTCTTTGCCCTGCTTCATTCTGCATTCCAAGGCCAAATTTGCCTGTTACTCCAGGTGTTTCTTGACTTCCTACTTTTGCATTCCAGTCCCCTATAATGGAAAGGACATCTTTTTTGGGTGTTCTAAAAGATCTTGTAGGTCTTCATAAAACCATTCAACTTCAGTTTCTTCAGCGTTACTGGTTGGGGCATAGACTTGGATAACTGTAATATTGAATGGTTTGCCTTGGAGACGAACAGAGATCATTCTGTCGTTTTTGAGATTGCATCTAAGTACTGCATTTCAGACTCTTGTTGACCATTATGGCTACTCCATTTCTTCCCAGGGATTCCTGCCCGCAGTAGTAGATGTAATGGTCATCTGAGTGAAATTCACCCATTCCAGTCCATTTTAGTTCGCTGATTCCTAGAATGTTGACGTTCACTCTTGCCATCTCTTGTTTGACCACTTCCAATTTGCCTTGATTCATGGACCTAACATTCCAGGTTCCTATGCAATATTGCTCTTTACAGCATTGGATCTTGCTTCTATCACCAGTCACATCCACAACTGGGTATTGTTTTTGCTTTGGCGCCATCCCTTCATTCTTTCTAGAGTTATTTCTCCACTGATCTCCAGTAGCTTATTGGGCATCTACTGACCTGGGGAGTTCCTCTTTTGGTATCCTATCATTTTGCCTTTTCCTACTGTTCATGGGGTTCTCAAGGCAAGAATACTGAAGTGGTTTGCCATTCCCTTCTCCAGTGGTCCACATTCTGTCAGGCCTCTCCACCATGACCCACCCATCTTGGGTTGTCCTGCAGGCATGGCTTGGTTTCATTGAGTTAGACAAGGCTGTGGTCCTAGTGTGATAAGATTGACTAGTTTTCTGTGAGTATGGTTTCAGTGTGTCTGCCCTCTGATGCCCTCTAGCCACACTTACCATCTTACTTGGGTTTCTCTTACCTTGGGCATGGGGTATCTCTTCATGGCTGCTCCAGCAAAGCACAGCCGCTGCTTCTTACCTTAGAGGAGGATAGCTCCTCTAAGCCCTCCTGTGCTGAGCAGCCACCACTCCTCCGGTTGCTCCTCCCAGCCCTGGCCTCAGGCATGGATGGCTCCTCCCAGCTGCCGCCCCTGGCCTTGGGGTGGCTCCTCAAGGTCACCGCCCCTGGCCTCGGGCGCGAGGTGGCTTCTCCTGGCTGCTGCTGATCTTGGACTCGGGTTGTCTTCTTCTGGGCACCACTGGCCTTAGGTAGCTCCTCCTGGCCGCCGCCCTGACCTCAGACACGGGGTGTCTCCTCCCGGCCGCCACTGACCTCGGACGTGGGGGTAGCTCCTCTCGGCTGTTCCTGCGCCGTCACAGCCTCGCACTCTAGACCACTGCCCCTGACCTCGGATGTGGGGTAGGTCCTCAGCCGCCTGCACTTAGTGAGCCGGCTCGCAGCCGCCTGCGCTTAGTGAGCAAGGCTAGAAGGGAGACAACTCAGACATAAGTTCAGACTTTACCTCTTAACTTTCCAAGTGTCCTCGAGTAATATAATTAGTCTGAATTTTAACATTCCCATCTGGGAAATGGGCATGCATAAGACAGACTTTAAATCCCAATATAAGTCACAGTGGAGATCTAAGTGAGACAGCAGTTGTGGATGAGTTTTATAAAAGTGAAGCACAGTCTCATCTTATGTGATGGCTAGGTTCTAAGATTAATACATTAAATGAAATTCAGTGATACTTTAAAAAGTAATTTTTTGTTAGTCTGAAACTCTGCTTTAATTGGGTGTCCTGTATTTTATCAATCAATTCCAATTCATAGTCATTCTCACATACCATAAGAAAGCCAATGCTGTCATTTCTCTGGCCAGTAGAGCTGGCTTTCCTTCAGTCTTGGAACAGATCTTGTTTTCTTCACTCAAGAACCACATGGAGAAAGTTGGCTTAAGAACCAGATTGTATGAAAAATGTGCAACTTTGATTAGCAGGCTCACATTTAGTGACTTGAGTGTTCCCTGTACACCCAGGGGTGTGGGATCTGAGAGAAAGATGAGCAGAAAGCAAGACTTCTTTTAGCTCCTGCTCCCTTAGGGCATACTTTTGGTAAATAAAGTGAATAATGAAATTTAAGTTTTCTTTTGTTTTGGCAAATCAGTATACATTAATAGAGCAATGTGTAGCACAAGAATTATATAAAGTGCCATAAAATATCCATGAACATTATTATGATAACTACTAATCAGAGACCCCATACATGTAACCTCCCAAGGAAGAGGAACTTGATTTGCAGCTTCTGACACATCTTAGAGATCTTTGATCAGACACATCTTAGTGATCTCTGGTCAGTCTTCAAAGCCTCTCAACACCACATCCAGTAGTTTCCATTCCCCCAAACAAAAAATTAAAACAACCATTGTGAGCCTTCCTAGCTCTGCGCTTCCTGTAGGAGTTTTATGAAGTAGAGAATGCTCTAAGATGAGCATGAGGATCTTCACACAACCTCTTTATCACAAATTAGAAACTTGGAAAACAACACCAGGCATGTGCATGCACCACCTTGACAGCCTGCCATCAGAAATGAACCCTCGAAACAGAGTTTTAATGTGGATACCATGGAGATAGGAAATGGCTCCACTTTGGTACCTGGATAACAGATCATCACATAATATATTACAACCCACAAATAAGATAGAACAAAATATCTTCATATGAATGGTCGTTGCTGTTGTCTCTTGTTTAAAAAAATTAACCCCCTGTCTTTTGAAACCAAATTACTGCAATTAGTGACTCATCCAAGCATAGATAAAGTGGTATTAAAGATAATAGTGTAACTGTCAAAAAAGATAAGATCTTCAATTTGTTAGAATTTTTTAAATCTGTTACTTTATTTGAAATTAAAAATATTCATTATACAGTTTTTTAAAAATCTTAATCATACAACTTTTCAAAATAATTTATATGTAGCTATGTCAGATTTCTTTTTGATTCCAGTTCTCTTAGCACATTCAACCTACAGTCAAAATATCCACAGTAGTTACAGTGGTTTCCATGTGAGGAAATTCCCAACAGTTGAGAAGCCACCATGATCTCGAGTGCCTTGTTATAACTTTCACACTCTAGTTAGATTCCTGTGTCAGCCCTGCCCCGTGAGTCAGGTGGTCAGTGCTTGGAGCTGTACCCAGTGTGTTGTGAACCAGGGAGTCACTTCCAGTAACTTCAGATAACCTGTTGTTGTGGCTATGTGATTCTTGAAATTGAACTATAAAGTGATTTACTCCGTAGTTATTGGAATTTTTCTGGAAACTAAATATACACAGTGAATTTCTAAATTCTCTTCGAAGAGGTCTCCCTTTCTCCTTCTTTGTTAAACCGAGAATGTATCTACACTACCTAAGGGATTGCAGCCATAGGAATGGGCAGTGATTTGGTGGAGTCAGACATTAGAGACAGCTACCTCAGACCATCGGATAAAATATTTCCCTTGTGCAGACATAGGACTGGCATTGTAGGTGGAAGAGGTAAGGAAGCAGAGTGGTGCCCACCTGGTTCTTTCCCCTGGTATATGTATTAGCCACTCAGTCACATCTGACTCTGCAACCCCATGGACTGTAGCTCGCCAGGCTTCTCTGCCCGTGGGATTCTCCAGGCAAGCATACTGAAGTGGGTAGCCATTCCCTTCTCCATGGGATCTTCCCAACCCAGGAATCAAACCTGTATCTTCTGCATTGCAGGAATATTCTTTACCATCTGAGCCACCAGGGAAACCCTCATCATTGTTCAAATACTCAGTTCTCAGAAAATGCTGAGGGTTTATAAGGCTTTAATACCTTACATCTGCTTTATAAAGCATTCTCTCTCCCTCTCTTTCTCTTTCCCCCCTTCTCCCTCCCTCTCTCTCAAAGTATATGATAAACAAACCAGGGATTGAGCTAGAAATAGGAGTGAGTGTATTGTCCTGAGTTCACCTCTTTACTCCTCTGAGCCTTCTACATATATATAATTTGGGGGAGGAAGGGATATGTTGAACTGTTTCCAAAATTTTCTTTCATTTCTAATATTCTCCAAAGAACACTGTTAAAGTTGGTCTGAAATTATAAGCTCTACTCTCTGAAATGTTTAAGACTAGATGGTGTCAGGGCTAGGTTTGAGCAAACATTTTAGTAGACACAAATGTGTATACAAATCAAAACAGTGCGTTTGTTCTTTCAGCTCAGCCAGTGTGATGAGAACGCTGCTAAAGAATCAGTAAGATTCAGGGAGTTCCTGCCAGCACCCTCTTTACTCATAGGCCAACTTGATGCCATATCTTACACTGAAGCAGTCAATGTAATTTCCTCTCTCAGCAGAATAGCCACCAAAGGGTGTGTGTGTGTGTGCGTGTGTGTGCGCGCGCGTGCGCGCGTGCGTGTGTGTGTGTGTGTGTGTGTGTGTGCGCGCGTGTGCGCGTGCGTGTGTGTGTGTGTGTGTGCATGTGCGTGTATGACAAGGAGCAGGAGAAGGAGGTGGAGAGAGAGAAGGGGGTGGCTGGCAGGGATAGGGAGAGAAAACCAGAGAGACAGAAATAATTAAGATGTATCACTTTTTGCTAATTCATCTATTGATGTGTGAATCTTAATGAATGAAAAGTCTCAAATGAGTTGTGGTCTCTGTGGCCAGTTTGCTTCTTCTTCTCAAACTTGCTTCACACTGCAGCAATCTTTTCATGCTCAATAAAAACATGTATAGCTGTGCCTTGGAACTGTTGATTATAAGTGTGCAGCTTTGAGAAACTATTTCTTGAGGGAAAAAAAATGGTTACATAAACCAATTCTGTAAGTCTCCTTGCTTGTTAAACTGAACAGATATTTTACTCAGTCTAATTCCTTACTGTTTATATAGTGATCCATTTCCTTTCTTCCCATAAAGAAAAGCAAATTCAATCTCTAAATTTGTTTACACTGATCAGCTCCTTCTGCTGGCTAAGGTAGAAAAAAATGGAGTAGAAAGTAGGGACTTCGATTACAAATTATTCTAAAAAGACTTGTAAAATACATTTTTTATCCATTCTAAAGAAGCATGTTGTACATACTGAAACTATCAAATGAGAAATTAGAGCAGTAAAGTCCATTGGTGATCTCAGAAAGCCTAGAAGCCGTAATCAAATTCCCTGCTTTCCTCATACAGCCTGTTTACAGCCCAGCTTCATCTGCACATGTCCAGTCATCTTTCCTGGACAATCACATGTGCACTTAACTGTCTATATATCATATCAGAAATGTCTTCAACAATTATTATATTTCATCATGAATCACTTTGCAAATTAATTATGTGCAAAGTTGCTTCAGTTATGTCCAGCCCTTTGCAACCCTATGGACCATAACCAACTCTTTTGTCCATGAAATTCTCCATGCCCACCTCCAGGGAACTTCCTGACCCAGGGATTGAACCCACATCTCTTACATCTCCTGCACTGGCAGATGGGTTTTATTGTTTTTGTTTTTGTTTTTTTACCACTAGCACCATATAACCTCAGACATTATAACCATAAGCACACTTAAGATATCTTCATAAAATGACAAAATCATGATGGTATACATATTGTTGTTTTAAACAATAGTTAGGGAAAGAATTACATAACCTTCAGTTCCCCAGGAATCTGATTAAGTATGTTAGATATTATATACACTGAATCATGTTATTTAATTGTTTGGGATGAGTCCACCTTTGCAAGACTGGCTACTACCAAACGAGACATTGTCAAATTTTGTCCAATATAGTGAACATCACATTTCAAAATGATTGTCAAACAGAAGACTCAGGTGATCTTTATTTTCTAGTTTGAAGATACTTTTAGTTGAATGGTTTTTAGTCAAGATCTCTCTGCTAAGATCTAATACTTATGAATTTTTAAAGTTTTTGTTGTTGTTTATGGTAAAAATGGTATATGTACCCAAAATAAATTTATAATATGTACAAATAATTTACAGTGACAATAATTAAAACTCCATATACCCACTATCTGTTTAGAGGTTAAAACTCCATATACCCACCATCAGTTTAGGGGTTAAAAACTATCATTAATAGTTGCATATAAGCCCTATCTCATCATCCTCTCATAAAACCACCTAAGTTAATCATTGTCCTGAATTTCATGTCTACTGTTTCCTTGCTTTATGTTTTAAAATTTTGCCCTATATACATCATCTGGTGGCTCAGATGTTAATGAATCTGCCTGCAATGCAGGAAACCCAGGTTCAATCCCTGGATTGGGAAGATCCCATGGAGAAAGGAATGGCGACTCACTCCAGTATTCTTGCCTGGAGAATTCCATGGACAGAGGAGCCTGGCAGACTATAGTCCATGGAGTTACAAAGAGTTGGACACAATTGAGTAGCTTTCACAAGCAAAAATTACCTCACCAAGCATTAGATCATTTAATTTTTCAGGTTTTTGAACTTGACGTATTAATATACAGAATGAAACTGTAGGAATTCTTTCATCACTTGATTGTTTTTTCTCCCGATATTGCCTTCTTCAGATTTATCCATGATGATGGTATAGATTTAGTTTGCTTATTTTCTGTTCTGTCTAGAAATCCTTTAATCAATACCATGTTATTTCTTCATTTTCCTTTCAGTGGATGTTTGGGCAGTTCCACTTTCCACCCCACCCCCAACTCTTGCAATGAACATACTTGGATATAATTCATGAAAACATGTGCAAGATTTCTCAAAAAATCACGGGTTTGAAGGGAATAGGCATTTCAGCTTCACAAAATATTACCAAGTTATGTCTAAAGTAGTTGCACAAATTTATATTACTGATGATGCCATCAGATTATAAGCAACCCTATTGTTCCACATCCTTGCCAATTCTTGTTATTGTCAGAACTTTTTGATCTTTGTCTATCTTATGGATGTAAAACAGAAGCTCATTGTCACTTGTATTTGGAAGATTACTATCAATGTTGAATATATTTTAATAATTTTATAGCCTTTTTTTTCTTTTCCAAAGTCTGTTAAAGTCCTTTATCCATTTTGATTGGATTGCATTTTCTGTTGTTGATTTTTAACATTTCATCACATATTCAGGAAAAAACTACTTTATAAATATATTCTTACAATGCCTAAGTTTGTATTTTGACATTTCTTATAACTTTGATGAATATGCTTTATTCTTAATGAGGTTATATTTTTCAATCTTTTATAATTTGCATTTTTAAAAGTACTTATCCTTACTTAGTCCTAGATTATGGATATTCTTCTGTGTTTTATCCTATAAGCTTTCAAGTATGCTTTCAAAATAGAATTTTCTTCCTGTATGATGTTATTGAGGGTTCAGCTTTTCCCTTAAGGATAACAAATTGTTCCAGCATAGTTTTTTGAGTCATAGCCAAATTTTCTTATATGCAATATTATTTCTGGACTTTTGTTGTATTCATTTGGTCGATTTGTCATTCTCTGCTACAAGATCATACATTAATGTTTACAGCTTGATTACAAGTCTTTTTTTTTTTTTTTTTGATTACAAGTCTTCATTTCTGCTAGTATAGTTGTCCCATGTGGGACAACATCTGACCTTAGCCAACATCTGACCTTTTGTTCTTACACTTATATCTCAAAATCAACTTGTCAAGTTCCACAAAACATGCTGTTGGCATTTTGATTAGAATTGCATTGGATCTAAAAATAAATTTAGTAAGTATTGATGTCTATATGATATTTAGCTTCTAATTCATGGACATGGCATAAAACTCCATTTACTTATATCTTATTTAACGTCTGAAGTTTAAAACTTTTTCTTCACAGTGGACTTACTCATCTTTTTAGATTTATAACTTAAACTTGTTGTATCTGGGTAGTATCCAGTAGTAGATATGTTTTTAGATCATATTTTTTGTGGATTAAAGATATAAAGAAATTTATTTGGAATTTATATGTTTTTTTTTAATGCAGCAAATGTCTAATTCTTTTATTAGTTCTAATAGTATACCTGTACATTATTTTGAGTTTTTTATATAGACATTTTATCTTCTACATGTAATGATAGAATGCTTTCTTCCTTTCTAGTTGTTGTTTAGTCACCAAGTCATGTCCAGCTCCTTGTGACACCATGGACTGCACCACACCAGGCTTCCCTGTCCTTCATATCTTCCAGAGTTTCCTCAAACTCAAGTCCTTTGAGTTGGTGATGCCATTCAACCATCTCATCCTCTGTCACCCTCTTCTCCTCCTGCCCTCAATCTTTCCCAGAATCAGGATCTTTTCTATGAATCAACTCTTCACATCAGGTGGCCAGAGTATTGGAACTTCATCTTCAGCATCAGTCCTTCCAGTGAATATTCAGGCTTGATTTTCCTAGGATTGACAGGTTTGATCTCTTTGCAGTCCAAGAAACTCTTAAGAGTTTGCTCCAGCACCACAATTCAAAAGCATCAATTCTTCAGAGTTCAGCCTTCTTTATGGTCTAGCTCTCACATCCGTACATGACTTATATGACCATTGAAAAACCATAGCTTTGACTATACAAATTTTTGGTGGCAAAGTGATGTCTCTGCTGTTGAATATGCTCTCTGGGTTTGTCATAGCTTTTCTTCCAAGAAGCAATGTCTTTTAATTTCATGGCTGCAGTTTGGGCAGCCATGGCTGCTAAACTTTGGAGCCCAAGAAAATAAAATCTGCCCCCATTTCCACTTTTTCCCCATTTATTTGCCATGAATGATGGGACCAGATGCCATGATCTTAGTTTTTTGAATGCTGAGTTTTAAGCCACTTTTTTCACTCAACTCTTTCACTGTAATCAAGAGGCTCTTTAGTTCCTCTTTGCTTTTGGCCACGGACTGGTATCATCTACATATCTGAGGTTATTGATATTTCTCCTGACAATCTTGATTCCTGCTTGTGATTCATCCAGCTAGGCATTTTGCATGATGCATTTTGCATAGAAGTTAAATAAGCAGGATGACAATATACAGACTTGACGTACTCCTTTCCCAGTTTTGAACCAGTCCATTGTTCTATGTCTGGTTCTTACTCTTGTTTCTTGACCTGCATACAGGTTTCTCAGGAGATGGGTAAGGTGGTCTGGTTTTCCCATCTCTTGAAGAATTTTCCACTCTTTGTTGTGATCCACACAGTCAAAGGCTTTAGCGTAGTCAGTGAAGCAGAAGTAGATGTTTTTTTTAAGCTTTGCTTGAAGAATTTTTGGGAATTACCTTGCTAGCATGTGAAATGAATGCAATTGTATGATGGTTTGAACATTCTTTGGCATTACCTTTCTTTGGGATTGGAATGAAAACTGACCTTTTCCAGTCTTGTGACCACTGCTGAGTTTTCCAAATTTGCTGGCATATTGAGTACAGCACTTTCACAGCATCATCTTTTAGGATTTGAAATAGCTCAACTGGAATTCCATCACCTCCACTAGGTTTGTTTGTAGTAATGCTTACTAGGGCTCCCTTGATTTCATGCTCAGGGATGTCTGGCTCTCAATGAATGACCACACCATAGTGATTATCTGTGTCATTAAGACCATTTTTTTTTTTTTTACAGTTCTTCTATGTATTCTTGCCATTTGTTCTTAATCTCTTCTGCTTCTGTTAGGTCCTTGCCATTTCTGTCCTTTATTGTGCCCATCTTTACATAAAATTGGTATCTCCAGTTTTTTTGTGTGTGCATGTTTTTTTTAAGAGATTGCTAGTCTTTCCCATTCTATTGTTTTCCTCTATTTCTTGGCATTGTTCACTAAAGAAGTCTTTCTTATCTGTCCTTGCGTCCTTGCTATTCTCTGGAACTCTGCATTCAGTTGGGTATATCTTTCCCTTTTCTCCTTTGCCTTATGCTTCTCTTCTTTTCTCAGCTATTTGTAAGGCCTCCTCAGACAACCATTCTGCCTTGTTGCATTTCTTTTTCTTTAGGGTGGTTCAGTCACTGCCTACTGTACAATGTTATGAATCTCCATCCTTGGTTTTTCAAGCACTCTATCTACCAGATCTAATCCCTTGAATCTATTCATCACCTCAACTGTATAATCATAAAGGATTTGATTTAGGTCATACCTAAATGGTCTAGTGATTTTCCCTACTTTCTTCATTTTAACCTGAATTTTGCAATAGGAGCTGGTGATCGGAGCCGTAGTCAGCTCCAGGTCATCTTTTGGTGACATTTATACTTTCTTTTTTTTTCTTCCCCTACTTCTGCTGCTTACCAATAGCGGTATTGTTCTATGCTGGATTTCATTTACTAGTATTTGTTTCAGGACTTTTGATATTCCTCAGCAAAATCAGACTATAAGTATTCTTTCTTTTCTTCATCAGCTTTTGGTATCAAGATTATATTAGACTTATATAAATGAAACTGGAATTATCATCCTCCTTTTCCATTGTCTGGAGTTACTTATATGAGATTGGGATCGTATGTTTCTCTGATAATTATTAGAACTTGTCTATAGAAGTTTGTGAATTTTGCTAATTTTTGAAAACAGCCAAACTTTAGTTTTGTAGATTCTCTCTATTGTGTCTTTCTATTTCACTAGATTCTATGCTACCTTTATTATTGATGTTAATATCAAATTTCTTTCTATTTATTCTTTAGTATTTTTATAAGATTTTTAACTTATTTGGCTATCCTTCTGGTGGCTCAGACGGTAAAGCATCTGTCTACAATGTGGGAGACCTGGGTTTGATCCCTGGGTTGGGAAAATTCCCTGGAGAAGGAAATGGCAACCCACTTCAGTACTCTTGCCTTGAAAATCCCATGGATGGAGGAGCTTGGTGCAGGCTACTATCCATGGGGTCACAAAGAGTTGGGCATGACTGAGCGACTTCATTTTCTTTCTTTTCAGAAGTCGATATTCAAAAATCTACATTCTACGGGTTTTAATATGTAGTAATTTCATTATAGTCAAATTATGAATCTATTTTCCTTTAAGGCTTCTTAGGTGATGCATCCATTGTTGGGAGGTGTGTATTTTGTTTTTGGTTTCTAGTCCTAAGGAATTATTCTTATTACCTGATTTCTTAATAAATTGACTTTTTTTCAAAGAATGTGATCTGAATGCTTTCAGATTTGCAATTTATCAAGAGTTAATTTATGTATTAGTATACACTCATTTTAGATGTTCAACGTTTGCTCAAAAAGAACACATTTTTTCAATTTTTGGCATAATTATCTAATTTTTGTCAAAAACATTATTTTTCTCTTAAGTCATCATTGTCCTTTCTGGCTTTCTGACTACTTGTTCTATCAGTGACTAAGAGTGAAGTATATGGAGTTCTAATTGTAGTTGGGATTGCTATCCTTTTTCACTATTAAGTTCATTGTGATATCTTCAGCACTGATACTGTTTTTATTAAAAGCATTAGTTACTCGAGATAATTCTGAATTTCTCTCCCTGTCTTGCATAATTTCAATTGTAAGCATATGCTTCAAACATCTTATCTTATTCAATAATTTGCTTCTTGCTGCAAGTGAAATTGTCTTCATTTTTAGACAAAGAAAGAAGAAAATAAAACTTTCAGTACCCAGAATCATGTGTGTTCTTTTGTTCCATGTGAATTGAAATTCAGTACAGCCAATTGTTTTTGAATTAAACATTTGAATATATGTACAGGGAGTTGAATTGGTTTGTGGAAGGCTGTGCTTTTCCTATTTGTAGTTAATACTGAAAGAAAAAAAAAAGCAACACGAATTTCTACGATGGCAAAGGAAGTTTTCTAAAATAGCAGTCTTTACTCATCTGTTATAGTCAGTTAGAGATATTGATGTGCAGTTTTCTGACTGAAATTATGAACTCCTTCATACCTTCATTTTAATTTAACATAGTACAAATAGCACAATGTTTTCAAAAGCCCAAAAGTTTAAAATCCTCTAGCACTCAAGTAAGTAACTGTTATGTTCCTTGAGCTTGAATGGAACTTATGCTTATAAAGCATAATATTGGTCATTGGAGAAGACAGAAATGTTGATGATTTACTGGTCCATATCTGTGGCAAATCCCTTTAAGAGAGAAAAAGATTTTGTTCCCTCTAAAAATTATTGCAGTAAAAGTGTAGTGTAGGAAAACATTCCAGGTTTATTCCTCCACTTCCTGTGTTATGCAAGCTGCCACCAAGTATCTGGTTTGAGAGGAGATATTCAGTGCAGAGAAAGAAAAAATTTTTTAATGTCATTTGACAAAATATTTTTGTCAATTATTATGATGCAATTGATAAGCTCTCCTAGACAGTAGCTAAGATTCCTGATAGAATACCTGAACAATTATCCATTATCTTTTAATGAGAGGAATAACTACCAAGGGAAGTGAGAGTTGGACCATAAAGAAGGCTGAGCACTGAAGAACTGATGCTTTCAAACTGTGGTCCAGGAGAAGACTCTTGAGAGTCCCTTGGACAGCAAAGAGATCAAACCAGTCAATCCTAAAGGAAATCAACCCTGAATGTTCATTGGAAGGGCTGATGCTGAAGCTGAAGCTCAGATACTTCGGCCACCTGATGCGAAGAGTTAATTCATTGGAAAAGAACTTGATGCTGGAAAAAATGGAAGGCAGGAGGAGAAGTGGGTGACAGAGGATGAGATGGTTGGATAGCATCACCAACTCAATGGACATGAGTTTAAGCAAAGCTGGGAGATAGTGAAGGACAGGGAGGTCTGACATGCTTCAGTCCATGGAATCCCAAAGAGTCAGACATGACTGAATGACTGAACAACACAAAGGGAAAAGAAGCTATCCACCCCCTCTGTATTGCCTAGCAACCTCAAGCCAGACCTGCAAAGATACAACAGTGTCCTACATTCATCTCTGTGACTGTCTCCCAATCATATTTAGCTGGACATTCCTTTACATTATTTTCTACATGTGGCAATAAGAAAGAAATCTTTGAGGTAGCTTTTCTGGAATCTTTTTTCTTGAGACTAGCTAGACGTAAGTCTTTTTCATAATCAGTTTATCTGAGAAATTAACAGTTTCTCGAGAGAGACACATATATCTGGAAAAATATAAGACTTTCAAGGATCGGAAATTAACAAGCTAGACTTTAAGGATGAGAATTTTGACAAGTAAATTAATTTTATAATTTTTGCATCATATTTCCTCACCTAATCCCTCCATTTAAAGTAAAAAAGACACAGATGTGTATAACGGACTTTTGGACTCAGTGGGAGAGGGAGAGGGTGAGATGACTTGGGAGAATGGTATTGAAACATGTATAATATCATGTAAGAATCGAATTGCCAGTCTATGTCCGATGCAGGATATGGCACGCTTGGGGCTGGTATGCGGGGATGACCCAGAGAGATGTTGTGGGGAGGGGGGGTGGGAGGGGGTTCAGGTTTGGGAATGCATGTACACCCGTGGTGGATTCATGTCAATGTATGGCAAAACCAATACAGAATTGTAAAGTAAAATAAAAAATAAATAAATTAGAAAAAAAAAAAAAGAATTAGACGAATGAAGAGCAGGTAGTGTGGAGAGGAAATGACTACTTGAATTAAGTATAAACTTTTGTTTTCTTTAAAAAAAAAATAAAGTACATTTTACTTGTTGGTAAAAAAAATAAAATAAAATAAAATAAAATAGAAGGATACTTTAACAGAGTGTCTGAAATTCCTGTTAGTGTAAACACTAGTTGAGGGTCTACATTTATGGTGGAAACGCAATTTTTTAAATCACTCAAATAATCCTGATAAGCCAAATCAATATTTATTATTTTAAAGCATATAATTTACATGTTTAAATGCATGTATTAATACTTTAATTTGCAGATAGTTTGTAATTACCAACAGACTCAATCAAGATATTAATTTCAAAGACAAGTTTCCCCATAATCCTGTATTAAATATTTACTTCTTATATTGAAGCTCCAAGTTCCATTCTTTCAATAATATACTGAAGTATTACGTGTGTTTAAACACTAGTATTTATCAGAAACAGCGTCATTTGAAGGTTAAACTTTAGAAACAGAATAAGTGCTTTTACATATATAAAAAACTTCATAAGCCAGAAGATTAATGGGGACTGTCTTTTACAGTGCACTTCATATGAAAAGGATGCTAAATCAGATCACTAAATACACATTTGGTAGCCTGGAAAACTTCATGGACAGAGGAGCCTGGCGGACTATAGTCCATGGGGTTGCAAAGAGTCAGACTCGACTGAGCACACAAGCATGTTTCTTTTACTGTAAATAAAAAATCTGATCATACAGAAAAACATGTTTAAAAGCTGATATATTTGGTGCAAAAATACACAAAACACTTCATCATTTCAAAGTGGTTTTCTCCCCATCTCCTCAGTGAAAAACTTAAAGCTTTAAAACAAATACAGCTGTGTGCATGCTCATTTGTGTCCAATTCTTTGCAACCCGAAGGACTGCAGCCCACCAGGCTTCTCTCTCCGTGGGATTCTCCAGAAAAATATACTGGAGTTATTTGCCATTTTCTATCCAGGGGATCTTCATGACTGGAGGGATCAAAGCCAGGTCTCCTGCGTCTCCTGCCTTCGCAGGTGAATTCTTTACCACGGAACCACCTGGGAAGCCCTAGAAAAATACTATAACATACATCCACCTTTTTTTTTTTTTTTTAAACAAAAGTGTTCCTAATGTTGACAAGTTCTTTATGGCTGTGATTTGACAAGACAAATAGGAGAGGTGTTTAGTCACCTCTACATGAGCTGACCCCAGCCATTAAACTGCAAACCACAAAGCTGTTTTACCAAAGTTGACTTTTAATTCAGGGGCCATTATTTTGAAAGGATTTTCTTGGCACCAAATGCATATCTGAACATTCAAATCCAAATATGCCAACAGATGCTTCTAAAGCAAGAGCATTAATAAACCAATTTCATGTCAGTTAGGAATGCTTTTTCTGTCTGTCATGTTTTAAATAAACTTTTATTTTTTGATAGTTTTAGATTTACAGAAAAATTGCAAAGATAATACAGAGAGGGTCCATATACTCTACCCCCAATTGCCCTATTATAGAATCCTACATTAGTTCAGTATATTCATCACAATTGATGAATAAGTATTGATACACTATTATTAACTAAAGTCAATATCTTATTCATATTTCCTTAGTTTTTACCTAATTTTCTGTTGGAAAATTCCATCAAGGATAGTACATTACATTTAGTCATCCTGTTGCCTTAGACTCCTATCAACTTTGACATTTTCCTTCTTATTGATGACCTTGATAATTTTGAGGAATAGTCATCAGGTATTTTGTAGAGTGTCTTTTAGTTAGGATTTGTCTTATGCTCCTTTTCTCATGAATGGATAGGGATTATGGGACTTACGGTGGGAGATCACAGGGGTGAAGGGCCATGCTTACTATATCACATCAGAGTACATACTACCAACATTATCATTGTTGATACTGATCTTGATCACCTAACCAAAGTAATGTTCCTCATTTTTATCTTCCTTACTATTTATTAAATTGTTCAGTTTATGTATACATGTAAAGTAGTTTCAAAATTGGAAACCATGCTTCCACGGGAAACAACCTTATCAGCCAGTATATGGTGCTCATGTGCTGTTTCTTTTGCCCTGTAGACCCTACTCAACTTCAAAGTTAGTTAGGTCAAGACCATTTTCCGCCATCCCAGCAGGTACGGTTGTTTCATACCTTTGTAACAGTTAAATTATTTTGTCATATTCTGTATTCCATCTTTAGATTTCCCTTGATCTTGTCATATTTTTAAAATTTCATGCATTAAGGCTTACTCTTTTAGGTACTTAAATTTATAGTGCTATGCATCCATGACTACAATATCATACAGAATAGTGTCACCATCTAAAAATATCTCCAGTATTTCACCGATTGAACACCCCCTCACTGATTTTTTCCCCCAAATTGTTGTTTTGGCCAACAAACTTCTAGTTAAAAAAGTAAATTTATGTGTGAGAAGCATTTATCAAACCAATATAATTTGCAGAAGAGCTAGAAAACATGAGCCCCTCTCTTTGAGCAGTTAGGATCTGAATAGGAGAAATCCAAGGACCCTGGACATTTAGAACAGAAGAAGGGAAAAAGAAAAACATGGGAGCAGCCACAGAAAATATCATTCATTTTACAATTCATTGTTTAAAATCTACAGTATATCAGTGCTTCAATAAGTAAGAGCCAAGATTATTCAGCCACTAAATGTTTATTGAACACCTACCATGAGCAAGATACCATTAGGCACAGAGGATCTAGTCATATGTAATACATACCCTCAGCTTTACAAAATATTTCATCTCATAGCTCTTCATTCCCAGACTTCCATTACTTCTAGAGATTCTCAACGAATAGTAGAAAGAGTTTCATAATGGTAAATATGTAAGTTCAGATGGTAACTCTGACATTTGCTAACTTACTGAATGTATGACTTGTTAGTCAACTAACTTACCAAATATTTTTTGGTTTTCTCATCTATTACATGAGTTAGGAACACTCACCTCATAGAGTTATTGGAGGGACTGCAAGAGTCCTGAAGAGTGCCTGGCATTGTCATGTCTCTCCTATACGTGATATTCTAGTCCCACTCTTTCACAGTGGGTCACACCCAGCAGTGCCTTCTTTGTTCTCCATCACATTTGACCATGGGCTTGTCAAAAGGGTGAGGAGATAGCTTTGTGAGAAGCAAAACCCTCTCTAAGCAATCATCTAGGTTAACAAGCCCCTAGTCCCAGTCCAGATCTATTGCACCAGAATTTCCGGTATGGGGAATCAGGGTTGGAGGACCTGATGGCCTAGTAACAACCATAGAAGGTAATCCTGATCATGGCAGCATCTTCCTAGGTTTCATTCATTGTTGAGAAGGAGCTATGCCCAAAATTCCACAGAAGGACATGGTAAGAGAGTATGGTGCGTTGATATTGACAATTAAAATGTAAAAGTGATGGTGGTGGTGGTAGTTAATGTTCATCAAGTACTCCATTGTGTGCCTGACTCTGAGCTGAGCCCTCTCTATGAGCATTATCCAAGTGTATACTCACAACATCTCCATACTGTTTTTTTTTTCTCTTTTTTCAGATAAGTAAATGAATCTCAGACAAATTAATTAATTCATCCAAATAATAGTGACATGTATTCCCTGACTTCAGAGCTGCTTGTCTCAACCAGACTCACACACAAAAAATTATGGACAAGGTATTGACAATTGGAGACTTGGTACCAGGCCAAGATTTCATCTTGTCCTTGTGCTCTACATAGACTATAAAATTCAAATATTTGATAAAAGAGTGATTCTAGGTCATTCATTTCGCATGCTTCATTTTCCCTGTGTGTAAAATAAATGGAAGCTGTAACATTCTGTGGTTCCCACACTTGCCTACTCTCCCCACATTTTTTGTTTCAGCCATAATTTTTTAATTAGTTTTCTGTTGGAGAAAAAAAAAGTCTGTAATTTTCACTTTGATGTCTACAATACCATCTTTCTGATTAAAATACTTAGATATTCCTTCAACAGGAAAATAATTCTGACTCTCATGATACACAAAGTTCTGAAGTTACACAGAACTAGACCAAAGAGGATTTTTAAACCAATCTACTTTGCCTCCCTTTCTGCCCAAATTCTATAATAACCACACTTTAAGTCAATAGTCAGTATGACTGTGAAGTGCATGTATCACAGAGTTGTCTCTTCAACCAAAGCAAACACTTACTGAGGAGAGACTATTTATCAAGCAGTGGAGATTTTAAAAAAATAAAAATAGGCCATGCTCACTATCTTCAAACTGCTTATCCTCTGGGACCAATAGGGAGCCATGTCAGCTGTAACTGTAGACAGACCCTGCTCTGGGAGATATACAACTCTGGGTGTCTAGAAAGATATCATAGCAGAGCTGCTTTGATGTTGAGCTCAACGTAGAGAGAGAATTTGCATGGGAAGACAGTACACAGAGTAGCATGAACCAATGGGGAAGTTAGGAATCAGAGGACATAACATATAGTAGTAAACTCAGCATGGCTGGACACCAGTAAGTGTGGGCAGAGAGTGGAAGAGAAGGTAGGAATGGCAACTGGAGCTAACTGAGAGTTTGTTCTGAATGTGACACAGGGAAATAACTTTGTTGTAGCTGTTGTTTTAGGAAAGCAGTAACACATTCCAGCAGTTTTTCCAGTAGTCATGTATGGATGTGAGAGTTGGGCAATAAAGAAGGCTGAGCACTGAAAAATTGATGCTTTAGAATTGTGATGCTGGAGAAGACTCTTGAGTGTTCCTTGTACTGCAAAGAGATGAAACCAGTCAATCCTAAAGGAAGTCAATCCTGAATATTCATTGGAAGGACCTATGCTAAAGCTGAAGCTCCAATAGCTGGCCACTAATGAGAAGAGCCCACTCATTGGAAAAGACCCTGGTGCTGGGAAAGATTGAGGGCAAAAGGAGAAAGGACAGCAGAGGCTGAGATGGTTGGATGGCATCACCAACTCAATGGACATGAATTTGGGCAAACTCTGGGAGATAGTAAAGGGTAGGGGAGCCTGGCATGCTGCAGTCCATGAGGTCGCAAAGAGTCAGGCACAACTTAGCAACTGAACAACAAAACACGTTCCTAACTGTGGTTGAGAGAACCTAAGTACGACAAGCCATGTATACAGAAGAAAACTTGGACTGGGGACTGACTGAAAGTGAAGGACATTAGTGAAGAGGTTGTTAATAAAGTCCTGTGAGAGGAAGTAGAAATTGGGAGAGAAGGAAAGACACAGGGGATGGCAAGGGAGGGTGAAGGGACGAGAGCTACCCAGCTGGTACCCAGCTACCCGTGGATGGGCTGCCCAGCTGACTTCCTCTGTGCCAGGTCCTCAAAGAAGACAGGATGTGAGCCTGAGTTTGTGCTCAATTGCTTGTTTAATCCTGCCTCTTTACTTTCCCCAGTAACCACTGAATCAACAAACACATCTTTAGCAGAAAGAGGATGAGATTTCAATTCTGCAAATTTGTATTTGTATTTCAGCTCACCCATTTGAGCTATGTGAACTTAGGGTATGTGTGGGGGGCTCATATAACCTCTCTGAGATTCACTTTCCTATTTTAGTGGGTTTGGGGGAGAAAGAAAGATTTATGGTGTATGATACATAGTATTGAGTGCTAAGTCGATTCCGTCATGTCTGACTCTTTGTAACCCTGTGGATTGTAGCCCACCAGGGATCCTCTGTCCATGGGCTCCTCCAGGGTGTGGGTTCTTTGATGCTCCATGGGATCTTCCCAACCCAAGGATTGAACCCACATCTCTCACCACTTCTGCACCAGCAGGCGAGTTCTTTACCACTAGCACCACCTGGGAAGCACATGACATGTAGTAGGTGTTCAGCAAAGGGCAGTTCTTGTGACTGTATCACAGGTGTTCCCGTGGAATGAAAAGGTAATAGAGACCATCGAGGGTCTGTCAAGAAGCTCATTTGTGGTGCTGATACAATTCCATCCTGTCTCCTTTCACTCTCAACTGAACAGAACTGAAAAGCATTTTTTTTTCTCTTCTTGCTTACATATATTTACACCATATTTGCCAAATGTCCTGTTGGTGAGAAATCAATTTTTCATAGCTTACTTGTATTCTTTTCCAAATGACAGAAGACTTTCATAGACACTGGGATAAGCATCAAAATAAAACGAAACATGTTCTGCTTCTTCCAAGGCTTGATTCACCATAACAACCAATACTTTCTCTTACATGTCCAGCAGACTCCTTCTAATCTCCCTTTGCCGTTATAGTTCTTGAAACAAACGATAAAATAGCACCATATGTTTTTAACAATTTTAAGCAAAATTTAGCTCCTGAGCCACTGCCTGCTTCCTCCTTCAAGAAGCAAAGTGAGAATGAAATTGAAGTCGCTCAGTTGTGTCCGATTCTTTGTGACCCCATGGACTGTAGCCTACCAGGCTTCTCTGAACATGGGATTTTCCCAGCAAGGGTACTGGAGTGGGTTGCCATTTCCTTCTCCAGGGGATCTTCCCAACCCAGGAATTGAACCCAGGTCTCCCACATGGTAGGCAGATGCTTTACCCACTGAGTCAAGAAGCAAAAACATGGCTCAAATATCAGAACAGTTTGTAACATTTATTGAATACTTGCTTTATGGTCTGAATTTTGCTTACCTTGTATGATTATCTTATTTAATCATCAAGAAAATCTAAATAATAAGCATAGAACAAATGTTAGTATTTAGTAATATTACTATTGCTACTTTGGGTGACCTTTTAAGTGAAAGTTGTCCAGTCGTGTCCAACTCTTTGTGACCCCACAGACTATACAGCCCATGAAATTCTCCACACCAGAATACTGGAGTGGGTAGCCATTCCCTTCTCCAGGGGATCTTCCCAACCCAGGGATCAAACCCAGGTCTCCTGCATTGCAGGTGGATTCTTTACCAGCTAAGCCAGAAGCTTTGGTGACCTTTTAACTAGAGACAATTTCTTGTTATAGGATTTTTTGTTTCCCGAAACCTCGGTTTTTCCAACTTTTTCTTCAGCATTGACTTTTCTCTTTGCCCCACCCTTAATGATGAGGAGGGCATACGCCAACACTTTTCCATCTGTTATGGTCTAAATTATACCACCCACACCCTTAAGTACCCCAGAATACGACTGTATATGGAGATAGAGCCTCTAAAGAGGTAATGAAGGTGAAATGAGGTCATATGGTTAGTCCCTAATCCAACATGACTGATGTCCTTATAAGAAAAGGAAGAGGCACAGGGACGCATTTGCACAAAGGAAAGGCCGTATGAGGACTCAATAGAAAGGGCTATCTGCAAGCTAAGGAGAGAGACCCCAGACATAATCAAGCCTTCCAGGCCCTTTATCTTGGACTTCCAGCTTCCAGAATTATGAGCAAATAAATTTCTGTTGTTTAATAGGTCACCCCATCTGTGGTACTTTTTTACGGCAGCCCTAGCAAATGAATATACCATCTGACCACAGAATTTTTCAATTGTACCTGTACTTCTGAAAAATCTTTAACTATAAGGACCTTGAATTTTTCAATTGTACCTGTACTTCTGAAAAATCTTTAACTATAAGGACCTTGCTTACAAAGTAATTTTTAAAAAGTTTATGTCAGTTTTCTGTTTATCTTCAGTTTCCAAGTATTTTCTAATTTATATTATGACTTGTTCTTTGACCAGTGACCTATTAAATATGCTGCTTATTTTTCTGAACTTTTGGGAGTAGCTTAGTAACATTTCTGTTGTTGATTTTTAGTTTCCCTCTATTGTGGTTAGAGAACATACACTCTATAATATCAGCCTTTTGCAATGTATTGCTTTTGGCCCAGACAGGGGTCTATTTTGGTAAATATTCTAATTCTTTAAAAAGGAATTTGTATTCTGTACTTGTTGGCTATGTCTTACAAGCATTAATTCTATATCTGGAGCTGAAACTGAAACTCCAATCCTTTGGCCACCTGAGGCAAAGAACTGACTCACTGAAAAAGACTGTGATGCTGGAAAAGAATGAAGGCGGGAGGAGAAGGGGACGACAGAGGATGTAATGGTTGGATGGCATCACCAACTCAATGGACGTGAGTTTGAGCAAGCTTCAGGAGTTGGTGATGGACAGGGAAGTCTGGCATGCTGCAGTCCATGGGGTCACAAAAAGTCAGACATGACTGAGCAACTGAACTGAATTCTATATCTTTATCTTTTTTTTTAAATCATTTACTAGTAGAAGTATGTTAAAATTTCCAGCTGAGATTTCAGTATTCACCTATTTCTCCTCTTACTTCTGTCTGCTTTTACTTTACATATTTTAAAGCTATGTTATTAAGTGTATTCCTCTCTGGTGGCAGAGACGGTAAAGAATCTGCCTTGCAATGTGGGAGACCGGGTTTGAACCCTAGGCTGGGAAGATCCCCTGGAGGTGGGCATGGCAACCCACTCCAGTATTCTTGCCTAGAGTGTCCCCATGGACAGAGGAGCCTGGGAGGCTACAGTCCATGGAGCAGCAAAGAGTTGGACTGAGCGACTAAGCACAGCACATTAAGTGCATAGGAAGTTTGAAAATTTATGTCTCCCTGTTTAATTAACTTTTCTATTACTATGAAACATCCTTTTTTATGTTTAATAATACTTTTAGTACTAAAGCTTTATTTTTCTGATGATAGTATAGCTATACATAGTTTCTTTTAGCAAGTCTGACAATCTTTGTCTTTTACTTAGAATGCTAAGTTCATTTACATATAATGTAATTATTGCCATAATTAGGTTTAAGTCTACCATCTTGGCATTCATCTTCTTTCTGTTCTGTTTGTTCTTAGTTCTTATTCCTTCTAGCCTACTTTTTAATTGTTTTTTTTTATTATTTAATATTATTTTAATGTTTTATATTATCTCTTCCATAGGGTTTTGGTTATTGCTGGTTTACCTTAATATTTTAGTGGTTAACCTAGACCTTAGAATATATATCCTGAATTTAAATATGCTACCTTATATTATTAGTACTTCTCAAACATTACAAGAACTTTATAACAGTTTAAGTTTGTTACCCCTTTCTACATTCTGAACTATTGTTTTTATGTATTTCACTTCTATATATTGCATATAAACTCAACAACACAATTGTTATGCTTACAGTTGATATATATGTCAATTTAATTTTTTCTAATTTTCTTAATTATTTTATACAGTTTTATACTTCCTCTAGGATAATTTTCTTAATCCTGAAGAATTTCCTTCAGTATTTCTTGTAGTGTCATAGGCTGGTGACATGACATAAAATTCTCTTAGATTTTTAAAAAAATATCTATTAATTTAGCATTTATTTTTGAAAGATTTTCTTTATCTTCTTTTTTAAAATTAATTTATGTAAATAGTTTATTTACAATGTTATGTTAGTTTTTGCTATACAGCAAAATAAATCAATTAAAAGTCTTAGTTGCTCAGTACCCCATGGATTGTAGCCTGCCAGGCTTCTTGTCCATGCAATTCTCCAGGCCAGAATAATGAAGTGGGTAGCCATTCCCTTTTCCAGGGGATCTTCCTGACCCAGGGCTCAACCCAGGTCTCCTGAACTGGAGGCAGATTCTTTATCATCTGAGCCACCAAGGCAGCCTAAATTCATACACATACACGTATCTATTTGATTTTCAGATTTTTTTCCTGTATAGGTTACTATAGAGTATAGTAGGTTCTTGGTGATTATCAATTTTATATTAGTTCAGTTCAGTTGCTCAGTCATGTCCGACTCTTTGCGACCCCATGAACCGCAGCACACCAGGCCTCCCTGTCCATCACCAACTCCCAGAGTCCACCCAAACCCATGTCCGTTGAGTTGGTGATGCCATCCAACCATCTTATCCTCTGTCGTACCCTTCTTCTCCTGCCCTCAATCTTTCCCAGCATCAGGGTCTTTTCAAATGAGTCAGCTCTTCGCAGCAGGTGGCCAAAGTATTGGCACTTTAGCTTCAACATCAGTCCTTCCAATGAACACCCAGGACTGATCTCCTCCATGATGGACTGGTTGTATCTCCTTGCAGTCCAAGGGACTCTCAAGAGTCTTCTCCAACACCACAGTTCAAAAGCATCAATTCTTCGGCACTCAACTTTCTTTACAGTCCAACTCTAACATCCACGTATGACTACTGGAAAAACCATAACCTTGACTAGACAGACCTTTGTTAGCAAAGTGATGTCTCTGCTTTTTAATATGCTGTCTCGGTTGGTCATAACTTTCCTTCCAAGGAGTAATCGTCTTTTAATTTCATGGCTGCAGTCACCATCTGCAGTGATTTTGGAGCCCCAAAAAATAAAGTCAGACACTGTTTCCCCATCTATTTGCCATGAAGTCATGGGACCAGATGCCATGATCTTAGTCTTCTGAATGTTGAGGTTTGTGGTTTTTTTTTTTTGAATGTTGAGTTTTAAGCCAACTTTTTCACTCTCCTCTTTCACTTTCATCAAGAGACTCTTTAGTTCTTCACTTTCTGCCATAAGTGTGGTGTCATCTGCATATCTGAGGTTATTAACATTTCTCCTGGCAATCTTGATTCCAGCTTGTGCTTCCTCCAGCCCAGCGTTTCTCATGATGTACTCTGCATATAAATTAAATAAGCAGGGTGACAATATACAGCCTTGACATACTCCTTTTCCTATTTCATACATAAGTGTGTATATGTCAATCCCAGTTTTCCAATTTATCCCTCCTCTACCCTTACTCTGCCCCCTTCGGAGAAGGCAATGGCACCCCACTCCAGTACTCTTGCCTGGAAAATCCCATGGATGGAGAAGCCTGGTGGGCTGCAGTCCATGGGGTTGCTAAGAGTCGGACATGACTGAGCAACTTCACTTTCACTTTTCACTTTCATGCACTGGAGAAGGAAATGGCAACCCACCCCAGTGTTCTTGCCTGGAGAATCCCAGGGGCGGGGGAGCCTGGCGGGCTGCCGTCTATGGTGTCACACAGAGTCGGACACGACTGAAGCGACTTAGCAGCAGTAGCAGCAGCCCTTACCCCCTTGGTAATCATGTTTGTTTTCTACATCTTTACTTTATTTCTGATTTGTAAATAAGTTTATTTGTACCATTTTTTTTAGATTCCATGTATAAATGATATCATATTTGATTTTCTCTGTGTGACTTACTTCACTCAGTGTAACAATCTCTATGTCCATCCATGTTACTACAAATGATATTATTTAGTTATTTTTTGTGACTGAGTAAGAGTCCATTGTATACACACACACACACACACACACACATACACACCACATTTTCTTTATCCATTCCTCTATTGATGGACATTTAGGTTGCTTCCATGTCCTGGCTATGCTAAATAGTACTGCTGAAAGATTTTTTTGATGTATAAAACTTCTTTTTACCTTTATGGAGTGTGAAGTTAATCCGTGTTTATGACATTTAAGTACTCATACAACTCAAGAACCTAAAATAATAATTAATTTAAAAATGGGCAGAGGAAATGAATAGACTTTTTTTTTTTTTCAAAAAAGATGTACAAATGGCTAGCCAGTATATAAAAAACACTCAACTTCACTAATAATCAAAGAAATGCAAATGAAAACCACAATGAGGTATCACCTTATACCTGTCAGAATGGCTATCCTCAAAAAGATAACAGATAGCAAATGCTGGTGAAGATGGGAAGAAAAAAGAATCTTGTGCACTGTTGTTGAGAATGAAAATTGGTACAGCCAGTATGGAAAATAGAATAGAGGTTCCTCAAAAATTTTTTAAGAAATTAAAAATATTACATGATCCAACAATCCTACATTTAGGTGTATAGCCAAAAACAAAGAATAGTATCTTGCACTCTCATGTTCATTGATTCATTATGCACAATAGGCAAAATGTGGAATCAACTCAAGTGTCCACCAATGGATGAATGTATAAAGAAAACGTGAAACACACACATACACACCCAGAACTATTACTTCACGTTAAAGAAGAAATCTTACCATTTTCAACAACTTGGTTGAACTGGAGGACATTATGCTTCATCAAATAAGCCAAAAACAGTTATTGCATCATCTCTCTTATATGTAGAATCTATCAACATCAAACTTATATACCAGAATAGAATAGTGATTACTAGTGGCTTGGGTTAGGAGCAGGAGATGAGGAGGTGTGATCAAATGGTATAAAGTTTCATTATATAAGAATGAAAGAATAATAAGAATAAACCTTCAGTTCAGTTCAGTCACTCAGTCATGTCCAATTCTTTAAGATCCCATGTACCACAGCACACCAGGCCTCCCTGTCCATCACCAACTCCTGGAGGTTACCCAAACTCATGTCCATTGAGTCAGTGATGCCATCCAACCATCTCATCCTCTGTCATCCCCTTCACCTCCTGCCCTTAATCTTGCCCATCATCAGGGTCTTTTCAAGTGAGTCAGTTCTTTGCATCAGGTGGCCAAAGTATTGGAGTTTCAGCCTCAACATCAGTCCTTCTAATGAACACCCAGGACTGATCTCCTTTAGGATGGACTGATTGGACCTCCTTGCAGTCCAAGGGACCCTCAAGAGTCTTCTCCAACACCACAGTTCAAAAGCATCAATTCTTTAGTGCTCAGCTTGGAGACCTAATATAATATAGTTATTATATATAAATTAATATATTTATTATTTTATTAATAAATATACTTTATATATTATATAATGGACTTCCCTGGTGGCTCAGACGGTAAAGCGTCTGTCTACAATGTGAGAGACCTGGGATAATATTATGTAATGCACTAATAATTATATTAGTCTCCAGTGTTATAATAAGAATTAGCCCTGCAGACATAAAGCATGATAACTACAGTTAATAATAACGTGTAGTATATTTGAAATTTTCTGAAAGAGTAAATAAAGTATTCTCACCACAAAAATATGTAACCTCTGATGTGAGGATAGGTGTGTTAATTAACTTGGTTGTGGTAATCATTTCACTGTTATATACACATAAAAATATTATATTGTACTCTTGAAACACATATAATTGTTATTTTTTAATTATACCTTAATAAAGCTAGGGAAAACATATTCTGTGGCCAAACCAGCCAGATGGGAAGTCTTCTAGATTTCACAATGCTACAGCAGTAAACAGGACCATCAGAAACTCCACTGGTTTCTCTGTCCTGGAAGTGCTCCTCCGGCAGTAGCAAGTCAGTCTGACAGCCTACTCCCAGACTTGGAAATGCCTCCAGCGAAAATCAAAAGGACTCTGATCTCAGCTTCCCTAGAAGAGACTCTTTCCTCTAAGGAATTCTAATTATCTGTCTTTGCGTCCATACTTCAAAGTCTTTTTAAAAATCATAATTCTAAATATTGATTCTATTATGTGTTGTTGCATAGAAGCAAAACCTTCCTGATATTAATGGATGCCCCCTTTTTATCCTGCTTAGAAATAGAATTTCTACGTTGAATTTAAGGCAGGAAATGTCTCCATAACCTCCTTCACCAGGTCTCCATCTTGAAAATCACACACACTTAGTGCTCAGTAAATACAACCAGACATTTTACCAAGAATTTCAGGTGATATAAATGTGTACAATATATATATGGCCCTTGCCGTTATAGAGCTTACAAATGAGTGAGAGAGTTCCACTTAAAAAAAAAAAAAATCAGCACACAATTTAAAAAGTTAAATGCTATAAAAGAGTAGTATAAAGTAAAAGATTCCAAAGGTTATTGATTTAGATTGCAGGATCAGGTACATCCTCTCTGAAGTGAAAGTGAAAGTGATTCAGTCGTATCAGAGTCTTTGCAACCCCATGAACTATACAGTCCATGGAATTCTCCAGGCCAGAATACTGAAGTGAGTAGCCTCTTCCTTCTCCAGGGAATCTTCCCAATCCGGGGATCGAACCCAGGTTTCCTGCATTGCAGGAGGATTCTTTACCAGCTGAGCCACACGGGAAGCCTAAGAATACTGGAGTGGGTAGCTTATCCCTTCTCCAGTGGATCTTCCCAATTCAGGAATCAAACCAGGGTCTCCTGCATTGCAAGTAGATTCTTTACCAACTGAACAATTAAATTGGGGCCTTGTTACTGAAACCTTGCCTCTGTGCACTGGCTCTGAATTGAATCCTGGACAGAGTTTTGGGTGAAATAGAAAAGAATAGCTTTATTGCTTTACCAGACAAAGGGGACCACAAGGAGCTAATGCCCTCAAAACTGTGTGCCCCAACCTGGAGGGGACAGTGAGGAGTTTTATCTTAATGGTTCAAAGAGGATGGTAATCACCTCGTGGACATTCTTCTGATTGGCTGATGGTATGCATCATCAGTCTTCTGGTTCCAATGGGTCTGATGTCTAGTGCTTGTGAGGAGCATACAGTTAACTTCTTTTACCTAGTGGCAGTTTGAAAAAGTGTTACTAGCTCAGTTGTGCCTGACTCTTTGCAACCCCATGGACTATAGCCCACCAGGCTCCTCTGTCCATGGGATTTACTTGGCAAGAATATTGTTATATATGCCCCTAGGTTTTCTGTGGTTGTGGAGAAAAGGAAAGACATACCCATTTGAATGCAGAGTTCTGAAAGGTTGTTGCTGAGCCATGAAAGACGCTGGGATTTTTGCCTTATGGAGAAGAAGAATTCAATTCGGAACCGGTAAGGAGGCTTTATTGCTGTGAGTTTTTGTATAATAAAGGTTTATAAATACAAAACAGAGAAAGCTTCTGACACATACATCAGAAGGGGGCAGAAACAGTGCTCCCCTGCTAGTCTTTCAGTTCAGTTCAGTCGCTCAGTTGTATCCGACTCTCTGTGACCCCATGAATCGCAGCATGCTAGGCCTCCCTGTCCATCACCATCTCATGGAGTTCACTCAAACTCACATCCATCGAGTCGGTGATGCCATCCAGCCATCTCATCCTCTGTCGTCCCCTTCTCCTCCTGTCCCCAATCCCTCCCAGCATCAGAGTCTTTTCCAATGAGTCAACTCTTCACATGAGGTGGCCAAAGTACTGGAGTTTCAGCTTTAGCATCATTCCTTCCAAAGAAATCCCAGGGCTGATCTCCTTCAGAATGGACTGGTTGGATCTCCTTGCAGTCCAAGGGACTCTCAAGAGTCTTCTCCAACACCACAGTTCAAAAGCATCAATTCTTCAGTGCTCAGCTTTTTTCACAGTCCAACTCTCACATCCACACATGACTACTGGAAAAACCATAGCCTTGACTAGATGGACTTCTGTTGGCAAAGAAATGTCTCTGCTTTTGAATATGCTATCTAGGTTGGTCATCACTTTTCTTCCAAGGAGTAAGCATCTTTTAATTCCATGGCTGCAGTCACCATCTGCAGTGATTTTGGAGCCCAAAAAAATAAAGTCTGACACTGTTTCCAATGTTTCCCCATCTATTTCCCATGAAGTGATGAGACCAGATGCTATGATCTTCGTTTTCTGAATGTTGAGCTTTAAGCCAACTTTTTCACTCTCCTCTTTCACTTTCATCAAGAGGCTTTTTAGTTCCTCTTCAACAAGGGTGGTGTCATCTGCATATCTGAGGTTACTGATATTTCTCCTGGCAATCTTGATTCCAACTTGTGCTTCTTCCAGCCCAGCGTTTCTCATGATGTATTCTGCATAGAAGTTAAATAAGCAGGTTGACAATATACAGCCTTGATATACTCCTTTTCCTATTTGGAACCAGTCTGTTGTTCCATGTCCAGTTCTAACTCTTGCTTCCTGACCTGCATACAGATTTCTCAAGAGGCAGGTTAGGTGGTCTGGTATTCCCATCTCTTTCAGAATTTTCCACAGTTTATTGTGATCCACACAGTCTTTAGCCAGATGTTATATAGCTAATAGCAGGCTGCTAATTAGAGGAAGGAAATGTCTCAAAACTCAGAGACTGGCACTAGGCCCCTCTCCCACACATGCATTTTGAGATAACATTGGCACAAGATGAGTTGTCCCAGGCCATAAAATGACTGACATGAATCTTGAAGAAAGGCCTGTTTCCAAGCAAATACATACTCTCATTAACATAGCTTAAGAGAACATTTGCATAAGTAAAACATACTGGTTTGTCAAGTCAGTTGTGAGTCTTACGCAGAACCAACTTGCAGAAAGACAGAGTCTAGGGTAAATAGATAGTTCATTAACATACCTTAAGAAAAGATATTCCAATAAGAAAAATGCATTGGTAGGCTCAAGGTTTGAGAAAAGTTCAGGTGGAACCAGGTGTCCTCAGGGAAACACAGAGTTTGAAAGGAATACTCCTTTTAATTTTGTAAAGAGAAGGGAAAAAAATCTTGTAGTGTGTTTTTTCTTGCAGCTTAAGAGAGAGATAAAAAAATGTCTGACACTTGCAGCCTATTTCCTCCCTTTGAAGACTTCTAGCCTTCCTGCCTCTTGCCCTCTCAGTTCCAAAGAATAGCAAGGAGAGATAAGAAAGCCTTCCTCAGCCAACAATGCAAAAAATAGAGAAAAACAATAGAATGGGAAAGACTAGAGATTTCTTCAAGAAAATTGGAGATACCAAAGGAGCATTTCATGCAAAGATGGGCACAATAAAGGATAGAAATTGTATCAACCTAACAGAAGCAGAAGATATTAAGAAGAGATGGCAAGAATACACAGAAGAACTATACAAAAAAGATCTTCACAACCCAGATAACCACGGTGGTGTGATCAGTCACCTAGAGCCAGACATCCTGAAATGCAGTCAAGTGGGCCTTAGGAAGCATCACTACAAACAAAGTTAATGGAAATGGAGGAATTCCAGTTGAGCTATTCTATTTCAAATCCTGAAAGATGATGCTGTGAAAGTGCTGCACTCAATATGCCAGCAAATTTGGAAAACTCAGCAGTGGCTACAGGACTGGAAAAGGTCAGTTTTCATTCCAATCCCAAAGAAAGGCAACCCCACAAAATGTTCAAACTACTGAACAATTGCACTCATCTCACATGCTAGCAAAGTAATGCTCAAAATTCTCAAAGCCAAGCTTCAACAGTATGTGAACTGTGAAATTCCAGATGTTCAAGCTGGATTTAGAAAAGGCAGAGGAACCAGAGACCAAATTGCCAACATCTGTTGGATCATCCACAAAGCAAGAGAGTTCCAGAAAAATACCTACTTCTGCTTTATTGACTATGCCAAAGCCTTTGACTGTGTGGATCACAACAGATTATGGAAAGTTCTTAAAGAGATGGGAATACCAGACCACCTGATCTGTCTCCTGAGAAATCTGTTTGCAGGTCAAGAAGCAATAGTTAGAACTGGACATGGAACAACAGACTGGTTCCAAATGGGGAAAGGAGTACGTCAAGACTGTATAGTGTCACTCTGCTTATTTAACTTATATGGAGAGTATATCATGTGAAATGCCTGGCTGGATGAAGCACAGGCTGCAATCAAGATTGCCGGGAGAAATATCAATAACTTCAGATATGCAGATGACACCACCCTTATGGCAGAAAGCAAAGAACTAAAGAGCTTCTTGGTGAAAGAGAAAGAGGAGAGTGAAAAAGCTGGCTTAAAATACAACATTCAGAAAACTAAAATCATGGCATCCAGTCCCATCATTTCATGCGAATAGATGGAGAAACAATGGAAACAGTGACAGACTTTATTTGGGGGGGCTCCAAAATCACTGCAGATGGTGACTGCAGCCATGAAATTAAAAGATGCTTGCTCCTTGGAAGAAAAGCTATGACCAACCTCGACAGCATATTGAAAAGCAGAGACATTACTTTGCCAACAAAGATTCATATAGTCAAAGTTATGGTTTTTCCCCTAGTCATGTATGGATGTGAGAGTTGAACTATGAAGAAAGCTGACCACTGAAGAACTGATGCTTTTGAACTGTCATGTTGGGGAAGACTCTTGAGAGTCCCTTGGACTGCAAGGGGATCCAACCAGTCCATCTTAAAGGAAATCAGTCCTGAATGTTCATTGGAAGAACTGATGCTGAAACTGAAGCTCCAATACTTAGGCCACCTGATGTAAAGAACTGACTCATTGGAAAAGACCCTGATGCTGGACAAGATTGGTGGCGGCAGAAGAAGGGGTCAACAGAGGATGAGATGGTTGAATGGCATCACCAACTCAGTGGACATGAGTTTGAGTAAGCTCCAGGAGTTGGTGATGGACAGGGAAGCCTGGTGTACTGCACAAAGAGTCAAATACAAGTGAGCAACTGAACTGAACTAATACTGGTTGGTGAGGATGTTGCAGAGGGTGGAGGTAGGTTGGGGGTGGGGGGCAGGAACCGCAAACCAAGACCTTGCCCTAAGGCTGCACTACTGTTTCCTGATTGTTCCTCCCTTGTCTCAGCATTCCCTGTCTTCCCTATTTAGCATTTTTCAACCTGTCATTTGGAACTCAGGGAATGTCTTAGAGACTGAATGAAGCCCATTTCTTACAAGAAAGAAATGGGGGACACAGGAAGACTTCAAAAGAATGAAAACCAGTTAACTTCAGGAAGACTAAACATTATATTCAATAGTGTAAAGTTGGAAAATATTCTATTGTGATTTGTACTACGAAATATATATTTGGTCTTTGTTTTCATTTCTGGCACAGAACTCAGGAAATCCTTGAAATTTCCTATGGTGATAGAGCAATAAACGTGTCTTTTGTTATGTTAATGAAGTGGCTTTAATGTTAAACCTAATGAGTGGGTTGGATGCTGAAAGAACCAGCCTTGTGGTTAGAGTTTGGAACTTTCATTCCCACCCTCCTGACCTCCAGGGAAGGGAAAGTCGCTGGCAATTGAGTTCAATCACCAATAGCCAATGAGTTAATCAATCATGCCTATGTAATGAAGCCTCCATAAAAACCCAAATAAAGTTGGTTTGGAGACCTTCCAGGTTGGTGGTATGCTCAGAGAAGGCATGGATGCACCATGCCTTTTTCCATATCTTGCTTTAAACATCTCTTCCATCTGGCTGTTTTTGAGTTATATCCTTCTATAACAAACTAGTAATCTAGTAAGTAAAATGTTTTTTTTTCTGAGTAATATGAAATGTGCTAGCAAATTAATCAGTCCCACAGAGGGAGTCATTTGAACCTCCGATCTGTGGCTGGTTGGTCAGAAACTCAGATGATACAGTAGGCTTGTGACCGGCTTCTGAAGGGCTGGGCGCAGGGGGCATACTTGTAGGACCTAATGCTATCTCCAAATAGTGTCAAAATAGAGTTAAATTATAGGACACTCAGCTGATATCTCGGAGCATTGCTTGGTGTATAGGGAAAAACTTCATATTTGGTGACCAAAAGTGTCAGAAATGAACCACTCCATGTCAACAGTAAGGGAGACACAGGAGGCGAAAGACTGAGTTTTTCTAACATAGATGCTGCTTTTATTAAGCATCTGTGAAACTTGAAGCATCTTGAAACTGTGCAAGCTTGAATGAAAAAGAGTCTGTTAGATGAGAGATGCTTGGTCATATAAAGCCACATGATCAGTTAAGGTCTTAAATTTTATTTATCAAATAGTTTTAATCACGGAAGTGCCAATTTTCTCCATGGAAAATGGGTTGGAAAACTGAACATATATAAGTGGGTTAGGAGGCTACTGAAATGTTAATGTGAAAAATGACAATGACTTGGATTAAGATGGTGGCTGTGGAGGTAAATAATTTATTGCATTTGAAATATATATTAAAGGTAGATTCAATAGGACTGTCCATAGAATAAACAGGAAAATGAGAGAAAAAGTGGTATCCAAAGTTTGGCTTTAAAAATATAGAAGGTTTTATTCTATTTATATAGATTTTCTAAAGTAGTTCACATGCATTATCTGATTTGATCACCATAATAATGCAATTATTATTAAAAGATATAATATAAACAAGAGATCAACATTATCCCTTTTACAGACAAAGGAAAGAAGGTTCAAAGGAGTCATGGGGGCTATCTGCTTTTAATCTAGTAATTAACCCACAGCTGAGACCAGAACCAAATTCTATAATACAGATCTTCCTCTGCTTATGATGGATGTTACATCCTGATAAATCCATTTAAGTTGAAAATAGAGTTATTTGAAGATGCACCTAACCAACAAAACATCATAACTTAGGTTAGCCTACCTTCATGGGCTCAGAACAAATATATTAGCCTCCAGTTGTTCAAAATCATCTCATACAAAGCCTCTTTTATAAAAAAAAAAAGTTTTGGATGTATCATGTACTTTGTTGAATACTGTTCTGAAAGTGAAAACCAGGATGGTTGTATGGGTACAGAATGGTTGTACCTGTATCATCTGTTTAGTTTGATCTTGTGGCTGTCTGGAGGCTGTGGTTCACTACTGCTGCCCAGCATCACAAGAGTTTATTGTGCTACTTATCACTAGCCCAGGAAAAGATGAACACTAGGAATTCAAATTATGGTTTCTGCTGAATGTGTATTGCTTTCACACTATCATAAAGTCATAAAAGTGAGTGAAGTTGCTCAGTTGTGTCCAACTCTTTGTGACCCCATGGGCTGTAGCCTACCACACTCCTCCGTCCATGGGATTTTCCAGGCAAGAGTACTGGAGTGGGTTGCCATTTCCTTCTCCAGAGGATCTTCCCAACCCAGGGATTGAACCTGGGTCTCCCACATTGTAGGCAGATGCTTTACCATCTGAGTGTCTGAGTTACCAGGGAAGTCCTACAGTCATAAAATTGCAAGTCAAACCATCATAAACTGGTGGTCACCTATACTGGTCCAAGGCTCTTTTTCGTAGTGAGTAGATTTCCTCCCTCAGTATGTGTTTAAGAAATACAAGAGGGGACTCAGAAAGATGTTTCTGCCAAGTCCTCAATCACTACAAAACTCCCAGCCAAACTCTTCACCAAGTAAATCAAAGCCAGTAATCTTGAACCAATACTAATAATATCAATTGCATTTTATTGACACCTTCACAACCTTCCAAACCTTTAACATCATTTCATTTGTCCAGTGGTAAAGAATCTGCCAGAGGATGAGACAGTTGGATGGCATCACTGACTCGATGGACATGAGTTTGAGCAAGCTTTGGGGGTTGGTGATGGATAGGAAAGTTTGGCATGCTGCAGTACATGGGGTTGAAGAGAGTCAGAAACTATTGAGCAACTGAACTAAACTGAAAGAATCTACTCTACTTGAGAGACGTAGTTTGGATCCTTGGGTCAGGAAGATCCCCTGGAGGAGAATATGGCAGCCCACTCTAGTATTCTTGCCTGGAAAATTTCATGGGTAGAAGAGCCTGGTGGGCTACAGTCCATGAGGTCACAAAGAGTCAGACACAACTGAGTGCGTGCATGCACACACACACACACACACACACACACACACACACACACACACACATACATTTGTCATAAATTCTTTGGAACAGATACTAATATCAATCCTTTTAGGGTTAAGGAAACTAAGGCCCAGAAAAAAAAACTAATTTGCCTCAGCAGACAGAACTAGTAATTGGTCAAACCAAGATATACCAGAGCCTACGCTATGTTGCCCTTTATGAAATCAAGAAGAAAATTTAATAATAAAAACATGATTGCACAAAAATGAATTCAAACTCAAAAGATGGACATTGCAGTGCTGACTTTGTCACTGGCTATAGTCTTTATTTCTTTCCCCTAAACCCTTCCATGCCTCATCCAGAGCCTCAATTCTACCTGAAAAATGAAAGACTTTTATTACATTATTTCTAAAGCTCCGAGTCATTTTCTTCTTGTTTATAGGTAATTATATTTTCAAGAGTTAGCTAATACAGTTTGTGTTACTGCCTGCCAATCTTCTCACTGACTGTCCCCACCCAATTTTCTCTTCTGGCTTGAAAACCTCCCACTACCCCAGACTCTTAGGGAGTTCTCAGCTGCCTTTCAGAATATTCAAGAAACATCAGCTCCGTTGATAGCTTGGCAATTAACTCATCCTGCTAACACACTCTCTCTGTGCTACGTGCTAAATTGCAGAGGGTGTTTATCATATGTCAGGCTGACAGCCTCCTGCTGTTGGCTTTGATTTGCTAAATACCTGCAAAGATGAGGTGCCTGGAACACCTGGTCTGCAGAGCAGGCTGTGCAGAGGAGCCTTAGGCAGCATCTCAAGAGGATCCAGTGTGCCTTCCTATGTCCCTCACCCACCCACCCCTCTGCATTTCAGAGAGAAGTGAAGAGAAAGGGACATAACCTTGAATGAACTGAGACAGACCTTATTCTGGACTGAAATGAAGTGAACTTAACCAAGGGAGGTGGGAACCCACTCCCATCCCTTTGCCCTGGCTGAGGCTATCATGATAAACTAATGAACAATTACAGTGTTATTATTATGTACCAGGAACAATGCCAAATAACATCACCTGCACAAACTTATTTCATCTTTACAGCACCCCCAGGAGTTTAAATAACATATCCCCAGTTATCCAGCAGGCGGTTTGTTGTTCACTCACTAAGTCATGTCCAACTTTGTGACCTCATGAACTGCAGCACTCCAAGCTCCCCTGTCCTTCCACTAACTCCTGGAGCATGCTCAAATTCACCACTGAGTCAGTGATGCTATCTAACAGTCTCATCCTCTGTCGCCCCCTTCTCCTTTTGCCTTCAATCTTTCCCAGCATCAGAGTCTTTTCCAATGAGCTGGCTCTCTGCATAAGGTGGCAAAAGTATTGGAGCTTCAGTATCAGTCCTTCCAATGAATATTCAGGATTGATTTCCTTTAGGATTGACTGGTTTGAGCTCCTTGCAGTCCAAGGAACTCTCAAGAGTCTTCTTCAGCACCGTGATTCAAAAGTATCAATTCTTTGGTGCTCAGCCTTCTTTATGGTTCAGCTCTTACATCTGTACATGTGGGTACATGTATATGCATGCAGGTGGGTAGTATAGCAGAATAGGATTTGCCTGGTTCAGATCTCACTTCAGCCGAAGAATCTACCATTAGGTCTTTTAATCCCTTCTTGTTCTCCACATCCCAGTCATAGCTGTGCATTTTGAAAGGCAGTAACGAAACAGCAAGAAAAATGCTTTCTGCTATGTTTTTCCTTTTCAGTTATCTAATCCCACTGCTCAGTTAAGGGGCAGTGGTCCCAATTCAAGCTGTGAAGATGCAATCTAGACACTGATAGAAAGAGATTTGATGAATGGCCGAACAGAGCATTCCTTTGAGACTCTTCTTTCCTCTATCTCATGCTGACTCTGGCTCCACTCAGTCTCAGTCTTTGAATTTGCAAGTTGAAAGGCAATGGTCAGTTGGTTCAGTTGGACATAGTACTTTATTGAAAATACTAAAATGCTAAAAACCAGGTACCACTGTGAATATTTAATATTTGTTGAGGTCAGACATTCTTGAATGAGAATTTTGGTTTTTGTATGTACAATCTCTGCCATCTTAGGCAGTTGACTTAGCTCTGAGCCTTGGTGTCCTCATCTCTCATATGCAGGTGGTATCATATATACTCTCCTCAAAGGCTTGGATAAGGATTAAAATGTAAACTTTACAGTGGGGTGAGGAAGCATGGGACTGTGGAAATGCATGTGCTTTTTTTTTTTTTCTTTTTAAAATTTATTTATTTTTATTGAAGGATAATTGTTTTACAGAATTTTGCTGTTTTCTGACAAACCTCAACATGAATCAGCCATAGGTATTTCTCTGAGACTTCAAAACATTGAATAAGTCACCCAGTATTTGTGAGTCCATGTTCTTCTGGACTGTGTCTATAGGACACAGTGTCCTACAACTGTCTGTAGGAATAAGAACACTGATTGGAGGGTTGTGTGAGGAACTAAGTGAGATAGGGCATTAAAAATGCCAAGAGCAGAGACTGCCACAGACTACTCACTCAGCATGGTTCTTTCTGTTGACACATCCCTATTTTAATTTCTTAATTATTTTGCACTCAAATATAGACTATATGACTTTATATGTTCGTGGAGAAAAGAATATTAATTAGGTTGTTGACCATAAGCATCATTCAGGAATTCACGTGTTTTATATCTTTGGAGATCAATTAGCTTCTCCTAACTTTCATAGTTAGGAGTTATGGACTTAAGTCACACAAATGTATCCAAGTCAGAAGCAGAAAAAAGTGGTGAGCAAAATGGTGTAGTGACATGGTGTCAACGCACAGTCATGAAACAGCTCTCGAATGCCGGTGAGCAAATATCATCACAGCCTGTTGATTCTGTGTGTGAACAGTAGGGCAATTTTCCCTTGAATCTGCTAAGCTCGAGTAAGGGACATGCCAAGGCCCCGTTCATTTACTGGAAGTAAGTGGTGGCCTGTTGTGTCTGCTCTTTCCAAACTAGGGCTTTTGTACCAGGATCTCAAGGTCCCACAATTGACAAAACACCACTGTTTCTCAGTCTTTTATTCCTCTTCAATGTAAAGTCATTTTACTTGCTCTTCAGTTAGGAGTGGGTAATTATAGCTCTTGGGAAGTATCAAAGGAAAAATGGCTCCATGCTGGGTTTATATAAAAGTGCAGTTGTCATGGCCCTTGGGAGAAAGGGGCTGGAATTTGCTAGACACAGGGCAGAACCTTTCTATAGCCCTTGGGAGGAGTCTATTATGAAGAGACACAGAGATAATTCTCTTCTCCAGGAGCTGACTGCACCTATGAGGGAACTGGAAATGCGTAGATTTCTTCTCAAAAACTAACTTCTAGGCCAAGAGAAGAATGTGGTGATCTCAGACCCCTGGCACAGAAAGCCTAGTAAGTGAGGCCAATAACCAAATCACAAACACAATAACCTACCAATAATTTCAACCACTGAAACGCTGTAGCCAAACAAAGGGATCTGTTGAAAAAGACAAGCTGATGAGCAGAAAAAAGTCCTGCATTTAGAGTCAGAGAAATCTTGACTAGCTCCTGATTTTGTGACCTGGAATAAGTTATCCATCTTCTCTCAATGTGGGCTTATTTTTCTTTAAGAAGGGATAGTAACGTCCACCTCAGTAGAATTTTGTGAGGATTAAGTGAGATAACATACACAAAATTTGCTTACTGATTTCTGGCATGGAGCATGGACAAATGCATGGTCACACTTTTTCATTCTAAATCCACAGGGGAAAAGGGGATTCTTTTGGAGTGTTGCAGGTTTTAGTTTGTCCTCTGTCTTCCATGTTTAAAAGTTACAGTACACTAATGCATATATATGGAATTTAGAAAGATGGTAACGATAAGCCTGTATGCGAGACGTCAAAAGAGACACAGATATATAGAACAGTCTTTTGGACTCTGTGGGAGAGGCAGAGGGTGGGATGATTTGGGAGAATGGCATTGAAACATGTATAATATCATATAAGAAACGAATTGCCAGTCCAGGTTTGATGCAGTATATAGGATGCTTGAGGCTGGTGCACTGGGACGACCCAGAGGGATGGTATGGGGAGGGAGGTGGGAGGGGGGTTCAGGATTGGGAACACGTGTACACAAGAGAAGAATCTCCACATGGACATCATCAGATGGTCAACACCAAAATCAGATTGATTATATTCTTTGTAGCCAAAGATGGAGAAGCTCTATACAGTCCACAAAAACAAAACCAGGAGCTGACTGTGTCTCAGATCATGAACTCGTTTTACCAAATTCAGACTCAAATTGAAGAAAGTAGGGAAAACCGCTAGACCTTTCAGGTATGACCTAAATCAAATCCCTTATGATTATACAGTGGAAGTGAGAAATAGATTTAAGGGCCTAGATCTGATAGATAGAGTGCCTCATGAACTATGGAATGAGGTTCGTGACATTGTACAGGAGACAGGGATCAAGACCATCCCCATGGAAAAGAAATGCAAAAAAGCAAAATGGCTGTCTGGGGAGGCCTTACAAATAGCTGTGAAAAGAAGAGAAGCAAAAAGCAAAGGAGAAAAGGAAAGATATAAGCATCTGAATGCAGAGTTCCAAAGAATAGCAAGAAGAGATAAGAAAGCCTTCTTCAGCGATCAATGCAAAGAAAAAGAGGAAAACAATAGAATGGGAAAGACTAGAGATCTCTTCAAGAAAATTAGAGATACCAAGGGAACATTTCATGCAAAGGTGGGTTTGATAAAAGACAGAAATGGTATGCACCTAACAGAAGCAGAAGATATTAAGAAGAAGTGGCAAGAATACACAGAAGAACTGTACAAAAAAAGATCTTCATGACCCAGATAATCATGATGATGTGATCACTAATCTAGAGCCAGACATCCTGGAATGTGAAGTCAAGTAGACCATAGAAAGCATCGCTACGAACAAAGCTAGTGGAGGTGATGGCATTCCAGTTGAGCTCTTTCAAATCCTGAAAGATGATGCTGTGAAAGTGCTGCACTCAATATGGCAGAAAATTTGAAAAACTCAGCAGTGGCCACAGGACTGGAAAAGGTCACTTTTCATTCCAATCCCAAAGAAAGGCAATGCAAAAGAATGCTCGAACTACCACACAATTGCACTCATCTCACATGCTAGTAAAGTAATGCTCAAAATTCTCCAAGCCAGACTTCAGCAATACATGAACCGTGAACTTCCTGATGTTCAAGCTGGTTTTAGAAAAGGCAGAGGAACCAGAGATCAAATTGCCAACATCTGCTGGATCATGGAAAAAGCAAGAGAACTCCAGAAGAACATATATTTCTGCTTTATTGACTATGCCAAAGCCTGTGACTGTGTGGATCACAATAAACTGTGGAAACTTCTGAAAGAGATGGGAATACCAGACCACCTAACCTGCCTCTTGAGAAATCTGTATGCAGGTCAGGAAGCAACAGTTAGAACTGGACATGGAACAACAGACTGGTTCCAAATAGGAAAAGGAGTACGTCAAGGCTGTATATTGTCACCCTGCTTATTTAACTTCTATGCAGAGTACATCATGAGAAACACTGGACTGGAAGAAACACAAGCTGGAATCAAGATTGCCGGGAGAAAAATCAATAACCTCAGATATGCAGATGACACCACCCTTATGGCAGAAAGTGAAGAGGAGCGAAAAAGCCTCTTGAGGACAGTTAAAGATGAGAGTGAAAAAGTTGGCTTAAAGCTCAACATTCAGAAAATGAAGATCATGGCATCTGGTCCCATCACTTCATGGGAAATAGATGGGGAAACAGTGGAAACAGTGTCAGACATTTTTGGGGGGGGCTCCAAAATCACTGGAGATGGTGACTGCAGCCATGAAATTAAAAGACGCTTACTCCTTGAAAGAAAAGTCATGACCAACCTAGATAGTATATTCAAAAGCAGAGACATTACTTTGCCAACTAAGGTCCATCTAGTCAAGGCTATGGTTTTTCCAGTAGTCATGTATGGATGTGAGAGTTGGACTGTGAAGAAGGCTGAGCACTGAAGAATTGATGCATTTGAACTGTGGTGTTGGAGAAGACTCTTGAGATTCCCTTGGACTGCAAGGAGATCAACCTTGGGATTTCTTTGGAAGGAATGATGCTAAAGCTGAAGCTCCAGTACTTTGGCCACCTCATGCGAAGAGTTGACTCATTGGAAAAGACTCTGATGCTGGGAGGGATTGTGGGCAGGAGGAGAAGGGGATGACAGAGGATGAGATGGCTGGGTGGCATCATGGACTCGATGGACATGAATCTGAGTGAACTCCGGGAGTTGGTGATGGACAGCAAGGCCTGGCGTGCTGTGATTCATGGGGTCGCAAAAAGTCAGACACGACTGAATGACTGAACTGAACTGAACTGTACACCCGTGGTGGATTCATGTTGATGTATGGCAAAACCAATACAATATTGTAAAGTAAAAAAAAAAAAAGAACATTTTGTGCAATGACAAAGTTTGGTATTGACAAACAGAAAAAAAAAAAAAAGGAACGCTCGGACTTAGGTATTAAATGATACCAAGGCCCTTTGTTGAACATTTACTACATCCTGGCCTGAAGCCATGTGATTGACATGCATTTATCATTAAGTGGTACCTATCATCATCACCTCCTTTTTACAGAGTAAGAGACTAAGCTCTAGCTTTAAGTACCTGCTTTGGTGACCTAGTTAGAAAGGAGCAGGATGGAATCCAGGTCTACCAGGAGCCAAAACACTAAACAACTGTACTTTTCAGCTACTCTGAATTCTTGGCTGCTTGACCTCATTTATCCCTATGGTTTTTTTTCCCCTCTCTTCCTGACCTCTTTTCAGTATCTTTTCTACGGTGAAGTCTTAATTCATTTGGGATTTGTAAGCATTCCGATGTTGAGGCTACCAATGCACATTGTTCAGGAGCCACTTGCTTCATATGCACCATAAATGAGTGGTGTTCTGGGTATGTTTACACCACTTCAAGAAGCAAAAGGTCAAGTACAACCATAGACTTAGTGTTCTTGTTCTTCTTTCCTCATTAAATCAAGTCATCTCAACTGGCAAACACTTATCCTTCCTAACTCATTTCCTATCTGTCTATGCTGTTGCTATTGTTCAGTCACTAAGTTGTGTCTGCCTTTTTGCAACCCCATGGATTGCAGCACACCAGGCTTCTCTGTCCTTCACTGTCTCCTAGAGTTTGCTCTAACTCATATCCATTGAATCAATGACACCATCCAACCATCTCATTCTCGGTTGCCCCCTTCTACTTCTATGACACTGAGCTGAAGTAGCTTTTAAGTTTACCTTGTTTATCTCTTTTGCTTTCTACCAAAGACCCTGGGCCTCCTAGAGGTTAGTATTAATAATAGCAGTATAGTAGTAGTAGTCAAAGCAGTAGCAATAGCCTCAGTCAGAATGGTTGTAGCAGCAGCATTATGCTCACTATGAACTGGACAGAATGCTATGCACTTTATTTGCACTATTGCAGTTAGGTTTTATAAGTAACTGTGAAGAACAAACATTATTTTTATCTTCACTTATAGGTAAAGAAATAGCGAATATATAGTTCATTCAGGGTCTGCTAATCAAGTAATGACACTGAAGTATTTGCACTTTATCAGTGTTCAGTTAATATGAAATAGCAAGTCCAACTTAAAGGCATTGTCACATTAGATTCCCTCATACCACCTCACATCACCGCATATGAGTTTGGTGGATGACTGTTTTCTGAAATGCACAAAACCATGTAAGTGAGGAAGATAAAATTAGAAAGTATAGAAATGCAGAGAATAACTGTGAATGAGACTGTTAGACCTTTTGTAAAGAATTAGAACAGGGATCAGAAAACTATGACCTGTGGGCCAAATCCACTCCAGCACTGGTTTTTGTAAATAAAGTTGTATTGAGATATAATCAAGTCCATCCATTTATATATTGTCTGTGGCTCTTTTCAGGCAACAATGGCACAGATGAGTAGTTGCAACAGTGACTGTATGACCTGCAAAAGTGAAAACATCTATTTGTCTTTTGACAGAAAAAGTCTTCTGACCCCTGGCCTGGCTTAGAACATCACTGGTTCTAAAGATCTACTATAGTCCTCCCAGATCACTTACCAGCCTCCCACTGCTCCTCAGAGGTAATTTCTAGTCTAAATTTTGGATGAGCCATTATCTGGCTTACTAAGAAAAAAGTTTTAACACATATATATTCACCTGCAATATTTTATATTGTTTTGCTTGCTTTTGTTGAAGGAAACTTTTAATTGAAATATACATAGAGAAGTACACAAACCATAAATTTGCAGCATGCTGAATGTTTATAGAATAAAGGCAGCACTAGTAATAGTCAGTGGTGACAGGGTTCTTACCCCTGTTGATGTATAGAACATCACCAGGACTTCAGAACACACTCTCATGCACCTCCTCAGTCAGTATCCCTTCCTGAGAGTGGGAACAATTATAACATCTATTACCATCCATTAGTTTTGCCTCTTTATTATGAAAATGAAACCGTTGATGTGTAAGCTTGTATTTGGCTTTGCTAATCTTTGCTAAATATTGTGTCTGTGAGATTCATCCGTTTTATTGCATAAAGCAGTAATTTGTCAATTTTCATTACTCTAGTATACCATTATATGATTATTCTACAGTACTCTCAGTATTTTAATTATTATTCAGTTGTATTTTTAATTTCCATTATGATTTTTTTCTAGTCTCAAAAAATTTAAAGGTTTTTAAGTTTCCTTTACTGTTAATTATTTCTTTAAATCTATCCCTTTACAAAAGTTATTTCTAAATGTATTGTGATCATATAATGTGTTCTAATAATGTACATATCCTAAAATTTATCAATATTTGCTCTATGACCTAGTACTAGATTTGTTTTGTGAACGTTCCATAGGTGCTTCAAAAAAATGTGTTCCATAGTTGTTTAAGGCAGAGTTCTCTGTACATTATTATACCACGCTTATTATTTGTGTATTCAAATTTCTATATCCTACTAATTTTCCATCTGCTTGTCTTAAAATTGAGAAAGATATCTTGAGAATTTCCACCATGATGATGGATCTTTCAATGTGCCCATGTAGTTCCATCATGGGTTATATCTATATGTATGTCTTTGTTGTTGTTCAGTCACTAAGTCGTGTCCAACTCTTTGCAACCCCATGGACTGCAGCACACCAGGCTTCCCTGCCCTTCACTGTCCACTGGAATTTGCTCAAACTTATCTCCATTGAATTGGTGATATCATCTGACCAACGCATCCTCTTTCACCCCCTTCTCCTCCTGCTATAACATTTTCTTAGATACCTATAATTTTAGAATTATTATGTCTTCCTTATAATTAAACCTATCATTATATGATCATTTAATAATGATTTACTTGATCACTATTCATGCTCTTTTTCTTAAAGTATAATTTGCCTTATTACCCAGCTATATATTGCTTGGTATTTGCCTGATGTGCCTGTTTCCATCATTTTTCTTTCAGTCTTCTCATTAATATTTTAAATGTGTCTTTTAAATATCATAGAATTGGTTTTTAAAAAATTTAATCTGGTAGTCTCTGTCTCCCAGTTAACAGGCATAGTTCACTGTAATTGTTATTGTTGCAGAAAAGAAAGTGAAATGCAAAAGGATAGTCACATCCCAGGTCATGTCTAAGACCCTGAATGGCTGCCTAGTGTGGGTTCTTGGCTTCACACAGGAATTAATTGAGGAGGGAGCCATAGTACAGTCAAAGAAGGTATATTCAGGGAGGAAACACTCCATAGACAGGGTGTGGGCCATCTTGGAAGACAAGAGAGACACCAGGCTATGGGGTTGTCAGTTTTTATGAGTGGGTAATTTTATAGGCTAATGAGTGGGAGGAGTATTCCAGTTATTTTGGAGAAAGGGTGGGATATCCACGAATCAGGCTGCTGCCCACTCTTTGACCTTTATGATTGGCCTTGAAACTGTCATAGCACCTGTAGGTATGTCATTTAGCTTGCTAATATGTTACAATGAGTGTATACTGAGGCTCAAGGCCTAGTGGAAGTTGACTTATCCATCCATCTTGAATTTATTTGGTTCTGATCATTTTATGCTGTGTCTTCAGGCTGTGTCACTCTTTTAAAGGTTGTGTCCTGCTTCTTTCTTGTCATATTCCAGTTCAGTCACTCAGTCATGTCCAACTTTGAAACCCCATGGACTGCAGCATACCAGGCTTCCCTGTCCATAACCAACTCCCAGAGTTTACTCAAACTCATGTCCATCAAGTCATCCAACCATCTCATCCTCTGTCATTCCCTTCTCCTCCTACCGTCAATCTTTCCCAGCATCAGAGTCTTTTCCAATAAGTCAGTTCTTCACATCAGGTGACCAAAATATTGGAGTTTCAGCTTCAACATCAGTCCTTCCAATGAATATTCAGGACTGATTTCCTTTAGGATGGACTGGTTGGATCTCCTTGCAGTCCAAGGGACTCTCAAGAGTCTTCTCCAAAACCACAGGTCAAAAGCATGAATTCTTCAGGGCTCAGCTTTCCTTATGGACCAACTCCACATCCATACATGACTACTGGAAAAACCATAGCTTTGACTAGATGAACCTTTGTTGGCAAAGTAATGTCTCTGCTTTTTAATATGCTGTCTATGTTAGTCATAACTTTCCTTCCAAGGAGCAAGCGTCCTTTAATTTCATGGTTGCAGTCACCATCTGCACTGATTTTGGAGCCCCCCAAAAATAAAGTCAGCCACTGTTTCCACTGTTTCCCCATCTATTTGCCATGAAGTGATGGGACCAGATGCCATAACCTTAGTTTTCTGAATCTTCAGTTTTAAGCCAACTTTCTCACTCTCCTCTTTCACTTTTATCAAGAGACTCTTTAGTTCTTCGCTTTCTGCCATAAGGGTGGTGTCATCTGCATATCTGAGGTTATTGATATTTCTCCTGGCAATCTTGATTCCAGCTTGTGATTCATCCACTCCAACATTTCTCATGATGTACTCTGCATAGAAGTTAAATAAGCAGGGTGACAATATACCAAATATACCACCTTGATGTACTCCTTTCCTGATTTGGAACCAGTCTGTTGTTCCATGTACAGTTCTAACTGTTGCTTCTTGACCTGCATACAGATTTCTCAGGAGGCAGGTCAGGTGGTCTGATATTCCCATCTCTTTAATAATTTTCCACAGTTTGTTGTGATCCACACAGACAAAGGCTTTGGCATAGTCAATAAAGCAGAAGTAGATGGTTTTCTGAAACTCTCTTGCTTTTTGGATGATCCAGCTGATGTTGGCAATTCAATCTCAGGTTCCGTTGCCTTTTCTAAATCCAGCTTGAACATCTGGAAGTTCACGGTTCACATATTGTTGTAGCCTGACTTGGAGAATTTTGACCATTACTTTGCTAGCATGTGAGATGAGTGTTATTGTGCGGTAGTTTGAACATTGTGTGGCATTGTCTTTCTTTGGGATTGGAATGAAAACTGACCTTTTCCAGTCCTGTGGCCACTGCTGAGTTTTCCAAATTTGCTGTCATATTGACTGCCGCACTTTCACAGCATCATCTTTCAGGATTTGAAAGAGCTCAACTGGAATTCCATCACCTCCACTAGCTTTGTTCTTAGTGATGCTTCCTAAGGCCCACTTGACTTTGCATTCCAGGATGTCTGGCTCTAGATGAGTGATCACACCACTGTGATTATCTGGGTCATGAAGATCTTTTTTGGTATAGTTTTATGTATTCTTGCCACCTCTTCTTAATATCTTCTGCTTCTGTTAGGTCCATACAATTTCTATCCTTTATTGTGCCCATCTTTGCATGAAAAGTTCCTTTGGTATCTCTAATTTTATTGAAGAGATCTCTATTTTTTCCCATTCTATTGTTTTCCTCTATTTCTTTTCATTGATCACCGAGGAAGGCTCTTTTCATCACTCCTTGCTATTCTTTGGAACTCTGCATTCAAATGGGTATATTTTTCCTTTTCTCCTTGTCTCATTATTACTAATATATTTGCACTGTTTTCTAGCATTTACTTTATGTTCTTTTTCCCTCTTCATTTTTCTATAACTTTTATGCTAGCAATCCTCTTTTTGATTGGCTAAGATTGTTTTCCAAATATCTCTCTCTTCTTCCACTCTTTTGGTAGTCATATAGTCTTATTTCTACTCTTTTACCCTTAACATTTTACCATGACAACTTAACCTAGCATTTAATCAGCAGAACAGTAAAACCCCCTTCAAGCTACCAAAATCCACCCCCTTTAAAAAGCCATTGCATTATAAATTATGATTTTTTTCTGGTATATAGTAACAATATTTTTGAGTCTAAAACTTCCAACTGTGTTCATTTTCAGAGCCCAATAGTAATAGGGACCCAGGGATTTATATTCCTTCCTTTTCTTTTTACTCTTAAAATTTTCTAAAGAGCTATTGGAACTTAAAGGCATTTTTACTTTGATAAAGTAAAACTAAATAACCATCTTGTAAACAACCTATGCAGGTCAGGAAGCAACAGTTAGAACTGGACATGGAACAACAGACTGGTTCCAAATAGGAAAAGGAGTACGTCAAGCGTGTATATTGTCACCCTGCTTATTTAACTTATATGCAGAGTACATCATGAGAAACGCTGGGATGGAGGAAGCACAAGCTGGAATCAAGATTGCCGGGAGAAATATCAATAACCTCAGATATGCAGATGACACCACTCTTATGGCAGAAAGTGAAGAGGAACTCAAAAGCCTCTTGATGAAAGTGAAAGAGGAGAGTGAAAAAGTTGGCTTAAAGCTCAACATTCAGAAAACGAAGATCATGGCATCTGATCCCATCACTTCATAGGAAATAGATGGGGAAACAGTAGAAACAGTGTCAGACTTTATTTTTTGGGGCTCCAAAATCACTGCAGATGGTGACTACAGCCATGAAATTAAAAGACGCTTACTCCTTGGAAGAAAAGTTATGACCAACCTAGATAGTATATTCAAAAGCAGAGACATTACTTTGCCGACTAAGGTCCGCCTAGTCAAGGCTATGGTTTTTCCTGTGGTCATGTATGGATGTGAGAGTTGGACTGTGAAGAAGGCTGAGCGCCGAAGAATTGGTGCATTTGAACTGTGGTGTTGGAGAAGACTCTTGAGGGTCCCTTGGACTGCAAGGAGATCCAACCAGTCCATTCTGAAGGAGATCAACCCTGGGATTTCTTTGGAAGGAATGATGCTAAAGCTGAAGCTCCAGTACTTTGGCCACCTCATGTGAAGAGTTGACTCATTGGAAAAGACTCTGATGCTGGGAGAGATTGGGGCCAGGAGGAGAAGGGGACGACAGAGGATGAGATGGCTGGATGGCATCATGGACTCAATGGACGTGAGTCTGAATGAACTCCGGGAGATGGTGATGGACAGGGAGGCCTGGTGTGCTGCGATTCATGGGGTCACAAAGAGTTGGACACGACTGAGCAACTGAACTGAACTGAACTGAACTGAAGCAGCCTATGAGATTTCAGAGTGTAAGTAAGACTCAAACAAGACCACATTAGGCTCATATTTAGAAAACAACAGAGCCAACAACAAATGATTAAACACAGCTTCCTGAATGACCTGTGTGATTCTGATGCTACCAGTGGCAGCTCTAGTCCCAATAATCCTCCCACCTCACAGATAAAATGCATTAAGATACACAGTTACTGCTGCTTGAGAGCTTCCAATAGACAACCAACCCTGGCTTTCTTAATCTCCCCTGAGAATCATCCAGCACAATCTTAAATCCTACAAGAAGCCCTTCCTAGCCTCCTTCTCCCTTATGGAGAAGGATATTCCCATTATTTCTCTGGCAGGCATTTTCCTTTGCTGCAGTGAGTAAGTAAACCAAGCAATTTTTCTGAGTGTTCCTGGTGGCTTTTAGTCAGTGGGCTTCAACAGCTTTGATTTCTAGTTTTGAAGATACCAAGTTACTTGCTAAGTAGTGATGAGATCATGTTGGTATTCCTTTTATTCCACCTTAACAGACTTTCTAGTGCTGCAGCCGGCCCAGCAGGTAGGGATCGAAAGTGGTCGACGCACAGTTTGGAAAAAAGAAACTGGAGACTGAATTAAAGTTTTAAAGATGGACCTGGGGGACTCAGGACCTCTAGGATCAGGAGCCCTGTTCCTCAGAGCCACACCACTTTTATTTAGTGTCTCGGCACACAGAGAGTATCTGTTGTGCTATGATAAAATCAGCCTCCTGTCTCCCTGGTCACGTCTCCCATTTTATTGATTACTTTGGACTATCTTTGTTATTTTCTTGTACAAAGGGTATCACCCAGCTGGAGGCCATAAACCTGCATATGGTTTTGGAAAACATCTTGGTGTGTGCACAAGCAACATTCTGCATGTGCACTGACCTGCATTCTAAGGTCCACACTATGTTTTTCCTTAGCTCAGCAGGGCATGACGACCCCAACTAATCAACCGGATGTACTTTTGTTTAGATTATACTGGATTACTATATTTTGTTTTTATTTTTTTCCCATGGTGTTTTTCTCATGGCTTAGCCAGAGCATCAGGCAGCTGATTATTAATGCCTGCTTTCTAGAATAACATATATGGCAAAATCAAGTTGTTTTAATAAAACTGGGATTTGGTGATAGGTTTGACAAAGCATGTCTATAGTGCATGTAGTCTAAGTTTTGAAAATCATACTTTAGGTATTATTAATCTAAGAGGCAAAGGGGCAGTGTAGAAAAGCATCAGAAAAGCTTTGTAGGGTAAACATCATAATTATTCCTCGTAGGTGACTTGCCTGTCCTGAATCATGTCATCTCCATTTGTAATATCAGCTTATTAATAACCTACCCACTGATGTCCTAGTTTTACTGAGAAGAGAACATAGGCAGAGGACTTAAAGTTTTATTTACAGAAATCTATCAATATTGTCAGTGAAATCATGCAATAGCAGCAGTTTTCACTTGGCAGTAAAAATAATCTGATGAACTTTTAATATAATACCATCATCCATATAAATTTCTTCAGAATTCAGAGGGTGAGACCTGACCCAGAATAGCCAAAACAATGCTGAAAGAGAAGAACAAAGTCGGAGAACTGAACTCCAAAGTTTGACTTATTTTAAAGCTACAATAATCAATATAGTGTGGTAATGGCAAAAAGAATTTTTTTAATTAATATTTTTGAAAATACTTCAAATGATTCCAATGTGCAGCCAATTTTGAGAACTAATGGGTTAGAGCAGAACTTTTCAAACTTTATGTTCTTATGAATGTTTGATTTTGTTGAAATGCAAACTCTGATCCAGGAGGTCTGTGGTGGGGCCTGAAATTTTACATTTTTAACAAGCTTCCAGGGATGTTGGTGTTGCTTATCCATGGACCATCTGTGAGTTATGGAATAGAAATGCTAAAAAATGTATTTAAAAGACTAAAGCAAAATAAAAATGGCAAATACCTTCATAACTCAAGTTGATAGCAAAAACTAATATCTTGGCACCTGAGATAGTCACTACCAAAGAAACTGGGAAGAAAATTTTGTGTACAAAAATGTTTTTTGGTTGTAATTTCTCCCTTCTCATCTCCTCACCTTCCCCTTGGATTAAGAAAGAAATAGGCTAGAAAAGTTAAGATCACAATGAGAAAGAAAATCAGAAAAGGCAAAAGAATGAACATCTTAATAAATTTGTTTTATTAGGAATTAAGAAGGAAATTAACTGCTGATGAAAGTTATTTCCACTTTGGCAAAATGAAAAGAATAATTAATATGTATGCTTAACTGCTATTTGTGCAATACTTTTATAAATAATGTACTTTTAAAGAAATGAACCATATATTAATGCACTATGAAATTTTGAGTGTACCACAGATAGATGCTTCAGTAGGTGGGAAATCATATAAGAAACTGGAAAGACTCTAAACATGAACGAATGTTCAACATCCAGTGAGGAAAACTAAATCTGTATTTAGGAAGTTCCTCAGCTCTAAGCAACACTGCCTCTCACCAGTGAATTGCTTTGAATTGCAGGCCAGAAAAAAACAAAAGATTATGCCCAACTATAATCTCCCAAAATAGATATTCTGCAGGTAAAATTTCAAACTTGAGTACCTATTATATATAATGCTTCTCAGGTGGCACAGTGGTAAAGAATCCACTTGCCAATGCAAGAGACAAAAGAGATGCATCATTGAGTCAGGAAGATGCTCTGAAGGAGAAAATGGCAACCTATTCCAGTATTCTTGCCTGGAGAATTCCATGGATAGAGGATCCTGGCAGCCTAAAGTCCAAGGGGTTGCAAAGAGTTGTACACAACTGAGCAAGCACTATGTATAATATCTTGTCAAAGATACAGATAAGCCCTGATCCCTATCCTTAAGTAACCTGTAAATCTAGAAAGGATGCTAAGTATCACTGCTGGACATGATGCTTTAAATTTCTCCTATGAGCTGGAAGTTTGGTCTTGGGCTTCCTGTTTATTTTCTAACTACCTCCGAGTTTTGCTGATTGTAGGAAGACCTCTTTTAATCCCACTAATGCAATACACTTTGAGGATAAAGGGAGTAAAAATATTAGAGTAGGAAACTCTTTTTTTTTTTTTTTGTCTCAGTCTGCCCAGCATATAAACTATTTCAGTCAGAGCAAGACTCACTGTTGAGATGTTGGCAGACAAGCAAACATAAAGCTTTGCAATTTTCAAGAGATTGCCAACTGGGCTGCAGATTCACAATGAAAAAAGATTTAATATCCCAAGAAAGTAGTGGAATGAGGCAGAGAATGAACAGCAGTGGAGCTGAAGTTGTATTATACCTGAATATTCCCATGCTTGCACCTGAACAGTCAGTTCTCAAAGGTGTTATTAGGAATTCCTGCATGAAGAAATCAGCCTGACTTGACAGACTGCTGGGAGAGAATAAACAATTGTGAAATTTAGCAAGAAAGAGACTAGACCTCAGCAGCCAGGTCTTGATAAGCTCTTGCTAATTATAAATCTTTTAATAGGTGCCCTCTACTGATATGAACATTCCTATCATCATCTTCAGAAAAGCTGGAAAATCCTCATTGTCTTCTCTGGGGAATCTGATGTGCTTAAAATGCCAGGAGGCAACTAATATCTTTCTTTGAGGCAAAAGGTTTATTCTAGACATACTCTGTTAGGCCATGGTTGCTGCTCTAACATAGCCAAGTTACATAGGTTTCATGATTAAATTTTATATTCAAGTTACTATTACTCTGTCCCATAGTCAACAGACAAAGCACTCTGTGCAAGGGATCACAAGGGTTCTGGACAAGAGACAGCTGTTTCCATTTAAATTCCATGGATAAGACACGTAATTTTATCCTTACTAAAGATGTAAAGATCAGAGATAATGTCTTTGTGCAGGTTTGGACTGTGGCCTTTTTTTTAAAAATCAGTTTGGCCCTGTTGTGTTGGGTGTAAATATCTTTGTATTTATCCTACTTGGGATTCATTTAACATCTCAGGTCTTAAGGACATTTCTCCATGATTTCTTCAAGTCCTTTTCTGCTTCTTTCTCTTTCCTTTCTTATGACACACTCTGTATGTCTGTTCATACTCATGATATTGTCTGTGAAGTTCTATTCATTTTTCTTTGAAATTATTTTCCTCTGTCTTTTAGACTGAATGATTTTTGTTGATCTATCTTCAAATTCATCTGAATCATCTGCCAGTTTAAATATTTTGTTGATCTGTCTAATTACTTTTTCATTTCAGTTATTGACTTTTCTAAATCCAGGCTTTCATTTTTCCAGGTTCTTTTTTATGATTTCTGTTTCCTTATTGAAAAATCTATTTTATTCATTGTTGGTATCATTTCATTAATTTTTTAAACATGTTTTCCTTCAGTTTTTTGGCTATGTATGTAATAGCTGATTTGAAATCTTTGTTAAATCCTGTATCTGGGAACATAATTTCTATTTGCTTTATTGACTGCTCTTTGTTTTTCCTTGAATATGATTCATACTTTATTTATTTCCACATCTTATAACTTTTTTTAAACCAGATATTTTAGATAACATATTCTATCTCTTTTGGATTCTAATTCTTCATAGCTCCTCCCCCCAAAATTTTGCTGTTCCTGATTTTGTTTCTTTGTTTTGTAACATTACAGGCTAAATCTGTGAAATCTGCCTTTTCTGGAGTGTACAGTCTCTGTTCAAGGAGTTTTTTGTTCTTTCTCTCTCTCTCTCTCTCCTTTTTTTCTTCCTCTCTCTCTCTTTTTTCATTTCTTGAAAGTAATTCTTGTTTTCATCTTGAAGCCTGGTTTCCCAAGGATTACCCTTGGGTCTGCCTAACTTAATAGCCTGACAATTACTGAACACTGTTAGCCAGTGAGGCTCCTGTCCTCTGCCAATTTATCTATATGAATAAGAAAATATGTTATAAATTCAGATTGCTTTAAAATCTGCCTCAGTTTTTACTTTCTGCTGAGTCTTTCTAGTCTTCCCTGTACATGTGTGCTGCTTCAGCCAAGAGTATGTATTTTTGCAGCCACATTTGCTAACTCCAGCTCCATTTGCCATGCATTCCCTGATATCTGTCACTTCCTCTGAAAACATCAGTGAGCTTTGCAACTTTTCCAAATCTAGTGATCCTCCTTTGATTGTGACAGTCACATTTCTGGTTTATAGTCTTCCCTGCCCTGGAAGAAGTTCTATGTTAATGAAAGAAATGGGAATTCTCTCAAGCAAGAATACCACAGACGCCTACTGTTCTTAACCAAAGTTCATCAGTTTTCAAACATAAGTGCTTTTATGGTTGCTATATGAATTTGTTTGATTCCCAGAGAGCTAAAATGTTGTTTTTGTCAGTTTTATCTAGTTTTACAGTTGCTCTCATATTGATAAAGTCTATGAATTCTGCCCTTTAATCCAATTCATAACACCATTTATTTGAAATTGATATTTTCCTATTTTTGAGTATCTACCCATGGGCATGGGCTCTTTTGATTGCTTTTGTTATACTCCAAACTATTATACATTCTAGTGAGTTTTTTATTGTGATAATCCTACCCCTCTACCCTTCAAGTTCTGAACCAAGTGAGAAATAAATATAGGAGGCATAGAAGGATCTAAATATCAGCTTTCCCCCCTTGCCCTGTGGGTGTAAGTTGGATTAGAATTTGAGGCTTTGATCTGAGGTTAAAAAGGGTTCCCCACTTGCTCTGTATTGAGCTGAACTTTCCCACTGGGTTTTCATGGACTGGACTCCTGCAAACCCCACCCTTGAGAACACTGCCTTTCTCCATGTGTGTGCTTCAGGAGAAGCAGAGAGAGAGCAAACAGGTGAAGTGGCCAATAGTCCAGAGGGTGAGAGACATACATACTCAAGAAAGGGTAGTGCTAACGTCTCATAAAATTTTCCCCTTCACCCTCTTCCTAATATATTACCAACTGGAAAAGTCACTCTTTGCTGTGTGCATATGCTAGAACTGGTCCCCTAATTTCTGGTTTCTGTTTTAGAGAAAAGAAGGATGATCTCTACACTACTGGAAATAAAAGAATAAGTGATCCTTTTTGTATAAAGAAAGTGCCTGGTAAATATCAATCCAGTCTTATGATCTGTATTTACATGTAGAAAACATGTTTGTCACTCTTTGCCACATCAGAAAGTCTATTCATGTTAGGATGTTTAATTGAAATTATTTCTATGTGGTCACATCTAATGGCTTGTGGCTCAGCTGGTAAAGAATCTGCCTGCAATGTAGGAAACCTGATTCGATCCCTGGATTGGGAAGATTCCCTGGAAAAGGGAAAGGCTACACACTCTGGTATTCTACCCTGGAGAATTCCACGGACCATATAGTCCATGGGGTCACAAAGAGTCGGATATGACTGAGCAACTTTCACTTTGACTTTCAATGATAAGAAAGCCCCTTATTTTGAAAAGAACAGTCCCCGAGAACCTTGATCTATTTGTAGTGAATTCAATTTTGAAAGAGACTGAATGTGAATATCATATCTGAACTGAAGGCTTCACTAAGACTGACTATCACATCTAGGCCTACATGGTGCAAAAGAATCAGTTCACATCTGTGACAAATAGTGAAAGTGTGTGTGTATGTGTATCTTTCTGCCTAGCCATTGCCTAAGTTAGTCATTTACAAACGTATTTTTTGCAGTACAATCCTATTTCTAAAGGAAATCTTAGGTGTAACTCCCCAAAAAATAAAAGGTGAATTGCTTTTGTTGAAGCCATGGTATACATCCAGTGGCATGCAGTATACATCTCTGCCTCATTCTGCCTTGGGCCCCAGGGAGCAAGTGACCTACTGGCAGAAATGCAAAGAAATTGGTCTTCTAGTCCAGGGCTCTCTCCACCTGATTTCATTATCAGCTGAAAATGTAGATATTAGATTTCCAGCCTTATCTTCATCAACATGGAAATGGTGCAGATGTCTGAAAATTTCATAGTCTTTGTGCCTTTCCCTGAGGAATAATAAAATCTAGCGTCTTAAGTTCTGATCTTGGCTTGAGCCCTAACTAGCAAGTTTTTAAACTTCATCATAGACCAGTTTTTTCATCTATAAAATGGGAATAAGAATAAAACAATATCATGTGAAGCTGATAACTTTTCTAATTGCTCAATAAATTATGATGATGGTAGTGATAATTATCATCATTATTGTTGTAAACCAGCACAATTCAAGTTTAAGATACTGGTATCAATTATAGGTGGTTTTATTGGTTGAATTGTATTCCCCCAAAAGGTATGTTGAAGCTCTAAAACCGGCACCTGTGACTTCCACCTCATTTAGAAATGGAGTCTTTACATATGTAATAAATTTGAGTTCATAATGGCATATCAAAAGAGCAACAAGATATCATCTCACACTTTTTAGGATCGTTATTGTGAAACAAAGGATGAGGGAATTCCTTGGTGGTCCAGTGGTTAAGATTCTGTGCTTTCACTGCTGAGGGCCTGGGCTTGACTCCTGGTTGGGGAGCTAGGATCTCACAGGCCACGTGGCACAGCCAAAAAAAAAGATAAGTGTTGGTGAGGATGTGAAGAAACTGAACCCTTCTATAATGTTGCTGGGGATGTAAACTAGTATAGCCACTACAGAAAACAGTATGGCAGTTTCTCAAAAACTTAAAAATAGAATTACTACATGATCTAGTAATCCCACTTCTGCTTATTTATTGAAAAGAACTGAAATCAAGATCTCAATGAAATCAACTTTCATATGTCCACTGCAGAATTATTTATAATAGTCGAGACATAGAAGCACCATAAATGCTCATTGACAGGTGAACGGATAAAGAAAAAGTGATATATACATACAAGGGAATATCATTCAGTCTTAAAGAAGAATAAAATCCTGCCATAGGTGACAATATAGATGAACCAGAAAGACACTATTCTAAGTGAAATAAGCTGGCCACAGAAGGACAAATACTGCATTATTCTACTAGTGTGGGTATTTAAAATAATCAGACTCATAGAAACAGAGTAGAATGGTGATTGTCAAGGTCTGAGGGGGAATAAAGAAGAGCTGCTGTTCAATAAGTATAAAGTTTCATACTTGTATATTAGTTATATAAGAATATCTCATGTATTAGTTATACAAGAAAAAATTCTAAAGATCTGCAGTGTAATATTGTGCCTAAAGTTAGTCATACTGTTTTGTGCACTGTAGAAATTTAAGAAGGTAAGGCTCATGTTAAATACTCTTACCACAATAGAAAAAAATGATGTAACACTGAATTAGAATGAGTCCTAATCCAGTGTCCGGTGTCCTTGGAAGAAGGGTATTCAAACACAGAGACACATAGGAAGGATGCTACTGAAGGAAAAATTTGAGTGATATATCTATAGGTCAAGAAACACAAAGGGTTATCAGCAACTGTCAAAGCTAGAAAGAAGCAAGGATGGATCCTTCCCTGGAGATTTTGGAGAGAGCATGGCCCTGCTGATGCTTTGATTTTGGATTTCTATTACCCAGGACTGTAAAAGAATACATTTGTATTGTTTTAATCTTCTCCATTTGTGGTGATATTATGGCTGTCCTTTTCATACTGTTCATGGGGTTCTCAAGAATACTGAAGTGGTTTGCCATTCCCTTCTCCAGTGGACCACTTTGTCAACAAAGGTCCATCTAGTCAAGGCTATGGTTTTTCCAGTAGTCATGTATGGATGTGAGAGTTAGACCATAAAGAAAGCTGAGCACTGAAGAACTGATGCTTTTGAACTGTGGTGTTGGAGAAGTCTTGAGAGTCCCTTGGACTGAAAGGAGATCCAACCAGTCCATCCTAAAGGAGATCAGTCCTGAATATTCATTGGAAGGACTGATGTTGAAGCTGAAGCTCCAATATTTTGGCCACCTGATGTGAAGAGCTGACTCATTTGAAAAGACCCTGATGCTAGGAAAGATTGAGGGCACAAGGAGAAGGGGACGACAGAGGATGAGATGGTTAGATGGCATGATTGACTCAATGGACATGAGTTTGGGTAAACTCTGGGAGTTGGTGATGGACAGGGAGGCCTGGTGTGCTGCAGTTCATGGGGTGGCAAAGAGTCGGACATGACTGAGCGACTGAACTGAACTGAAGAACTATGGCCATCCTGGGAAACTAATATAGTTGGATATCAAAATCACCTGTGAGCACCTTAGAAGCAGGCATACTTGTGGCTCATCCAAAAAATTTTTTGTCTGTGAGATCTAAGAGTAGTTGGAAAATATATATTGTCCTAGAGCTCATCAGGTAATTCTTGTGCACAACCAGAATTGAGAACCAGTGGTATATTATACCAGCTGGCATTTATATAAGAGAATTAAGTCTAAAATTGACAATGAGATGTTTCATAATGAGAAAGCATCTTGTTCTCTTTTCTCACTTCTAATGTTCATGGCGTAGCATATAACAGTAAATAGTGTATATTAAAAGAAATATCTATTAATCTGAGAGCTGTGTTTAATCTCAGGACCTCTGCTAAATAGTTTACACAGGCTAACTCATTTAATCATAATAACAACCTTATTAATTAGATTCTATTATTCTATAATTATTTCCCATTTTAGGACACCAAGATTCAATTTTCTCCAGGTCACACGGCCTAGTAAATGGGCAGGGTGGGAATTTTAACCCAAATGATCAAACTCAAGAAAAGACTCACTGGAACACTATTCCAGTATTTCCGGAAATGTAGGATATGATTGTAAACTTTACACATGATTATTTTAGATCTATGAAGGCACGGTATTAAATAACAGCAACACAGTTATTCTCTTTGTATTCTTTTCCATTCTTTCTTATTCCCTGAATGAGAAAGACTTAATTTAGTGATGGTGTGTCTCTGACTCCACTATAATAATAGCTAGACATATTTAACAAAGAAATATATCTGATCTTCAGAGCCTTCATCAGACAAAAGTTCCTAGCAATATTAATTTATGTTAATTATTTATATTATATTTATAAATTCATATTATATTTTATTTAATAAATTATAATCTATTATTTTAAAGTTAAAATAAAATATTTATATTTATATAAATTGATACATAATATTTATGAAAATTAATAGTTTATATTATATATTATTATAAGTAGTATATATAATATTATTTTATAGTGTGTTTTATTTAATAAATTGTATTTATTCATTTTCACTTTGCTTTTTAAAAAAATTTGTTTATTTTTTATTGAAGGATAATTGCTTTACAAAATTTTGCTGTTTTCTCTCAAACCCCAACATGAATCAGCCATAGATATACATATATTCCCTCTCTTTTGAAACTCCCTCCCATCTCCCTCCCCATTCCACCCCTCTAGGTTGATACAGAGCCCCTGTTTGAGATTCCTGAGCCATACAGCAAATTCCCATTGGCTATCTATTTTACATATGATAACGTAAGTTTCCATGTTACTCTTTCCACACATCTCACCCTCTCCTCCCCTCTCCCCATGTCTACAAATCTGTTCTCTATGTCTGTCTCTCCAGTGCTGCTCTGTAAATAAATTCTTCAGTACCATCTTTATATTCTGTGTATATGTGTTAAAATATGGTATTTATCTTCCTCTTTCTGATTCACTTCACTCTGTATAATAGGTTCTAGGTTCATCCACCTCATTAGAACTGACTCAAATGCATTCCTTTTTATGGCTGAGTAATATTCCATTGTGTATATGTACCACAAATTCTTTATCCATTCATCTGTCGATGGACATCTAGGTTGCTTCCACATTCTAGCTATTGTAAGTAGTGCTGCAATTAACAATGGGATACATGTGTCTCTTTCAATCTTGGTTTCCTCAGGGTATATGCCTAGGAGTGGGATTGCTGGATGGTTTTATTCCTAGTTTTTTAAGGAATCTCCATACTGTGTTCCATAGAGTGGCTGTTATATCTATATTTTTTGTTTTCACTATGCTTATTTTCATAGTTTCCATTCGTTCATCACAGTTAATACTGGTTTTTCATTGGTGTCACTTGTTTTTCAGAGACTACTTTTTTTTTTTTAATAGTACCTCACAGCAAAACTGGAAGGAAGGTACAGAGATTTCCCTATGTCCACTTCTACCAGATAACTTCCCTATTATCAATTCCATGAGCAAGGCACATTCATCACAATTAATGAAACTACATTGACATATTATTAACATATTATATTGTGGTTCATTCCCTAGTGGCTCAGTTGGTAAAGAATCAGCCTACAATGCAGGAGAATTGGGTTCAATTCCCGGCTTGGGAAGATCCTCTAGAAAAGAAAATGGCAACCCACTCCAGTTCTCTTGCCTGGGTAATTCCATGGACACAGGAGCCAGGCAGGCTACAGACCATGGGATCATAAAGAGTTGGACATGACTGTGTGACTAACTTTCACTTTCACTTTGATGTGGTAAAAGTATGTTTAGTCTTACAAGCAACTACTAAACTGTCTTCCATTGTGACTGAACAATTTTGCATTCCCACCAGCAGTTAATGAGAGTTCCTGTTCCTCTACTTTCTCATGAGGATTTGTTGTTGTCAGTGGTCCAGATTTTGACCATTCTAACTGGTGTGTGAAGTGAAGTTGCTCAGTCGTGTCCGACTCTTTGTGACCCCATGGACTGTAGCCTACCAGCCTCCTCTGTCCATGGGATTTTCCAGGCAATAGTACTGGAGTGGATTGCCATTTCTTTCTCCAGGGATCGAACCTAGGTCTCCCGCATTGTAGACTGACACTTTACCATCTGAGCCACCAGGGAAGTCAGTGTGTAGTGGTATCCCATTGTCTTAATTTCCACTTCCCTAATCTCATATGATGGGAAGCATCTTTTCATTTGCTTATTTGCCATCTGTGTGGCTTTTCAGTAAGATTGTTCAGGACTTAATTCACTTTTAATTGGATTGTTTTCTTACTCTTGAGTTTTAAGTGTTCTTTGTGTATTTTGGATAACAGTATTTTATAGGATGTATCTTTTGAAAGACACACATGTTCTCCCAATTTGTTGCTTTCCTTCTCATTCTCTTGAATCTGTCTTTTACAAAAAAGTTAATTTCAATGTTTAGCTTATCAATTACTTCTTTCATGGATAGTGCCTTTGGTATTGCATCTAAAAAGCCATCACAATACCGAAGGTCATCTGGGTTTTTCTCTATATTGCCATCTAGATGTTTTATAGTTTTGCACTTTACATTTACATCTGTGATCCATGTTGGATTAATTTTTGTAAAGGGTATAAGGTCTGTGTCTAAACTCACTTTTTTTTTTACACATGCATGTCCAGTTGTCTCAGGACCATTAGTTGAGAAGACTATCTTTGCTCAATTGCATTGCCTTTGCTCCTTTGTCAAAAGTCAGTTGCTTACATTTATGGGAGTTTCTCTGAGCTCTCTGTTCTGTCCCACTAAACTATTTGCCTAGTCTTTCTCCATTATCACGGTGTCTTGACTACTATGACTACTTGACTATTATGTCTCTACAATAAGTCCTGCAGCCAGGTATGTGTCAGTCCTCCAACTTTTTCAACATTATATTGATTCTTCTGGATTCCTTGCCTCACCACAAACTATAGAATAAGTTTATCTACAAAATAACTTCTGGAATTTTGATTGGGATTGCATTGAATCTATAAATCAAGTTGGGCAGAACTGATCTCTTGAAGTATTAAGTCTTCCTATCCAGGAATATGGAATATCTCTCCATTTATTTAGGTCTTTAATTTCCTTTATCAGAGTTTATAGCTTTTCTTATATTTATTTTATACATATTTTGTCAGATTTGTACCTAAGTATTTCATTTTGAGGTGGTGCTAATGTAAATGGTATTGTGTTTCTAATTTCAAATTCCATTTATTCATTGCTGGTATATCGAAAAGCAATTGACTTTTTTATATTCATCTGTACCAGAAACATTGCTATCATTGTTTATTAGTTTAAATTTTGTTTTTTTTATAATTCAATTCCTTCAGATTTTCTACATAGTCATGTCATCTGCAAACAAAGACAGTTATCTTTTTCCTTTTAAATCTATATGTCTTTTGTTTCCTTTTCTTATCTGAGATTGGACTTTTAAGTATGATGCTGAAAATAAGTAAATGAGTGTTGAGAGGGGACATCCTCTCCTTATTCCCAGTCTTAGAATGTTCTGGTTTCTCACTGTTAACTATGACATTAGTTGTCAGATTTTGTAGATTTTTAAAATTATGTTGAAGAATTTCTTCTCTTTTCTGAGTTTACTAAGAGATTTTATCATGTGTTGGTGTTGAACTTTGTCAGATGCTTTTTCTCCATCTGTTGATATATGATCATGTAATTTTTCTTCTGTAACCTCTTGATGTGAGAATTATATTAATTGATCATAGAATGTTGATCCAGCCTTAGATACCTGAAATTTTGTACTTGGATGTTGCAAAAAAAAATTTGTATGCTGTTGGATTTGATTTGCTAATATTTCCATGACAGAGATCTTTCTATAATTCTCTGCTTTGTAATGTCATTTTCTGGTTTGGTACTAGGTAATGCTGGCTTCATAGCAAGAGTTAGGAAGTAGTTCCTTTGCTTTTATCTTCTGTGAGAAATTATATAGAATTGAAGTACAATTGCAATTGTATTCCTTACAATTAATATAAGAAATTAATTACTTCTTTAAATGCTCAGTAGAGTTCACCCAGTGAAGTCACCTGGACCTGGTGCTTTGTTTTATAAAGTTATTAATTATAGACTTAATTTCTTTAATAAATATAGGCTTATTCAGATTGTCTCTTTCTGTGTTGGTCTTGGCAAATTGTGCCTTTACAAGAATTGGTCCATTTCATTGAGGATATCAAATTTGTGGGCATAGAGTTATTCATGATATTCTTTATTATCTTATGTAGATCCAGGTTTTGAACCTAAATTATTTTATTTCTGTATAAAAACTGATTTTAACTTTTCTTATAAAGCAAGTATACTGGCAATTTCTTCAATATTCATTTGTTTGAGAAAGTCTATTTCTCTTTCACTTTTGAAGGTACAGAATGTTAGGACAGTGAGTTGTTTGTTTTTTTCAACACATTAAATTTTTCACTTCCCTCTCACTTGCATGGTTTCTTGTATGGTCATGGATTTGTGTGATACCTCCTCTTTCATTTCTGATATTAGTAATTTGTTTTCTATTTATTAGCCTGACTAGATACTTATTGATTTTCCTGATTTTTCAAAATACAAGATTTGGTTTTATTGATTTTCTCTGTTGATATCCTATATTTTATTGAACTATACTATAATTATTATTATTTATTTCTTCTGCTTATTTGGATTTAAATTGCTCTTTTTCTTCTAGTTTCTGGTAGTGGAAACTTAGATTAAAGACTAAAATTTTCTTTTTTTAATGTATATGCATTAAATGCTACTTCTTTCCCTCTAAGTGCTGCTTGATCTGCATCCCATAAAATGTAATACGTTGTATTGTTATTTTCTTTTAGTTCAAAATGTTTTCAATTTATCTTAAGGTTTCTTCTTTGACCATGTGTTATTTAGAAGTATGTTGTTATATCTCCACATATTTGGGGACCAGCTATCTCTGTGTTGATCCCTGCTTTAATGCCACTGTGGTCTGAAAGCAGATATTGCATGATTTCTATTCTTTTTAATTTGTTGAGTTGTATTTTCTGGCCCAGAATGTGGTATATTTTTTGAATGTTCCATGTGATCTTGACATGAATGTTTGCTCTGCTGTTGTTGAATCAAAAATTCTATAGATTCATTATATCTAGTTGCTTGATGGTGTCAGTCTTTACCATTATGTAATACCCTTCTTTATGCCTGATAATTTTCCTGAAGTCTGCTTTGTTTAAAATTAATGTAGATACTAATATATTAAATTTAATATAGATACTCTTACTTTTTTTGATTAGTGTTGGCATAGATATAGTTTTCTCTATCCACTTTTAATCTATAGGTGTCTTTGTATATTTAAGGTGAACAATATCTTGTTTCATATCTTGTGAACAATATATGATTCAGTCTTGTCTTTTGACCCACTCTGACAGTCTCTGTCTTTTAATTCATTTATTTAGACTACTGAGATTCAAATTAATTTTTAACATAGGTGGATTAATATCTATCATATTTGTTACTGTTTTCTATTTGTTGCCTTTGTTCTTATTTTTGGCTTTACTTTTTATGTCTTTTGTGGATTTAACTGAGCATTTGATATAATTACATTTTCTCTCTTTATCAATTACAGTTCTTTGTTTTTTTTTTTACTTTATTTAGTGGTTCTCCTAGAGTTTGCAAAATCCATTTAAAACTAATCCAAGTATACTTTTAAATAATACTATACCATTTCAAAGGTAGTTTAGGCACATTGTAACAATAGCTGTGCTGTGCTTAGTCACTCAGTCATGTCCGATTCTTTGTGACCCCATGGACTGTGGCACACCAGACTCCTCTGTCCATGGGGATTCTCCAGGCAAGAATACTGGAGTGGGTTGCCATGCCCTTCTCCAGAGGATCTTCCAACTTGGGGAATAGGCAGGCTACATTCCATGGTGTTGCAAAAGAGTCAGGCATGACTTAGTGACTAAAACAACAGCAAGGAATACAGTAAGGTATAGTGTATACATAATAAAGTACATTGTTGCTATTATTATTTTGAACATGCTGTTTGAGCAGTTAAGAGTAAGAGAAATACAAGTATTTCTTTATGTTCACTTATTCGTTCTTCAGTGCTCTTCTTTTCTTATGTAGATCCAGGTTTCTGACCTAAATTATTTTATTTCTAAGAAAACTGATTTTGACTTTTCATGCGAGGCAGCACATTAAATATTTCTCTTAGCACATTAAATATTCCACTTCCCTCTCTTCTTGCTTGCATGGTTTCTGGGAAGTAAGATGTAGCTGTTATCTTTATTTCTCTATAGGTCAGGCGTTCTTTTCTTCTGGCTTCTTTTAGAGTTTTTATATTTGGTTTCATGTAGTTTGAAAATAACATACCTAGGTGTATTTTTGACATTTATTCTTCTCCATGTTCTCTGATCTTCCTTGATCTGTGATTTGGTATTGGGCATTAATTTGGATGAAATTCTCAGTCATTATCGTTTCAAATATTTCTTCCATCCCTTTCTCTCTTTCTTCTTCCTCTAGCCTTCCCGGTATTCCCATTATCCATTTGTTACACATTGTGGAGTTTTCTCACAGTCCTTGCATATCCTGTTCCATTATTTTTCTCTAATTTTCGGTTTCTGTTCTCTCTGCTTTTCAGTTTTGGACGTACCTATTGACAAATCCTCAAGGATTCTTTCCTCAGCTGTGACATGTTTATAAATGAGTCTACTAAAGGCAGTCTTCATTTCTGTTAAAGTTTTTCTGTTCTTTAGCATTTCTTTTTGTTTCGTCTGTAGGATTTCCATCTCCCTGCTTACATTGTGCATCTGTTCTTACATGCTGTCTACTTTGTCAATTAAAACTCTTATTTTATGAATCAGAGTTGTTTACATTTTCAGTCTGATAATTCCAACATCCCTGCTGTATCTGGTACTGATACTTGCTCTGTTTGTTCAAATTGTGTTGTTTTCCCTTTTAATGCACCTTATAATATTTCCTGATAGCCAGACATGAGGTACTGGGTAAAAGGAATTGCTGTAAATAGGCCTTTATTAATGTAGTCAGTCTTTCAGTGAGTCTGAACCTCCGGACTGGGATCATCACGTGTGTTTTACTTTCCCTCCCCTCTTAGTTGGAGCAAGATGACTAGAGACGGCTGGAGTTAGGTATTCCCTCCTTCCACAAGGTGATAGTGGACAGGAACTGAGTTTTCCCCTTCTCTTACCTGAAAGGTTAAAACTGACTGGAGTTGGGTATTTCTATTCCCCCAAGTCTGGTAGGTTGTGATAATAGTTCAGCACGTTAGGTTCTGGTTTACTAGTTTCTCCTGAGGGTAGCCCTCGTTAAGAATAACAGAATGCTCTGGTGTAGCTGAAAATGGTTTCTTTTTTCTCCTACTGCTAGAATCATGAGGGTATTTTCCCCCTGATATTTATTATGAGAACTTAATGGAGCTCCAGGAGGTAAAATCCACATAATGTGGAAACACACCCCACGCCCTCCCTCAGCCATGACTTGGTCACCTGGTGTTTTTAACTCAGAATTGGCCACCCTGGACCTTCAGATGTTTGTCAATTACAGTTCAGGTTTTCCTACCCTGACACTGGTTGCCAAGGCAATTTCCACTCATGACTCTGCTCTGGTAAACCGTGACTCCCTATATTCGCCTGTCTGTCTCTCTAATCTTGAGGGCAATAGTTTGTCCTTTGCCCTCACCTTTCTTATGGATCCAAGAAGAGTTGCTGACTTCTGTCTCTTTGGCTTTCTACTTGTTAGGAGGGAGTGGGGACTTCTAAGACCCTTACAATCTGACCCAGAATCCAGAAATCCTGATAGTTACTTTTTAAATAAGTATATTTATATTTTAAAGAAATTTATTTGAAGAAAAATATAAAGTAAACATTAGTACTGATAGTATGTAGAAATGGTTCCAAATCCAAAAATTTATAATGAATGACTAATGTCTGGAAAAATGTTGCTTTATGCAACATGTATACATAGGTACACCTCATTTTATTATACTTCACTTTATTGCACTTCATAGATATTATATGTTTGTTTGTTTGTTTGTTTTCAATTGAAGGTTTGTGGCAACCCTGCCTTGAGCAAGTCTATTGGTGCCATTTTTCCAACATTTGCTTACTTTGTGCCTCCATGTCACATTTTTGGGCAATTTTTGCAATATTTCAAACTTTTTTACTTATATTTGTTATGGTGCTCTGTAATCAGTAATCTTTAATGTTTCTGTTGAAAAAAGATTATGACTTGTGAAGATTCAGAGGATGGTTAGCATGTTTTAGCAATAAAGTATTTTTTAATTAAGGTTTGTACATTGTGGTTTTAGACATAATGCTACCATATATTTACTAGACTACAGTATAGTATAAACATAACTTTTCACTGGAAACCAAAAAACTTGTGTGTCTTTATTGTGATGATATTCAGATATTCACTTTATTGAGGTTGTCTGGAACTAATCTTGCAATATCTCAGAGGTATTAAATTCCTTCCTAACTACTCCACTACTCTGCCTCTGGACCAGCATCCCAATCCAGCTCCTGGGGAGAATGTTTAACTGATAGAGGCTGACGCTGCCTTGGGTGCCAATTTCCTGTGCTTCCTAAAGAATGACTAGAGGAGAGTGAATAATGGAGGCTGCTCCAGGGATCAGTATTGTGCTAATAAGCACGTGAAACGCTTTAGGCGGCTGATACACTTCACAGGCTAGAAGCAGAGAGCAGTGTCATTTAAGGATCCAGAAATTAGGAAGGCAGGCTTTTATGTAAAGCATTCCTGAGGATTTTTCTCAGAACTGCTCACCCCCCTGTGACACATACACTGTAGTGGATGCTGGAAGCCCTATTTGTATTATGTGACCCCTTCTCCTTGGCTGTTTTTTTTTTTTTTTTCCCTCTGTAGCAGGAGTTGAAAAGCAACTCAAGCTGAGCCCAATTTAAAAATTTATCCCATGGAAATTTAGAATTAAAACAAGAAATATTATTCAGTTCCTATCATCTCCTGACTTAGAAGGACATATAAACTAGGGAGCTATGTTATGACCAATTTATTCTATCTGCAGTCCATGAGGTCATAAAGAGTTGGACACAAATGAGCGATTAACACTTCACTTAAATGACAACCATGTCATTACATCGCATGACGTTAAGGGTGAGGAATTGAGGCAGAGCTTGGATGGATCTCCCACTTCTTGTCATTGTCCAAAGTTACTAACTGATATTCAGCTGGCAGACAGACTGGTCTAGAGAGCCCATGGCATCTCCACGTACATGCTTAGTGCCATGGTAAGGTTGGTGGGAAGCCTGGACTCAGCTGGAAATGTCTTCCTGTGACTGCTTTAGCATGGCAGTCTCCGATTATTCAGAGTTGTTTCAGAGATCTCAGGATTCCTCTAGAAAGTGTTCCAAGAGAGGAAGTGGAACCCACTAATCTCTCAAGGTCCCAAACTAAAAACTGGCATTGCATTCTCTTCTGTCCCAATTTTATTAGTCAGGCAATTTAGTAAGTCCAGTTTAGATTCAAGGGGGAGGAAAATGAGACTTGACCTCTTAATGAAAATATTATTAAATTAAGTCATACGGACACTGCTTGGGCCCTAGCCCTGCCTAGGCTTTCTGAGTAGCAGGGAAGGTTCTTTTTTATGTTAGCTTTGAGTAGGCAAATAACAAAACTGAAGCTGACATGGATAGAACACTAGCTTTATTCAGAGGCCAAACAATAGAGTAGCAGAACTAAGTTTACAGATCAGTTTCTGGCCCTACTGGTGAGAGGGATTTACTTTTAAAGAGTAAAGACAAAGGGAGGAGGAGTGAGGTCAATGATGGAGAGACATATGCTTTATTCTGCCTGGGAAAGGGCAGGGGTTTTTTTGTGGGTTTTTTTTTTGTTTTTTTTTTTTTGTTGTTGTTTTTTTTAGATAGTGGAGGGCTTTTTATCTTCTTTGGTCCTTAATGTCTGGTCACGGCCACTGGTAGATATAGCATGTAATATGTTCATGCTGTAAAATTAGCCTATATGAGACCCAGGTCGGGTGGAGGCCAGATTCCTAGTGATCTTGGCCCCAGCTGGTTCTACCTGGGTTTTGTTGTTGTTTGTAACTTCCTTTATTATCTTTGAACCCTTTAACTTAAAGATTCATATGAACTCCTGCTAAAGGTGGGGGTTGGTAGGTTTTGAACAGGACACTCCTGCTAAAGATGGGAGATGGAGGGTATTAAGCAAAGGACCTGGAGCAGCTCTGGCAACAAAAAATTACAAAGAAATTTACGCCATCCTTAATTCTGCATGATGGTTTGCTGCACTTGAGTTCCCTAAGGATGTTGCCTACCTCCACAGGAAATAGCCCATTTGCGGTAGGCCAGTTTGAACTACTTTTAGCTATTTGTAGTTGTCATATCAATGAATAAGTTACAAGGACAATGCTTTGTATATGGTTGGCCCTCAGGAACTTTTTAAATGTGAAAACTGAATGGAAAACTGGAGATTCAGTAGAAAATGGGTGCATAAGTTTAGTCTTTGCCACAAGAAAGTCCAAGATTCACATGACTTTACAACTTTCTAGTTTAGTGACCTCAGACAAGTTACTTTGCTTCTCTAAGCTTCAGCTTCCTTGTATGCAAAGCAGTAGGTAACACTGCCTATCTAATTCATTGATGGTAAGGAGTCAAGTAATATCAGAAACATGAAACCCTTAACACAATGCCCAGCACATAGTAAGTACCCAATGAGTGTTGCTATTAATCTTTTCATTAATTGTTGTTAAGAGTTTCAAGTCAAAGCAATACGAGAGAAAGGTTATATACTCAAGGAGTATGTTAGCTGGAAGACAGATATTTCTTTTAGTAGAGAAATAACATTAGAGCTAGCTAGCATTAAATTAAAATAAGAGAATGATAGAGAGTGTAAGTTCCTATAGGTTATTAGAGAAGAAAATATTAAACAGAAAAGATTCCAAAGCAGAGGTCAGGTGTGAGGTAGACTTTAAAGCAACAGTCCCCAACTTTTTTGGCATCAGTGACCAGTTTCATGGAAGACAATTTTTCCATGGACCAGCGGGCAGGGAGAGTGGTTTCAGGATGCTTCAAGTGCATAACATTTGTTGTGTACTTTATTTCTATTATTATTATATCCCTGAGGCTGGGGAGCCCTGCTTTAAAAAAATACACTAGAATTGGGCAAAGGTAGAAATGGAGGGAAATAATTGTAGGCAGGTGGAATAGTAAGAACAAAGATGGTCCAGCAAAAAATGTGCTTTAGGTTTCCAAGAACACTGAAATCCAGCTGTAAATGTTGTGGGAGAAAAGATGTAAAGAAGGTGGATACTCGATGGAGGAAGAACCTTTAATGCCAAGTTAAAGAATTTGAGACTTATACTGGGAAGTTCCTTGGAAAGTTTGAAAATAGTGTTTAGTAACAATGTATTAATCTCCTAAGAGAATATGAAGAGAGATAAATTTTTTAATGGAGATTGTTTTTAAAATTTTAGCTCTGAATGTAGTATAAAGACAAGCAATAATGGAGTAGCTCAATGGGATCTCAGGAAGTGAATGGATGGTGGGCCCATAAAAGATTTCATACGGGCCACATTGACAGAGCTGACAAAGCTTTTGACTGACGAGATGTGAGGAAAGTGAAGGGGTAAATGATGTCACCTGGGTATCAGTTCTGAATAAGACAAACAACAAGTGCCCCCCTGACAGAGATGTCAGACAGAGAAGGTGGCTAATTTGGAGCAAGAGGGGAGCTCAGAAGGAAAGAGAGAGAAGCCTTGGATGGAAGGACAAAGAGAAACTAAGAGGACAGAAGAAATTAATAAGGTAAAAGACATCATCGTCACTTCAACCTTCAAAGGAGAAAATATGTATCAGAGGCCATGAATCATTCAGCCTAGAAGCATGGGCATTAACACACTTGAGTGAGAGATTTTGAAATATTGGCTCATGTGGGAGAATTTATAATCCCTAATCCCAGAGACCTTCTGTTGTGCTTTTCAGAAACTTAATCAGAAGCTAGGCATTAAACTCACAAGTCGAGGTATAAAATAAAAGCTTTCCCCACAGCCCTCTCCCCAAATTTATTCACACACAAGCACTGAGATCAGTTGCTATGAGAGGACACATAAATCCTGACACATAAATTCTTCTATTGCAGTTATTTGTTACTAGGTCCTCTCAACATTCTGTGTGTGACTGTGTGTATGTGTGTTTGTGATAAATATTCTCCAAGGGTTTCATTTCATCCTTCATAGGCAAGTGTTCCAAGACATCGTGGGTCTCAGTGTGATTACCTTAATCCAAGGGTAGTACCTCCAGACACAAGCCAGCGTATCTGGCTTTGTGCGTCCAGATATGCTTGCCTGAGAACAAGCAGAGAGCTACTTACTTCACTCAGCATCACTTATAATCTTATCAGTTAGGCAGGAAATCACACCATAATCTACAGAGAGTTGGAAAGAATTTCCTGGAGTCCAAGCCCACAGATGCAATCTGAGGGTCATTGTTTTTGACGACCACTGGTATCAGAGGCAACCATTAACATTTACTCCAAGGCCAAGATGGTTCCTAATTTGTCTTCCTGTCTCCAATTTGTCTTATGCACTGTCTTAATGTCTTTGAGCTGCTATAACAAAACACGGTACCCTGGCTGTCTTACAAGCAACAGAAATGTATTGCTTTCAGTTCAGGAGGCTGAGAAGTCCAAGACTAAGACACTGGCCTGGTGGCTTCCTGGTTCTGAGCCAGCACCTTCTATCTCTGTCCTTAAATGATGAAATGTACAAGAGATCTCTAGGTAAAGGGGATATTAGTGGGCAATCAGCTGTGTGAGAATTAAGAGCCCCCTTAGACACCTCAAAGAAAGAGAAAACACAGAGCTTTCCATATGGACTGCCTGAGCTCTCAGAAGAGGAAGCTGGCAGTCAGCAGAAACTCTTCTCTGTTCTCTCTCTATTCCTGCCTGGCTCCTGCTGAGTCTGCAGAACCCCAGGGCAGATGTGCAGGTGAGCCACAGTTATTTGGAAGTAACCATGGCTTTGCATATATTTTTCATTGTTATTCTGAAGGCGTATTTATCAAGGGCGAAGAACAGAACATATTTCATGTAAGTAGTTTGATTTATAACTCATACATATTTAAACATATAGTATATGGGCTTCCATTTGTACACTTGCTCTGGCCCCACAGACATTCTAGGTAGCCTATCTGTCTTTCTCCAGCTTTATCTTCAGGCTTCTCCCCGGTTCTATGAGCCCCACATGTCTTTTCAACAATGGCTTTTTGCAGTTGGGTCAAAGTTAGCTTCTGTGTTTGAAGTTGTGGGCACTTCCCAGAAGGTTTGTCTGCATTTGAGCTAATACATTCCTATGCCTTATTTCTCTTTCTTTTGTTCCCTAATGGTTTTGTAGGGGTGTGTGTGCGTGTGTGTGCGTGTGTGTGTGTGTTTTAAATACCAAAAATAAAAAGAAGAAAAAGCAATGCAAAATTCAATTGACAGGTTTTACAGTCTTTTCCAATATTTCACTTTTGGCAGAACTGGTATTAGTCATATGGTTTTATATCTATCCTTTTCACTTAGAGTAATTCATTTCCCCATGACTAAAAATTCTTAGGGGCAATGTTTTTAATGACAGAATCCCATTGTGTGGATATTTCATAACTTACCTGACAACTCCTTGAGTTTTTTCATTGATATAAACAATACTGAGATTCAGATTTTTTGACACAAATCTTTTTCTATATTTCTTATTATTTGTTTAAAAATAGATTCCTAAATAAAGAATGTAAATTTTTAAGTGAAAAAGTGGAAGTGTTAGTCATTCAATTGTGTCCAACTCTTTGCAACCCCAAGGACTATAATGAATTTTCCAATGTCTGCTTAGATTGGATGGTCTGGTATTTGCCCATCCCACGGCTTAGGCTCGGCCCTGGAGAACACGACCACACCACATCGATCAGTTGAGCCAAGGTGGAGCGGGGGACGGGGGGGGGCGGGGGGGCGGGGGGGGGGGGGGAAGGGAAGGCACGGTGAGGACAGTCACCAGAGGGGCCCGCTTTAAGTCTCACCGGCAACCTCCAACCCCCCCACCCCCACCCCCACCTCGCCGTTAGGCGATAGCGGCCAACCTGAGAAATATGTATTCAGGTCAAGAAGCAAGTTTTAGAACTGGACATGAAACAACAGACTGGGTCCAAATCAGGAAAGGAATATGTTAAGGTTGTATACTGTCACCCTGCTTATTTAACTTATATGCAGAGCACATCATGAGAAATGCTGGGCTGGATGAAGCACAAGCTGGAACCAAGACTGCCAGGAGAAATATCAATAACCTCAGATATGCAGATGATACCACCATAATGGCAGAAAACAAAAAAGAACTAAAGGGCCTCTTGATGGAAGTGAAAGAGGAGAGTGAAAAAGTTGGCTTAAAACTCAACATTTAGAAAACTAAGATCATAGGATCTGGTCCCATCACATCATGGCAAATAGATGGGGAAACAATGAAAACAGTGAGGGACTTCATTTTGGGGGGCTCCAAAATCACTGCAGATGGTGACTGCAGCCATGAAATTAAAAGATGCTTGCTCCTTGGAAGAAAAGCTATGAACAACCTAGACAGCATATTAAAAAGCAGAGACATTACTTTGACAACAAAGGTCCATCTAGTCAAAGCTATGGTTTTTCCAGTAGTCATGTATGGATGTGAGATTTGGACTTTAAAGAAAGCTGAGAGCCAAAGAATTGATGCTTTGAATTGTGGCGTTGGAGAAGACTCTTGAGAGTTCCATGGACTGCAAGGAGATCCAACCAGTCCATCCTAAAGGAAATTAGTCCTGAATATTCATTGGAAGGACTGATGTTGGAGCTGAAACTCCAATACTTTGACCACCTGATGTAAAGAACTGACTCATTGGAAAAGACCCTGATGCTGGGAAACCTTGAAGACGGGAGGAGAAGGGGACGACAGAGGATGAGATGGTTGGCTGGCATCACCGATTCAGTGGAAATGAGTTTGAGTAAACTCCGGGAGTTGGTGATGGACAGGGAGGCCTGGCGTGCTGCCTCCATGGTGTCACAAAGAGTCTGACATGACTGAGCGACTGAACTGAACTGAACTGATATGTATTGAACAATGATGGTTGGATTATGTCTCTTCCATTATTATCAACATTACACATTTTTCTCGCCAGTTCTTCTGTCCATGGAATTCTCCAGGCAAGAATACTGCAGTGGTTAGCCATTCCCTTCTCTAAGAGATCTTCTCAACCCAGGGATCAAATGTGCGTCTCCTGCATTGCAGGTGGATTTTGTACCATCTGAGCCATCAGGGAAGCCTGTAGATTTTAAGAGGCCTGGTAAATATGAACAGAATACCCTCAAGTAAAGTTTGACCAGTTTGCCTTCCAGCCAGCAGAGTTTGAGAATGCCCAGTCTCCACACACCTTCCCTCTCCACCTCTTTTTCATCAAATGCCCTTAAGGTCAATATTAGCTGCACATTCTAACCCCAAGAGATAGCCTTCTAACACACACAAACACACACATGCAAGCATACCATGCCACCTCACTTCATCAGGGTAAAGGAGGGCCATGATAAGGTTTAAGAACAAAATGGATGGAACAGAGGAGATAAATACATTGTGAATTGAAATAAAATTGGGCTGGAATTCTCTCTTGGCCTTTCTCCCTTTTGGTCCTCTGAAAGTGATTCGGCTCCTCCTCTTTGAAGTCTAAATGACATCTTCTCTTAACTTGGAAGGCCAACAGGAAACATAATCCTGAAGGGAACACTTAGGTCAGACATTAATCTAGGAAAAGGATACTTCTGTGGGTCACACTTGTTTCAGGCCCATTTAGCAGATATACACGATATAAAGAAGATGGAAACAGACCCTGAAAAGTATTAGATTGACCGAAAAATTCATATGGGTTTTTTCTGTTAGGCATTCCAAAAACCCTATATGAGTATTTTTTGCTAACCCAGTGTTAATAAAGAGTTCAGTTCAGTTCAGTCGCTCAGTCATGTCCGACTCCTTGTGACCCCATGAATTGCAGCACGCCAGGCCTCCCTGTCCATCACCAACGCCCGGAGTTCACTCAGACTCACGTCCATCAAGTCCGTGATGCCATCCAGCCATCTCAACCTCTGTCATCCCCTTCTCCTCCTGCCCCCAATCCCTCCCAGCATCAGAGTCTTTTCCAATGAGTCATTGCCTGAATTAACTTCTTTGTGGATGAGGGAGATTGGGTGTCAAGATTAGTAGGGGCTGTGCTTGACAGATAGTCATGTGTCTGGTGATATCATATCTCACCATCAAAGACCTAGCACTATTTTATTTCAGATTTGTTTCTGACAGACATTTGCTACAAAATAAATTAGTCAGATGGTTATCTGGTTAACTGGTAGAAAATGGAATGAAATGATGCCTCCCACAGAAACCTCACCAAGAACAAAGGGAAGCCAACCAAATCTGCTGATACAGCTGGATGCATCTCAGAGGCTGGGGTTGGAATGAACTAGGGGGTTTCCCAGAATGGCCTATTGTAGAAAAAGTCAGAGGTCAAGTATAGGTTGTATGGTAAAATCAAATCTGCCTAACTTAGGTGGTTAGAAATGGGAGAGAATTTCCATGTGGATGAAAACAAAGTAAGAAGCTACAGGAATGCACAGAAGTGAAGAGAGCGTCCCCATGAAAATAACCACTGAGCTTCCCATTTTTATGAAGCATGGACAGACAGCACACCCTATAAAGCAGCACTCTCCCTCCACCCCCAGGCCCCATTTATCACTAGGAATTCCATTGTTAAAGCCAGACGATTCAAAACCCCATCTGTGCATTTTGAGAGCACCCCCATTCATCTCTCTCATACTTGCATCTCAAACTTGTCATGGCTCTGATGAGGACCCATATTTACTTGTCATATTAAAAAAAAACTAAACAACATGGGGTCTTTAAAAGTGAAATGGCAGTCTTTGTTTCAGAATATTTGGAATCATACTGAACTGCAGTTTACAGTGAATATGAGAAAAATTATGTATATATATAAATTTTTTTTTCTTTGAAAAAGAAAAACACTCTGGAAATGCATCTCCTCCCATTGTGTCTTTGGGTGAAAAGATTTCTCTGGTTTATATAAACCAGGAACAGTCTCTACTTTTTTGAGGTTTCAAGCTATCACCATCCTAGTGACTCAGATGGTAAAGAATCTGCCTGCAATGCAGGTAAAACCTGCATTGAGACACAGGTTCGATCCCTGGGTTGGGAAGATCCCCTGGAGAAGGGAATGGCAACCACTCCAGTATTCTTGCCTGGGGAATCCCATAGACAGAGGAACCTGTCAGGCTTCAGTCCATGGGGTCACAAAGAGTCGGACATGACTGAGCAACTAACACAATCTTTTCTCTAATTCAAATTCCCTTTTCTTTTCTTCATTATCTTGGTACTACTCTTTAAAAGTCAAAACTGCTAGGAGAAAAAGCTCCAAATCATAAAACAGACCAATTGGAGGAACCTGATTATGCTGAGTTAAAATAAATTAGCCACTAGCTTTGAAGTAAGTGTTAGAAGGCACCAGGATCCCATATTTATTTGGTTTATGTTCTGAAGAAGATAGCTGGTGGGTGGGGCTGCCTGGCCTTAGGAAGGAAACAGAATTCTTTTTCTGAGGATCAGTAGATTTTCAGGCTCTGAACTCAGAAAATGTACGTCCTGTCACACAAACAAACAAAAGACAAGAAAAGCATATGTATGCCTTTAGCAGCCGTGAATGTTCTAGGACAAGTTTCCAAGCTGAGGGGGAAAGGGTCAGTGCAAGTGGGAAAAGAAAGGCAGTTATGTTCCTTCAGTGCACGTCAGATTTGGAGACTGATCTTAGAAACTACATTTGCCTTTACTCTCCTTGACTGAAGGTAATGGGATGAAAATAGCTTCAGAATACATCATTTCTTTTCCAATTTCACATCACCACAAACCCTTTATTAAGGAGAGCTGACCTTCCACACTCTAGTGAATGTGTTTTGTTCTCTTAATTTTGCTAGCCAGTAGATAACCGATTCAGTGTCACTTGCCAAAGCTGGCCTGGAACAGTGAGCATTTAATTAGCCCTGTGTTAGGTCCAAGATAGAGACAACCCATTAGAGGGTAAATGAATTTTCGGAAATGTAGACTCAGTAGGATTTGTGTTTCCTATCTTTGAGGGACTATTCTAAGTATAGGGAACAATGCAAAAGATGTGGGTGGTTGCCCCCCCCCTTTTTTTTTTTTTGGTTATTTAAGTTACTTTGAAAGATCATCAACAAAGATAATGAAAGGAAAAGAATGGGGAATTTGGATTCAGGCTGCTGCTGCTAAATCACTTCAGGCCTGTCTGACTCTGTGTGACCCCATAGATGGCAGCCCACCAGGCTCCACCGTCCCTGGGATTATCCAGGCAAGAACACTGGAGTGGGTTGCCATTTCCTTCTCCAGTGCATGAAAGTGAAAGCGAAGTCGTCAGTCATGTCCAACTCTTCGCGACCCCATGGACTGCAGCCTATCAGGCTCCTCCACCCATGGGATTTTCCAGGCAAGAGTACTGGAGTGGGTTACCATTGCCTTGACCTAGGTAGGTAAATAGGAAAAGGAGTACGTCAAGGCTGTATATTGTCACCCTGCTTATTTAACTTCTATGCAGAGTACATCATGAGAAACACTGGGCTGGAAGAAGCACAAGTTGGAATCAAGAATGCCGGGAGAAATATCAGTAACCTCAGATATGCAAATGACACCACCCTTATGGCAGAAAGTGAAGAAGAACTAAAGAGCCTCTTGATGAAAGTGAAAGAGGAGAGTGAAAAAGCTGGCTTAAAGCTCAACATTCAGAAAACGAAGATCATGGCATCCAGTCCCATCACTTCATAGCAAATACACGGGAAAACAGTGACAACAGTGTCAGACTTTATTTTTTTGGGCTCCAAAATCGCTGCAGATGGTGATTGCAGCCATGTAATTAAAAGACCCTTACTCCTTGGAAGGAAAGTTATGACCAACCTAGACAGCATATTCAAAAGCAGAGACATTACTTTGCCAACAAAGGTCTGTCTAGTCAAGGCTATGATTTTTCCAGTGGTCATGTATGGATGTGAGAGTTGGACTGTGAAGAAAGCTGAGAGCTGAAGAATTGATGCTTTTGAACTGTGGTGTTGGAGAAGACTCTTGAGAGTCCCTTGGACAGCAAGGAGATCCAACCAGTCCATCCTAAAGGAGATAAGTCCTGGGTGTTCATTGGTAGCACTGATTTTGAAGCTGAAACTCCAATAATTTAGCTACCTGATACGAAGAGCGGATTCATTTGAAAAGACCCTGATGCTGGGAAAGACTGAGGGCAGGAGGAGAAGGAGACAACAGAGGATAAGATGGTTGGATGGTATCAGCGACTCAATGGACTCAATGGGTTTGGGTGAACTCTGGGAGTTGGTGATGGACAGGGAGGCCTGGAGTGCTGCTGTTCATGGGGTCGCAAAGAGTCGGACACGACTGGGCAACTGAACTGAAGTGAACTGAGGCCTAGGTCAACTAGCAGTCAGTATGATCCTGGACAGTGTTTCCTGAACCTGATCTCACACATTAGAATCACCTGGAAAAAAAAAAAAAACAACAAAAAAAAAGAATCACCTGGGCTTCAGTGAAAGAATCTGTTTGTTAAGCACCTGAGATGATGTTGATATGAAACCAGGTTTGGGAACCTCTCACCTAAGTTCTCCATACTCAACTTTCTCTTCTAGATAATGTGGTTCAATTACCTACCCCACGTGTGAGATCTCAAGGAGATAGAGAACAGAAGACATCTATTTCATTGTCCTGCACTCAGTATATAGTGGTTATTCTCTTTGTAGGAATACTTTTGAGATGATTTCCTCCAAAAGATTTCACCTTGCTTTTAAGAGGCAACCTAATTATCACAATGAACTTCCCAAGTGGTGCTAGTGGTAAAGAAGCCTCCTGCTAATGCAGGAGAAATAAGAGATGTGGGTTTGATCCCTGGATCAGGAAGATTCCCTGGAGGAGGGCATTACAACCCACCCTAGTATTCTTGCCTGGAGAATCCCATGGACAGAGGAGCCTGGTGGGCTACAGTCCATGGGGTTGCAAAGAGTTGGACATGACTGAAGTGATGTAGCACATACACAGGTACAAATTATCATAAATACCAACTATTGGTTTTTGACTACCCAAGTAGTTACAGCAGTATTGCTGCTAAAGGAATCCAACACATCACAAACAAAACATCTCCTATCAGAGAGGCATGAGGATAAAGTCAGAGAAATGTTCTTCTTTTACTGAAAGATGCAACTCTGCAAAATCAATAAAGTATGGATTTGAAAGATAAGGATTACATGTTCTCTCCCCATTGCCTTTCCATCTGAACACAAATAGGGATGGGACAACCACTCTGCAGCAGGAGATCATGCTAATTTTCTGGGTCATTCTCTCAAGGTGTCCTTAAAAGGAGCAATCATCTCTGTTCAAAGCAATTCTCTCCCATTAGATACATCGGCTCCCCAAATGTTTGACACCTTTTAATAGCCTCTTTCTGTTACCTCAAAAAGCACTGCCTGGATAGAGGAGTTTTTCCACCAGCTTTGCCCAGTGTGAGAACTGCAGCATTGGAAAAAGACAACAAACTCCTACCAGGGCAATTTTTTTTCAGAATGCATGTTCCATGATGATGTCCATATATCTGTATAGCATTTGTTTTTACTTTCAAATTCCTTCCATGGCCTGATCAATATAGCTCTCAGAATATTGGAGAGCTTGTAGGTAAAGCAAGTTTCATGGCTGCATTTTTGAAAAATGAGAAAATTGAGGCTCAGAGATATAGAAATGTTTCAGAGCTGGTTCAGTGCCCCAGATGGAGCCAGAAACAGAGTCCTATTCTGTATTCTTTAGGACTCCAAGTCCAGAGGGCACCGGTGGTAAAAAAAAAAAAAACCCTGCCTGCCAATGAAAGAGATATAAGAGACATACCTTCCATCCACGGGTTGAGAAGATCCTCTGGAGGAGGGAGTGGTGACCCACTCCTGTATCCTTGCCTGGAGAATCCCACGGACAGAGGAGCCTGGATAGTTATAGTTCATGGCGGGGGCAAAGAGTTGGACACGACCGAAGTGACTTACTATGCGCCAAACCCAATGGACTTAAGCAATGTCAGCTCTTAGAACCAGGAAGTCCTATGAACTGATACCATCTTATGCCCAGAGGACTGCAGGAATTCAAATAATACCACCAAGTGTTGGTGGCATCAAGTCCCTTTGGTCCTCTCCACATAGATCCTGCGTGTCTGCGCGTGTGTCTATTTCTGTTTGTGTGTATGTTGCTCCCTGTCTCTGTTTATGTGTATGGATCTGTGTGATCTGTGTCTGTATGTGCCTAATATAACTATTCTGGCTTGGTTTTTGTCTTTTCCTGCCTTTTTCTTTGAGTCTCTCTCTTCCCTGCCTCCTTCCCTCCCCTCCTCCTTCTCTCTCCAGTTGTTTCTCCTCATCTGCCTCTCCCCTTTCTCAGTTAGCAGCTCTGTTTTCTTCTTTTCAAATTTAATTCTCCAGTTTGTTCCACATGGTAGCAGATGGTCCCTTGAAGTTTCAAGCCTCCATGTTTATAGAAACCTAGAGTGAGTGTAGTGGAGATCTCTATCTGGCAAAAGTCAAAACAAACCTCTAAAAGGACTCTGGTTGACATCCCTGGGTCCCCTGCTCTCCCATGGACTACTCTGCTTCTCTGGCTAATCTGAGTCATGTGTGGTCCTGTGCAGGGACCACAAGTCCCATCGGAATCACTTGGAGGGAAGAATACCAGTTCTTGAAAGGAAAAGCAGGGCACATCACAAAAGGGAAAAGTCTGCTGAACTGGCCAAAACAACAGGTAATCTACACAGCCCTCATTTTAGTACACCAGATATTATCTCCTATTCATGGTGTTTTTAAGGATTCTTACTCTTTTAAAGTCACGTCAAAAAAAAAAAAAAAATTCCATGTTACTTGAGATGATGCCACATAACAATCACTGAGGGTAAAATCATGTGAACAGACTAAATTCCCACAAGTTTCTTACAAATAAACCTCATCCATGAAGACTTTAATGAGAAAATATGTTTCCTGTGCAGAAGAGTATAATGGAAGGAATGTTTCCTTCCTTATAAGCAGCTCACACCCTCTGAGCCTCAGTTTCCCCATTTGTCAAATGCAATGACATAAGTCAGAGGGACTTCTGCAGACCCCAGAATCCATTCTGATTAGTTCAAACAGAATATAATTCTAAATAGAAGCTTCTAAATAGCTTCTATCAGCTTCTAAATAGAAGCTGATATGATTTCTGGAACCACATTGGGCTGCTGTTCAGCCAGCATCTCGGGCAGTCAGGAGAAATGTCCAGTCACCGCAGGGGCTGCTGTGTGGAGGCTCCACTGCAGTGTCCCCCACAACCTGGACCAAAGACAAGGGAGAGAGAGCAGAAGATTCAACCCAGCGAGCCCAGAAGAGCCTCCAGCAGCGTGTTTTCAACCTGAACCTGTTAACTACGTACAGAGCTTCCACTTTGTATGGTTCATTTCTCACATACAAATCCAGAAACCATAACACAAACCTGCTCCCGGATGTGAAAGGAAGGGCAGGGATGACCTTTATCTAAGGCATGGGTTCTCTGAGCACGTGTAGGATACTTGATAGTCTACAAAGCACGGACTTTGGATTCAGGCCAATCTAGGCTCAAAAATGTATGGTTTTACTTTAACCTAGTTAAATGCTCCGTTTCTACCCCTTGTTAAACAGGAATCCCTGTAAGTAGAGATCAGGTATGCAAAGCACTTGGCATATAGCCCACAGCCCACATAAGGTAGCTCTTAGTGTTTTCTCTTTGAAGGTCAAAAACATTTGTGAGAATATATAAAAGACATGTGGAGCAGGAAATAGCAACCCACTCCGATATTCTTTCTTGGAGAATCCCAGGGACAGGGGAGCCTGGCAGGCTACAGTCCATAGGGTTGCAGAGTCCGACATGACTGAAGCAACTTACATATATAATAGATATGTCTTTTTCTTCTCTCTTAAGATCATCCCCATGGCCTGTCCTCTGCACACAGCTTCACTGAATACATTTCCCTGTAAACATGTGTTGCTAAAGCCTCCCCAGGTAAAATATTAGTCATTGGCAGCCTTAATTTCTAATTTTTAATACCTCCCACCCGAGACTCTCCGCTGCCACCAACGTGGCTGCTTAGCCACCTCCTACCACACCCAGGCTGGGCCCACACAGCAGTGGCAGCTCTGTGCTTACCCTGGCTCCAGAGTCATAAGGCACTCCGGGACAGACCGCTGGGATCTCTACTTCCTGGACACCAGGCCCGTCTCCATGGCATCATTCAGCTGAAAATAGACAAGAGGTTTATTTCAAGATCCATAGAGAAGAAACAGATAGATGGGGAGATGATTAAAATGAGGGACTGACAAGTCTTCCTGCAAATTCCAGAACCATCCACACTCCCCAACAGGCTCTCAGGCCATGGCAGCTGAAAGGTTAGCCCCTATTCCTCCTGGCTCAGAGCAGAAGGTTAGCAGTATGCTAACCTCATACTTTGAACTGGAATTGGAATTCCATTTTTCCTGTTTTCTATCCATTGCTTCCTATATCCTTTAGAAGGCTGTAGGATTCTGGAGGGAAGGAGTCAAGATCTATTGTTTTTTCTATATTCTCCCAGTCCCTAGGTCAAAAGTGTAGCTTTAAAAATAAACGCACACTTATCAATTCTGGCTTCCCTGGTGGCTCTGATGGTAAAGAATCCGCCTGCGATGCAGGAGACCTGGATTTGATTCCTGAGTCAGGAAGATCCTGTGCAGAAGGGATGGCGACCCACTCCAGTCTTCTTGGCTGGAGAATTTCAGGGACAGTGGAGCCTGGCGGACTACAGTCCATGGGGTCACAGAGAGTCAGACACGACTGAATGACTAACATTTTGACTTTTTGTCAATCATCAAGCTACTACCTACGTGGTATTAGGCAAGTCACTTAATGTCCCTCCATTTTAGTATATTTAGAAGGGGGCAGTGCTGTGTAAACAAGATAGTTTTTAAACATCCAGCATAATATCTGCCACAGTAAGAGAGACAACCCCTGAAAATGTGGATTCTGAATGCCGACTCTCTGGGGTTTTGTGTTGGCTCCAGCACTTATTGGTAGTTTTACGGAACTTCACTGTAGAACATTTATACATTTTTAAAATGAGTCCATAATATATAGCGTTGCTGTGAGAGTTGAGTGAGACAAGCCATAAAAAGCTGCTTAGTAAAGTGTCATACACGCAGAGTAAGCTTTAACACAATTCTCCATGGTCTTCTTTCTTATCAGAAGCTAAACTCAGACAAACTGAAAGATAGCACACTATCTGAATCTTGCCAATCTTTCAGAAGAATTTTTTGGCTTGCTATTTAAATTTAGTGAACTATTTCCTTATTACCACCATTGTACCACTATGGGTATCACCATACCCCACCTTCATCCTTGGAATATCATTTTCACTGGATTGTTTAAAAACAAGTGGTAGAAGTTCTTTCTGATAAATTGGTTATTTGGAGCTTCAGAGCTTTTAAATATAGCAAGTGAGTACATTATTCTCTAGAGACTCCATATTCTCCCCTCCTACAGTGGCCGGAACACTTCAGTGGCCAGAGCAGAGATGGTCTGTTCAGGCAACACGGCTCCCTCTGCTGGATGAGGGTGGTTTGGTCCTCTTTTGGCTCAGAGGAAGGGGCAGTGCAAATGGATGGGCTCTCCCAGCTTCCCACACTACAAATCCAGCCACAGTCACGTAGGATAGTCTCTTCTAAACATTACTCTGGCAGATGAATGCCACATGAGGCTCCAACCCACAAGCATCAGTCCTCTTCTCAGAATTTGTATTATGCTCCATGGAATTGTTTAGATCTTGCTTGTATTCCAACTTTGTATCATTCCGTTTCATTTCCTCAACCGCCCCTGTAATCATTATCTTTGTCTACATTGGGTGTTGTACTTACAAATGACTGTTATATAAATATCCTCCTAACAGAGGACCTTACACTTCCTCTTCTCTTCCATCCTGTTTCTGTGCCTGCAAAAGAAAAACTAGGGGCACTTTTTCCAGATGAAGGCAGTGAAGCAGAGATGTTCTAAGAGAATATTTAATACAGGAAGGATTAGTTGCTCAGTTGTGTCTGACTCTTTGCCACCCTATGGACTGTAGTCCTCCAGGCTCCTCTGTCCATGGGATTTTCCAGGCAAGAATACTGGAGTGGGTAGCCATTCCCTTCTCCAGGGGATCTTCCCGACCCAGGGATGGAAGCTGGGTCTCCTGCATTGCAGGCAGATTCTTTACCCTCTGAGCCCCCAGGAAAGCAGCTACTAAGTGTCTGGTGTGATCCCTGAAGTCCACACAATTAGGTGAAGAAGACAGATAGACATGATGATGTGAGAAGGCACATCCATGCCTGAGCCCCGAGGGGAAGGAGCTGCTGTATTAATAGCACAGACAAAGCTTAGGAACCTCTCAATATATCTTCATTTCGCTTGTGTGCTAAGTCACTGAGCAGTGTCCAGCTCTCTGCAACTCTATGGACAATAGCCACTGTTTTTGAAACTTTTTCTTTTTCCCTCTGCATTTCATTCAGTGTCTTTCAATTGGTGGTCACACTCATCTACCTTCCTTCCTTCCTTGTTCATGCTTTCCTTGTTTAACTCAAAAGGTGGTAAGATGTTGCTGGGCTACGCTATATTTTGGCCAGGACAGGAGGCTTTCATTGATATTCATGGTTGGTAGGAAGAAAAAAACAAGTTCAGCTTCATAGAATGTTCTTTTCTCCAACTTTGAAGACACATCAACTCTTCTTGGTCACAGATTCATAGAACCAGATAGAAGTGGGCCGGATCTCTCAGGCAGTGAGCCTTTGGTAGCACTGAAATAAGAAAGCATTTGTAGCCTGAAAGCCAAGTCCAGGAGACCCACCCCTGACCAGTCAGCAATGCCCAGATTCACTGGAATGAGGTTATAGTGGGAGGACATGGAGAACACACATTGGGGTTTCTTACATTTTGAATGCTGGGTATAAAAAGTGAAACTGAATCCAATGAGTGACTGCACCTGCAACAGCAAAAAAAAAAAAAAATGTAGAAGAAAGTAAGACAACTTCAAACTTCTAATTTGGGAATGAGCCAAATTATAGTCTCAATTCTGTCCTTGCTTTCTGATCTACCAAGTGGCAGGTGGGCAAACAGATTCAAAAGAGCTATTTTCTCATCTCCCTGTAAACACAAGTAAGGGGAGTATATTTAATAGACTGAAATAACGTAAAATCTGGAAGCAATTTTGGGATCATAATTACTAGCATGCGTCTTTAAGTGATGAAATCAAATCCCAGATAATGAAAGTGGCATGTCCAGGGCCATCCATCCTTCAATGGAAGACTAAGATTCAGACTCAGAACCTTGACTTATTATCCACGGCTCTTTGAAATATACAGAATATCTGTCCTTGGGAGAATATTTCTATTGGTTCTAATAATTAGAGGAATCTTAAATATTGCCATCAAAAAATTGCCAATTTTGTATTATGTGTCCCCAGTATTATAGGAATCTTAAATATTGATCACCATCGAGGCATGTATTTACCTGATAACACTGTTGGAGTTAATGATACATACTAGTCACTCAGTAGTGTCTGATTCTTTGCAACCCCATAAAGTGTAGCCCACCATGCTCCCCTGTCCATGGGATTTTCCAGGCAAGAAATACTGGAGTGAGTAGCCATTCCCTTCTCCAAGGGATCTTCTCAAGCCAGGGATCGAACCAAAGTCTCCTGCATTGCAGGCAGATCCTTTACTGTCTGAGCTACCAGGGAAGCACTAAGTCCAATGAAAGTGGATGATGCTTGACCCTGTTAAAGTTAGAGAGGCGAGCAAATAGGACTGAATGTCCAGGGTAGAAATCAGTAACACAGGAAACTCACATCCTGGCAGGGGATTGGTTGGGATCACAAGTCAGCTTCTAAAGCAAACACCACAAATAGTCAAAAATCTCCTTGCTACCTCCCTGAAATGGCACTGCATTGAAGATCCCAACACTAACTCTCAGCCTATCCAACTCAGACTGCATTTGCTCCAATTTTGAAACAGATTGCTCTTTCTTCGGTTGAACACCAGATGAAGTGGTGAGTTGGCTTGCATACAGGGGCAATGTTGTATGAAAAATATGTATCTTTAAACACCAAACACTCAACGGCAGAGTGAAATGCTGTCTCCATGGGAAGCACGAGAGAACTTACTAACAAGGGAGGAACAGTGTGTCTGCCTGTATCTGGCTGCCTGTGGTCTTAGAGGAGCGTAAGAGGAGTGACTGGCCAGCCACTTTCCTTATTTAAACTCTTCCCTCCCTCTTTGCTTCTCCCTTTCTTTGCTGAGCTCCTGCAGTTATGTTTGACAAAATTAAATGTATGTTGGGTCTTCACTGAACTTACCTGTGAAATTTAGCCAGGTCCATTATCGTAAGTCACTGGCTCAGAATAATGAAGCTACATATATACACACATGTATTTATTTTGGTGAATTCTCTGCCAAGCAGCCTCAATGCTTCCATCTCAGCTGCATCTATTATTGCAGCAATTGTACGGCAAAAACTTTTTTAATGTGATGTAATTGGGAATGAAGAGAAGTAGATGCTAAGCTTGGTCCTACAATTAACCAGCTGAGAAATGTTTTCAGGTTTGTCTAACCTCTGAATCTCAAATTCCTTATCTTTCCAGAGAGGGATCTGAGTAGATACCCAAGGTGACTTTCAATTCTAAATTTATGTTAGAAGTTTATACATCTGGTTATTGCAACCACTGGGACTTCAACCCAAAATAGAAGACAGGACTGCAATTAGTAATCTGAGACCTCTCTCTTCCTGTTTTCCTCCTATTTTGCCTTTCCCTCCTTTCTCTCCCCAGCTCCTGTTTTTTTTTTTTTTTTTTTTTGGGGCCATGTGATATATAGGATCTTAGCTCCCTGACCAGGGATTGAACCCATGCCCCATGCATTGGAAGAAGCAAAGTCTTAACCACAGGACCACCAGGGAATTCCCCCTTTTCCTTTCCTAGTTAATTTCTGATCCCTTACTCTTGTCACTTCCCCTTTCTCCCTCTTTTCCCCCCATCTCCTCCTTCATTCTTTCCTTGCATTTTTTCTCGCTTCCTTCCTTCCTCCCTTCCAGACCATAATTCCATGCCCATTATGTGTTAGTGATGACAGAAGCCCTAGGGATGCAGAGATAAATTTGAGGTTAGATTCTCCGGTACATTGAGAAGTCTTTTCCCTTCACTTATCTTCAATACAGCTGAGCAAGTCCAGTCTGATACTATTGTCATAGAATAATTCAGTGTGAAGTTTCTTTGGAAAATCACATCCTTTATCCAATTTGGATAAGCAAAAATACTTTTAGGTTCCAGCAGGGAGTCACACAAATCTTTCTAAATTACTGAAATGTTTCCTGAAGCTGTCTATGCTCCATTTGTTGACAAAGAAGGAAAAGGGACTAAAAACATCTTGCAGCGTATTCATAGCCATGTGGAATCTTTCTTCCATCATACTCCATCTGCCCCCAGTGTCAGGACAGGAAGACAGTGTGGCTCACCAGAAAAAACCCAGGCGTGGAGCTGGACAGACTAGTTCATGATGTAGCTCTACCACTTATGAGCTGGGTCACCCTGGTTTGTGTAACTTCACCTCTCAGAATTACTGATTCATTTACGTTGTAAAATGTAAGTGATAATATCTACCTGGCAGAACTGTTGTGAGGAATGACAGCACACAGGCCAAGAGTCCAGGAGATTGCTTCATGTGTCATAGGTGTGAAAGAGAAGGTAACTCAGCATAACTATGAGCATAACTCAAGGGAATGGAACTCACATTCACATAGCACCTGCCATGTGTCAACGACTGTATTGTTGAACTGTGTCAGGCTACAGTGAAAAATTGATCTCAATGTGTACTGTGGCCCAAACAAAATAGCAGTACGTCTATCGCTCATCTAACAGGGAAAGTAGATGTTCCTGGTGGGCTGCTGGCTGTCTTCCACATGGCGATGCTGAGACCCAGGTTCCTTTTGTCTCACGGCTCAGTCCCCCTCCTCATCCCATGTATTCAGCTGACAGAGAGAGGATACGTGTCGCTTCTGTCCACAGTCCATTATGGAGAACTACTCACCAAGCCACATCTGGCTCTAAGTAAGACCTAGGAAATGTAGTCACTGCTGGGGAGTCAGTACCCAGATATGACTATGTCCTAGGAAGGACAGCAGAAGTTTGGTGGGCCAATGTCTTTGCTATTCTTACTACAACTGTTAAGACACTTAAGTATAAGTTGGGCATCATCACCCCACTCTTTAGTGACAAGGAAATTTCAAGTCAGTTATTAAGTGACCCCCAGGTCATTGGGATCTAAGTCCAGGAGTCATATTCCAAAGCTGGCCTTCCCCATCTCACCTCACTGCGTCCTCTAATGAAGAGTTCACAAACTCCTGAGAGGTGGATTGGGCTATCTCACACAGCATGCCCCAAAGGATGTTAATTTACGCACAGAATGTGCACACATAGCCTTCCTTTGTAAATCAGAACATCTAGCAACTCTGGATCCCCATTCTAGCAAGGCAACAATTGCCTGAAGATGATTTCCAGCTTTTGATTCTTTAGATGGGTGTTTGGCCAAAAGTCTTCACTTTTGTCTCAGGTTCAAAGGATTTGTTAACAAAATAAGCCACTCATTATATACAAATAAATATTTATTAGAGGATTATCTAGCTTACTTTCAATATGCTAGCATTAAAAGAAAAGAGAAATAGAAACAGCAGAGGATGCATCACCAAACTGGGTTTTCACCAACATCCAGACTCAAACGGTGCTGGGAAGTCCCGGGTCACAGCACATCTGGAGTCCCAACAGGGAAAATGTCCCAGGCAGCATTTCTGCTCCATGACTGAGACTTTGAAAACTGCAGTTTGTGGTTCCCACTTATAATCCCAGGATGCCAACTGTGAGCAATCTGCAACTCTGGTTTCAGGTTAATGCTGTTTGTTTTATCTTGTAAAACTTGGAATGTTGTTAAGCCTGGAGCTTGGTTGGCCAGATCCCCTCCAGAGATTCAACAATCTCAAGTTCACCCCATCCTATCTATGGTGCTACAAGTCTTACACTCATAGTAGGCAGTCACTCACAGTCAGGGCAGTATTCAGGCAGGTTAAAAGTAAGGTCAGAGGCCTGTTCTGCTTTGTCTCTGAAGCCTGAAAGTGAAAGTGTTAGTTGCTCAGTCATGTCCGACTCTTTGTGACCTCATTGACTGTAGACTGCCACGCTCCTTTGTCCTTGGGATTTTTCAGGCAAGAATACTAGAGTGGGTTGCCACCTCCTTCTCCAGGGGATCTTCCAGACCCAGGGATCAAACCTAGGTCTCCTGCATTGCAGGCAGACGCCCTACCATCTGAGCTACCAGGGAAGCCCTTCTCTGAAGCCTAAACATGACTATTTAATTTTCCTAACAGATGGGGCATGTGCTTTTAGGTTCATTTACCAGTATCACTGGCCTTTCCTTGTGCCTCAGACAATAAAGAATTTGCTGCAATGCAGGAGATCTGGGTTTCATTCCTGGGTCAGGAAGATCCCCTGGAGAAAGGAATGGCTACCCACTCCAGTATTCTTGCCTGGAGAATTCCATGGACAGAGGAGACTGGCAGGCTACAGTTCATGGGTTGCAAAGAATCAGACACAATTGTGAGACTAACACTTTTCCCCCTTTCCCTGTCTTCCCAATTCACCCCTGTCCAATTTCATCTATTAACATCATCTACGGAGGCTCTCTAGGCAGTTGAATCTATCACCTCGGCCATAAAAGCTGTCTTTACTATTTTATTTCTTGACAAAGAAAGTCAACAATTTGCTCTAAACACTTGTTACAGTCACAAGGAAATCAAAGAAATTAATACATTTATTTTTTTGAAGCTGTCAGAAAGAAACTAATAAACTTTGCATCTTCAAATTTTGTGTTTCTCATCTCTATCTTTGATCTAAGTTGTATTATTCAGTCCTGATTCACAAACCCATCTCCATACATTTCCCTGCAGCCTGACCCCATGGGTACAGAAGGGCTCTCCTACTCTTCCACAAAATAGGTCTTGTGTCTCTTTTCCTGGTTCCCTCTCTCTGTTCATTTATCTACATTCCTCAATTCACTCCCAATAATAGCTTTGCTTCTATCAGTTCCATCCATCTAATCAATGCATCAGCTATTTGTCAACAGAGCTAGGGGAGTTTCAGCTCTGTGTTCTCCAGATTAGAGTTCAGTGAAGCAGTTGAAAAGGAAAGAACAACAGACTGAGAGGGGAGATGGATACCAATCAGAGAGGAGAGTTCAGAATGAGCCCAAAGTCTATTCCTTCTGTGGGTTTATCCCCTAACCCTGAAAATCAGCTCCAGCTTTGCAGTCTGAAGCATGACACCTCAGAGAGGACAGGATTTCCTGTCCTCTTATGTTGAAATAAATGTAATTTTATTCCAAAGTCTTAACTCTGATTCATCAACCAGACAGGTTCTGCTTTGACACTATAGTGACTTGAAACATGGAGGGTATTGTTAGAATTCTCAATTTCTATATTGACTAATTATTTGGGTTTCACAAGAGCATGCTTTCTTGAAATAGTTGTCTCACTATGTCCACTTTCTCTCATTAACTGGAGTCTTCATTCAACTTTCTCATTGGCCATTCTGCCCTTACTTCCTTAATCCTTCATCAACTCTTTAAGCAGCCCTTCTAAGTGAAAGATTAAGAAAACCATGTTCCCATCATTCTACCAAATAACTGTCCTGAAATAGGGCCACACAATGCTAGTTCAGCAAGATGCTCCTAAAAGGAAAGTTTCATCTCCTGTAAAATTTGCTAAAGCTACGTACTATGTCGTCTTTTAACATATTCATGACACAAGCGAACAAATAAAAAACTTTGAAAGTGCCTCAGTTAGCAAAACAAAAAATTACTTAAATATCCCTCTGTATTTTCTGTACTTAATTTACCACAGAATCCCACCCCTTCCCTCCTTTCTGATGAAAGATTAAGTCATGTCTCCTGAAATAAATGTTTCATGGTGAATATTTTAGTAAATGTTTTCCCAGCATCATGATGAATTTTATTAGCTGAAAATGCTTATTTGCTTTTCACTGCCTTTTTCAACCTTATTACACACATGTAAATTTCAGTTCTCATTGTAGATGACTTTGCTCTTGACCATGTGGTTTGCTTTGGCTGATGATAAATATAGATACAACATGAACAATGGCTTAAAATGGGCTTGTAAGGTTGAGCTTGTCCCCTTGCACTTCTGCAATGGTCATGAGAAGAACATGCTCCAGCAACCCACCAGTCCCAGATAAAGAATGAGAGACACATAAAGCCGAGCAGCCCTGGCCAACCCACAGACCTACAGCCTGAAGCAGGGCTTCTCCAGCTGACCAGTAGAGCATGATCAGGAAATCAATGCTTACTTTGTAGCCTCTGAGATTTTGAGGTTGCTTGTTATACAGCTATGGCTAATTAACATGCTAAGTTTTATTTCTAGAAAATATCTGGCTACACGTGGAAAAAAAAATTGCTCTCTGGCTTTAGTGACCTCATAGTAAGAGAGAATAGAAATAAACAACTAGTTATAATGCAAGACAAAGTAAAATGGAAGTACCAGTAGTAAATTGTGGAAACACAAAAGTAAAACTGATGTCCTCCATAAGTTCTTAAGCAAGAAGGCAGAACTTTGACTTGTGGTTAAAGGAGTAAAAGGATTACACTACAGGAAGAAAGATGTTACAGGTTGTCTTTGTGGAGTGGCATGCACACAGTTTAAATGTCTTCCCTCTCAGGGAATGGTATTGCTCTTTTGTGTGTATATATATTGGTTTGCCTTTGTAACTGAGAAAACTAGAAGGCTACCTAAGATCACGTAACTAATATATGGCAGAATGGGCGTCTATAACATAGGTCTTCTGACTCTAGTTCTAGACTCCTGTTCTATAGTTGTTTACATAGCCTGCTATAGAATGGAAAAGCAAAAATAGAAGGTTAGCTTTCTGTTGTGCCTGGAAGTAACCAATGGGGTCCAGAAGTAGGCAAATAAAGTGTGTATATTACTGGTGATTATCACCATCATAATCATAATCATAACAACAGTAAAAATTATAACCCCCACAATAAGAACAAAAACTAAAATAGCCATCATACTTGCTATTTATTACTAACCTACTATGTGCTACTTGCTATTGTAAGTGCTGTTTATATGCTATCTTAATCTGTCCTTCATATAGGGAAGGGACTACTATTAACCCTATTAAACATGATGAAATAACTATGTAACAGGTTAGATCACTTTCCCGTGGTCAAATTCTAAGTGGGAAGTGAGAACGTGGAACTATCCTTGTCTCTTCCAGATGCCTGAGCGCTAACCACTGCATTGAAGTGTTAAACTTACCAAAAAAAAAAATTATAATCCCCTCTGAGGGCTTTTAAAAAATACTGATGCCTATGTCCTACCCACACTAAATTAGAACCTCTGCCAACAGAGTCCATGGCACCAAATAATATGAAAAGCCCTCCTCGTTATTCGTTTGTGTGTGTGTGTGTGTTAGTCGCTCAGTCGTGCCCGACTCTTTGCCACCCCATGGACTGCAATCCACCAGGTTCCTCTGTCCATGAGATTTTCCAGGCAAGGATACTGGAGTGGGTTGCCATTTCCTTCTCCAGGGGATCTTCCCAACCCAGGGATTGAACCCGGGTCTCCTGCACTGTAAGCAAATTCTTTACCAACTGAGCTACTGCTGGTATTAAAAGCCACAGAGAGAGCAAAGCAAAAGGCACAGGCAGGCAGGCCAGCTGGATTCAAAGTGTTCACAAAGAGAAAGAAGGCAAAACACATCAACTAGACAGATACCAAATAGGGTAAAGCTGACCTGGTGGTGATGGTTGGTGGTTTAGTTGCTAAGTTGTGTACAACTCTTGCGACCCCGTAGCCTATAGCATGCCTGGCTCCTCTGTCCATGGGGCTCTCCAGGAAAGAATACTGGATCTTTTCCAGGGGATTGCCATTTCCTTCTCCAGGGATCTTCTTGACCCAGGGATCAAACCCAAGTTTCCTGCATTGCAGGCAGTCTCGTGCACTGCAAGCATATTCTTTACCAACTAAGCCACTAGTTTATAAATCAATTGGGAAAACCTTGGAATTAACTTACTAATAAAGGCAGTGTTCTAAATGGAGACAGATTTCTGTAATAGCCCACTGGGGCATAACTGACCCATATAATGAGCAATCTAAAGTACCAATAATGTAGATTGCATTTGGGCTCTTCACAGTAAGAGGGAGAGAGAACAGAAGACAGATTGTACCATCTTTCCTGCTCTGATTCTTTCACAGTGGTTCTGCTTTGATTTGGGCACATTCTTACCTTACCTTCTATAATTTTTTTTTTTTTTTTTGGCGTGATATTTTCGTCTGGTTTTGGTATCAGGGTGATGGTGGCCTTGTAGATGAGTTTGGGAGTATTCCTCCCTCTTCAGTTGTTTGGAAGAGTTTGAGAAGGATAAGTGTTAGCTCTTCTCTAAATGTTTGATGGAATTTGCCTGTGAAATCATCTGGTCACAGACTCTTCTTTGCTGGAAGATTTTTAATCACAGTTTCAATTTCATGACTTGTGATTGATCTGTTCTTATTGTCTATCTCTTCCTGGTTTACCTTGCCTTCTGAATTGTCCTGCGTGCCTATCACCAGGTGCCTCGGATCTGCACATTTCCCTTAGTTTCACATTGCCATGGACACACTCAGGTCTTCGAGGCAACTTGATCTATGATATGTCCATCTACCAGTGACATAGTTCCCCAAGGAACCACTGCTGTCTTGCACAACTCCTCACTAAGGCTTGACCCAGGCTCATATCAGCTTAAGGCAACCCCTGAGAAGCACCCAGCCCTGCTTCTTGAGGGGACACATCAGTTCCCACTGGGGCGATCACCACATCAGGGTGGTAATGAGGCTGCACAACAGCTCCAACAGCTGCTGAGCTAGAGTCAGTGCAGCCTCTGGATGTAAATGCTTCTCCTGCCTGCTCCTCATGTCTTCCTCTGTCAGTTTCATTTGCCAAATCAGACCTCCCATTTGCACATTTCCTCATCCGCTAACAGTTTTTGTGAAGACCTCACTGGCTACAGGCCCAAAAGCAAATGATACAAAATTCTCTCAAGTACGTACTCCATGTTATATAAGTTTCACCCAAGTGCAAGATCACTTTTTTCCTCATCAGATCCCTGTGAGCGATGCAAGGTAACTGCCACCTCCTCCTTTTGTCAGGTGATAAACTGAAGCTCAAAATGGAAAGATTGTTAGGATTTTCAAATACTAGTCAGGAAGGAAATTGTGTCAGCTCATGACTTAGTTTTTATCAGGACTGGAATCATGTGTTCAGTCAACAACACTTTCTGAACACCTGGCATGTACAAAGTATTAGGATAGCACCTGTGGTGGCGGTGGTTCAGTCACTAAGTCGTGTCCTACTCTTGCGACCCCATAGACTGTGGCCTGCCAGGATCCTCTGTCCATGGGATCCTCTGTCCAGGCAAGAATACTGGAGTGGATTGCCATTTCCTTCTCCAGGGGGTCTTCTCAACCCAGGGATCAAAGCCGAGTCTCCCACATTGCAGGCAGATTCTTTATCAATTGAGCTACAAGGAAGCCCCGAGGATAGCACCTAGAAAGAAATAGATAATGGTAAGTATTCTGAAGAGCTGATAACCTAGAACAGATATACCTAGAACAAACCTGGGCCAAATTTGGCCCAAAGCCTGTTTTGCCAAATCAAGTGTTAGTGAAACACACCCAGGTCCACTCATTTGTATATCATCTCTGGCTGCTTTGTGCTACATCAGTGGAGATAAGCAGATAATAGAAACCGTGTGGGCCACAGAACTTAAAATATTTACTGAGTCTTTCCAGAAAAACATTGCTCTCCTTCATCTAGTAGAAAGAGGCTTAAGTGAAACCAAGTGTTGCAGGTGTTATTATAGAATTCTGTGAGGGGTATACAGTGTGGGCTCAAATGAAGCAGGGGGTGGTCTCGTGAGAAAGACGATGTCTTGAAAGTTCCAAGCAGAGAGGCAGGATACAGGGATTCAGGCTGAGGTGGCAGTATGAGCAAAATAATGAAGAGGAGAAACAGCAAGGCTCATTAGGCATTAGGGTTAGGGTTAGGGTTATGATGAGGGTGGGCCAGGGTGGAGGAGGAAGTCAGAAAAAAGTGGTGATCAGAGATCTTGAAAGAAGGGTTTTATATGCAAACCTAAAGCCACTCACTGTGGGCCAAAGAACCTTTGAGTTTTTGTGTGACACATGCAGGCTATGGTAAAACTGAAATTTTATATTTCTCTCCCAGGCTGAGCAAACCCCCAGGAGGATTTAGGATTCAGTAACCACTGTGCCATTATAGAATAAGATGAAACATAGTTTCAGCTGAATAAATTGAATCTCTGTTAAATGAGATGTCAAACTGTCTCTTCCCCTTATAATAGTTCATGGCAGTAGCTAAGAAAGAGAGACACAAGTTATTGTGGGATCAGATGGTCAAGAAACCTGGCTTAATCTATGGGAGTTGAGCAGATTATCCGCAGGAAGTGATACTGAAGCAAGATTTGAGACCTGAGTGCATATTAGCCAGGGAGTCTCACATGAGAACTTTGTCTAAACATTTCAAAATCTGCAAAACCAACAAGTTATCCTCCAATGGTACTCCTCTTCCTGGGAAGGTCACTTGGCTAAAATATCATTGGGTCCAGCTATAAAATGGAGAGGATAATGGTACCTATACCACAAGGATGCTCTAAGGACAAAATAAAGTAATATATAGAAGGTGTTTAACATAAGGTCAAACACACAATAAGCTTGCAAGAAATGCTAGCTGTCAATCTTCATATCTATTCTTTTCTTCTTATTCTGTAAGAATGTTGAGCCTGTCTTGTGTGTTTTATACCCTTCACAGAGTCTAGACATAAAATAATTTTTGTCCATAAATTGTTGTGAAATATTGATTGATATGTATTTTTGTGAATCAGTGAATCTTAGAGTCAGAAGAAATGGAGCTCCACCTCCCCCTAAGTGTGGTAATCCCTCTTGCCAAGTCCCTTACAGATAGTTTTCCAATACCCACTTTGATGAAGCCAGTGACTGTTTATGCCCCAGCTAGGCATCTCTGATCACAGGAAAATTATTCTTCATGTGGAGCTGAAGTTGACTCTCCTGAAACAGTCATCCATTTCCTTACTTCTGTCTCTGGATCACAGAGAACATGGCTTCTGTCCCTTCTACGTGTTGTTGTTCAGCCTCTAAGTCGTGTCCAACTCTTTTCAGCCCCATGGACTGCAGCACTCCAGGCTTCCTTGTCCTTCACCAAATCCCAGAGCTTGCTCAAACTCATGTCCTTTGAGTCGGTGATGCCATCCAGCTATCTCAACCTCTGTTGTCCCCTTCTCTTCCTGCCTTCAATCTTTCCCAGCATCAGGGTCTTTTCCAACGAGTTTGCTTTTCGCATCAGGTGGCCAAAGTATTGGAACTTCAGCTTCAGCATCAGTCCTTCCAATGAATATTCAAGACTGATCTCCTTTAGAATGGACTGGTTTGATCTCCTTGCAGTCCAAGGGTCTCTCAAGTGTCTTCCCCAACACCACAGTTCAAAAGCATCAATTCTTTGGTGCTCAGCCTTCTTTGTGGTTCAGCTCTCACATCCATACATGACTACAGGAAAAACCGTAGCCTCGACTATACGGAGCTTTGTCAGCAAGTGATGTCTCTGCTTTTTAATATACTATCCCTTCCACATGATAAACCTTCAAATCTGACAGTAGCCTTCTCACCCAGACTACAGAATGGGATACTTTCATGGTACTTCAGACTTCTCTCTCTGACCTTTAGTGATTTTTAAAAGACAGAGGCCTTTACCACAAAGTTCACATCTCATTCATTTCTGTATCCAAGTACCTGGCACAGAGTCTCACACATAATAGGCACTCAGCAAATGTTTGTAATAATGAAGGAAAGAATCCCTAAATCAAGTAATTTACTCTTTTTTTTAAATTGAAATATAGTTGATTTACAATGTTGTATTAATTTCAGGTGTACAGCAAAGTGATTGAGTTTATATACATGTGTATATGTATATATATATATAACTTTTCAGATTCTTTTTCATTATAGGTTATTGTATGATATTGAATATATTTCCCTGTGCTGTACAGTAGGTCCATGTTGGTTATCTACTTTACATACAGTGGTATGTTCTTTTAATCTCAAACTCCTAACTTATTACCCTGTCCCCTTTCCCTTTTGGCAACCACAAATTAATTTTCTATATCTGTGAATCTATGTCTGTTTTGTAAATAACTTCATTTGTATCATCTTTTTTTAGATTCCACATATATGTAATATCAAATGATATTTGTCTTTGCCTGATTTACTTCACTCAGTATGATAGTCTCTTGGTCCATCCATGTTGCTGCAAATGGCATTAATTTATTCTCTTTTATGACTGAGTAACAAAGGTCCATCTAGTCAAGGCTATGGTTTTTCCAGTGGTCATGTATGGATGCCAGAGTTGGACTGTGAAGAAAGCTGAGTGCCAAAGAATTGATGCTTTTGAACTGTGGTGTTGGAGAACTCTTGAGAGTCCCTTGGACTGCAAGGAGGTCCATCCAGTCCATTCTGAAGGAGATCAGCCCTGGGTGTTCTTTGGAAGGAATGATGCTAAAGCTGAAACTCCAGTACTTTGGTCACCTCATGCAAAGAGTTGACTCATTGGAAAAGACTTTGATGCTGGGAGGGATCAGGGGCAGGAGGAAAAGGGGACAACAGAGGATGAGATGGCTGGATGGCATCACCGACACAATGGATGTGAGTTTGAGTGAACTCCGGGAGATGGTGATGGACAGGGAGGCCTGGTGTGCTGCGATTCATGGGGTCACAAAGAGTCAGACACGACTGAGCGACTGAACTGAAGTGGACTAATATTCCATTGTATGTATACACCAAATCTTTATCCATGCGTCTGCTGATGGGCATTTAGGTTGCTTCCGTGTCTTGGCTATTGTAAATAGTGCCACTAAGAACAGTGGGGTACATGTACCTTTTTGAATTAGAGTTTTCATCTATTCTAGATATAAGCACAGGAGTGGGATTACTGGATCATATGATAACTTTATTCTTAGACTTTTTTGAGGAATCTCCATATTGTACTCCATAATGGCTGGACCAATTTACATTTCCACCAATGTTTCCTAGGAGGGTCCCCTTTTTAGACACCCTCTCTAGCATGTGTTATTTGTAGACATTTTGATGGTGGCCATTCTTATCACTGTGAGATGATACCACAGTGTAGATTTGATTTGCATTTCTCTAATAATTAGCTACATTGAATATCTTTTATTGTGCTTGTTGGTCATCTCTCTGTCTTCTTTAGAGACATATCTTCTGTCCATTTTTTGATTGTGTTATTTTTATTTTTACATTAAGCTTTATTTTTAATTTAAATTTATTTTTAATTGGATGATAATTGCTTTATAATATTGTGTTGGTTTCTGTCATCTATCAAGACGAATCAGCCATGAGTATACATATGTCCCCTCTGTCTTGAACCTCCCTCCCACCTCCTACCCTATCTCACCCCTCTAGACTGTCACAGAGCACCAGTTTTGATCTCCTTGCATCATAGAACAAATTTCCACTGGCTATCAGTTTTTCATGTGATAATGTATATGTTTCAATACCACTCTCTCAATTTGTCCCACCCTCTCCTTCCCCCTGTGTGTCCACAAGTCTGTTTTCTGTGTATGCATATCCATTGCTGCCTTGCAGATAGTTCATCAGTACTATTTTTCTAGATTCTATATATATACATTAATATTACAATATTTGTTTAAATAATCATTCAGCCAGTTTTAGTGTGAACTCTAATGTGTGTCAGAAAACATCACAGGGAACTTAGTAAAGATACAAATTTCTGAACCACACCTTCAGAGATTCTGATTCTATCAATCTGGAGTTTTCCCAGGTATTTGCATTCTTTCCAAGCACCTTGGATGTATCTGAATCAGGTGGTGACCACACTTGGAAAAAAGCTACTTTAAGCCTCCAAACATCAAACCAAGAAACTTTTATTAAACTTGCTATTTAGAAGCAGCAAATGCATTTCAGTTATTTCTACCTAAAACAGCTTTTCATTTGTTCACGTACATAATTTTTTCTTCTTGAAGTATTTTTTTTCTGGGTTACCCAGCCATAGCTCCCCTCCCATGCTGAGAGGTAAGTATGCTTCATCTATTACATTCTTTTCAGGCCTCCTAAGGAGATAATAAGGCATTGCAATTGATTGTAATTTATTAATCAGAGCAGGATGTTATGGAGTTTGGTAGGGATGGGGATGGGGAGGGAAGCACCATCTTGAAGTCTAGTATAAATGCAAGGGAAGTGCTGAGTGACAAGGGAATAAGACAGAAATAACCCCAAATCACAGGATGTTTTAAGCCCATCCCCTATTTTACACTGTAGTATCATGACATATAAAAAGGGGATATTAAAACCTGACTGGTCTACCAGCATAGCCATGTGAGGTTTATTCTATAAATATTTATTGATTGCCTATGAGGTGACGGGTACTATGGTGTTAAGGATCACAAAAGAAGACAAAATTCTTGCCTCATAGAGGCATAGATACAACAAAAACATGTAATGACATACATTTATGTTACACTGTAAGTAAGTAGAACTGAATAATGTATTAAAGAAGAATGGGAGAGTGCAGATGAGATCTCCTGTTATGTAGGAAGGTCAGGGAAGAACTCTCCAAGGAGCTGCTATTTAGGCAGATATGTAAGCAATGCAGAAGAGCATGCCTTGTGAAGAACTGGTGGGAGAAACTTCAGGAAGAGGGGGTGGCAATGCAAAAGACTGAGGAGGCCATCAGAGGATAAGGAATGGACGCTGTATGTTGAAGGAACAGCAGAAAAGTCTACATGACTAGAACAGAGTAAGTGAGTGAGGAGTGATAGATGGATCACAGAGACAGTAGCAGACTGACAATTATCTATGATGGGATAGTTTTATTCTCATGGGATAGTAAGCCACCAAGGACCATATTGGTCATTTGGTCCAATCCATTCACTCAACAGGTAGAATGACACAAGCCTGGAGAGGTTAATTGGTAAAAAAAAGTGAAAGTGAAGTCGTCTAGTCGTGTCCAACTTTGCAACCCCATGGACTGTAGCCTACGAGGCTCCTCTGCCCATGGGATTTTCCAGGCAAGAATACTGGAGTGGGGTGCCATTTCTTTCTCTAGGAGATCTTCCCAACCCAGGGATTGAACCTGGGTCTCTGGCAATGTAGGCAGACGCTTTATCGTCTGAGCTATCAGGGAAGCAACTAACTGGTAAAAGTCAGCTGGTAAAGAATCCACCTGTAATGCAGGAGACACTGGTTCAATTCCTGGGATGGAAAGATCCACTGGAGAAGGGATAGGCTAGCCATTCCAGTATTTTTGGGCTTCCCTGGTGGTTCAGCTGGTAGAGAATCTGCCTCCAGTGCGGGAGACCTGAGTTTGGTCCCTGGGTTGGGAAGATCCCTTGGAGAAGGGAAAGGCTACCCACTTCAGTATTCAGGCCTGTAGAATTCCATGGACTTTATAGTCCTTGGGGTCACAAAGAGTCAGACATGACTGAGCAACTTTCACTTTCAGAGAGGTTAACAGATTTCTCTTATGTAGGAGCCTAAGAAAAAACAGTGCTTATGTTTTATAATATGTAATAGAATTTTTGTTGTCATCTTTTGTGATTTTCTTCTTCATCTTCCATTTTTCTTTTCTTCCTTTCTCTTCCTTTCCCTTTCTGCTAACTCCTCCTCTGAGTTCCTTTATTTCTCTTCCCTCTTTTCCTCTTTTTTTCTATCCTCTCCTCCTTTCTTCATCCTGCTATCTCTCTTCCTCATGACATCAGTCTTTTCTAAGTCCCTGGCCTGTGGTCAGTGTTAGGTCAAGGCAACAGTATTTATCCCTATAAGAAAGCAGTTCTAACCAACAGTCCTATACTACTTAGTAACATCAGATGATTTCAAATCCTGAGATCTGCAAACCTCAAACTATCACTCCCCTAGTTCTCCTTCCCTTTCTTTAAAAGCTACTTGTTATTTTGACTAAAAAAATCCCTTTTCCTAGTGTCTGATGTACAAGCTGCTTCCATGATTAGAGGTTGTGTATCTCCACCCATTGCAAGATATTTGATACAGAAGGTCCAAAACAAGACAAGTGTGGCTAAATTCAAACAGAGAATCTGATATAATGGGCCAGGTGTTAAGTGTAACTAGCTGCCATTAGCTATAGAGGACTATAAAGACTTTAGACAAACTGCAGGAAACCCCTGCTCCTCTTAGAGAGGTCTGTTTGTTCTTATCTGGTCCATTTCTGAAAGCAGAAGTCTAATTCAGCCTAGGATCTTATGAGAGATGATAGGCAATCGTGGTACTCTGAGCAATGATATCAATGACCCAAATAGATGTCTTTTTTTCTAAACTGTGGAGAAGTAGTACAGTGTGAATTCATCACATCCTCTCCCAGGCATACCTTCCCAGGTGGATCCTAATACAAATCCCTGACCATTATATTTGGTTGGCCAAAAAGCTCATTCAGATTTTCCCATAAGATAGAACAGAAGAAACTAAATGAGCTTTTTGCCAACCCAGTATTTCAATTTCATATTTCTAACCACATAGCTGGAAAATACAGAGCTGGCAGCTGTAGAAATTGATTTTTCTTTTTTTGTAGAAAGAATCCTTTGCTGTCAAAACAAAGCATATTCTTTCCCTTGGAAACAAAGTAAAAGATAGTACTGGGAGTCTTTTTATCCTGCCAAGTAGCCAACATCAGTCTTCCACATAGCTTTTCAACTCTTCCAACTCTATCTGCAGCTGCTAAAAAAAGAATAGCTACACATATATTACTAAATCTTGAAAAAAATAGCAGGTCAAAATTGATTCCCACACCTAGACTTCCTGGGACTCAGTTTCCTCATCTATAAAAAGAGAGAGTCAAATAAATGATGTTTAGGTTTGCAGCAACTCTACTATCCTATTCCATCTAAGTTATAAGTTCTTCACATTAGGAATGATGCTACTTGGAAAACAGAATGAGTCTCAGACTTTTCCTTCATCTCTCTCCTTTCCAATAATCAAAGAAGATATTCCCTGTGTCTTTTGATCTTAATATTATTAAAATTGTATACTTTTTATGAAATTTCAGAGTGAGTAAGAAAGGATTAAATATTGGTTATACGTTGCTGTGAGATGCTAAACAGTACCTCGTAATGGTGTTGGGATTCAGCCTTTGAACTTGATTATATCTATAGGTAGTAGTTAAATATGTAAGAGAATTTGCTTATGAAATTTATATGTTTAGCTAAGGAACCAAAAAACATCAGAGAAAAGGTTTGGCAAATCCCCATCCAAAATGAAATTATGAAACTGACCAGAATTGTTGAAACAACCATTGTAGAGCTCTCTAAGGACTTCCCTGGTGGCTCAGATGGTAAAGCATCTGTCTACAATGTGGGAGACCCGGGTTCGATCCCTGGGTTGGGAAGATCCCCTGGAGAAGGAAATGACAATCCACTCCAGTACTACTGCCTGGAATCCCATGGACAGAGGAGCCTGGTAGGCTACAGTCCATGGGGTCACAAAGAGTCGGACATGACTGAACGACTTCACTTTCACTTTCAGAGCTCTCTCGGAAATGATACTCACAGAAAACTAGTCAATCTAATCACACTAGGACCACAGCCTTGTCTAACTCAATGAAACTAAACTATGCCCATGGGGCAACCCAAGACGGGCCGGTCATGGTGGAGAGGCCTGACAGAATGTGGCCCACTGGAGAAGGGAATGGCAAACCACTTCAGTATTCTTGCCTTGGGAACCCCATGAACAGTATGAAAAGGCAAATGATAGGATACAAAAAGAGGAACTCCCCAGGTCAGTAGGTGCCCAATATGCTACTGGATATCAGTGGAGAATAACTCCAGAAAGAATGAAGGGATGGAGCCAAAGCAAAAACAATACCCACTTGTGGATGTGACTGGTGATAGAAGCAAGGTCCAATGCTGTAAAGAGCAATATTGCATAGGAACCTGGAATGTCAGGTCCATGAATCAAGGCAAATTGGAAGTGGTCAAACAAGAGATGGCAAGAGTGAACGTCAATATTCTAGGATTCAGCGAACTAAAATGGACTGGAATGGGTGAATTTAACTCAGATGACCATTATATCTACTACTGCAGGCAGGAATCCCTCAGAAGAAATGAAGTAGACATCATGGTCAACAAAAGAGTCCGAAATGCAGCACTTGGATGCAATCTCAAAAATGACAGAATGATCTCTGTTCATTTCCAAGGCAAACCATTCAATATCACAGTAATCCAAGTCTATGCCCCAACCAGTAATGCAGAAGAAGCTGAAGTTGAATGGTTCTATGAAGACCTACAAGACCTTTTAGAACTAACACCAAAAAAAAGATGTCCTTTTCATTATAGGGGACTGGAATGCAAAAGTACGAAGTCAAGAAATACCTGGAGTAACAGGTAAATTTGGCCTTGGAATGCAGAATGAAGCAGGGCAAAGACTAATAGAGTTTTGCCAAGAAAATGCACTGGTCATAGCAAACTCCCTCTTCCAACAACACAAGAGAAGACTCTACACATGGACATCACCAGATGGTCAACACCGAAATCAGATTAATTATATTCTTTACAGCCAAAGATGGAGAAGCTCTATACAGTCAACAGAAACAAGACCAGGAGCTGACTGTGGCTCAGATCATGAACTCCTTATTGCCAAATTCAGACTTAAATTGAAGAAAGTAGGGAAAACCGCTAGACCATTCAGGTATGACCTAAATCTAACCCCTTATGATTATACAGTGGAAGTGAGAGATAGATTTAAGGGCCTAGATCTGATAGATAGAGTGCCTGATGAACTATGGAATGAGGTTCGTGACACTGTACAGGAGACAGGGATCAAGACCATCCCCATGGAAAAGAAATGCAAAAATGCAAAATGGCTGTCTGGGGAGGCCTTACAAATAGCTGTGAAAAGAAGAGAAGCAAAAAGCAGAGGAGTAAAGGGACGATATAAGCATCTGAATGCAGAGTTCCAAAGAATAGCAAGAAGAGATAAGAAAGCCTTCTTTAGCGATCAATGCAAAGAAATAGAGAAAAGAACAGAATGGGAAAGACTAGAGATCTCTTCAAGAAAATTAGAGATACCAAGGGAAGATTTCATGCAAAGATGGGCTCAATAAAGGACAGAAATGGTCTGGACCTAACAGAAACAGAAGATATTAAGAAGAGGTGGCAAGAATGCACAGAAGAACTGTACAAAAAAGATCTTGATGACCCAGATAATCACGATGGTGTGATCACTCATCTAGAGCCAGACATCCTGGAATGTGAAGTCAAGTGGGCCTTAGAAAGCATCACTACGAGTAAAGCTAGTGGAGGTGATTGAATTCCAGTTGAGCTATTTCGAATTCTGAAAGATGATGCTGTGAAAGTGCTCCACTCAATATGCCAGCAAATTTGGAAAACTCAGCAGTGGCCACAGGACTGGAAAAGGTCAGTTTTCATTCCAAACCCAAAGAAAAGCAATGCCAAAGAATGCTCAAACTACCGCGCAATTGCACTCATCTCACACGCTAGTAAAGTAATGCTCAAAATTCTCCAAGCCAGGCTTCAGCAATATGTGAACCGTGAACTCCCTGATGTTCAAGCTGATTTTAGAAAAGGCAGAGGAACCAGAGATCAAATTGCCAACATCCACTGGATCATGGAAAAAGCAAGAGAGTTCCAGAAAAACATCTATTTCTGCTTTATTGACTATGCCAAAGCCTTTGCCTGTGTGGAGCACAATAAACTGTGGAAGATTCTGAAAGAGATGGGAATACCAGACCACCTGACCATCCTCTTGAGAAATCTGTATGCAGGTCAGGAAGCAACAGTTAGAACTGGACATGGAACAACAGACTTGTTCCAAAGAGGAAAAGGAGTATGTCAAGGCTGTATATTGTCAACCTGCTTATTTAACTTCTATGCAGAGTACATCATGAGAAACGCTAGGCTGGAAGAAACACAAGCTGGAATCAAGATTGCCGGGAGAAATATCAATAACCTCAGATATGCACCACCCTTAAGGCAGAATGTGAAGAGGAACCTCAGATATGTACCACCCCATAAGGGCACCACCCTTATGGCAGAATGTGAAGAGGAACTCAAAAGCCTCTTGATGAAAGTGAAAGAGGAGAGCGAAAAAGCTGGCTTAAAGCTCAACATTCAGAAAACGAAGATCATGGCATCTGGTCCCATCACTTCATGGCAAATAGATGGGGAAACAGTGGAAACAGTGTCAGACTTTATTTTTTTGGGCTCCAAAATCACTGCAGATGGTGACTGCAGCCATGAAATTAAAAGTCGCTTACTCCTTGGAAGAAAAGTTATGACCAACATAGATAGCATATTCAAAAGCAGAGACATTACTTTGCCGACTAAAGTCCATCTAGTCAAGGCTATGGTTTTCCCAGTAGTCACGTATGGATGTGAGAGTTGGACTGTGAAGAAAGCTGAGTGCCAAAGAATTGATGCGTTTGAACTGTGGTGTTGGAGAAGACTCTTGAGAGTCCTTTGGACTGCAAGGAGGTCCATCCAGTCCATTCTGAAGGAGATCAGCCCTGGGTGTTCTTTGGAAGGAATGATGCTAAAGCTGAAACTCCAGTACTTTAGCCACCTCATGCGAAGTGTGGACTCATTGGAAAAGACTTTGATGCTGGAGGGATTGGGGGCTGGAGGAAAAGGGGACGACAGAGGATGGGATGGCTGGATGGCATCGCTGACTCGATGCACGTGAATCTGAGTGAACTCCGGGAGATGGTGATGGACAGGGAGGCTTGGTGTGCTGCTATTCATGGGGTCACAAAGAGTCAGACACGACTGATCGACTGAACTGAACTGAACTGAAATTTATCAAAGGCATAAGATAAATTGTGAAGTGTTTACTCAAGAAAAACTCCTAAACATCTATAAGGAGAGTGAAAGTTTGTGACATTTAGGCTGCATCCATTCCCAGCTACCTGGCATAGTAGTTCTATCATGACTGAGGCAGACTGTGAGAACACACAACTCTACAACCCATAGAGGGCTGGCTTGATTTGGAGAAGAGTGGATAAAAGCCAGATGCCCATGAGCTTTGTAAAAAATAACAGAGATTTCAGTATCAGTCTAGGAAGAGGAACAACACCTCTGCCTAAGGCCATGGTACTAACTGAGCCAAGAAACAGATTAGCCAGAAATGTGATAGAGAAATGCATGGAATAAGGCAGGTTTTGATAATAACCCAGACTTTCTGGTGGTCAAGAAGGCTATGTGTCTGTTCAGGAGAGACAAGAGGGGACCTTAGCTATCTATTCATGGCTGAATGTGAGGTCTTCACAAGCAGAAAATAAAGGCTGGAGCATGTTTGATAACTGCCTGAGCTTTGAATACTTTCTGCAATTTACAGAACTATCAGCAAAAGGTTAAAATTTCAAGGTGTTTAGGCACAGCTTCTGACCAGTATTCTTGTTGTTGCTGTTCAGTTGCTAAGTCGTGTCTGACTCTTTGCAACCTCATGGCCTGCAGCACGTCAGGCTCCCCTGTCCTTCACTATCTCCCACAGTTTGCTCAAATTCATGTCCACAGAATCATCAATGATATCTCTCAGCCACTAAGGTCTGCTCACATGGAGGCAAACCCAGGAAAGGCAGGTTTTAAAATGCTTTTTAAAAAAGGATTTTTAAAAAAACCTGAGTGGATACATCGGTGGTCACACAATGCAGGGTAGGTAGATCCTACAGAATTAGTCCAACCAAGTCACTCAACAGATAAACAGTTCAAGCCATAGCATCTCTTGGGAATGATGAAATCAGAATCCAGTGAGCTATATTATCTAAAATGCTCAGTTAAAGAAACTATGAAAAATGCAACATAATAGGAGAGTTTGGGCTTCCTTGGTGGCTCAGAGGGTAAAGCGTCTGCCTGCAATGCAGGAGACCTGGGTTCAATCCCTGGGTCAGGAAGATCCCCTGGAGAAGGAAATGGCAACCCACTCCAGTATTCTTGCCTGGAGAATCCTATGGACAGAGGAACCTGGTGGGCTACAGTCCACAGGGTCGCAAAGAGTCGGACATGACTGAGCGACTTCACTTTCACTTGGGAAATAAACAGAAAAAAAGTATCAATGAAAGATATCTTTGAAGGATTCCAGATGTTTAGCAAACAAAAAACTACAAAGCAGCTACTGTAATAAGTTTATTCAAAAGACAAAAGGAGATGACATTTAGAAAATTAAAGGAAAATGTAAAAACAATGAATCATCAAATAGAGTGCTAGTAAAGAGATTAAAAAAAGAAAAAAATTGAAATTCTGAGTTAGATGTACAATACTGTAATTGAAATTTAAATAATACAGCAGAGAGGTGCAATAGATGCTTTGAACTGGCAAAAGAATCAGCAAACTTGAGAAGTGAGCAAAAAACATGATACAATCTGAAAAACAATGAAACATTGGAAAACAAAAATGATTAGTACCTCAGAGACCTGTGGAACAATACCAAAGTGGCAACATGTGCATAATGGAGATTCCAGAAAAAGAGAAGAGAGAGGGAACAAAGATAGGAAGGAATACAAAAAAAAATATTTAAGGAAATAATAGCTGCAAACTTCCAAAAGTTATGAAAAAAATGAATCTCTACATTAAAGAAATACACCAAATTTCAAGTATGATAAAGACTAACAGATCAAAATCTAGACGCTTTATATTATAAATATTGTCAACTAAAAAAGATGTCCTTTTCATTATAGGGGACTGGAATGCAAAAGTAGGAAGTCAAGAAACACCTGGAGTAACAGGCAAGTTTGGCCTTGGAATGCGGAATGAAGCAGGGCAAAGACTAATAGAGTTTTGCCAAGAAAACACACTGGTCACAGCAAACACCCTCTTCCAACAACACAAGAGAAGACTCTACACATGGACATCACCAGATGGTCAACACCGAAATCAGGTTAATTATATTCTTTGCAGCCAAAGATGGAGAAGCTCTATACAGTCAACAAAAATAAGACCAGGAGCTGACTGTGGCTCAGATCATGAACTCCTTATTGCCAAATTCAGACTTAAATTGAAGAAAGTAGGGAAAACCGCTAGACCATTCAGGTATGACCTAAATCTAATCCCTTATGATTATACAGTGGAAGTGAGAAATAGATTTAAGGGCCTAGATCTGATTAGATAGAGTGCCTGATGAACTATGGAATGAGGTTCGTGACATTGCACAGGAGACAGGGATCAAGACCATCCCCATGGAAAAGAAATGCAAAAATGCAAAATGGCTGTCTGAGGAGGCCTTACAAATAGCTGTGAAAAGAAGAGAAGCGAAAAGCAGAGGAGAAAAGGAAAGATATAAGCATCTGAATGCAGAGTTCCAAAGAATAGCAAGAAGAGATAAGAAAGCCTTCTTTAGCAATCAATGCAAAGAAATAGAGAAAAGAACAGAATGGGAAAGACTAGAGATCTCTTCAAGAAAATTAGAGATACCAAGGGAAGATTTCATGCAAAGATGGGCTTGATAAAGGACAAAAATGGTATGGACCTAACAGAGCAGAAGATACTAAGAAGAGGTGGCAAGAATACACAGAAGAACTGTACAAAAAAGATCTTCACAACCCAGATAATCACGATGGTGTGATCACTCATCTAGAGCCAGACATCCTGGAATGTGAAGTCAAGTGGGCCTTAGAAAGCATCACTATGAACAAAGCTAGTGGAGGTGATTGAATTCCAGTTGAGCTATTTCGAATTCTGAAAGATGATGCTGTGAAAGTGCTGCACTCAATATGCCAGCAAATTTGGAAAACTCAGCAGTGGCCACAGGACTGGAAAAGGTCAGTTTTCATTCCAATCCCAAAGAAAGGCAATGCCAAAGAATGCTCAAACTACCACACAATTGCACTCATCTCACATGCTAGTAAAGTAATGCTCAAAATTCTCCAAGCCAGGCTTCAGCAATACGTGAACCATGAACTTCCTGATGTTCAAGCTGGTTTTAGAAAAGGCAGAGGAACCAGAGATCAAATTGCCAACATCCGCTTGATCATGGAAAAAGCAAGGGAGTTCCAGAAATGAAGAGCCTAAGCTATTCCATTTTGTAAAAGAACTCCATTTTGTAAAGGTACTGGGCAAACAGACTTAGATTTTGGATATTGCCTAAACTTGCCCCACTGTGTGCGAACCAATCAGCCGTTAGGTTAAACCTCCCGACTTTAAGTTCAAGAATTTGTGATTTACCTTGGAAGTAATGAGTTACATTTGTGATTTACCTTGAAAGTAATGATTTACCCTGGAAATGAAAACCAATCAGAACCCAACACCTAACCCTTCCACAGAAGGTAACCAGTTAGACGTCTCCCAACCCAGAAACTCCTGTTTGTCGATTTTTTTGCACGAGAAAAAGCAATGTAACCCAGAGTTCGGGGCTCCTCTCCTTAGCCGCAGCTTCGGTAACGGTGGGAGTCCCAGCTAGCGCTTGGTAATAAAAACTCTCTTGCTTTTGCATCGGATATCGGCTCCCTGGTGGTCATTGGGAGATTTCGCGACTTGGGCATAACAGAAAAACGTCTATTTCTGCTTTATTGACTATGCCAAAGCCTTTGACTGTGTGGATCACAATAAACTGTAGAAGATTCTGAAAGAGATGGGAATACCAGACCACCTGACCTGCCTCTTGAGAAATCTGTATGCAGGTCAGGAAGCAACAGTTAGAACTGGACATGGAACAACAGACTGGTTCCAAATAGGAAAAGGAGTACGTCAAGGCTGTATATTGTCACCCTGCTTATTTAACTTATATGCAGAGGACATCATGAGAAACGCTGGACTGGAAGAAACACAAGCTGGAATCAAGATTGATGGGAGAAATATCAATAACCTCAGATATGCAGATGACATCACCCTTATGGCCGAATGTGAAGAGGAACTAAAAAGACTCTTGATGAAAGTGAAAGAGGAGAGTGAAAAAGCTGGCTTAAAGCTCAACATTCAGAAAACGAAGATCATGGCATCTGGTCCCATCACTTCACGGGAAATAGATGGGGAAACAGCGGAAACAGTGTCAGACCTTATTTTGGGGGGCTCCAAAATCACTGCAGATGGTGATTGCAGCCATGAAATTAAAAGATGCTTACTCCTTGGAAGAAAAGTTATGATCAACCTAGATAGCATATTCAAAAGCAGAGATATTACTTTGCCAACTAAGGTCCGTCTAGTCAAGGCTATGGTTTTTCCAGTAGTTATGTATGGATGTGAGATTTGGACTGGGAAGAAAGCTGCGCACCAAAGAATTGATGCATTTGAACTGTGGTGTTGGAGAAGACTCTTGAGGGTCCCTTGGACTGCAAGGAGAGCCAACCAGTCCATTCTGAAGGAGATCAGCCCTGGGTGTTCTTTAGACGGAATGATGCTAAAGGTGAAACTCCAGTACTTTGGCCACCTCTTGGGAAAAGTTGACTCATTTGGAAAGACTTTGATTCTGGGAGGGATTGGGGGCAGGAGGAGAAGGGGATGACCGAGGATGAGATGGCTGGATGGCATCACCGACCCAATGGACCTGAATTTGAGTGAACTCCAGGAGACGGTGATGGACAGGGAGGCCTGGCGTGCTGCGATTCACAGGGTCACAGTCAGACACGACTGAGCGACTGAACTGAAATGAACTGAAGAAAAAAAAGATGTACAACTTGAGAGTTGTGAGTTAAGTTTTATTTGGGGCAAAATGAGGACTGCAGCCCGGGAAGTAGCATCTGAGATAGCTCTGAGAGACTGCTCAAAAGCAATGGTGAGGGAAAGTCAATATATAAGTTTTGGTGAAGGGTAAGTTCAATACCATGAAGCATTCATTTTACAAAAGGGTTTTTGTTAGTCATGAAGGTCTGATGTCACCATGAAGGGATTTAGTGCTTCTCTAGATAAGAGGTTATACAAGGATTAAGATCATAAAATCTCCTAAAAATATCCAACTGTCTAAAGACCTGTCCCACTAGATTCCCTGGAGCAGGGAGTGCCTCTCCATGCTGAACTCCCTCAAGGACTGTTGAAGGTCAACAGCTATATCAGCATGGGGCTCAATCTCCATAGAGGCAGATGGCAAATGCCTCTGTTGTTCAATAGTTGGCAATGCTCTGGTAAGTGCCAATATGTAGCTGACACTATTAAAATCTAAAAACAGATTATCTTGAGCTGCAATAAGAATCATAGCTTATTTCTGATCAGAAACAATAGAAGACATGAAACAATGGGATAACATATTTAACATGCTGTAAAAAGAAGTTGACAAACAATTCTATATCCATCAAAACTATCCTTTAAGAAAGTGAATGTGAAATACTTTCCTAGGTAAGCAAATATGGGAAATATTCATTCCTAGCAGAAATGTCTTAAAAATAGTCCCAGGGGAAATCCTTCAGGTTAAAAGGAAATGACACTAATGGTAATTTGAATTGACACAAAGAAACAAAGAGCATTATTCATTGTCACGCAGTCTGCAGAAAATAATTGGCTCTATCATGTGTTATTGAATTAGTAGTGCCAACAGTGACTTCATTCACCTTTTGGACTTAAACATCATCAATGTCATTAATTTTAGTCAGAAATATAAGCAGAATAAATTCCCTATTACCCAGAAGTTCAATGACTTAGCAGTGGGAAAATTGTATTGTAATTTTTTTGAGTGGAGGGCCAAGAGTGAAATTTTTCTGAACAAAAAATTGCTCTCAGCAAATATTGAGTACTGAATGGATTTGAAACTAACTGTTGCTGCATACTTTGTAATATTTCTGACTAAATTCAACCTAAAACCACAAGAGAAAATAGCATATGTATATATAACACATATTAAAACATATATTAAACTTTATTAAAATCAAAAACTTCTATCCATCAAAGGACCCTATCAACAAAGTAAAAATATTATCTACAGCATGGGAGAAAATATTTTTAAACCCTATATCTGATAAGGGTCTAGCAACCAGAATCTTTGGAGAATTCCTACAACCCAAAAACAGAATAGCAAACTATACAATTTTTAAATGGGCAAAGGATTTCTCCAGAGAAGATTTATAAATTGCCAGCAAGTATATGGACTTCCTTAGTGGTCCAGTAGGTAAAGAGTCTGCCTACAATGTGGGAGACCTGCTTTGATCCCTGGGTTGGGAAGATCCCCTGGAGGAAGAAATGGCAACCCACTCCAGTATTGTGGCCTGGAGAGTCTCATGGACAGAGGGGCTTGGAGGGCTACAGTCCATGGGGGTCACAGAGAGTCAGACATGACTGAGCAACTAAGCACAGCACAGCACAGCACAGCACAGCACAGTAAGTATATAGAGGGCTTCCCAGCTGGTTCAGTGATAAACAGTCCACCTGCCAAGCAGGAGAAGTGGTTTTGATCCCTGGGTCAGAAAGATCCCCTGGAGAAGGAAGTGGCAACCCATTCCAGTGTTCTAGCCTTAACAGACGAGCCTGGAGGGCTACACAGAGAGTTGGACACAACTTAGCAACTAAGCAATAACAACAACATAGTACATGGAATGATAATTGTTCATTAGGGACATGCACATAAAAATCACAGTGAAGAATAATTTAATTGCCTCACACCCAGTAGGATGAGCAATTATCAAAAGACCAGAAGCCAGAAGATGGCAAGTGTTGGTGAGAATGTGGAGGAAGTGGAACCTTTGTGCGTTGCTGATGGGAGTGGGACATGGTAGAACTACTGTGACAAAATTTGTCAGAAAGACAAGCATTAAATTACCGTATGACTCAGCAATTCCACTCCTAAGTTTATACCATCCCACGCTCAGTTGAAAGCTAGTACTCAGACAAATATGTATATATACATATTTATAGCAGTGTTATTCACAATAGCCAAAGGCAGAAACATCTGAAGCGTACATCAGAAACATTGTAGATATATATACCATAAAAGATAAATTATGATATATACATTTACAAAGATCCCTGGGTCAGGAAGATCCCCTAGAGGAAGAAATGGCAACCACTCCAGGATTCTTGCCTGGGAAATTCCATGGACAGAGGAGTCTGGAGGGCTACAGTTCATGGGGTCCCAAAGAGTCAAACACAACCGAGCAACTAATATGCACACAGCACAAGTACTTTAGCAGTACTCACTGTGAATGAACCTTGAAAACATTATGCTGAGTGAAATATGCCAAAGAAGGTCAGATAGCATGTGACTCCACTTAAATAAAATATTCAGAATAGGGAAGTCTACACATTCCGAAAGTAGTCTGGTAGTGGCCAGGGGCTGAGATAAGGGGGAAATGGAATGCAAGTTCATAGTGGGTACACTTTCCTTTAATAATGACAACATGTTTGGAACTAGATAGAGATAGTCGTTGCAAAACATTGGAAATGCACTAAATGCCGTGTTGAAAGGGTTAATTTTATGTTATTTGAATTTTACCTCAGTTCTAAAAAATTTACATGCTCATAAATTGATAGTACTTTTAGTAGGACCTGTTTATGCAGAAAGAAATTTTCAAAGATGAAGTATATAGACTTTAGTCACAGATCAGTATTGCCATATAAGTATTTACAATCAATTTGATCATAGTGAGTCAATTCCTAGGCAGGTTGATAAGACGTCCAGGGTTCCCAAGGAAGAGAAAGGGGTCCGGGGCTCTCAAGGAGAAAAGGACAAACTTTTTTTTCTATATGTCTTAGCCAATATAACAATGTATCTTGCTCGAAGACATGTTTCTCCTTAACAAGAACCTTCTGACTAATCTTGTTATCTTAAAATGTATATTATGGGAGTGGGTCTGGTAAAAATCTTTCTACTGTTAATTCTAATCCTGTCATCTTAAAATGTAAATTGTGGAAGTAGGTCTAATAAGATCTTTACAACCTTGAGACATTCTTTTGATTTATTGTAATAACCAATTGAAAAAGCATATAACTCCCTTTTCTAGGACTAGCCAGTGGGCACTCTCCATCCCCCTTCTGATGTCTATGTCAGAAGCTTTCTCTGTCCCTTTTTCACTTTAACAAAACTCTGCTACACAAAAACTCTTGAGTGATCAAGCCTGGTTCCAAGTCCCAAAGCTAAATCTTCTTCAGAGATCACAAGTCTGACATCATTCACTCTAAGCTATCAATAGGAAATACTAACTTTTACCCCGATTAAAAGAGATGTTCCCCTTCCATTCCACTCTTTTCATTAGTAGACATGTACTGCAAAAGAAAAAAGTTAACTAATATTACATTTGTATTTTGTGAACAAAAACATTGCAAAAATTTGTTTTCTTCCTTCCTTCCTGATATGTTAGCATATCAGTTTTCTATTTCTACATAACAAACTACCACAAAATTAGAGGCTTAAAACAGCACCCATTTATTGTCCCAAAGTTCTGCAGGTCAGAAGTGTTAGTGTGGCATCACTGAGTTCTGCTCAGAATCTCACAAGGCTGAAATCTAAGTGTCAACTGGGCTACATTACCATTTGGAGTTGAGTTCCTATTCCAGTCTCATTCAGATTGTTGGCAGAATTCAGTTCCTTGGGTGTAGGACTGAAGTCTTTGTTTTCTTGTTAACTGTCTAGCTAGAGGTCCCTCTCAGATCCTAGAGGCTGACTTCTGGTCCTAATCACAACTTGGGAACTTCTTCAAAGCTATTAAAAGAATCTCTGTCTGTTATGACCAAGTCTTATATGACATACCATAACCACACAAATGACCATCCCAGTATTTTTGTCACATAATGAAACCAGTTATGGCCCTATACCCTAGTCAAGGAGAAGGCAGTATGTGCTTGGTATAAACCAAGAGGCAGGAATCTTCAGGGCTGTCTTAGAATTCAACCTGCTTCCTACATGATATCCTCAGCACTGCCTGTTGATCTGCAAAATCTAAAATATTTACTATCTAGCCCTTCACAGGAAAAAAAAAAAAAAAAACTTGCCTACCCCGATCCAGCTGCTTTCTTTTATGCATGATTTCAGCTGCATACGCCTACCCTGATTCTTTTAAACTGAAAGCATGTGCAAAGGAGGAGGTGTATGTATACTCCAGACAAAAAATTGGACCATTTCTGTGAATTCAAACAAGAATAAACATTACCTCAGGTCTATACCTGCTCATCTAGTGTCTAGCTGTTCTCACTTCTCTCCAGTATAAGCTCTTTGCCTGCACTCTGCATTAGCATTTAAGATAGAAAACGGAGGGCAGTGCCTAGATGTTTCTGAGCATCTCAGCTTCCTGTTTTTCAGCATCCTAAAAAATCCATTTCTCCTCAGCTCCTTGCTTTTCTCAACCAAATATATTGACTGTAACATTCTCCCAACCATTTTAAATGCCTTCTGTTTCAAACACAAAATTTCTTTTGGAGTTGAGGTTGATTTCTGAACTGTGTTCTTTTCCATTATTTTTCTGTCCAACTCTGAACTGGTACCATTCTGCTTCAACTATCATAGCTGGTTGTTCCATTTTCCTGATGGGGTTAATTTCCTCTTGATATGCTTCTTTTTATGAATCCTTCTCATGTGGCTTATTTATTGTGGTTTTGTTGTTGTTGTCATTTTAACCACTTAAGTGAATGTATTTATCTCCACATACTGGGTCAGGAAACAGAAGAGCAATGAGATGCAATGTCCTTCCCCAGGTGTGTGTTAAAGCAAAAGTTAAATCTCAGAGGTATCATCCCCTTCTTTGGACTTTTGCATTTATTTTGTATTTTGGTTTGTGTGTCAGGTTTTTCTATTCCATTTGTTGTTTGTGCTTTCCCAGTATTTTGTAAAACCCTACTTGAACTGTTTGCATGTCAGTTGTGATAAGTGTACCCCACGGCATTTGCTTGAGACAGCATCCAACACAAAGGATTCATGGTTGGGTTATCACATCTCTGGGGGCTCTATATGATGGTAGCAGTTGCAGAAGGCAAAAGTTAGAGCATCTCAGAGAAGGGATAACATTTAGAAGACAGAGCCAGGGGTCACTTTATTAAATGTTTTACTTGAAAATAATTTCCAGCTTACAGAGAATTTTCCTGAATAGTGAAGAGCGTAGCTTTACTCAGATTCACCTCGTGTTATCATTCTGTTCCACTTGCCTTCTTTCTGTCCCTACACACAATGACTCTTTTTCCTGAATATTGGAAAGTAAATTGCATACATAATTGCCTTTTATCCCTAAATATTTCAGTGTGTATTTCCTACGACGGAAATTCTTTACAACCACAGCATGGTTCTCAACTTCACTGAACTGAGCATCAATATAGAAATTCTATCTAATCTGGTGACTGCATTTCTTGCCAGTTTAGCCAGTAATATCTTATATTGCATTGTTTTTCCTCCAATACAGAATCCCATCTAAGATCACATATTGTGCTGCTCAGTTGCTTCAGTCATGTCCAACTCTTTGCGATCCTGTGGACTCTAGCCCCAGGCTCTTCTGTCCATGGGATTTTCCTGGCAAGAATACTGGAGTGGGTTGTCATTTCCTTCTCCAGTGGTTCTTCCTGACTGCAAACCCTCGTCTCCTGCTTCTCCTGCACTGCAGGCAGATTCTTTGCTACTGAGCCACTGGGAAGCCCTTCATTCAGTTCAGTCGCTCAGTCGTGTCCGACTCTTTGTTACCCCCATGAATTGCAGCATACCAGGCCTCCCTGTCCATCACCAACTCCCAGAGTTCACTCAGACTCACGTCCATTGAGTCAGTGATGCCATCCAGCCATCTCATCCTTGGTCGTCTCCTTCTCGTCCTGCCCCCAATCCTTCCCAGCATCAGAGTCTTTTCCAATGAGTCAACTCTTCTCATGAGGTGGCCAAAGTACTGGAGTTTCAGCTTTAGTATCATTCCTTCCAAAGAACACCCAGGGCTGATCTCCTTCAGAGTGGATTGGTTGGATCTCCTTGCAGTCCAAGGGACTCTCAAGAGTCTTCTCCAACACCACAGTTCAAAAGTATCAATTCTTCGGTGCTCAGCTTTCTTCACAGTCCAACTCTTACATCCATACATGACTACTGGAAAAACCATAGCCTTGACTAGACAGACCTTTGTCGGCAAAGTAATGTCTCTGCTTTTGAATATGCTGTCTAGGTTGGTCATAACTTTCCTTCCAAGGAGTAAACATCTTTTAATTTTATGGCTGCAATCACCATCTGCAGGGATTTTGGAGCCCCCCAAAATAAAGTCTGACACTGTTTCCACTGGTTCCCCATCTATTTGCTATGAAGTTATGGGATCAGAGGCCATGATCTTCATTTTCTGAATGTTGAGCTTGAAGCCAACTTTTTTGCTCTCCTCTTTCACTTTCATCAAGAGGCTCTTCAGTTCTTCTTCACTTTCTGCCATAAGGGTGGTGTCATCTGCATATCTGAGGTTATTGATATTTCTCCTGGCAATCTTGATTCCAGCTTGTGCTTCTTCCAGCCTACCATTTCTCATGATGTACTCTGCATATAAGTTAAATAAGCAGGGTGACAATATACAGCCTTGATGTACTCCTTTTCCTATTTGGAACCAGTCTGTTGTTCCATGTCCAGTTCTAACTGTTGCTTCCTTCCAGGGAAGCCCTTAGGGAAGCCCTAAGATCACATATTATCTTATCATGTCTGGAATATCCTATAATTTGCAAAAATTCCCCAGACTTCTACTTTTATCACATTACCAGTTTTGCATTATAAAGTGTTTTTCCCCTTTGGGGGAAAGATGGGGACATTTCCTTTAGGGAACTCAGTGAGCAGGCAGAGGGACCTCTCTCATCAGAGAGGTAATGGACCACCTTTCCCAGGATGTGGGATCAACAGAGACCTTAGTGCCCCAGTTCTTGCATTGAGGAACAAGATACTCAAAAAAGAAAACCAAAAAAAGGATGAGTTGTTTGCTAGGTTGGATTTGTCTAAGGAGAAAAGGGGAAAGATAGCAAGTTGCCTTGAAACCAACTAGGTCAGTGTCAGCTGTCCAGTGACTGCGTCCAAGACGTCCTTCTTGCATCCCTCCTGGAGAGTCTGTGTCTCCCATAAGGCTCACCAGCAGGTGCCAAGGGTGCCAGCTCCCACAGGCTGTTGTCACCACTACCATCTGCTCAGTATTATGGGATGTGCCTTCCTCACTGAGCCCTAAAGTCTCCTTCCATCCATGTAGAACCTTCTCTGAAGAGGATAACCTGTTTTTCCTATCCCCCAAAAATGTTCTTTAAAGATATGCTTGTTCAAATCAGAGTGATGGCCTCTGTGTCTGCTGCATTTGGGCCCCAGTAGCTCGTGTTCTGATAAAGGGAGCACTTGCTTTGCCTCCAGAAGAGCCCGTTCTGCAGGGAAGCTGACAGTGGGATCACACATCCATTACCATCCTGCGTTGCTTCATTTCATCACTGAGAGACTCTATCCTTAAAATATTTTTTTCCTAAATTTATCATTTAAAAGTTTCACAACAAAGACATATTATAAAAGTCTGTAGGAGCCTGTGAGGGTGAGAAATACATTGAAGTCCCAATCCCAGTGCCGGCTCAAGCAGCCCTTCACCCTACACCCTGGCTCTCCTGAACTCTTCAGGGCAGTGGGGTGGAGAGGGCCACATAGGCCTGCTATGGCCAGAAATCCTCCATGAAGAGTAAAAGACAAGCGTCTCATATATCACCCTGTGAGAATGCAGTCTGGGGAGGCTGGGCCCTGAGTCTGGAAGAGTTGGGGGAAATCTGTGTTTCTCAGTTAAAGAGCTGACTCCTTAACTCAGACCCCTTTCCCTTCCTGATGAAGACTCAGAGACGGGCGCTCCCTGCTCCGCTACACTCTGCCGCTCTGCCTTAGTGAGGTGGAGAGCAGTCACGGCTTCCCATTCCCCACTTGCACACGCTCCAGGAGCTGGATTTCCGGTGGGGGG